>NC_053038.3:275341900-275986456 GCF_002575655.3 Aegilops tauschii subsp. strangulata | reverse complement strand
TCCTCAATGACTATAAATCAATAGCCAGTTGCAATGTGGGAGATGGAAAATATGCATTCTTTTGGACTGATCTTTGGGATGACTCAACCATGGAAAGAAAATTCCCACACTTATATTTGCTATGGATCAGCATATGACAATACACAGGGTGATTAATACTGAGTTTTTTGAGGACCTCTTTCATTTACCTCTCTCCACTCCAGCATATGCTGAGTTCCTGCAATTTGAGGATATTTGTTTCTCTCTCAGAAATTCTGAGTTCCACACCTATACAGATACATGGAGCTACATTTGGGGCTCTGAAAATTACACCTCAGCAAAAGGATACAAAGCAATGGTTGGGCACAGAGCAACTCCACCTCATTTCAAATGGATTTGGAACTCTTCTTGTCAACCTAAACATAAGATGTTCTTCTGGATGCTCTTACATGATAGGCTTAACACAAGAAATCTTCTTAGGAGGAAGACCATGGTGTTGGAAAGCTATAACTGTGCAGTGGCTTCTTGTGCATCAGAGGAAACACTTCACCACTTATTCTAGGGCTGCCCATTTGCCAAAATGTGCTGGAACTACATTTGTCCAACTAGAACTCAAAACCTATCCGTACTTGAGGCCTTTCAAGATCTGAAGGACAAGCTGCAACTCCCTTTCTTTATGGAAATCATTATTCTCGGGTCCTGGGCCATCTGGATAACCAGAAACAACAAAGTCTTTGAGAACATTACACCTTCATTCCAAGGTTGGAACAACATCTTCTTTGAAGAATTAAAATGGCTAAGTTACAGAATGCAACAGAAGCATGTTGATGCTTTCAGAGCTTGGTTGGAGGCTCTGGTGTAATTTTTTCTTTCTTTTCTTTTCCTTTTCTTCTTTTTTTTCTTCTTTTTCTGTTTTCCTGTCCTTTTAGAGCTTCCCTCAAGCTCTAGTTGGATTTTTGTTGTGTCGAGACTTTTTAATTAATAAAATTTTGCAGTGGGGTGTTTTCCCCTACAGTACATAGTCAAAAAAAAGATGGAACATGATGACGACGATGAAGTGCCATACACCACAAGAAGAAGCAGGACCACCCTACCTAAAGGACGTCCGTTCAACAGAAGAAGTCCATTTGCGAAAAAGAAGGGCAAGAAGATTGTGAAAAGATAGCAAGCTAAGATCGATTGTATTTAAATCGTAGTCTTCATTTCTCGATTGTATTTCAACATTTTGAAATGATATTTCTTCTGTTCTAGTCCTCATGAATATTGAATTTGTTAATGTTTTTTGAACTCATGAATATTTTTAAATTTCATGGGCACTTTTTGAATTCATGAATATTTTTTCAAATTTGATGATATTTTTTCATATTCATAAATGTTTTACCAATTCACAAATGAATGCAACTAAAAATCGAAAAAAATATTGATGATATTTTTAGATAACAAATTTGATGATATTTTCAAATAACAAATTTGATGGTATTTTCAATTAAAAATAAAAATATAAATTTGATGATATTTAAAAAAACAAATTTGATGATATTTTGAATTAAAAAAAATTGATGATATTTTCAAAAAAAACAAATTTGATGATATTTTCAATTAAAAATAAAAAAACAAATTTGATGATATTTTCAAAAAAAACAAATTTGATGATATTTGATGATATCTTCTGTTCTAGTCCTCATGAAAATAACAAATTTGATTAAAAAACAAATTATTAGATGCAACAAAAAATAATGAAAAAAAGTTACTAATGGCGCACCAGAGGAGGGTGCGCCATTGCTATTAGAAAAAAGTTACTAATGGCGCACCAGAGGTGGGTGCACCATTGCTATCAGTGTTTTTATGGCGCACCCCTAGATGGTGCGCCATTACTATCCTTCCCCCCTCTAGCTAGATCCCCCTTCGCCCGATCCCCCTTCCCTCCCTCGCCAGATCCCCCTTCCCTCCCTCGCCACACCCGCTCCAACAAGGTGCTCCGACCGAACAGGCGAACAACCCTCCTTCGCTCGGCTCGAACTCAAGCAGGGCCAGCGCTAGGGTTCCAGCGCCGCCGCCAGCCCCGCCTCGCCGTCTCAGTCCTCGCCGCCACCGGGACCCACTCCCGCCGCAGCCCAGCTTGCTCCACGGCCCGTCTGCCCGTCTGCCCTCTGCCGTAGCCGGGACAACAGGAAGCCGCCACCGAGCCCCTCTGCACCGGCTTCCCACGGCGCCTCTGTCCCGAAGCTGCAGATCACCCAGTCCTCCACTCCTCCACGGTGAGCCATCCTCTCTCTTCCAATTCCCTGTTCTTCTTTTTTTAAGCTATAAATTGTTTTAGGACCTTTCGGGGATCCGGCCTGTTCCCCTTCTTGACGCGTTGTGGCCATGCTTGATGCAGGAGCTCAAGAACCTGCGGCCGCAGCTCTACTCCGCCTCCGAGTACTGCGAGTAGTCCTACCTCAACACCCACCAGAAGCATATGTGAGTAGCCACCTCTGCTGTTCCTCCTCTCCTCCATTAGAAGTAGTCGCAGAGTTATTGAGTGGACGGACATCCTTAGATGGGCCTGGAAGACAGGAAGAACATTTTACTTGAAATGGTCATGAATTGGAACTAAGTGTGTGTAGAACAGCGACAACTTACACTAGTTTTGTAGCCTCCAACAAGTTTACGAGCAAAGAGAATTTTCCTTCTCTTTTAGAAATATGCAGGCAGCTCCCAGATCAGTGTTGTTGTTGGTTGCTGTAAAAAACTAGTTACCAGTGCACAAATGAGTCTGAGACATGCCAAGCTAAGCTACTCACCATTTGAACTTTTTGCGCCATCATGAGTTATATGGATGTTAGACGTTTGTTACATTCTAGTTCTGGCTATCGTAATTGGTTATGACCATCATGACTGACATCACCTTGACAAAATTCTGCTCCACATTGTCAATTGGTTTCCATCTGTTACTGTACCAGCCAACTAGTGCTAATTATTTACTACTTTTCCCATATCAGTTTTCAATGAAAAAACAAGACAGAAAAGTGGAGCAGGAATTTGGCACTAATTGTTTTCCACTGAACCCAAAATGAGTTTAAGAGTGTACTCTAGCAATCATCTGCTACCGTAACCGTATGATATTGGTAGGTGTAGATGTGAGTGAGGGGATTGATGTCCAGATGTGAGAATGTGACTAGCTAGGCAACAAATTCTGCTAGCCGAACTGAACAAGGATAAGTCATTTTGGTTTTATCTAGTACAATACTCCTATTTGTTTTCTGAAGATATCTCTTTGCTGAACGACAAAATGTTCTCAAGCATGGAGTAGAGTCAATTTTGTATGGTAAATTTGGTGAATGAACAGTCAACAGTGTAGTGATTTAAGGAGGAAATCGTTATGTGCCATCTTCTGAACATCATTACCTTACAGTTATCCGGCTGGATTTTCTTCTTCTTAAAAGCTTCAAATTCAAACTATAGTTTTACAAGCTTCTGCAACTTTTTCTTAAAGCTCCAGCTATACATTTTATCACTTGTTCTTTTCTATCAGAATATGGAACCTATTTGTGTAATCTGACCTATCTCTCCTTGATTTTGATGTTGTAGCTAGAACTGCCATGAATGCTCAGTATATATAAATTTAGATGTTTATATGGTTGTTGGGTTCTCATAGTATACCGTTTGAGGGGTTCATCGTGCTGCAGTAGCTCTAGGCAGAGCATGGCATGTTACTACCATAGAGGTACCCAAATATGTAGGTGTAGTTTGTGTTTTTATTTGTTCACACTGTCGTTGTATTGCTCAATTAGACAATTAGTGTTTATGAAGAAGAAGAATAAACCTGCTGCTGCTGCTGTTATGCATGTATTCACTTCTGCTGATGCTGTACTTGTGATGATGTTGTACTTGTGATGATGCTACTTGTGATCTTCTGAAATGACACATTGGCGACTTCACTACGTGGGGATAATGATTTTGCAGGTACCCCGAGAGGCCCTTGAGTTTGCCGGAGTGTCGATTAACTTTCGTTCCGGCAAATTCGTGTACTCCATATGTCCTATTTTCAGCAAAGGTCATGCTGAAATTTTCCGTGAATTTTAGCATGACTTTGGTAAAAATAGGACATATGGGGTACTTGCGACTAATGCATGGGCCGGGGTATCTTAGTACTTAATTAAGTATGATCAACTGCCTCTTGTGTTATACATATAGAAGTGTGATATCAACTCATAGTTATTACTCTATCTGTCACCATATATGTGTATCCAACCTTGTGAACTTGTTTCATTTTGTAGTCTGTGTTAACTCAAGTATCTGTGATATACATACATATGTGTGTGCCTGTGATATAATACTCTGTTTGGGATAGTTTAACCTGCAAGTTTCCTTCCCTGTTTCTCTGGCTGTGTAGCATGATCGGAAGCACCAGCACTCTTTTCCTAGGCACTCGAGTAGGTGGTGTTGCCGATGCGATCTGCCATTTAGAGTACCCATATATATCAGTCAACCTAGGGTGCCTCGGCATCGATAAACCCTAAATGATGAAAACTTAACTTAGCATTTAGGGTGCCTCAGCGGCGACAAACGCTAAATGATAAAACCTTGGCTTTTAGGGTGCCTCGGTGTCGATAAAAACCTAAATGATGAAAGCTTAGGCTTTTAGGGTGCCTCGGCGTCGACAAACCCTAAATGATAAACGCTTAGCTTTCAGGATGCCTCGGTGTCGACAAACCCTAAATGATGAGACCATGATCTTGTTCCTTGACAATAACCAACTTTTTGACCAAACTTTTTTCCAATTTAGAGCGAAACATGGCCCACAACGATGAGGTCGGCGGTTCGGGCAAGCCATTCTGGGAGCTGTCCCAGGAGATGGAGGAAGAACCTCACCACTATGAGGACACCGCGGAAGACACCGATCCCGACTACACAACCCCTAGTGGCGTCGGGGATGACACCACTGATGGTGCCGCCGAGGATGCCACCACTGATAATGGCGGCGCATGCATAGATGGCAGCGAACCAAAGAGGCAACGGACGGACCGGCGCCAGAACGTGCTCGGCACCGTCAAGGAGGAATTTACTGAAGTTTCCTCCGAGGGGCATCCAATGGCGCCCAAAGAAATAGTCAAGGGGTACGCGGGACAGCTCGGGTGCATTCTCCGGAGCACCATCTCGATCAACACCGAGAACCTAAGGCATCGTGACCGTGGGAATTTGCGCAACCTCCTCTTCATGAAGCTGCACGAACGATACAAGTTCCCCGGTGACTTCGCAAACACACGCCTCTCAGGGAATAAAGTGAACAGTGCCGCCCTCACGAAGATCAGCAAGGCCCTGGCTACTTGAGAGGCGCGGTGAAGAGCATGATTGAAAAAGATAATAGTTATGAGAAGATCAAGGAGAAAAATCCTTCGATCAGCGAAGATGACTACCAGGAGTTCAAGATCAAGTGCGAGAGCAACGCATCCGAGGAATCAAGTCAATGGGGGAAAGATATGCGGGACTTGAACTTAGGGGTCCACAAACTCGGTCCCGGCAGTTACAGAGTGGCGGAAGCTATATGGGACAAGGAGGACGCAGAGCGTGCCGAGCAAGGCCTACCGCCCCGCTTCGAGAAATACTGTGACAAGCAGACCAGGAACAATGTCAGGGCCCGGTAAAAGATTGACCTGGTAACCAAGGATCTTACCACGGATCCGAAGACCAAGGCGCTTGAGCGTGTTCTGGTAAGGAATACACCCCGCGTAATTAGCTCCATATGGTTGCATTCTAGTTAATGAAGCCAAATTTCTAAATGGTTCACGTTCCTTCCGCAGGACACTGAAAGCAGTAGGGCGGGGTCATGTCAGAGCTCCCCTTTCGACACCCCTTTAAATAGGGCGTTGAACATAATGAAAAACAAGGATAAGCTCAGTAAGCCGTCGTCAGCTGGTCGTGTGGCCAGCAAAGGCTTGTCCACGAAATGGTCGGAATACTATACCGCTGGGCGAAAGGAGAGAAAGACCAGCTCGGAAAGCCAGTAGCGCGAGGTTCAACAAATCAAGGCACAAGTGGCGCGGATTCCGGAGATGGTCGAAGAGCAAGTGCGAGACCAACTGGGAGCGACGATCACCGCCATTATACCTACCTTGGTTTCTGGGCTGCAGGCGTGGGTGGCGGGTGGCCAACAGGGGCCGCCCCCGATTCCCAGCTTCACGGGCAGCAACTCGCGCAATGCACCGGCGGCGCCATTGGTGTCTCTGGCGGAGGCGGCAATGGTGTCTCCCGCGGCGGCGCCATTGGTGTCTCCGGCGGAGGCGGCATTGGTGTCTCCGGCGGAGGCGGCATTGGTGTCTCCCGCGGCGGCGCCGGCATTGCAGCTTAATGCACCCGAGTGTGGGAAGAATACGCCGGCCGGCACCTCCGTAGCAAGCGGCCCCTCTGTCAATTGCACGCCCGCCGTTGGCGGTGCCTCAACATTAGCCGAGTTCGACGCCATCACGGTAACTAATTAAGCCTCTCGGCCGATGACTTCATCTCCTTGCCTTTGACTGGACATCCCTGACGCCCTACAAGTTTTCGCAGGGCGCCGCCGACGTTCCGTGCACTCTCCTGCACTTCGTGAATGACGAGTTGGTCAATGTCGCCAAGGGCAGAATTGTTCAACCGGGCAGCCGCGTGTTCCACTGTAATCAGATGCCACCCACCGTTTATATGGTTCACCTGGTTCGGGTGCTGCCGGGCTTCGACGACGTGTTACCTCCGTATCGACCCCATGGGGCCGATGAAGATGATGTGATGACCCTCAGCGCCTGCATAAGCTGGCCCATGCTTTGGCCGAAGAGCCAGATTCGTTTGGGGGCGGGGGACACCACCCCACAGACAACACCGCCAGTCATGCCGGCGCCAAGCCATGGCAAGACCCCCGCAACGCTACCGGACATGCCGGACATGCATATGGCACAGGATCCGGACATGCATATGGCACAGGATCCGGACGACGACGACGACGGTACATTTACCAACATCGATAAGTACTTCAACGAACATGGGTACGGTGATGAATTCTTGGGGCCTCCTTCTCAAGAACCCAACCCTGCAAATGACGATCTAGCTGGTACCGCGGAGAAACCCAATTGCAACAGGCGTCGTCTGGCGTTCAGTTCTCAGGAGACGCCTCTAGCTGCCGCCATCACCGAGCCTCAGATAGCCGAGGTGCGAAATATTATCAGCCCCAGCACACTCAAGAAGGCGGTCTCTGAGCAGAACTTGATCCCATTACATCAGAAGAAGAAGGGACGGAAAAGAAAGAGTAACAAGGCTGCGAGCCAGCCAGCACCGAGTACGATCCGTGCTCAGGACAGGCCACCTTCACCTAAGGATATCTCGAGGAGGGTGCATGTGGCGGGTAGGCCGATGCTACCGACTAATGTGCTCAATGCTGCAACCGGTGCTATGCGGAGTCTGCATGACAGTGTTCTTTCTTTGGAGAAGCGGCGTCTCTCCGAGAATGATGTGGCATACCCGGTTTTCGTGGCCAAGGTGCCAGAGGGAAAGGGCTTTGTGGATAGCGCTATCGGGGGTACGATCGTCCTGCGGTTTGATGACATCTTCGCTATGTTTAACCTTCATCCGCTGCACTACACCTTCATTCGGCTATTTTCGCTGAGTATGGAGATGCGAATCATTAGAGACAAGACCCCGGACATCGGGATAGTCGACCCCTTCTACATGCGTGCCAAGATCTTGGGCAGCGCTGGGGACCGGCAAGTCGCGAGTTCATACCTCGAAGGCGTCATTCTAGCAAACCCAGATAAGGATAACTTCCTCGTGCCTTACTTTCCCGAGTAAGTCATCCCCTCACCGCCCCGTAACATATGATTTCTTAGATTTCGATCGTTCTTTTTTTCTAACATTCCGTGTTTCATGCAGTGACACACATTGCATACTCATCCTCTTAAGCCCGAAATTTTCCATGGCCACGTATTTCGACTCGGACCGTCAGTCGAAGAAAGACTACACAAATATCAAGAAAGTTCTTGATGATGTTCTCCCGGCTACGCCAGATCTGGAGGCACCTTCAGCAGGCCAGTTCGTAGGTACAGCAAGCACGTGTTCACCCACAATACGACGTTCCCCTGCGTCAAGCAGCAGCCTGGCGGTCAGAAGGATGCCTACTACGCCCTCCATCACATGCGGGCGATCGTACGGGACCATAATCACCTTCTGCTACCAAATAATCTCAAAGATTGGGCCGCACGCTTGTCGGCAATCCAGGACGCTGACATCAGACAAGAATTCTTTCGCATCTAGTCGGAGTTTGCAGAAATCATCCATCAAGATGTCCTTCGTACCTCGGGGCAGTTCTACCTCAGATATCAACCTTCCAATAGTGAGATAGAACAACGCTACAAATGCAGGCTGACAACGCCCGCGATTTCATGACCATCACGACAGACGGCGGCTTCATCCATGTTCCGGTCCCTGAGTCGAGTCGAAAGTAGTGATGCTATGTTCTGAAATATCGATTAGCTCATGTTGTAATTAAACTTTAATGAACTTGTATGTCTCTTTGGTTTGGACAGTCGCTCAACTTATATGTAATCGATGCTATTTATTAGTAGGACCATGAATCGTGCTATTAATGTCTTGCATTTCTCTTCCGATCCTTTTGTTGCATACTTATATATTGCTGATGTATTGTCTGTGAATTGCTACTAACGTTTTGTTTGGCTAGTGCATAGAGATGCCGTCGTATGTCGTGTACAAGGGTAAGGTTCCCGGAGTCTACGATGACTGGGAGGAGTGTCAGAGACAGGTTCACCGTTTCAGCGGTAACAGTTACAAAGGGTACACCACTAGGGCGGAGGCGGAAGCTAGATACGCGCGCTATCTAGCGGGAGAGAGGAGGGAGCGGAGGAGGAACCGGATGAAGACCAGTTTCATCGCGATGATGCTCATCGTGATGACCGTAGCTCTCTTCTATGTGATGGTAGTTTAGATGATCGATATCGACTTGTAATGTGAAGACAAACTCGCTACTCGCTGTCTCGAGACTTGTAATGTTCTAACTTTGTTCGGTATTTTGAATTCGGAGACTAGCTAATACGACGAATTGAATTCGGAGACTAATCTTCTATTGTATTCGATGAATCTGCTGTTTATATGTTTTGATGTCTATATTCTATGCAGTAATATATTTTGTAACCTGTGCAAATATCAGAAAAGAAAAAGAAAAATCCTAATATTCATACTGGTGGCGCACCATACAGCACATTAGTGGCACACTACTATAAAAAATACTAGTGGCGCATTATCTGTTAGTGCGCCATTAGTAACCCAGAGCACAAGGTAAATATGGCCCCCTGGGAGGCATACTAATGGCGCACCAGGGGACATACTAATGGCGCACTGCCTGGTGCGCCACTACTGTCTGGTATACTAATGGCACACCAGGGGTGCGCCATTAGTATTAGTTACTAATGGCGTGATGATAGTGGCACACCTATAGTGCGCCATTAATGGCCAAAACAGGTGCGCCACTAACATGCCTTTTCCTAGTAGTGTTTTGATCTAAACCAGAAAATAGATCGTAACTTGGTTACTTTACTTTCTTTTCAGCTCTTAGAATTTATAGTTTGAAGCAAACAATGGATGCTAAATAGCATTTCTGCGGTTTGCAGCTTTAAATCTGCCATGGCACAGTCACAATAGGGTTTAATTGATCATGCTCAGGGTTTAATTAATCATGTTGGTTCCGTGGTGGTTTCTTTAATAGAAATCGGAGGGGAAACTCTCCTTCGCTCAAAAAAATGCTTAGGGTTTCCCCCTTTTATGATCATTATACGATCAACAAACGTGCTTCGTGTCATAATAGCACTGCTCCACCCATCAAGCTAAACAAGCTTAGTTGCTCAAAAATGAATCTGATATTATTAAAACAGAGTCATTTAATTGGTCAGCTAAATGTTCCTAATTTAGTTTTGGAAATGCATGTATGCCGCTTGGGTGTGTATCTACAGGGTGCCCATGGTAGGCCGTGACCCACCCTGGGATTTTGGGTCGGCCCAGGCTCCGATTCCCCTCTGTTCTGCTACGCTTCCGGTCTTTACACACCCCCAGCGGCCTGCCTCGCTGGCGACTTGCCGTCCCCGGATGGCATGACTCCAGGAGGAGACGCCGGACTAACAGGAGGTTAGCATCCGCTCGCCCTACAACGTCACCGCTGCCCGGGTGCGCCGCCGTGCCTACCTTCCCAGTCCGTTCAGGGCTCAGGCATGCAACAACCAGTAAGCCAACCCGATTTATCCTGAGATACGTCCTAAACACTCAGCAGCCACTCCTCATTACACATTTTCTAATTGATTCATTACTCATTAGGCAGGACTGTCATTAGGGTTTGCTGTGTACTGAGTGCTACCTACACTTAATGGTTCAGATTAATCTTTAGTACCTATATTGTTCACATGTTTCAAAATTCCGGCCCTAGGAACAGACACTAGTCATTTTGGATTGTTGGTCATAGTGACAGTGACCCAGATTACTACTGCAGGACAGGTTTGTTGACAATTTTACTTGTCTTTCTTACTCATTTGATATGATATCCAATTATTCACATCGATTAGTTGCAAACAATAAGTGCTAGACCAACTACTTGATTCAGATTTTTTGGATGGTCTCTTACTGCAGTTACAATTCTGCGTACTTGTCCTAGTAAGCTCACAAGCAATGATTGATCCACTACATCTATGCTTGCCTTGTCATATGTGTTGTCAAAATTCTTTTAGTTCGGACCATAGTAGGTGCAACAAACCCTGGGTCTGTTTCCGAGACTACGCACAGGCACAAGAGCAAGATTGAAGCACCAGCCCAAGCCAGAGTCCAAAGGATCAAGAGATTCAAAGAACCAGCATACAGCCCAGAGAGACCATGATCAAGCTGGAGAAGCAAGATACCGCCAAGAGAAGGGCCTCCCTTGCCGGGTAGGCGAACCCGGCAAGGGGCGAGGCCACCACCAGAAGCAGGCAACCAAGGCACCCCGGCAGGGCCTGCCGGGGCTCGTGGAGGCACAACCACCTCACGTACCACTCGAGCACGACCCACGTCATTGATCGATGTGGTGTCCAGCCGCAAGATGATTAAGTGGCAGCCATTCGCCACATGGCAGCCATCTCCTACAGAAGAAACCCACATATGACACCCGTCCTGCGACATGTCAAGAGAACAGGCGCGGAGCTGGCAAGATAGCCCGACAAGCCTTGCCAGGCAACCAGTGATGTGACACTAAGCGGTGCATTTAATGCGCCCTATCAGCCCACAGAGTTAGGTATAATAGAAGTTTTTGCTATCATACCAGTGGATAATGACTACTTTGCCATTGTGGTGACCCCTTGATCTATAAAAGGAGACCCATGGCACCCGTAGGAAGGGTTGGAAAGTTGACGAACCCACACCCCCATACGCGCATAGTCGCTATTGCCCTGAGGCAACCCTTGCCGAGCAAGTGTACTATGCTTCACCACCTCCATTCCACCATCAATCCACCAAAGCAGGAGTAGGGTTTTACGCCTCGCGGTGGCCCGAACCTGGGTAAATTGCTTGTGTGCTCTCTACCGTGCGCTGGTCTGCTCTTTGTGCAATGCGACACCCACCTGCCGAACCAGCAAGGGACCTCTCGGTCCCATAGGTGGCTGTGTATATCCCGCGACATCTTTGGTGCGCCGGGTAGGGGGACTCGCTTGCGCGAACCTAAAAGTGTGCGCAGCGCGTCATCTTCATCACCATCCTCATCTTCGACGACGCCATCGACCATGGCGCCCAAGAAGAATAAGTCCGATCCTTCGGCCCACCATCCACCTCGAAGGCTCCTCCGCCCGCGGCCTCTAATGCAATGGGGGATGCGGAGGCAAGCGAGGACATGAACGCTGCTGGGGACGTGGTTGGAGCAGGTGGCACCATCACCATTTCCCCAGCGGCCGACACAGGGGCAGGAGATACCGGAGAAGAACAACATCAGCAGCGCCTCGACGGTCATGCTCCGCAAGGTGCGGGCGAGGGGCTTACTCCATCCACACCCCCTCCTCCCACCGATGGGCACAACTACAGGAACGGTGCTCGGTCCGGGGTGAGCCATCGCCCTCCGGCCGCCCCATCTGCGGGAGCGGCTGCGACGCTTGCGCCTCCTCCCGGACGAGCCAACCGGACCGCTGCGCTAGATGGAGCCGCTGCCCTCGAGCACCACCGCCGCGCAACCCCGCTGCCCAGGTGGTCGTCCCACAACGGCGTGGGTGCGGCGCCACCGCCACTGGCACCATCAGAAGCCAGGCGACGGTGCGGTCAATGTCATCAACATCTATGCCAAGCACAGCCACGGAGGATATGGCGCGAGCTCAGCTGGTACTGAGATTTTCACTAGCAGCCGAGCATATGGATGAATGGTGCGTCACCATCCAAAGCCTGCTTGGTTTCGCTGAAGCTGGGGGCTCACGACGAGCTGGCCCGCCACGACCTCCCCAAGCGACAGCAACCGCCTGTACCGCTGGTCGTATAGAGGGGGCAATCCCCACGGTGCAGTCCCCACCATGGCAGCCGACGCGGGCGCAGCTGAATCAAGACCCCGATGATGTCTCGATGGCCTCTTCTGACCCTCGAGCACGTCCAGGCCAACGTCGAACCCCGGAGGACAGGCGGCGGGGAGACGCGCGCATCATCATAGATCGACACCACAATGACCTTGGCTGGACCGACGAGTGCGACGACCTCAATTCACGAGCCACGCCTTCATGCAATATGTTCATACCCTCTAATGCAAGATCTCATTCGCATCTGTGGCACACCCCAGGAGCTATGGACAAGCTGAGAGGGCGACCGCTGAAGTGCTATATGGACTCAAGACAAGAACTTTTGATACGCTGCAGAAGCACGGCGGGCGGTGGATCGAGGAGCTGCCGGTAGTTCTCTGGTCCCTCATAACGACACCTAAAGGAGCTACCGGGCATACTCCCTTCTCCCTGGTCTATGGGGCAGAAGCAGTTATCCCAACGGAGCTCATTTACGGGTCCCCTCGAGTGCTTGCCTATGATGAAGTAGTGCAAGATCAGCACCGGCGTGATGACGCTGTGCTACTCGAGGAGAACTGTCTTCGGGCTGCTATGCCTGCTGCACGCTACCAGCAAGCCCTGCGTCGCTATCACAGCCGCAGGGTTCATGCCCAGTGTTTTGAGGAAGGTGACCTTGTCCTTAGGCGTGTTCAGTTCGCCAAGGGTACAAACAAGATGTCACCGAAGTTGGAAGGCCCTTACCAGGTGGTACGAGTCACCAGACCTGGCGCAGTCCGTCTGGAGACTGGAGATGGCACTCAGTTGCAAAACTCATGGAATATTGAGCATCTCTGTAAGTACTACCCGTCAGGCGCGACTGTCGGGCCCTGCCCGACAGCCACCCTTTTGTACAGGCCTTGCCTCAGCTGCATGTAACCCCTTGTACAAAGCCGAGGCGATGACCCCGTGCAAGAGAAAATAAAGAAGCAATGTAGGGGGGCCCCTAACTATGATTGCATGCATGCATGAGCACACCAAGATCACTTCATAAGCATTTCATGAGCACTTGCATATGCATATAGATAGGATCGCAACCTGCATTCATTTTCATCTGCATGAAGTTGCAGGTTCCTGCCGCGGACTTGGCTTCGACAAAGATTGGGAAGAATTCCCGACACAGCGATCCCCGACAAGCAAAATAGATAAGTTTTACCTCCTCTCCATTAGTGTTCTGTAAAGCTATAACTTCGCATAAGAAAACCTCGCTTCTCTTTTGAGACTTAGGTGCTCCCATCCATGACTCGAACGTTGCTTCGGTCAGGATGGTCGTAGTGGCCTTTGGTAAAAAGGAGTTGGCGGGGGGTTGGCCCCTCTGTCTGCTCCCCGGTAGACGTAGCTCTCCGGCAGACAAAGAGGGTGCTGGCAGGATATCCTGCCAGCACTAAAAAAATACACTTCCGTGATGATACGTGTTTGTCATAGTATGTCACGTTTTCTATCATGCATGTACATCCATGATGATTTTATGACAGAATCAAGATAGTCATACATGTGCTGTCGTAGAAGTGTTCCATGACATTACCGAAATTATCATCATAGAAGTGTTCACTTCCATGATGATAAATGTCGCGTCATGGAAGTGCTTTCGTCAAGGGTGACCGACATGTGGCATCCACCGTAACGGGTCGCCGTTAAGCTATCGGGTCCGGTTTTGGATCCGATAACCCGCTAACAACCACGACCAATGTTGATTTTCCACATGTAAAATTCTCATTGGCCGACGGAACCACGTGTCAGCTCCGCGTTGGCACAGGTGTCACTCATCCAATGGGTGAGATGCGCCTATGATATGTTGACACATGGACCGGCCCAAAAGTGGCCCATAAAGATTAAATGGGCCGGCCCATAAAGATTAAATGGGCCGGCCCAACTAAAGGCCCACAAGATTTTGCAGACCATAATGGGCCGGCCCAGCTAAAGGCCCACGAGATTTTGCGGACCATAATGGGCCGACCCAGCTAAAGGCCCACAAGATTTTGAGGACACTAGTGGGTCGGCCCGTTAACAGGCTGCCATGTTTTGGGCCAAATGCCGGTCTATTAACAGCCTACCACGTTCCGGGCAAAAGGCCCATATGAGATCCATCCCATCAAAAGCCTACCATGTTCTGGGCCAAATTATGGCCCTGATCAGATCCGGCCTTTTAAGAGGCTTTGGGCTAAATTATGGCCCATATCAGATTCGGCCCGTCAACTGGACGCTATGCTTTTGGGCCCACTTGCTAAAGGCCCATTTAGTAATTCGGCTTGATATTTGTTTCGGCCTGTTAAAGGTCCGTCTAACATTTCGGCCCTATATTTATTTTGTCCTGTTAAAAGCCCGTCATATAGTTGGGCCTAACTATGACCTGGTTTGCATCCGGCCTGCTCACAGCCAATAATCTGATTAGGCTAAACAAGGACCAAGACCAGGCTTGTTAACGACCCGTGATGTGATTGGCACAATCATGGGCCGGGGTCTATTTTGACCTACTGTCAGGCCGTGAGCTGTTCGGCACATTTCAGGCCAAACCTACTTCTCAGCCTCCTCAAAGCCCATTGAATTTTCTTGCAAAAATACGGCCGGTGGTTTACTTGGCCTATTAAAGGCCCAAATCTAGTGGGCCAGTTTACATTTAGGCCTGTTAACGGACCAAGATGACTGGGCCCATGATGCGGATCATACATAGTGATTTGCATGACGGCCCGATTATGTACCGTAATTTTATGGTTTGGTCGGTTTACTGCGAAGATAGGATCTATATATAGTAAAATAACTGCAGCATCATGAATAAGAAAAAACCTAGACTATACAATAAAGATATTACAGCATATTACATCCACTAGGCATCAAAGTTCGCCACTATGATAATAAAGCACAAGAAGACAGCAGATTACATACACTGGGCATCAAAGATCGCCACCAGTGCAAATAAACACACCGAAATAATAATATACAAAACCGACAGCACTACAATAGAGTTCAAGAAAGGTTTTCCCTACTCGGGAGCTGCAGCGCAAGCAGCTGAGCAAGCTGATGAGACTGCCCTTGATTGCCACTTATATCCTACTCACTCTAAAAGATAAACAAGCAGACATATGATAGGTTTTGCACATATAAGTATCAGTGCTGACAATTCATCACATTTCTTACTGACGAATAAAGTGACACATTTTAAAATAGCATTAACACAATATGGTATTGTTCAGGTTAAGACATGGCAGGAAATGACATTGTAAAGGAGTTGGCAGCTTCACGACACCACTAGATTACAGATCAAGAACTCATAAGTATCAATGGTTAGTGTGCTGTCAATTTATCCATTTCAGATTAGCAAATAACGAGACGGTTTAAATAATAGTAGAATGATATGATATTGTTCATAGTTAAGGCATTGCAGAATATGACATTGTGTTGTAGTGGGTAGGTTCACCACACCACTGGATTACAGATCAAGAACAGAAGCATACATGCAGTGCAAAATAAGATCACTTGCTATGTATAGTTTAATTTACAAGGTATGAAGAAGGAACTTGGTTGTACAACTGAAAACTTAAATTGAGAAGGAAATTTTTTTTATTATGAACTACATAATAAACTTTAAACATGCAATTTGATGAAAACACCAAAAATAAACAACTGTTGCAGTCATGCCTAACCAAATATACACAACAAAGTTTGAAGGCTTGAAAAGGACAAACTTACATTATTGGTGAAGACAGGCTCTATAAAGCCCTTGTCCATGCTGATGGGGGGGCAATTCAAGAAGTTCACCACAGAATCTTCTTCATAAGCATTGCCTTTATTCTAAATTTTGTTAAGGGTAAATATAGATGTGATAATATAAGAAAAAATGGAGAATATTTAAGATAAGATGAAGAGTGATGCTGCATAACCAAGTAGCTATAAATGTAAGTACATCGATATAGGCAAAAGGTACAACCAAGAGCAATGCAGAGCTAAACTTCTTCAGTACCATCGGTGTTATCCAATCTTATGGAAGAGTAAATATAGATTTGATGTGTAGAAAATGGAGGGCAAAGGAAAATAAGATGCAGAGTGATGGTACATGAACAACTAGCTGCCAATATAAGTACACTGATAAAGGACAGTAGGAACTTACAAGAACAATGCAGAGCTAAAAAAATTCATTGGCATTGGATATATTCTACACTAATGTAACCATTCATACATATCAGATAATTTGGAGTGAACAATTGATAAGCAAGCTATCATGCATATTGCTGCCACATAATGAACCAGGTATGAATGCAAGTACAGTGATACAGGACAACAAGTACTAACAAGAGCAAAGTAGCGGGCAGCATATTTGCGATATCCTATCGTCCTTTTCAAACTGGAATTCTTCTTCGATCAGATTTCCAGCAAAAGAGATCCGTAAGTCACATGCGGAAAAGTAGAAGTTCAAATTCTCATGTGATATCATAGACAGTACCTCATCCTGGGAATGAGACCAGTGCATAACAAGGTTTTTCCATTCAATGTCTTCTAAATTTAGCATAGGAGACTTCACCGGAAATTCGTTTATAGACTTGCCATCAAAGTGTGATTTCCTCAGTTAACACTGATACTGCTGCAATGCTTCCTTGAAAAGCGCAAGCAAGCTTTGCTCGTCATGACTATCCAGATTGACCCTCGCCTACTTACGACAATGTAATGTGAATCATTGATGTGTTCAATCAGCAGAAAACCGGAAAATAATCACCATGAATAATAGCACTTACACATAAGTGGGACAGGAAGATGTGAAAATGGTGTTTGTCTTCACTATAATCTTCCCATGATGGGAATATATGCACGTAGTCCCTAACAACATTGAAAGCATTGTCTTTTAAACTGGGAATAACTGGAATGGGGTTCCAATCTGCAGGAATTGGCCGTCTCTACAGTTGGGATAGGTCTTCGACCGGTGGACTTGCTATACTTTTTGCTAGAGTGGGATTTTTTCTGTGATATGGCTGGTGCTATGGCAACTAAAATCGGCATACCTTTTGCTGGAGTGCAGGTTATGTGTGGTGGGGCTAGTGGTGTGGCCAATGAAGTATGGGTACAGTCTGCTGGAGTCAGTCATGCGTTCTGTGTCACTGGTTCTAGGGCCAATATAGGTGGGGTGTTGTCTGATTTCTCCGGCACCACCACGTTTTTTAAGGACTTTGCTGGTGCTCCTTCTGGTTCGGCAATCACCCTCTTCCTTTTTGATGCCTGATGCACAAGAACAACATTTGAGTGGAAAACATGGTATGATAACAGATGGAATATGTATTGATAATGGATGGGCATGGCATCTTGACATATATGATGAGTAAACTAAGCAGATGGCGGTGCAACAAAGTAGAAGAAATGCGAGACAACTTATGCAAGATACGCGCAATCAATAAAACCTTGCCAAATTAGAACAGGTACCTTGATGGGTGAACAGGACAGGCTATCTGCCTTTGACCCCTCGAGGTCAGGATAGACATTAGGATCATATTCTCAACAAGAATCTACAGGTGGGGAGCGCATGAGTTTCATTGCATCCAGAATGGCACTCAATGCCTTGGTGCCAATTATGTAAGTTGTTGTAGTGTTCCACAATATTCTTCTGATGCGCGGATTCTGCTATTCACTGTGATTACGTATAATATTTGAGAAGAATGAAAATATAAATAGTAGTGAGATTATCTTTGTAATGCATAGGATATCCTAATATAGGGGAACCTCTATAAACCCTTGTGTGCTATCACTGGATTCTGATGAGAGAGCTCATGTGTGTTGTAATATGGTGCGTGCATTAATATAATTTGGCACAAGTACACAGAAAAACAGGCTCCCGAAGTAAGGATAGTTGGCAGATGATAGGTCCATAATATATTGTATAGAGTGTTTATTGCCAAACCATGATAACAAGAGCACACAACAACTAGACAGATCGTAGTGTACATAAAAGGGGCACACCATAACCAGGTTATATAAATCGGGAGAGTGGAACTGGTTGGAAAATATGGTGTTGTATTGCCGCTACTAATTGAAATCTTATCGATCACGTACAGGCCATCTCTATCAGCTGTTGACTGCAGATGTCCATGCTCCCCTTCCTGACAAGGAACATACTGTATGTACTAAATACAAAATATCTAAAGAGGAACATGTTAAAAACAGAAGAGGAAGCATATTCTTGAGGTTTCGCTTCAGTGCATACAATGTTGCTTGCCCACTCATGGTGAATCACAGCACCCAAAGAAATGCAATTCCATGCTGTCTCTCTATATGTGGCCACATGCATTTGGAAAATCAAGTGGGAGCATTACCTGACCAATTAAATGTGTGGCTGTTAACTAATATATGTATCATATCACAATTCATATTTGAAGAAGTAAGCTTTGGACTTATGATTGGGGTGTTGTTTAGCTTCAAGAGTGGACTGCTGCTAGTGCGACACAAAGCAGCTACACAAATCACAGTGTAGATATAACGGGAAAACCGTAAGCATCACAAGTAAAATCAGCAAAGTGGAACTTGCTGGAATATATGTGCTAGTATTGTTGTTGCGGCTAGAAAGGCTTGGGATACCAGCTCTCTTCAACTAAAGGTGCGGTACTGTTAATATCAGTGTAACTCTCAAAGGCGACACAGCTCCCCGCATTTCCTTGCTAATCTTATAGGATTCAAGTGGACAGGCCACTACAATTCCTATTCCTATGTTTACAAAATCCTAGAATCAAAGATGCCCGAAGAGTTCAAAGTGTCCATCACAACCGACCGTATAGACCTCTACACTGCAAATGTCCCTGCTCATCTTCACTACAAGGAACATACTGTACTACTATCATACTCCCTCCGTTCCAAAATATAAGTCTTTGTAGAGATTTCCACTATGGATCACATACAGATGTATACAGATACATTTAGAGTGTAGATTCACTCATTTTTCTCCATATGTAGTCCATGGTGGAATCTATACAAAGACTTGTATTTAGGAATGGAGAGAGTACTTATTAAAGAAGAATGGAAGAGGAACATGCTAAAGAAGAGAAAGCAAATTTTGGATAATAAAATGTTTGTTACGCAGTGCCCACACATGATGAACCAGAGCGCATTAAGAATGCAACTCCCTACTGTGTCTCTATATGTGGTGCACATGCTTTTCCAAAGTAAAGTAGGAACATTAGCTGACCAATTAAACATTATCTGTCTTAGTAATATCAGCTTCATATCAGAAACGTACTTGAGCAACAAGTTTGGAATTATGAGTGGCACGTTGTTTAGCTTGATGGATTCAAGAGCAGTGCTAAGCAGCTACGATGATGGTACTGAATATAAAGGCATGTCCACATGCAAGTTGCGTGACTTTTGTCATTTGGGTCAGTCGACCATTTAAGGCGGTTGGATGAACATCCTACGTCTCCTAACCCTTCTTCTTCCTCATCTCTGATTCTTCCCATACAGAACAACGCACGGGCCGTCGGCCGAACCACCGGCCCCGACCACCGCCCCCCCCCCCCCCCGCCCTCCCCTGAATGGCACCCCGCTGCTTGTGTTCCTCCGCCACCCCCACCCCACCCCGCCCCAACCCGCGTCGAGTTTTCTTCATTCAGCGAGGCCCCACCACCGCCCCCACAACCACCGTCCCCACCCGAGCCCCTTCCTTCGCACCGGCAAACTCCGGCAAGCTCTCAAAAATCGACCGACCCAATTTTGAAATTTAGTCTACTGTCATTTAACTAGTGTGTAATATAAAAGGGGAAAACCATAAGCATTGCGAGTATAGTGTTGAGCGTGCCATGGCGGATCTGAAGGTGCAAACCGGACAAAGGCAACTTCGCAACCAATGTTTTCTTTCAACTAACAAGTGATGGACAAGAAATCAGAGTAAAGCAGTGGCAACCTATTTTCTTGCTGTGATAAATAAATTGAGCAGATACGAAAGAGTACCGCCTCTGGTGCGGTGCCATGTATGCATCTGCTGAGAATTTGATGGTGTTGCGATAGTGATGGCTATCGGCAGCGTGGAAGCAAATTTAGGATGGTAGACAGTGGCAGCAGGGCGCGGTGGACGAGACAGTTGTAGGAGCAGCGCCGACAAGGTGGACGACGGCGAGGATGAAGCGAGAGGACGGGATGCAAGGATCCTGGTCCAAAGCCGTGGATGAGAGAGGTCGATCTCTTGTAATGGATGACGGTGTCGCGGTATCAGCTCCGGCGTGGTGGAGGAGGACGGCGGTGGATGGGGTGGCGGACGGAGGAGGCTGGGGCGGAGAGCGTGTTTTGGCGCCCACGGAGTACGAATTGGGAAATGGAGGGAGAGAGGAAGGGGGAACCATGTCTTCAGGGCGCGCTTGTCTCAAATGCGAGGAAATTTACAAACTTAGCCCCCCGTTTAAAATTTCCTACATCACAGCAATATTAGTCGGTTGGGGATAGGACGGTAATCTCGCATACACCGAATATTTTCCGACGAGAGTTTGTTTTGGCGCCCAACGTGTATGAATCACAGAGGGAGTCGATTTCGGCCGAGGAGACACTGTGTTTTGGCGCCCACCATGTATGAATCCGGGTGAGAGGCAGTTATGTCATGTTTGAGTGAAATTACAAACCTGCCCCTATCGAAACCTATAGAAATCGAGCTGATAGGCTTTGCGTGTGAGGGATAGGCAGTAATTTCCATCTCGCAGATTTTGGTTTCGGGCGGTTACTGCGACTTTCCCCGCTTCGTTCAAATTTTTGCAGAGCAAGAGTGCACGTTTGCCGTGCCAACTCAATTCGAATCCAGTTTGTATTTTATTTTTGTTTGAGCAGAATCCGTTTTCGATTGGAATAAAATTATATATACAACATTTTTTATATATACTTTCAAAAGCACAACAAAGAATTCTACTCCTTTATATATATAATATGATTTACAAATACAATGATCTCAAAATCATAAGGTTGAATTCAAAAAATTTAAACCAAATTATGTTCTACTAAAATGTATGGATCAGTAATATCTACATGTTAGATAACATAGATGTGCGTGAAATTCATATGAGTATGCATGTTTGATAGATCAATTTTGGTTCGAGTATGAATACATGTATCATCATCTCGAATTCAAATATTTAAATCCCTTTTATCTTGACTCCTTTTACGCCCATCTCTCTCACATGCTCCTTCATGTAGCTATCACTCTCTTTTCTCTAGCTCACCCGCACGCTAACTTCATGTTTCTCCTATTTTCGCAAACATGGTCTCTCGACGTCTCCCTTGAGAAGTGTCACACTCTCCCTATCATTATACATTACACGGTTTTCATTATCTCTCACGTCTCTAGCGTTCTCTAGTATCACTAGGTACCTAAGCTTTCTTTTTCACCGCCACACACACAGTCTCACTCGTCTTTCACTTTGTCTTTCTATGGGGTTCTCTCACACACCCTATATCTCTCTAGATATGACTCATACCACTAAAATTACTCTCTCCCGCAGACACAACATTTTTTGCGGTCTCCTTTCCGTCTCCATCCCAATTATAAAACCGGCATTATTCATTTGTTTACCGATCAGACAAACTCCCCCTTTCTCTCACCCACACACACACAACTCTTGCTTCCACTCCCCTTACTAACTACCGTCTCTCTCTCTCTCTCTCACACACACACACACAAAACTCTCGCTTTTGCACCCCCGACATGTATTTCTCTCACAAACATTAATCGACTAGCCTCCAGATAGGTTTATACACCTGCACACTCGTGCTTCCACTATTGCGTACATGTCTCTCTCGCGCTCCTTGTATCTATGTAGATTTTTCGTCCCTTCTTGAGACACGCCCTCTCGATCGTGCATACACACTATCGCCTCATTTTAAGCTGATACCTCTTGCACACACACTCTTTGTGTCTTTCTCACACATGCACTCCGTCCTCCTCCACTCTCCCTCTCTCTCACATGCACAACACCCACACATGGGCTTTTTGCAACAACTAGCAAGATGCCCATGCGTTGCACGGAACATCAAGATGCTTTTGTATGAGTAGTTTATCTTGTGGGAGAAAAGGATGAACGAGGGAAGGCCTTATTTGCAAATGTGGAGAGGGGTGTGGGTATCTTTTTGCAAAATTGCCATAGTTTGCTTCCTATCCGTCAGATATAAATTGGTCGGCCTATATTGCAGGATGGCAAGCACACCATCATCACTAACTCTGTTTTATTATCTCTACTCTTATAAAAAGCATAGTCGGTGATGACGGTGTGCCTGCCATCCTGCAATATAGGCCGTCCGATCTATATCTAACGGATAGTAAGGAAACAATGACAATTTACCCAAACTCCTCTCCACATTTGCAGATAAGGCCTTCCCTCGTTCATCCTTTTCTCCCACAAGATCTTCTTGCTAGTAAGAGTAGAAATTAGAGATATACCACTTCTTGAATCTTGAAACCAACCACATTCGTCCCTTATCTCATCAAAACCGCCAAAGGAATATATTTTGAGTGAAACATACCATATTTTTAGTGATATACGTATTTCAAAACTAGACTCTTCTTTCTATCAAATCGGTGAATATGTATTAATCTACTTATATCGTGTGGCAATGCATTGGCACATTGCTAGTAGTTATTACTACCGTATAATCATTTGGACACCCGAAAAACGGTGGAGTACATATACGAAGAGAAGAGGCGCACGCACGTAGTCAGTCTCTCACTGTCTCACATACATGAGAGTTACGTAAAGGCACCGTTAACAAATAAACCCTAAAACCCTAGGTGCACGATTGCTGCATGCGTGGGTACCGGGTACGTGGTGGAGCGCACCTTTGTAGGAATAGTCAGCTCACGTGATAATTTGATCCATAGGAGTTGATGGTCGGGACCACAGGTGAACGACCTGGAGGCGGTGGCTCGCCAGTTTCCACTGATCGAGTAACCACGTTTAAAATATCATTTTTTAGCGGGGTAAGAGTTCCGATTTTCAATGCCGCGTTATAAGTACTAAGTAGTTTTTTGAACGATTGGTGGAGCGAAAATGGAATTCATAAATACTACCTCCTTGGCGTATGGTTGTATGGGTTTATGTTGCGAGATGTTGAACCTGGTAGTTCTAGGGAAAATATTATGATTTTGATGTTGGTTTTCAGTAATAAAAATTAGAAGGGGGAAGCCCTTCTTTGATAAAAAAACTACTACCTCCGTCCTGGTTTACTAGTCCCCATCGTATTTTGTGTCAAAGTTTGTCCACGAATTTTACTTGTAAAATGTGAATGAAAAACGAGATTTTGTTATACCAAAACAAAAAAGAACTTGAGGGAGTGATTGCTCTGACACGGACGCGACCTCTCATAGCGCAGGCATTGAACTGGCGCGCCAGCCAAGAGGGCCCCACTCGCTGCAGGCCAGGCTGAACACGCCTCCTCGCCGCAGGCAACCGGCTTCAGACTGCCCCGCCTTCCTCCATTGAATCCGCGCGTGTGCGGGTAACACGTCCTTCCGCGAGCCGGCCGGCATTTTAGAACACAAAAAATGACCAAAATATAATTAATTACGCATGGTCTTGACTTGTCGTGCTTGCACTCGTAGTAGGAACTAGAGGTTTTTCTTTATTTATAACTCTCCTCACATTTTTTGGCTTTGAAGTGAATCATGGTTGTGGACATTATCTATGAATGTGCAGATATCTGTGAACATGAGTTTGATGTGGAAGTTGAACTTGGAATGTTGGGCTTGCGCGTGAACTATACCATGTCCAATGCTTCGTCTGTTATTGTTTGGAAAGTAATTGTTGTTATTACATGACCCAAAATAAAATTATTGTGTGCCACATCAGTAGATGCACGGACATCACAACAGGCATGCTGACTGGATAAACATTTGAACCTAGCTATTATGAAGGAAAATTTGTATTGACAACAGTTTTAGATAGCAAGAGACGCCTAGCCTGCTCTGCCTCTGCTAGCTTCCTTCTGGCTTCTTCCATCTCTTCTTTGGCTTGGGTGAAGAGAGGATCTGATTGCTCTTTTTGCTTCTTCAGGAACTCAGCTACATTCTCAAGGGCTGCTGCATGCTTTCTTTCAGCCTTTACTAGAGCCACGAGGACACGAACAGTTGACGACTCCACCTGGCTTGTGTGTAATCCAGCATCATCTGGGAATTTGCACATTGTGTCTAATCCAGCATCATTAGGGAATGGGCACCTTGTGTGTAACCCAGCCTCATTTTGGAAACATGATCTCGAGGTTGACCATACTTCCCTCCTCGCAGGAACTGCATCCTGACATGAAGTTACTTCTTTTTTAGATCAATACTCGGAACAACCCGGATCCATTTAATAGAAGCCAGATAAACAGGACTCGGAGAAGTGAATTCAAAGGGAAAATATAAAAACAGATACAAGGTGAGAACACCCACCTCTGACATCAAGTTAAAAACGAAAGCATTAGGACGATTAAGAGTATCCTGATTACACATCAAAGAACACGAGGCTAAGAGAAACAGAAACTACAACATATACACATCGAAGAAATGAGGCTAAATGAAAGTAATTGAAATGGTGTTACTAACCAAAGCTCATTTTACAGGTTCCGTGCAGCTCCTCTTTAACTTGCCACACTCCTTGAAGATGTCCCCAATATCCTGTGTTTGGTCTTCATTGCTCCTCTGCATGTTCGCACTCGTGGTTTTAAAATCTCAACATGGCAAGAAAAATATACTAGTAATACTCACGCATCTTGTGGGAAACATTAAAGCACTCGTCTGCCATGTTAGAGCATCTCCAACAGAAGCGCAACGCGCGGCGCTTTAAAAAAGCGTTTACAGCGCCGAGAATAGCCAGTTTTTGCGGGCCCGGAGTGCTGAGATCGAGAAGTAGAGACATAGATAGTTCTCAGCATAGATATAGCATAGATACATAAAAAAAATTGATAGTTCAACTACTCCTCGTCGTCCAACTCCTCCTCGGTGATGTCCTCCTCCGACGACTCAATGTAGGTGTGAAGATACCAATCGTCATCGAGATTCCCAAGGTGACGCTGCTCCTAGCCTCATGTTGAATTGAGCGGCCCCTTTTTGCGTACGTGTAACGCCCCGGATCCGATGCGCCAGGTGTCTGCCAGTTATTCGCTGTCGTTGCCATGTCATCTGCTGGCGTGTTGCATTTTGCCTTGTCATCATCTGTATTTCATATCATGTCATCATGTGCATTGCATTGGCATACGTGTTCGTCTCTTGCATCCGAGCATTTTCCCCGTTGTCCGTTTTGCAATCCGGCACTCCTATGTCACCCGGCGGCCCCTTTTGTCTTCTTCTCGTGTGCGGGTGTCAAACTTTCTCGGTATGGGCCGAGGCTTGTCAAGTGGCCTTGGTTCACTACGGGTAGACTACCGGTCATGTTTCGTGCCATTTGGAGGTCGTTTGGTACTCCAACGGTTAACCGGGTAACCGCAAAGTCCGTTTTGGTATTGCAGCAAAAACCCCTTTCAAACAGCCCCAAAACCCCACTAAGTCTCTGCCATGCTCTCGGTCGTTCGATCACGATCGCGTGGGCGAAAACCGCACCTCGTTTGGACTCTCCTAGCTCCCTCTGCCTATATATTTGCCTCTTCCCCCGAAATCCCGCAGTCCAAACCCTAGTTTTCCCCTCTCGCCCGCCGGACATGTCCGTCCCGGACCGGACGAGATCCCGCCGCCGCTCCCAGCCAGTGGCATCGCGCCACGTCGCCCCCGCCGTCGTCTCCGCCGCGCCAGGCCCGCCGGGCCCGCCGGGCCCATCCCGCCGCCGCCTCCCGCGAGAGCGCCTCGCCCCGCCTCCCCGCGGCTCCTCCTCTCCGCCGTACGGGTTCCCGGGCCCCGCCGCCGCGCCCTCGGGCGTCGTCCGCCCCGCCTCCAGCGCCGCCCTTCGCCGCCGCCTCGGATCACCGCCGCCGGCGACCGGCCCCGCCGCCATGTGTCGCCCCGCCGCCGACCGCCATCTCCGCCGCCGCCGGTGACGCCTCGCCTCCTCCTTCCCCGCCGACGAAAGCCGCCTCCCTCCTCCTTTCTCCTCCCGCCGGCGAGCGCCCGAGCTCGAGGAGCCGGCCCGATCGAGATCTGGTACGGCGTTGACTTTCCTCGACCCCCCTCTTTTCTCTAAGTCCCTAAACTTCTTCAGCATGTGCTCCTGTTCGAGTTGCGATAACTTCTTGCATGTAGCTCCAATTCGCGCGTGCAATATGTAGAATTGTTCGCCTCCTGATGCTCTTCAGTTTTCTCAATTGCACCATGTTCATTAGAGGTCATCTTGATGCCCAAATCTCTGTTGGAAGAGGGCTAGTTGCTGTTATTCTCTGGTTCTTAACAGAACTTGGAGATTTGTCATTTTTTTTATCATTTATTCTGTACATCGTTTGAGCATGAGCTCTACATGTGTTTTGAAGTATGCTATGCCATCTTTCCAAGGGTATATGCCATGTATTTGTGTGATCTCTGTGGTCACTAGCACAAGCATGCAAAGTAGGTCCCGTAATGTTTCTGATTTCAGAGACTTAGTGATTTCTCTAGGTCCTTGTCTGCTGTAATTTTGTTGCCATGTTAACTTGATGTTACAGAGATATCCATGCATATTTTGGAGATGTTCAGTAAGGATGTTTTGTAGATATAGTTGTAATTGATCCATTCCTGTCCTTGTTTGCAATTATGGGGTGACATAGAATGACTCAATCTTGCTCTACTTTTGCTATAAAATATTTCTGGCAGATTCTTAACATGATATGCAATTTTGCCAAGCTTATTGTTGTTGATCCATACATGCTATGCTATTTCTCTTGCCATGGTTAGCTTCATAAACATGCCATCTTGCTGTAGGTATGCTTGGTTTGTCATGCATTGCTCTGTAGTGAGTGCATCAAGCTCACAAAGAGGCCTACATATTAATATTTCTGCCATGCTCTGTTTTCTGCCAAGTCTGAAACCTGATAATGAAACTTGCTATGTTTACATGCTTGCCATCATATCTTCTGGTCCTTTTTGGCTTATGGTCAGTAAGGGACATTTGTTATATGCCTTGAGTAGATTCATTCCATGCCTTGCTTTGGCATGTTAAATTCTTGTAGCATGTTGATTTCGTGCCCTGAACATTGCTACCTGATGTTATTTCTGTCATGTCCAGTATTTCTGCTAAGTCTGAACCTGTTATTATTTGCAATCTTGTCATGTCCTTTTGAGCATGTTCTAGTGATTTCTGGAGGTAGCTCAGTGTTCATGTTTTGTTGTGCTTTACCTGTACTTCATGTCCATGCCTTTTGTTTTTCATGTTGAGTTGCTGTAGCATATTGTTTTGATGATTGCTATATGCCTAGTTGCTGTTTTGGCTAGATTGTTGCTATGTCTTGTTTGGAGTGTATGTGTTGCACCGTTGCTCCGTTTTGAGCATGCTCCATATGAAACTTGCTTAGTTTTGCATGTAGTCTCATATTATCATGTTGCATCCTTGTTTTGAGGTGTTTGCTTGATGTTTGTATGCATTTTGCATCAATGCCATGCTTGTTTTGCTCATATCTTCTAGGCCGTAGCTCCGAATCTAATGAACTTTATATGTAACTTGACTAGAATTTCGTGTAGATCATCATGGTGCTATTTAACTTGCTGTTAACAACTTCAACTTAATGCTTGTTCAGTTCTGGACCAATTTTGAAATTTGCATATGAGGACTTACCGGAATTGTTATATGTTGTTTCCGGCCTCATTTAAACTTGCCTTGATGTGTTGTTCTTGTATGCATCCTCTCTTGTCACGAGTAGCGTCATATAGTCTTGTCATGCATCATTCTTGGTTGAGCATCATGCCTTGTTCTTGTGTGGTGTGTTTACCTTGTTGTGTGCTTCTTCTCGATAGTTCCCGTGTAATTGCGATCGTGAGGATTCGTTCGTCTTCGTGGCTTCATCTTCTTCATGGATTCGTTCTTCTTCCTAGCGGGATTTCAGGCAAGATGACCGTCACCTTGGATCTCATTACTATCATTGCTATGCTAGTTGCTTCGTTCTATCGCTTTGCTGCGCTACCTATTCACTTGTTCCTCAAGCCTCCCAAATTGCCATGAACCTCTAACCTTTGACACCCTTCCTAGCAAACCGTTGTTTGGCTATGTTACCGCTTTGCTCAGCCCCTCTTATAGCGTTGTTAGTTGCAGGTGAAGATGAAGATTGCTCCATGTTGGATTATGTTTATGTTGGGATATCACAATATCTTTTATTTTATTAATGCATCTATATATTTGGTAAAGGGTGGAAGGCTCGGCCTTATGCCTGGTGTTTTGTTCCACTCTTGCCGCCCTAGTTTCCGTCATACCGGTGTTATGTTCCCGGATTTTGCGTTCCTTACACGGTTGGGTGATTTATGGGACCCCCTTGACAGTTCGCTTTGAATAAAACTCTTCCAGCAAGGCCCAACCTTGGTTTTACCATTTGTCCAGCCTATTTCTTTTCCCTAGGGAGTCGCTCTCTCGAGGGTCATCTTATTTTAACCCCCCCGGGCCAGTGCTTCTCTAAGTGTTGGTCCGAACTGAGTAGACTGCGGGGCCACCTCGTGGAAACTCGAGGTCTGGTTTTACTTGTAGGATGTCTCATCCGGTGTTGCCCTGAGAACGAGACATGTGCAGCT
This sequence comes from Aegilops tauschii subsp. strangulata, assembly GCF_002575655.3. NCBI lineage: Eukaryota > Viridiplantae > Streptophyta > Magnoliopsida > Poales > Poaceae > Aegilops > Aegilops tauschii. The sequence continues at coordinate 275,957,338 of NC_053038.3, read as the reverse complement.
CCTATCGGGATGTCGGCGCATCGGGCGGCTTTGCTGGTTTTGTTTTACCATTGTCGAAATGTCTTGTAACCGGGATTCCGAGACTGATCGGGTCTTCCCGGGAGAAGGAATATCCTTCGTTGACCGTGAGAGCTTATCATGGGCTAAGTTGGGACACCCCTGCAGGGTATTATCTTTCGGAAGCCGTGCCCGCGGTTATGTGGCAGATGGGAATTTGTTAATATCCGGTTGTAGAGAACTTAACACTTGACCTTAATTAAAACGCATCAACCGCGTGTGTAGCCGTGATGGTCTCTTCTCGGTGGAGTCCGGGAAGTGAACACGGTTTCTGGGTTATGTTTGCCGTAAGTAGGAGTTCAGGATCACTTCTTGATCATTGCTAGTTCACGACCGTTCCTTTGCTTCTCTTCTCGCTCTTATTTGCGTAAGTTAGCCACCATACATTGCTTAGTCGCTACTGCAACCTCACCATCTTTAACCCTTCCTTTCCCATTAAGCTTTGCTAGTCTTGATACCCATGGTAATGGGATTGCTGAGTCCTCGTGGCTCACAGATTACTACACCACCAGTTGCAGGTACAGGTTTTACGATGATCATGACGCGAGAGCGATGTCTTGTTTTGGAGTTCTTCTTCTGCTTCTTCTTCGATCAGGGGATAGGTTCCAGGTCGGCAGCCTGGGCTAGCAGGGTGGATGTCGTTTGAGTTTCTGTTTATGTTTCATCCGTAGTGGGATGTTGATCTTACGTATGATGTGTTGATGTATTCTTGCGGCATTTGTATGCCTTGTATGTATCCCCAAATATTATGCAATGTTGATGTAATGATATCCACCTTGCAAAAGTGTTTCAATATGCGGTTCTATCCTTGGTGGGACCTTCGAGTCCCTTTTGGATAGTATCGCATATTGGGCGTGACAGTACGCTTGTCCTCGCGATAGGCGGCTCGCTTCGCCCTCCTCTTCTCCATCTCCGCCCTCCTTTGCACGTAGAACTCACGCTCGTTGATGATGTCCTGCGGGAAGCATTGGCGCCACAGCGCCATGGCTTCCTCGTCCATCTCGGCGATGCCGAGACGGTGCTCCCGCCTCCAATTGTCGCGATGATTCTCGTTGGTGAAAAGCCATGGCAGAGGCGCGAGCTCCTCCGCCCGCTCCCGCGTCGGCACGTTGGGGAAGTTCAATGTTTTATGAGGCCACCGGAGGCGCCATGCCGCTGCGTCGTATGCGCGGGCGGCCTCGTGGGTGGTGTCGAAATTGCCGAGGCCGAGGCGCATCCCGCGGAATCGGATCCCGGCGGAGAAGCCACAGGAGGGCCGCGCGCTGATGCCGCAGTATCCCCAAGTTTGCCGGCGACGAGGCGGCATGGTGGCGCGGCGACAGCGAGGTGAGAAAGAGCGGGGAGAGAGCGGTGGCAAGGCGCAGAGCGGGGAGAGAGTGGTGGCCATGCATAGAGCAGGGAGAGAGTGGTGGCGAGGCACAGAGCGGGGAGAGAGCAGTGGCAAGGCATAGAGCGGTGGGAGGGCGTTGGATTTTATAAAGCACGTCGGACGCCGCGCGCCCGACCGCTTTTTCCCGTGCACGATCCTTTCCCAACAACCCTGCTATCTCTACTCTCTTCTCTATTGCTATATTTATTTTATATTTAATATATATCTCTACTTCTCAAGTCTTTTAAAAAATAGAGGTGGTGATGATTGTGTGCCTGCCATCCTGCAATATAGGTCGTCCGATTTATATCAGACGGAGAGGAAGGAAACTATGGCAATTTTGCGTAAAGATACCCACACCCCTCTCCACATTTGTAAATAAGGCTCCCTCGTTCATCCTTTTCTCCCACAAGATAAACTACTCATACAAATTCATCTTGATGTTCCATGCAACGCATGGGCTTCTTGCTAGTTCTAAAGAACTTTCCATCATTTGCCACACTACTGGTTGCAGATAAAGAACCTACCCAAGCACATCGAGATATAGGAGCGACGCATAATTACAAGCTGATATTCTGTTGGACAATGGAGGCTATAACCAATTACTTTTACGGGAACAATAGCAACCAGGAAATTTGAAGGGTAGGTATGAACAAAATTGGAACTGCACACGTACTACTAAGAGATTCAATACACACATTACAAATCGAGGAGTAGTACGATGGTCGTGGCCGCCTCTGTGCATGATGGTCGGCAATGGGAGTCAGTTCATTGTCCACGACGGTGGTGCTTCTGCGCTTGGTGTCGGCTTCCGGGAAGCTGATCCGAGACCATGGAAGACGGTGCCGGGGAAGAGGCTCCATGTACGACAATGACGGTGGACCAGCTCCAGTGCAGCGTACGAGGTTGTCAATCAGGCAGATGCGCTGCGGTGGAAGAGTGCGCCGATGTAGAAGGGGAGGAGCACGAAGGCTGCGGTGCCATGGGGAAGTCTGTTTTGCGGTGGGGATAGAAAATGGGGAGTATTTAGGTGTACTACTCTGGGTGCCGGGGTGGGGTTGACTGGGTAGGATGTACCTGAAGTTACCAAAACAGCCACCTACCAAGCATCATCCGTAGGCTTGTTCCGAAGGCTATGATGGTAACTTCGCACTGCTCGAATCAGGGTCGCGGGAGATTTTCCTGTCGACCTGAAAATTTTGTGACACTGAACTCCCCGTGTGGCGTGTTGGGTGACTGGGCTAAGCAACTAGCGTGTAGTACTAGTAGTTTGTAGTACTAGTAACTACTAGTACTCCCTCCGTTTTTATTAACTCTGCATATTAGGTTTGACCAAAGTCAAACTTCCTAAAGTTTGACCAAGTTTATAAAAAAAAATAAACATTTACTATAAAAAATATGAATGATGTGAAAGTACATTCAATAATGAATCTAATGGTATTTATTTGTTATTGTATGTTAATATTTTTTGTTATAAACTTTTTGAGAGTTTACAAAACTTGACTTTGACCAATGCTAATACGCGGACTTAAATAAAAACGGAGGGAGTACACATTTGTTTTCTTAGTTTGTAGTGAACTAGCAAAAGAGCCCATGCGTTGCAACGGGACAGAAAAAAAAACACACGCTCTTAACCCAATAACCACGACTCGAGACCCTGATAGGTAGACGTTTTTTATTTTAAAATGGCATCACATTTGTGTTCCCGACGGCGGTCTCATTGCTCACACAACGAAAACGTAGTTGAATGTGGTCAGTCCTAAGGCGTCTCTCTCTCTCTCTCACACACACGCACACACGCGCGCGCGCGTGCTCGCACGCATGCACGCACCCAATCGCTCAGAATAAGTTGAGAAAAATGTTGTTTTTTCCTGCGAGGTTTTCTAGAGTTGTGCATGCATGGTTATCAATGTTTTTTCCCTCTTAATATGTTTTAATGTGTGTTTATTTGCAATTTGGATCGCCGCCAGTGTGAAAGAAAAATGGACCATGGATTATAGATTAAGTTTGCACCCAAATTAATAGTTTAGAAATATTTAACTGCTACAAGTAATAGCACATTTAGATTCTATACATTTTTCTAATCAAATTTCATATATAATATGTTAAAATCGGAGTTACGGTTTAAAAGATATGGATAATTTCGTTTTAGATAAACTACAGATTGATTAACCGAAAGGTCGGGTTTTTTTTTGTTAAAACACAAAAAAACGATTCGTATGACTTAAATATGGACAGTGGGTTGATTACCTAAAATGTCAGGGGGTTTCCTGAGAAAATTAAAAAATGGTTCGGTATGACTTAAAGATGGACTGCATGAGAGAGAGAGAGAGAGAGAGTGGGGGGGGGGAGGAGTCAGTCATCCGTCGTCACATCATCCTGCATCCAAATGACCCCGCATTCTCCAGTGCTGTGTGGTCGCCGTCTTCGATCTCCTCGATGCCCTGTTTGAAGATTGAGGTGGTGTGCATGCTGGGGTGTAGAGAAGCACAAGTGAGAGTGGTCGCTATATAAACTTGGATGGGGATGAATTGTGTGCTCGGGGGAGGGGGAGTGCGTGTGCAGTGTGTGTGTGTGTGTCAGATATTGCGAGAAATCGAACCTATGGAGTGAAATGTGTGTGTATGTGATGGAATGCTACATGCCAAATAGGGTTTTCACGAAGAGATTGTGCGTGCGAGATAGAGAGCGATGTGCGGGCCTTGAGGTGGGCAGGGGCCGGATGAGGGTGTCAAAATGTGTGCGTTGATGCATGTGTTACATGCGATCGTGCAAGGGACGGACGAATCGTGAGAGATGGTTGTTGTGTTACGGATCCTCTTCTCTCTCTCTCTCTCTCTCTCTCTCTCTCTCTCTCTCTCTCTCGCACACACACAAGTACAAATAGAAGACCGTTCTCTCATATATACACAACGTATCGGCATCTCTCTATGTCTCACTCATGCATGATCATTTGCACATTCACACCTCTCTATGTCTCTATCACACGCACACCGTCTCCACATTGCCCTTCCGCCACAACACACATATGGACACATACACACGTTCTCTCTCGGTCACACACACAAAATCAGTATTAAAAAAAGAGGGCGCACCTAAAATGTCCAAATCCAAATAAACAAGAACTGAAGCTAGATTAAAATATATGGAAATATTGTAGCGTGAAGAACTTTTTCAGGAAAAAAAGTTGAGTAATATTCAGGGATTGTTTTCACACACACAAAAAGGTTTGGTGCATGTCCTTTGAGCGTGACACGGTGATGCACCGTTCAATCGACCGCGCGGCCGCAGTTCACGCGCTTGCACAGGATTCTGTATCGTGGCTGTGGTAACTAATATAAGCACTGCCTCGGTCTAATGTTTACGTGTACTAGTACGGTTTTCTTTTAAGTTTCACCAACCCTATATAAAACTAAACTAAGCTCCCATACGCGCACTCATCAATATGCCGCCACCGCCGTTGCGCATGCCGGCGCCCGCCTGCTCCGGCCAACCATTTCTCGCCCATCACCGCCGTGTCGCCGCCATCCCTGTGCCATGAAGCCGAAGGCTCGCCCGCTCACGCCGTCTGCAGTCCCTCCTCGCGATGCCGCCGCGCTACCAAGCACGCGAGCAGCTGGTGGAGCCGCGTCTATGCACCCAGCGTACGAATAGGAGGACGAGCGCGTGCTCCAGCACACCGGCGAGGAGGAGCTAGCGTGTCATTTTCGTCTCCGCCTGCGCGGAGGAGGCGCGCATGGTGGCTGTCGCGGCGGAAGCCGGTCGTGGCCGCGGCGAGCCCGCAAACCGGATGCGGACGCGGAATCTACCTTCGAGACCTTGAATGCCACGTGGATCCTGCAATCTGAAGGAGCAATTTGGGTCAGTCCACTCTTGTGAGTCGTTGGATGCTACATGGATGGCCAGAAGGGCTTCTTCAATCTTTGAAATTGGTGCACTATTCATCTTCTCTCTCTGGCATCGAGCCGCTAGCCCGCCACATTCCTAACCGCCTGCCGCCGCTGCCCCGCCCTCCCCTGAACCGCCTGCCACTGCCATGCTCCCCCACCCCCGCCATCCGTTTAATCCCGGGCACAATCCATTTTTCTGGCGAATTGCAATCCACACCCAACACTCATAATATAGATCATGGGCACCCTGCCACCCTAATATAGATACCGCGGTAGCTTCTCTATCGTCTTCTTCCTTCGCTCCGTCGAACTTCTTTCACAAATTGACTCACCCAAATTATACTACTAGTACGAACGTATTAAGTACAGTAGGAACACGAAGATACGAGCAGTAGTACCAACTACAAGAAGAACAATAGTAAGACATACTATACTGTCCGTACTAAAGAGTTCAAATAATAGAAAAGAACATAAACATAGTTCTACTGGGGGCTCAGCACAACACACCCCTGAAATAAAACTAAGCAACTAGTCCGCTTGACACTGCAGTAGAACCAGCATGAGCGATGGCACTGCCACATTACTCGAAGTCTGAGTCCACGTCCTCGACTTCTTCCTCGTCCCTCTTCCTCTTCCTCTTCGACGATGCTTCTTTGCTTGAACCGGACATTGGGCTCTGCTTCTTCATCCAACCCTTGTAGATATTTAAACAAAGGTCGGCATCCATTTCTTCGTACAGGATGTGATCTTCATCTATTGTCTTCGACTCCCATGCATGATGAAACTCGTGGTGAGGTTTCTTCAGTTGAGCGTACGAAGGATCAATCATGGTTGCTGCCAGGTCAGCATTGAAGGCTGAGAGGAGTACACCTGGCTTGCCTTCTGGAGATCGAAGGGCTGGCCTACAACAAGGCCTATCCGACCCAGGACATCCCCGTCGTTCCTAAAGTCTACAGTAACGAATTTCACTCTTTCGTCATTGAGGAAGTTCCTAAAATCCTGGCACTCAACGCCGGCATGGCATATGTGGTAGACCAAGCACACGTTATGTACGCAAACCTGGATCACGGTGGGCTTCTTCTCCTCTGCCTCCTTTAGAATCTTCTCACTTTCCAGGACTGTGGTGTACTCAACATCTAGCCCAACGACCCACTCATCCTTTGAACTGTTGAACATGCGTAGGAAGCGAGCAAGGCATGCTTTCACCGTCGCGGATCCACGGATGTAGATGTCGATGAACTCATCGCCGGTGATGGATCTAGCCTGGTACTCAGTGGCGACCATGGAGATTTGGGAGGCCATGGATTTTGGAGGAGGGTTAGGAGAAGTTGAACTGGTGTAATGTGAAAGGACGGGATGACTGGGAGCAAACTATTGTAAGGTAGAAGACGGGGACGAGTAGGGCGTGCGAACGGCATGGGGTTGTTAGCTTGCCCGCTGGATAAATGGCTGCAAGCCCCCAAAGAGTTCTTGAGTACTATGCGGGACCCACTAGATGTCATGTCTACTAGACCCATATCGTAGGCCTGACGGTATAGCTTCTGCGTGTTCGCACGCCATGCCGGCGCGTGGATGTAAGTTCACTTAATTCCATCAACCGTCGCGCCTCACATGACCTTCGCCTCCCTCGCACGGTCACGCCCTTTGAGACTTCGACCGGCTATAAAAGAGCAATTTTTTTACCTACTCCGCATGCATGATACTCCCTCTGGTCCTTTTTACTCCGCGTAAGATTTGTGTCAAGTCGAAGTTTCCAAAGTTTTTGACCAAATTTACACTAAAAATATCAATATCTACAATACCAAATATATATTTTATGAAACTACGTTTTATAATGAGTATAAAAATATTGATTAGACATTCTGAATGTTGATACATTTTTCTACAAGTTTGGTCAAAGTAGAGGTACATTGACTTCAGACAAAACTTAAATGCACAATGGAGATTGTTCCTCCGTCCAGGAACGTGCCATGTCCTATCTAGTCATCACAACAAGGTTAGCTATTACTCCCTTCTAGTTTAAAGGGCCCGATTCAAAAATTTCACCTACTCTTACCAAGATAGAGGCGGTGGAATAGTTTTTGCAGTGGTTTCTAGAGTCTCGACTCCATCTTCAGGAACCTTTGCCGCTGCCGGCAAGAATGCAAGGAGATGAACCAGAAAGGAAGTGAGGCTGGAATGAGTAGTTCTGTATTTTATACAATGGCATAGGTGGGTAAATATCTGCTACCTCCGGTGGCAAGGCCATGTCTCTATGCACACACATCTCAGCCGTTGGTTCTAAGTAGATCGAACGACTCATGTTTTCCAGAGGCAGACACACCATCACCACCAACTGAAATTTTTATAGGAGTAATAAATATATAGAGTAGAAAATAGAGATAAGAGTCGAAATAGAGAGTAGAGATTAGTCAATATTCTCTTTAGGCTACTCATAGTAGAAAGTATCATATACTAGTATCATGTGCATGATACTAGTGTATGATACGGGACTACCTTATAGTGCCATGTATGACACAAAGTAGCATAGTATTTAACATGATACGGTATCTACCTATGTTACTCTAACCCCCCTCTGTTCTTTAATTCTTTGTCACATAAGCATGTTTGCTATCCCCGTGTGCATGATACCAGCTAGTAAGATACCACATTACCACCACTATGGCCAGCCTTAATCATCGCATTCAATAATTTAGTCCACCTTGAAATATGAATGCCTGCTTGACTCTCCTTCTCCCTCCGGCAATCCCACCACTCCACCCCGTGTGGAAAAATCTGCATGCATGACTCTCCTCCCCCCGCACTCGTCCAATCCGTTATGACCAGCAATATTTCCACACCTTCCCTCCCCCGTAATTTACTCCAACAAATATGCCCAGGTAGGTGTTACACTAATCACGCAACATATCTTATGGGACGCTGCTTCAGTTACGTAACTACAGATGCATTGGGTCACTGACATGTGGGCCCAACAGGCATTTGGCCCCACATGTTAGTGACGCAACTGGACCTGCAGTTAAGTCAGTGAAGCTCAGTCCATATCTTACGTAGGTGTGCTATTGCTCGCTATAAATACTGGACCTCCCACGGCATTTGTAAGAACGCTCATGTTCATCGCTATCTCCTCCCCCTCCCTCTCACGTCGACCACCATGGCATCGCCCCTCCCAAGCCCTAGGCACCCCTCAATGCACCGCGCGGATGGTCACACGTCGTCGTTCCGTTCCTCGCCGCCACTAGCCGCAGAGGACGCGTCGGTGTTCCGCTCCTCGACGCGACGCGTCGAGGTGGACGCGTCGGCATTCCCAATCTCGCCAGCACGTGCATCAGAGGATGCGTCGGCTCCCCCCTACGAGGAGAACGCCGCGCCGCCCGCCGAGCCCCCCAGCCTTGAGGAGCTTTCAAAAGAAATGGATGTCGCCTTGTGGGAGGCTTTGCCTCTGGTAGAGTGCGCGAAAATAGAGGCGGGGAAGAAGGCCAAGGAAGAGAAGCGCGCCGCGGGGCAAGCTGCCTGGCAGGTCTATGTCGCGTCCGAGAGAGTCGGGCAATTGGCTCTTTGGCAGAAGGCTCGTGCGAGGGTCGTGAGGGTGGCGGAGGACGCTCATGCCAAAGCCCTGAGTGCAGCCGAGCCCATGCGCCTCATCTACGCTTGGCGGTACATGGACCGGGTGCACGCTTCCAGCAAGGAGGAGTACCTATTGGGGCCGGATCACCACACCGGTGAGATCGCGCTCGCCCGCCGGCAAGCCGCCAATCGGCACCTCGCGAGTTGCGAGGCTGAGGAGCAGGCACTGTGTCGGCGCGCTGGGAAACGGCCGCGCACAAGGGCACTCGTGGCGCGCCGCAAGCGCTCCTGCGAGCGTCGTGGCTTTTATTAGGAATATAATTTAGTTTCACAAGGCGGTCTCATTAGTTTTGGGACGCAAACGATAAATCCCGATTGTTCAGGAATTATTAGCGTCCTTAATTAAGTATGTAAAAGGAAAAGTTTGGAAACCTTGTATATCTGTATGCATTTTGTAAGTACGTGCATATAGCACAAACTTTACTATATACTATCGCACTACATGTCTCTCTCTATATATGCTTGCAGACTGTGCTACTCCCTCCGTCCAGGTGAATAAGTCATCTTTGGTTGTGCACCATGACCAAGAAGGAGGGAAGACTTATACACCTAGACGGAGAGAGTACTACTATTACTTATGTACGTGCAAATGCACGTTTTAACATTACGATGCGGTTTTTCTAAAAGTAGAAAAACAACACTAGTCAAGCTTGTGAAACGATTCAATGCAAAACAAATGCAAAAATGCTCGTTTGATTGTTTACTTTTAGCTTCCTTCTCTGTGGTTATTTCTCTATCATACTTTGTACGGAGTATCTCACTGGTCGGGAAGGCATGCAAATTCCCAAACCGCTTCCTACACCCTGTATCGAAATTTTTGCCTAACAAGTTGTGCCGTGCAATTGGAATTCCAACTTGAGTACTACTACTAGGAGTACTAGGGGCCAGTCCTTTTAGGCTTCTAGATTAGTAATCCCATAACTACTACCTCCGTCCTGATTTATTGGTCCCCATTGTAATCTGTGTCAAATTTCACCATAAATTTAACTAATGAAATGTTTGTGCATGTCACATGCACTAACATTTTATCAGTTAAATCTTTTGTCAAAATTTAGCACAAATTACAATCGTGACGAATAAAACAGGACAGAGGTACTAGTAGTTTAGAAGCCCAAATAAATGAGTGAGGCGCCTTAATGTTGCTCTCCACTGTGACTAGTCTTATGGGAAAAGTTGGGGAAGAGACAGCTTATTTTTTAAGCCGCCAAAAGAACTGGCCCTAGGAGTAGTAGCTAGGGATACTAGGAGTAGTAGCTAGGGATCGAGTGTGTGAGATGAACCGGAGAACGTATATGCAGAGAGATGAAATGCAAAAAAGATGGAGGGGTGTGATGGTTGCTTGTCCGTTTATTTTACCAGGCCACTTATTACTAGGAGTGGGGGGGTTTTGTGATATGACGGTTTACTTCCGCGCCACGAGCGGGGTGAGACTCCCGTGCAGCGTTGACCCTCTACACTAGTACTACATCGGTCGTGGTTTATTAGTCCCCCATTGACTTTGACTGAACATTTAACTGACAAAATGTTAGTGCATGTCAACACAAACTATATCATTGGATTCGTATTTGAACATAGTTTTCAATGATATAATTTTAGGTGACATGCATGAGCATTTATCGTACTATATACAATGTTAGTTAAATTTTTGGTCGTACTAATCTAGAGTAAGGTGCCCGTGCATTCCACGGAATAGTGAAATGCATTGATCAGGGAGTTGTTTATTTTGACAAAGGATGTGGGGGTCATCTCATGTGTAACGGGTATCGATAAGTTTCTTCGGATATTATTTCATCTCTAGAGCTCACAAACATCTGGGTGAAATAGATACAAAGTATCTTTTGCAAACAAAAGCGTTCAACTGTTCAACCTGCATCCAAAACTTGTGAAGAAATAACACTTATTGTGCTTTGCAAGAAATGATCTTTAAGAATTATTTTTTGAGTATCGGTTGTTATACATGTTGTCTACACATGACATGGCACTTTCTTATAGTCAACAGTTGGCTATACTATTAAGTATTAACCATGCTCTTATACACCTAGATGGAGGGATTAAATTAGGATGACTTGGAAGGGGGCAGAGGAGATGTAAGAAATGGTTCATCATAAGTCTTTCACCAGTACTGTAGTGAAAATTCTTACTTAATCTCATAAATGGAAAGCGAGAACTCTAATGGAGCAAAAGCATACATGGAAGATTCTAGACTAAACCATAAATGGATAAACTTTTATTCAAGCGCGATACTCTAATAGAGCAAGATCATGCATGGAAGGTTCTATACTATATAAATAAGAAGTCTCCACATGCTTAGACAGCGGATTACATTGAGCGAAGACTAATGATCATCATTTAACTTGGTAATGCATATGTCCAGGTGAACCTCCTTGGAGTCCCCGTTCATCATGTAGGGGGGGGATCATACCATGCGTCTTCCATGTCCACATCGGCGGGAAGGTCCCAGCTCGGCACAGTCCTAGTCAGCGTCATGGAGTTGGTGTGGGTGCCCACGTACCTCTGAGGGGCAGTAACAGAGAGCACGCACCCATACATCGGCCTCGTGCCAGTGTCAGCGTCAGCGGCGTCGCCCCTGATGCACACTAAAGAGACGGGGCGGCAGCCTGCGCGGGCCTCGCAGGTGCCCACGATCAAGAGGAAGAGGCTACCGTCCTCCTCTGAGACTAGCAGGCGGCGGTGATCCACCAGCGACTCCGGCACGGCGAATGGGTAGCACGTCTCGTACTTGATGTTCTTTGTCACGGGCCAGTAGTGATAGACGGACGCCTGCATGAGTTGATGACATAGGTCCGCCGGCAAGCCCCAAAACAGCATCGGGCACTCATAGCAGTAGACGAAGGGCTCCTTGGAGGCATCGACCAGGCCGTCCATGAAATAGGAGTGGTTGTAGGGTACGGTGCGCCAGTTCAATATATGAACAAGTTACTACGAGATTTAGTGCGAATAAGCACAAAATAAATCATGAAGGCTATAACAGAGATTAAACTAATCATGTGGACTAGCATAGTAGATGAACAGATCGAATCTAGGACACAGACTAGAAATATGAATTCTACCATGATTTCGAACAGGAAGGATAGAAACACATACGGTGCGACGGGAGCAGTACCGTTGGCGTTGAGGTTGTCGCCCATGTTGTTGAGGAAGAGGTTGCCGAGGTCGGGGAAGAAGTCGTCATCGGTGAAGTCGTTGCTGCCAGCAGTCGCACGAGCGCGCTCCCCAAATTTCAACAGCGCCCGCCGAATGGAGCGCAGGAGGGAGTGGCTGTAGGGGACGTTGCGGCCGCCGAATGGAGTGCAGGAGTAGCACACGAAGCAGTAGATGGTGCTCCTCCCTAGTCTCTATCCCTACTCTTATCTCTATCGATACTACTCTTGTTTCTTTTTTATAATATACTAGTAGCTGTCAAATCGAATAGTACTGCACCGCCCCCTGCACGCCGGGCTGAACACGCCTCCTCGCCTCCATCAAACGCCTCTGTTAAACCCGCATGCGAACCAAGAAACCTACTCTGGCCCGCGGGAGGAAATTTGCCGGTTGCCGTGGATAACAATAGAGTCACGTCCAGTCCATTTGAGTTAATTGCGTGTATGATTCATCCTCAATAAAAAGTTAATTGCATCCTTAATCTTGTATTCTAAGTACTCTATGGGTTCCACTGTCAGTACAGTGTACATGACTAGCAGTATGTTAGTATCATTGTTAGTGGTCAGCCGATGCAAGTTATAGCCCCGGGTGTTTTAGCCTTTTTTTAGTAATGATATCTAGCGATTGTTCGCCACGAGCTCAATCCTGGCGAATCCCATGTAACCGTCTGATTTCCATCCGACGGTGGCCTGTTTTTAAGCCATAGTATTTGACAAAACCGCCACGGTTACACACGTACTGTACCTGCGTCACGGGCGTTTGCAACTGCCATGTCTCCCAGCGAACGTTTGCTGGGGATTGGAGTTAGCACCAATGGCGCTTCGTAGTCGTTCCACGCTCGGGCATTGAAGTTTGTAAATATTTTAGATTAGAATATACTACTCCTCCGGTGCTAGTAGTAGAGCAGAGTCTACTCCACTACTACTCTACTCAAGCAAGTTAGGGCATAGTAGTAGGTACTGTAGGGCGTACCAGTAATGTGGTCACTCAAGCAAGTTGTCTGGCATCGATATGACCCTACGCTGCTGGTATGTGTCTCGTAAGTCAAGCGGCGTGTTGTAGTCATCATCACCTGTCCACTTCCCGTAGCACATATTCCCTTCTCCATCTTTGTCCGCACATAATCATCCAATCTTCCATCCCCGCTAAGGAGCCTCCCCCCTCTTCCGAAACCCAAGCACTAACAATGGCATAACCGAGCAGTGTCCGCTGAAAGAGTGGCTTGAATTCGCTCCCCACAGAGGTAATCAAGCTCATTGTTTCGCGTGTGGACAATCTCAGTACCATGTCGCTCGCGGCGTGCTCGTTGGGGCTGTACCGTTTACACAAAGCCCTCAGGCCGGAGCTTTTTAAGCCAGCTCCTTGCTTGCTGATGCTGCCTGATCTTTAGAAACGGCGTGTCACGCAACATAATGATATATATGCATCGGTTTCGAATTGTGTCTTCGGTCAATAGTTGGGTTGCCCGGCTCTTGTTCTTGCCTCCTACGTTTCGATTTGTTCGGCTAGGTGTGCAAAGGGAGAACCACTGCGATCATGCTTCCAGCTAGAATGGTTAAGCACCTCAGTGGAGAAATCCAAAAACTGACTGTCACAATAGGCGTAAACTGGTCAGTGATCCAATGACGGTGTCAAACTATAGATCGATACCGACTACCCTGTGTTAAACAATCGGCTTTTCATAACATTGGCCGAAGTGTTAATGGCTAGACTTTGATCAGTGCCGAACATTAACCGGGGGCTCATAGCTAGCTTCCCCAGTTTAAAGCTCCTATGACTAAGTGAATGTTATAAAGCCCGCATATCTGATTGCCTTGTTTCCGCTAACACAAGCTCCTTCGGGCACCGAGACGTTGGCTAAGGGTTGTTTTGTTATTACGGAAACACCTTGCGTAGCATCTACAAGGGGGTGGAAGCCAACGATGGGCCACTTTCAAGTGATAAATGGTCGCAACAGAGTCAAAATAAACATATCATTGGCGTTTGTATTTAATATACAAGGGTTGCCTTCCGTAATCATCGTTATAAAGCCATAAATATGCATCAATTTGACTTAAGATTTTGGCCAAGCTGGGTTGCCTGGCTCCTGTGCTTACTCCTACGTTCCCAATTTTTCGGCTAGGTGGTAAAGGGAGCACCTCTGTGATTGTTACTACCGGGTCATCCGAGTTAGTACCTCAGACTGGGTGAAGCCGAAAGCTAGTGATCTTAAAGGATATAATTGATCGGCAACGACGAAAATGAATATTTAGGTTCGCTAAAGACCACATAGTTTGGAAACTTTCCCTAAACTAAATCCTCAATATTTTTCTCCCGCATGGATCGGAGGTGAGGTTTCACGATCATGGTCGGCATGACAACCCAAAGAAAGGAATCGATAGCGGGCACTAGTAGAAAACAGGGCTTTGGTCACAGGGCCGTATTCACATTAGTCCCGGTTCAGTCACGAACCGGGACTAATGTGAGCATTCGTCCCGGTTCGTGCGGCTAAGGCATTAGCCCCGGTTCACCTGGGCCCTTTAGTCCCGGTGCAGTCACGAACCGGGACTAAAGGGTGCGATGCCCATTAGTCCCGGTTGGTGGCACCAACCGGGACTAAAGGATAGACCTTTAGTCCCGGTTGGTGCCACCAACCGGTACTAATGGGCTTTGAGGCATTAGTACCGGTTCATGGCACGAACCGGTACTAAAGGTCCCATTGTCAAACTCTACCCCCCCCCCCTGTGGACCGCCTTTTCAGTTTTAGAAAAAACAAAAGAAAATGATGGAAATGTCAAAAATAAAATAAAATAAGTTTCCCATGTGATATGTGGTCTAGTTGTTGGAAAAATTAACAAATATGAATTTCGAGTTGATTTGCAAAATCTCTCTGGAATTTGTAAAATGGGCATAACTTTTGCATACGAACTCGGATGAAAAAGTTTTTTATATGAAAAATCATCTACTCGAAAAGTTACATCCGAATTTAATCGGGGGAACCCCGTTAAACATTTTCAAAATCCTCAAAAACCTAACAGAAAAAAGTTACGAGGCTTTTAAGAGCTAGAGTGGAAAAAATCGAAAAAAATTCAAACTGTGGTCAAACTAATTATTCTAGAATATTAGTGTTACTAAATAATTATTTCAGTTATTTTGAATTTTGGTCAAATCTGGTCAAACTGTGGTCAAAGTGTGGTCAAACAATGGTGAAACTAATTATTCAAGAAATATTAGTGTTACTAAATAATTATTGTTTTTTACAACAATAGTTTCAAACTCAAACAGTGAAATGTGTCACTTCATGCTCAAGCAAAATTCCCGAGGGTTAATAGGATTGACATCTTACTATTGTCAGGAAAACAACAAGTGCAGACTTGGAAACGAGGGAGAATAGAACCCGGAAGTTAAGCGTGCTCAGGCTGGTGGAGTGGGAGGATGGGTGACCGTTCGGGAAGTTAGATGATTTGGAATAATGAGGGGTGATTAGAGATTAGAGGATAAATTGAGCAGTGATGAGGGGTGATGATTAGAGATTAGAGGTTAAAAAAATTCAGAAATTTGAAAATAAAACAAATTCAACAAAAAATTTCAAAAAAAAAATCATAAAATTTCCTTTAGTCCCGGTTGGTGGTGTTACCAACCGGGACTAAAGGTGGAGCTCCACATGGCCGCGGCCTTTAGTCCCGGTTCGTGTAAGAACCGGGACTAAAGGGGAGAGGCATTAGTAACGACCCTTTAGTCCCGGTTCAAAAACCGGGACTAAAGGGCCTTACCAACCGGGACAAAAGCCCCTTTTTCTACTAGTGGGGACTATTTGCTTTGGAAGATGATTCTTATGTTAAATAGTACATTCTCTCCGCATACCTTTGTTTATAAAACCGTATGGCCGGATTGCCTTGTTTGTCGTAAAACTTTGCCATTATAAAGGCTTTATAAAGTGGGACAAACACTCCCCGGCTACTAGCCGAGGAGGTTGAAGCCGATGGTCGGTCAACAAAGTTTTGTACAATGTGGATCCGAGCATTAATGATGTGAAGTACTTGGATACACAGAGTCATTCCAC
This sequence comes from Aegilops tauschii subsp. strangulata, assembly GCF_002575655.3. Lineage (NCBI taxonomy): Eukaryota > Viridiplantae > Streptophyta > Magnoliopsida > Poales > Poaceae > Aegilops > Aegilops tauschii. Next base: position 275,941,194 of record NC_053038.3, on the reverse strand, counting down.
TTAAATTGTGATTTTAATCCGGATATCGATCCTTAATTCGGCCACTTGTGCCCACATTAAGGCTCGGGGGCAACTGGTTTTGGGCTTATCATTTACTAATATTAAAGGGGCACATCGATCCCCTGATCTGGTGTTGCCACCCGACCAGTGTCTCGGGGGCTACTGTATTGCCTATTCAATAGAGAAAATTCAAAGTGCTCAGTGTTCGGCTTGACCGAACTATGGACAAACGCGTCTTCGAACAACAATAGGTACCATTTGGGACTTATCCAGCATCAACCTAATATATTACGGTGACTTCTCAAAACCCTCTCTCAAGGGCCCGTCCGCCAATCACTATCTCCTCTAATGTGCATCTCGGATTTTTGGCCGACACACACCTGGAGGGCTACTGGTTATATATCTCGGCAGAGAATACATTGCACAAATCAGAATTAAATTCACAAAAATCAGCCCATGGCCGAGGTGGTGCACCACCTCGGATACAGTCCGGCATTGGTGCTCGACTGTATCTGATACCTCGAAAGCAGTCCGACATAAAGCTCGGTTGCAAGTGGCTGGCTCCATAGAGGGCATCTCCGGCATTAAGCTCGTTTGAACCCTTTTAACTTTTTAAGACCGAGGTAATCTATGACACCTCGGATACAGTCTGGCGATGGAGCTCGGATACATTCTGGCATTGAAGCTGGGAACCGGTCGAGCATTGGTGCTCGGCTGCAAAAGATACCTCAAATGCAGTCCGACGTTGGAGGTCGGATGCGAGAAGACACCGCCGCACGGGAAACACTTTAAACCCGAGGTGGGCGTAAAAATAACAAGGCATCGATAAAGGCCGATAACTTAAAGGGGATCCTCGGATAGTCAACATGTAAACTCTTCGGATCCACTTCGGAAATCCTCAAGATCAAAGATGGGAAGATTTGTTGAATCGGTTTTCAAGACCGACGACCGAAGATGAAGAATAGTTCAGAAGAATCGAGGAGCATCCCCAACATGAAGACCGGTTCAGGGGGCTACTGACGGTGTCCTAAACTAGGGGGTACTCACCACGTCGTCTCCCGACCAGCTGGATCGGGCCGATGACCCCCATGGCGGTTCACTCATGGGACACTTCGGGCAGCCCATGCCGCATACAAGGGAGATCCCTCAAGACTTGGCACACAAGAAAAGGACTATCCTAAACCCTAGGCCTCTGGTGTGTTATATAAACCAAGGTTAGGCTAGTTAATAGACAACATCTAATATTCATTAGAACAATCTCGTGGTAGATACATGTACTTTGTACTACACCCCATATGAATACAATCAAAAGCAGGATGTAGGGTTTTACCTCCATCAAGAGGGCCCGAACCTGGGAAAAATCCCGTGTCCATGTTACCATCGCTCCAAGACGCCTAGCTTAGGACCCCTACTACGAGATATGCCGGATATAGAACCGACAGTCAATGAATGACAACCATTGCAAGTGGACTGTACGTGGAGAGGCTGACAGCTGGGTCCACGGCCGCACACAAGGAAATGCCTCCTTATTACGCGGAAACTAATGATTCCTCCACCTGACAGCTAGGACCCACCGGACGAGCCACCATATTTCGCAAAAAAATGTTTCCCCCCTAGCTGCTTGTCAGTGTACAAAAGTAGGGGCTCTCCTTTTGACCCCTTTACTTGTGCACGGGCAGTCAGAGCCACGTGCCACGACCACACTTAGCAGGGCAGAGGAGGGAAGCCGGAGAGAAGCCGAAGCGCAAGGCAAACAAAGCAACACCAAGACCAGAAGCATATAAGAGCAAGAGGGCGAGGTGGACTCCCCCGGCAAGACCCTTGCCGGGGAGGCCTCCACGGCCCCGGCGAGGTGCTTGCCGGGGCAAATTGCCCGACGCCGGCAGAGCGAGCCACCCTTGAGCCCCAGGGTTCCAAACGTCACCAACAACTACATTGGACCCAGGGCTCGGGAGGCACCTCTGTGGTGGCATGCAGATCTTTGTTAAGATCATAGATACATGAGATCAGATGAGGACCAGAAGACGGCGATCCTCGGCGGGATTATAGCCGAGGAAACCCACAAGACCCCCGGCAAGCGCCTTGTCGGGGACGACCGCAGGTCCACGGCAAGACCCTTGCTGGGCCCCCCGGCAAGACCCTTGCCGAGGGTGTCAGCAGGGCCGCAGCCAGGCCCACACCAGCCAAGACTCCATCGTCGTTCCCAAGCAGCTGCTAGCTCAACTAGCTGGGCAGGCGCCTGTGTGGCGACGGGCGGCCTCTACACCGACACAGCACGCACCTGCGTGGTGGCATGCAGATCTTCGTGAAGGCTCCACCACCGTGCCACCTCAGCATCCTGTCTGCCTACATGGCACCGCACGCTTCACTGGCCCGGGCGTGTGTCGATGCGAGGCGGGGCGGCGACGGACGGGACGGGCCTCGTTCCCGTCCCCGATAAAGCTAATGGACACCTAAGTAGTGCATTTAATGCGCTTTGTCCTGTAACGCTGGGCGATAAGCTCGTGCACTGTAGACCTTTCACCTCCTATGTGCCACTGTGGCGACCCCTTTTGCCTATAAAAGGAGGACCGAGGCGACCAGGAGAGGGATTCGGCTCTTTTGGGCAAGTTACACCCCGTAGCTAGCTCAAGAACACAAGAACGCTCAATACATCCACCAAAGCAGGACTAGGGTATTACGCATCTTCGCGGCCTGAACCTGGGTAAACGATCCGTGTGCTTCCTGTCAAACCTGCTCTTCTCACAACCCCGCGCCCGCCAACCATAGAAGGGATTCCAGTGATCCCATAGGTGTCGTTTCCCTGACATCTTTGGCGTGCCAGGTAGGGGGCGCAGTCGTGAGAATCTGATCTAGCAGTTAGCCTAGTAGTTCTTCATCGCCATGGCTCCCAAGAAGAAGACGATCACGGCAATCGGCTCATCGGGAGCCGAACGGCCCGTGCCAGTGCGGACGAGTAGCGGGCCGGTTGCGGACAGAACCCGAGCCGCGGCCCGCGAGCACCAGCATCGCCCTGGCAGTCAGAGCCTGCCAAGCGGCATCGTTCGTGCGCCAGACGACGGGCCGCGCATCGCCAAATCCGAAGATGGGGCTGGGCCCCCCGCAGGAGGCGCGGGGCCCTCCAGGGGTGTCACTGTGCCCCCTACGGGCGGCGCAGCAACCTCCAGGATGCCCACACCGGCACCCGCATCGCGCTCTTCCCAGGGAGCGCGCGACGAGCAGCGCCACCACGCTGGAGACCCCGGATGCCGCCGTGGGAAGAGTCATGTGCATCATCTACGAGACGAAGGAGGCTAGCATGCCCGCCGAAGTGCCGGCGAAAATGGCACGCTGCCGCTGGACTGTGATAGAGCACCTTCTAACGTGGTTAGAAGTCGAAGCGCGCCACGGTCCACGCAGCTCTCGCCGCCACCCACGCCAGCAAAAGCTTTGGCGCGCGTGCAGCTACTCCTCGACTTCCCTCCTACTGCAGAAAAGCTCGATGACTGGAGGGCCACCATCCGGAGCCATGTTGGCGTCGCCAACCAAGGCGAGCCACAGCCAGCGGGGCCCTCAGGCCGGCGCTCTGTCGAACCACCGCATACCAGCGGTGCAAGGGCCGAAGGTGCTGCGGCCACGGTGCACTCTCCTCCTCCTCGCCAGCCACCGCGGGTGTCGGTCTGTCGTGACGACGCTTGTGATAATATCTCCGTAGCGTCGTCCGACCCACGGACCCACCGTGACCAGCGCCATGTCCTTTGGGAGCGAGCCCATGAAGACGCTCGAACCACCATCGAGCGCCGACATGATACACGCCACCAGTCAGATAGGCGGGTGGGGCCCACTATGGACCACCCAGCACCGGGAGGATCCGGCGGCCTACCTTACGAGGTGGGTTGCCCGGCCTTCACCCGTGAGCTGCGGCAGTTCTTGTTGCTGTCCCACCGTACGTTCAAGCCCGATGTCGGCGAGAAGTACAACAACAAGACCCACCCGTCGGAGTTCCTCAGAATCCACACCATCGCGATGCAAGCCGCTGGGGCTCGCGACGACAAGGTGCCTGCCAATTACTTCCCGTTGGCCCTGAACCCCAATGTCATGTCTTGGTTGATGCACTTGCCGGCGGATTCCATTTCTTCTTGTTCGGATTTGTGTCATGAGTTCGTTGGTGCCTTCACCGGAGGCCACCAAGCTCATGGCCAGGCGAGTGATTTGCATATCATTCCCCAGAAGGAAGGTGAAAACCTGCGCAAGTACATACAAAGGTTCAGCCAGGTGCAATACAACATCCCAGATGTTCATCCTGCCGCCGTGAGTAGTGCGTTCCATCAGAATGTGCGCAACCGCAAGATGCGTGAAGAGCTGGCGATGAACAAGGTCAAGGATGTGGCCGAGCTTTATGTTATGGCCGACAGATGCGCCCGGGCCGAAGAGGGAAGGAAGTACACGGGCAAGGACGCCGGCGCGGAAACCGACTCTACGGACGAAGACACCACCGCCCCGACAAAGAAGGGCCGGCGCCACAACAGGAAACGCAAGGATAAGGCCGTGCTTGCCATCGAGGGATCTGAGGACACCGGTGCTGCCAAGAAGGCCAAGGCGGACGACCCCGACAGGGAAATAGCTGGGTGCACCGCCCGCCGGGCATTGGCGGCTACCGACAAGCCAGGAGGCTCCGACAAGCAATACTGCAAGATCCACCGCACAAAGGGCCACGATCTCCAGAACTGCCGGCAAGTCGAGCTGCTTGCTGAGAAGCAAAAAGCTGAGTATGAGAGGCGGGACAAGGAGAAGGGCTAGGATGGGGCCGAGGGATCCGGCAAGAAGCGTGGAGGACAAGGAGGTCGCCGCGGCAAGGATAACCAGGAAGAGAGGCCCGATTGGGGCCGCGACAAGAAGCAAGAAGATGATGATCGTGACGAGGACGACGAGTCAGGCGAGCAAGAGTTTCAGAAGGCTACGGAGGCCATGTGCGTCGATGGTGGCGCCTCGCTGCACACTTCTCGCCGCCAGCTCAAGCAGTGGGCGCGTGAGATCACAGCGGTGGAGCCATCGTTCGACGCTCAGAAGCCACTGAAGTGGTCCAGCACGCCCATCATTTTTTACGCCGAGGATCACCCTGATCGCACAACTGCGGTCGGGTGTTTGACGTTGTTGGTTTCACCAACGATACGCAACCTCAAGGTGAACAAGATGCTGGTTGACGGCGGGGCCGGTCTGAACTTGATCTCACCCGTGGTGATCAAAAGGCTGCAAATTCCTGACGGAGACCTCGAGGAGATGGGCACGTTTCAAGGGGTCAACCCGGGAAGGAGCCAACCGAAGGGGAAAGTCACGCTGCCTGTGACGTTTGGAGGTGAGTTGAACTACAGGATCAAGAGGATTGTCTTCGATGTAGCAGAGATCCCTTTGCCCTACAATGGGATCCTCGGCCGCCCGGCACTATCCAAGTTTATGGCGGCGTCGCATTACGCCTACAACACGCTAAAGATGCCTGGGCCGATGACCATCATCACCGTTCCCTGTGACAAGAAGGATGCGTTGATCTGCGCCGACCTACTCTACCGGGAAGCGGTTGTAGCAGCTGCCGCCAAGGCACTTGTTCCTGCCGCTGAAGCCCCGGGAGGGAAGAAGAAGACCGGCAAGACCTCTCGCACCCACTCCAGCAAGCGCACCTCTTCGGAGTGTTGTGCTACCGTCGAGGATGTGCCAGGGAGCTCCACTGGCAAGAGCAAGAAATCCAGAGCTGCGCCACCGGAGACCAAGCAGGTGTCCGTCAAGGAGGATGGCACGGGAGGGGCTTTCACCATAAGCTCCACCCTTGACAGCAAATAGGAAAGCGCGCTCGTCACTCTCCTGCGGGCGAATGTCGATGTGTTTGCATGGCAAGCATCCGACATCCCCGGCGTTCCCAGGGAAGTGATTGAGCACCATCTTGCTGTCTGCCCCCATGCGCGACCCGTTAAGAAGAAGGTCAGGAAGCAAGCTTTGGAACGGTAGGAGTTCATCACAAAGGAGATCAGGAAGTTGGAAGCAGCAGGCTTGGTGAGGAGAGTGCTCCATCCGACGTGGTTGGCCAATCCGGTGGTGGTGCGCAAGGCAAATGGGAAGTGGAGGCTGTGTATTGACTACACAGATATCAATAAGGCTTGTCCTAAGGACCCCTTCCCGTTGCCGCGCATCGACTAGATTGTTGACTCCACGGCCGGGTGTGATCTGTTATCATTCCTCCACGCCTACTCGGGCTACCACCAGATCTTCATGACAAGAGAAGACGAAGAGAAGACATCATTCCTCACCCCATGTGGTACGTATTGCTTTTTACGGATGCCTTTCGGGTTGAAGAGTGCTGGCTCTACGTTCGCGAGGGCGGTCCAAATTGGTTTCGAGCCCCAGCTACATAGAAATATGGAAGCTTACATGGATGACATAGTGGTCAAAACCAAGGACTAGGCAACTCTTGTATAAGACTTAGAAGAGACGTTTGCCAACCTGCGCAAGATCAACCTCAAGCTGAACCCTGAGAAGTGTGTCTTCAGCGTTCCGTCCGGCAAACTTCTCGGGTTCTTTGTGTTGCAGCGTGGGATCGAGGCAAACCCAGACAAGATCACGGCTATCGAGCAGATTGAGGTGCCCAAGCGGATCAAGGATGTGCGTCGGCTCACTGGCTGCGTTGCCTCCATGAGCCGATTCATCTTCAAGTCTGTCGAGCGTGCCCTTCCCTTTTTCAAAATTTTGAAAAAGGCGGGCACAATGGAGTGGACCCCGGAGGCCGAAGCAGCACTGCAGGATCTGAAGAAATACCTCTCTTCTACACCAGTACTGGTGGCGCCTAAACCGCAAGAGCCGTTGCTGCTGTATCTGGCGGTGACGAATCAAGTGGTCAGCGCCGCACTGGTGGCACAGAGGGAGGTCGACGAAGAGGCAGTGGCAACGGCAGGACCGGCGGATGGCAAGTCAGAGATTCCCCTGGGAGGGCCTGGTGCCGGCAAGGCAAGGCCCCCGGCGGAGTCTGACGCCGTCGGGACAGGGCCCGCGCAGCCCAATGAAGTGGCGCAGAAGAAGATGATGATGCAGCACCCGGTTTACTTTGTCAGCTCCCTCTTGCAGGGGGCTAGGTCAAGGTACTCCGGTGTGCAGAAATTGCTCTTCGACCTCCTTATGGCCTCGAGGAAGCTGCGTCATTACTTCCAGGCCCACGAGATCACTGTCGTCACCCGCCTCCCGTTGCAACGGATACTGCACAACCCAGACGCAGCCAGAAGGATTGTGGAGTGGGCCTTGGAATTATCAAGCTTTGGGTTGAAGTTTGAAAGTACTTCAACAATCCAGAGTAGAGTCTTGGCAGAGTTCATTGCAGAATGGACCTCCACGCCTGATGAAGAGATCCAGGAGACCACTCTCCCCGGCAAGGAAACAGCTCGCAACTGGATTATGTACTTTGACGGAGCTTTCTCACTGCAAGGCGCTGGTGCTGGTGTGCTGCTCGTCGCACCCACCGGAGAGCACCTCAAGTATGTAATCCAGATGCACTTTCCCAGGGAGATGTCCACCAACAACACTGCTAAGTACGAGGGGTTGCTTGCCGGTCTCAGGATCGTGGCAGACCTCGGAGTTAAAAAGCTCATCGTCAGGGGTGATTCGCAGCTTGTCGTCAGACAAGTCAACAAAGATTATCAAAGCCTGTTGATGGAGGCCTACGTAGATGAGGTGAGGAAGCTGGAGGAGCGCTTTGATGGTATACAAGCGGAGCACGTTCCCTGAGCGGAGAACGACATCGCCGATTACCTGTCGAAGCGCGCTGCATTCAAGCTACCTGTGGAACCAGGTACCTTTTTGCTTCGGTTAACTCAACCATCCTTCAAACCATCAATGAAGCAGAACAAGCGGAGGAGATCAGGCCCCGGCAAGTACTTTCATGCTAAGCTCCCGGGGGCCCCCGGCAAGGGTGTTGCCGTGGACTCTGAGCCTGCCGAAGAGCGACCGACTCCGGCAGGCCGTCAAGCCCTGGCCATAGAGATGGCCGCTCCCATGGCAGAAGAAATGCCTTTGGTCCTTGCCGTCGAGCCCCAGGCTCCGGCATGGGCACAACATACCGTCCGATTCCTCCAAATAGGGGAGCTTCCTGAGGAGCAGGAAGAAGCGGAGAAAGTAGCCCGTCAGTCTGCTATGTATCAGTTCGTCGATGATGTCCTGTACAGGAGGAGACCGAACGGTGTGAAATTGAAGTGCATTCCCTGGGAGGAAGGACTGGAGTTGTTGGCGGAGATACACGGAGGCATATGTGGCTCCCACATAGGGTCGAGGGCCCTTGCCGGCAAGGCGTTCCGGCAGGGTTTCTTCTGGCCCACTGCCCTCTAGGATGCAACGGCACTAGTAACCAAGTGCGAAGCGTGTCAGTTCCGTTCGAAGAAGCTTCATCAACCAGCTCAAGCCCTTCAGAAAATTCCTCTCTCCTGGCCATTCTCGGTCTGGGGGCTCGACATAATGGGCCCTTTCCCCCACGCTGTCGGGGGCTTTGAGTACTTGTACATTGCAATCGACAAGTTCACAAAGTGGCCGGAGGTGGAAGCAGTGAGGAAGGTGACTGCACAGTCAGCCGTCAAGTTTTTCAAGGGGCTAGTTTGCCGGTTTGGTCTGCCAAACAAAGTCATCACCGACAATGGCACGCAGTTCACAAGCCACACCTTCATGCAATACATCCAAGACCTCGGCAGCAAGGTCTGTTTCGCTTCCGTGGCACATCCACGAAGCAACAGCCAGGCGGAGAGGGCAAATGCTGAAGTGTTGCGAGGCCTGAGGACAAAGACTTTTGACAGGCTGCACAAGAGCGGAAGGCGCTGGATTGATGAGTTGCCGGCGGTTCTTTGGTCGATCAGGACGCCGCCAAATCGAGCCACCGGCCAGACACCCTTTGCCCTGGTATACGGGGTAGAAGCAGTTCTCCCCACGGAACTCATATACGGGTCACCTCGAGTGCTCGCTTACGACGAGCTTGAGCAACAGGAATTGCGGCAAGATGACGCAATGCTCCTTGGGGATGATCGTCTTCGGGCGGCTGTGAGAGCAGCACGCTACCACCAAGCCTTGCGCTGCTACCATAGCCGCAAGGTTCATGCCCGAAGCTTTGAGGAAGGCGACCTTGTTCTTCGGCGCGTTCAATCAGCCACGAATTCCAACAAGTTGATGCCGAAGTGGGAAGGCCCTTATAGGGTAATGCCAGCCACCAGGTGTAACGCCCACGATGCGGCTATATCTCCCACGTGTCGAGGCACGACTTAGAGGCATAACCGCATAGTGGTTTTGTCGCAAGAAGGGTCATCTTCACACAATCCCATGTAATGAACAAGAATGGGATAAAGAGTTGGCTTACAATCGCCACTTCACACAATACATAAATATAATCCATACATCATCCAAAATACAAACATATAGACCGACTACGGTCAAGATCCAAATGAAAATAAGACAACCCCAAATGCTAGATCCCCGATCGTCCCAACTGGGCTCCACTACTGATCATCAGGAAAAGACACATAGTAACGACCACGTTCCTCATCGAACTCCCACTTGAGATCGACCCCATCATCTGCACTGGCATCGTCGGCACCTGCAACTGTTTTGGTAGAATCTGTGAGTCACGGGGACTCAGCAATCTCACACCCGCGAGATCAAGACTATTTAAGCTTATAGGAAAGGATGGTGTAATGAGGTGGAGCTGCAGCGGCAATAAGCATATATGGTGGCTAACATACGCAAGAGAGCGAGAAGAGAAGCAACGGAACGGTCGTCATCTAGCAATGACCAAGAAGTGATCCTGAACTCCTACTTACGTCATACATAACTCAGACCGTGTTCACTTCCCGGACTCCGCCGAGAAGAGACCATCACGGCTACACACGCAGTTGATGTATTTTAATTGGGTCAAGTGACAAGTTCTCTACAACCGGACATTAACAAATTCCCATCTACCTCATAACCGCGGGCACAGCTTTCGAAATATAATACCCTGCAGGGGTGTCCCAACTTAGCCCATCATAAGCTCTCACGGTCAACGAAGGATAAACCTTCTCCCGGAAAAACCCGATCAGTCTCGGAATCCCGGTTTACAAGACATTTCGGCAATGGTAAAACAAGACCAGCAAAGCCCCCGAATGTGCCGACAAATCCCGATAGGAGCTGCACATATCTCGTTCTCAGGGCACAACGGATGAGCCAGACGTCGGGTTGGCATAGACCCTGGTGGCCCAGGGGGCGCCGGACATCGCTCGGTTTGGGCCAGCACTCGAAGGAGCACTGGTCCGGGGGTTTAAAATAAAGATGACCCTCGGGCTCGCGAAAACCCGGGGGAAAAGGCTTAGGTGGCAAATGGTAAAACCAAGGTTGGGCCTTGCTGGAGGAGTTTTATTCAAGGCGAACTGTCAAGGGGGTCCCATAAATCACCCGACCGTGTATGGAACGCAAACTCAAGGAACATAATCCCGGTATATCAGTAACTAGGGAGGCAAGAGTGGAACAAAACACCAGGCATAAGGCCGAGCCTTCCACCCTTTACCAAATATATAGATGCATTACTTAAATAAGAGATATTGTGATATCCCAACATATCCATGTTCCGACATGGAACAAACTTCAACTTCACCTGCAACTAGCAACGCTATAAGAAGGGCTGAGCAAAAGCGGTAACTTAGCCAAACAACGGTTTGCTAGGAAAGGATAGTTAGGGCTGACATGGCAAAATGGGAGATATGATATAGCAAGTAATAGGTAGTGGAGCATGGCAATAGAGCGAACAACTAGCAAGCAAAGATAGAAGTGATTTCGAGGGGTGGTCATCTTGCCTGCAAGGTTCTCAGAGTTGTCGAAAGCTTGATCCTCGTAAGCGTACTCAACAGGTTCCTCGTTCACGAACTCGTCTCCCGGCTCTACCCAAGACAAGAACACAAACAAACGGAACCACAATCAACCACGAGAAATGCACAAGCAACATGATGCAAAACATGCATGATATGCAAGATATGATATGCGATGCATATGCGTGCTCTGGAAGGAAAATGATGAACAAGGCAGTAACTTGGCAAACCAAGCATGCCACTGGAAAGGTGAGATGATTTCGGTTGAAATCTATATAAAGATCACCGGAAACGGATGCACGGTTTGCAAATGGCAAGCAAAACAAGAATGACACGAATCTGCCATTAACAACATGATAGCACTTAAAATGCAACAAGTAACAATGCTACAGCACCCCAACATAGCAACAAAGCACATGGAAGTAATCTACGGGAGATTCTTGACGAAAGATGAACACTGCGCTACTGCTAGTTCACAACATAACAAGCTCAAACAAGCATGGCAAAAGTGCAAAAGATAACAGGATCACAGACTTGGTGAAAAACTGGACATGGCAGAAAACAGCATCAGGTAGCAATGTTTAGAGCACGAAATCAACATGTTACAGGAACTTAACATAGCAAAACAAGGCATGGCAGTGTTCTACTAAATGCATATGACAAAAGTCCCTTACTGACCATAAGCCAAAAAGGATCAGAAGATATGATGGCAAGCATGTAAACATAGCAAGTTTCGTTACCAGGTTTCAGACTTAGCAGAAAACAGAGCATGGCAGAAATAATAATATGTAGGCCTCACTACAGAGCAATGCATGACAAACCAAGCACACCTACAACAATATGGCATGTTTATGAAGCTAACCATGGCAAGACCAATAGATAGCATGTATGGATCAACTACAATAAGCTTGGCAAAAATGAATATCATGTTAAGAAACTGTCAGAAATATTTTATAGCAAAAGTAGAGCAAGATTGAGTCATGCTATGGCACTCCATAATTCCAAACCATTGCAGGAATGGATCAATTACAACTATATCTACAAAACATCCTTACTGAACATCTCCAAAATATGCATGGATCTCTCTGTAGCATCAAGTTTACATGGAAACAAAATAACAGCAGACAGACTTACGGAGCCTATTTTGCATGCTTGTGCTAGTTACCACAGAGATCACAAAAATATATGGCATACACCCTTGGAAAGATGGCATGGCATACAACAAAACACATGTAGAGCTCATGCCCATAAGATGCACAGAATTAATGATACAAAAATGACAAATCTCCAAGTTCTGTTAAGAACCAGCAGATAACAGCAACTAGCCCTCTTCCAACAGAGATTTGGGCATCGAGATGACCTCTAATCAACATGGTGCAATTGACTAAAATGAAGAGCATCACGAGGCGAACAATTTGACATATTACACGCGTGAATCGGAGCTACATGCAAGGAGTTACGCACTGAGGAACATAAGCACTTGCTGTAGGAAAATCATGACTTAGAGAAAATTAGGGGGGCGAGAAAGTCAACGCTACAGGGAACTACCAGATCGGATCGCGGCCGGCCTCGATGGCAGTTGCCGGCGACGGGTGGAAGAAGGAGGCTGTGGCCGGCCGGAGGGGAGGCGAGGACGGCGGCGCGGGGCAGAGGGGTGGCGCCGGCGGAGGCGGCGGTCGCCGGGCGAGGGCGGCGCCGGCGGGCTAACCTGCGGGCTCGGGCGGCGGCGGATCTGGGCCGGGGGGGCCCCGTACGGGCTCTCCGGGCCGGCGGCGGGAAAGAGGCGACGGCGACACGTGTCGGATCCGGATTGGCTGCGGGGCGGTGGCAATTTCGTCCGGCGGTGCTGGACGCGTCCACCCGCGGAGAGGAGATTTTTAGGGTTTCGGGGACTGCGAGTGTTATTTCGGGATGCTCACATATTTATAGGTAGAGGGAGCTAGGAGGCTCCAAATGAGGTGCGGTTTTCGCCCAAACGATCGTGATCGAACTACCTAGAGCATGGAAGAGAGTTTGGTGGGGTTTGGGCTGGTTTTTAGGAGGGGGGGGGTTTGCTGCACACACAAATGGACTTTGCGGATGCCCGGTTAACCGTTGGAGTATCAAACGACCTCCAAATGGAACGAAACTTGACCGGTGGTCTCCGGGTGGTATAATAAGGCCACTTGACAAGTCTCGATCCATTCCGAGAAAGTTTGACACCCGCACACGACAGAAAACAAGAGGGGTGCACCGGAGGAGATAGGAGCGCCGGATTGCAAAACGGACAACGGGGAAAATGCTCGGATGCATCAGACGAACACGTATGCAAATGCAATGCGCATGATGACATGATATGAAAATGCATGACATGACAAAAAGCCAAACGAAATACAAAACCCGACCACGGAGGGAATATCATAACACATAGCCGGAAATGGCAAGAGTCGGAGTTACAACTATGGAAAGTTACATGCGGGGTGTTACACCAGGCCGGGCACAGTCTGCCTGGAGACCGAAGATGCTATTCCAGTGAGCAACTCCTGAACATTGAACATCTTCGCAAGTTTTACCCATAAGGCACGGTTGCCAGGGCCCCCGGCAAGCCACCGTTTTGTACAATCCTTGCCGACAAGGCATGTAATCCTTTGTACAAAGCCAGGCGCAGACCCTGGGCATAAATAAATGAAGCGCTGGTGCCCTAAGTTATAACATGCATTCTAGGTTAAGTCTCTCCCTCGGTTAGGGTTGATAGTGCTTAGCAGCGACTAAACCCTAGCCTAGAGGTCGAGTGTGCGTCTTTCTGTCCTGTTTGGTTCACAGGGCACGTGAACACTTCTGCTGAGCCACTTAGAAGAAAGAGAACGAACCGGCGCTCCGGCCCCGGCAAGCCAAGACTGCCGGGAGCTGAAGACACAAGGATCCAACCACGGCAAGCCAAGGTTGCCGGGGGCTGCGGATTCAGATAAGTATTTCATCCCCTGTTATGCATTTCCGTATGGAACTGGGACATGTGAAGCCTCGCTTAAATTCTTAAACCACCGTTCTCCCCTTTTCCTATACCCAAGAGCTATCCCCTGGGTCGGAACTTGGTCGTAGTCGCGGTGGAAGGGAAATGAACGAGGGGCCTAACTCTACTTCGCCCCTGCCTCCGCCAAGAGTGTGAGAATGGTCGACTGAAGTGGGGGGACAGCAAGGCCTGTTGCCGGGCGACAATGTTTATCATAAAAATAACAAGGATTCGTTCCTTAGCATGGGCCTCGCTCACGCACAAAGAACCCGACAAGCACCCTTTTTCATTAAAAATGTCCCATACAGGTACAGTTCGTACGGAATAAAAAACATGAGCAAGGGGATTACAAGTTTTAAATCTAACAAGTACCCGCAGGCTTACAAACTAAAAAAAGATAAGATGCGCGTAATCCCTTTCTTGTCCCTCTCCTCAGGAGATTGAACAAGGTAGCAGTAGGGCGAAAGGAGCACCTAGGCTATCGGCGTTCTGGGAACAGGGGTCCCAGACTTGCCTGCCTGCGGCCCATGGCGTGGCTAAGCCAGCAGGCCGTACGGCCCATCTTGATCAACAAGGCATCCAAGACCCTTGCGAGGGTCTAAGCCTCGCAAGGCGGACGACGCAAGACCTCCTCTGGAGTAGCCTAGCCAGGCAGGCTCACGAGGAGCGGAGATATCAAGGCGGGGCAAACCTCACGAGGCTCTCGTGACGCGAGCCATGACGAACGGCGCCAGGCGGGCGCCAGCGCGCGCAGCGTCCTTATTTCCTCTTTGTTGCTAAGGAGGCCAGCGCAAGCGAAGAGTACCGAGGCATCAGGCACAGGTTGCTATATACGTCGGGTATCCGAGGAGCCCTTTAAGTCTTCGGCCGTTAATAATGCCTTGTTATTTTTATGCCACGCCTCGGGTTTGAACTTGTTCCCATGCAGCGGTGTCCTCTTGCATCCGAGCCTCAACGCCGGACTGCATTCGAGGTATCCTTTGCAGCCAAGCACTAACGCCGGACTGTGTCCAAGCTCCAACGCCGGGCTGTATCCGAGCTTAATGCCGGAAATGCCCTCTATGGAGCCAGCCACTGGCACCCGAGCTTTATGCCGGACTGCTTCCGAGGTGGTGCACCACCCGACAGCAGGCTAATTTTTTGTGAACATCTTTGATTGGTGCAATTTATTCTCTGCCGAGATATATAGCCGGTATATGTATATCCAGTAGCCCTCAAGGTGTGTGTCGGTCTAAAACCCGAGATGGACCTGAAGGAAAACATAAAACTGCTGATCCTAGTAGCCCCTTGAGACTCGGGTCAATTTGCGAAATCGGCCTGAGGATCAACTCCTAGCTTGATAGCATACATAGGAATAGAAACGCAGTGTAATATATTAGAAATAATAATGATCAGCGGACGGGCCCCTCAGAGAGGGTCGTGAGAAGTCACCGTGATATATTAGCTTGATGCCAGATAGGTCCAGATGGTACTTGAAGACACGCTTTCCCATAGTTCGATCAAGCCGAACACTGAGCCCTTTGAATTTTCTACATTGAATAGGCAATGCAGTAGCCCCCGAGACACTGGTCGAGTGGCAACACCAGATCAGGGGATCGATGTGCCCCTTTAATATTTTTAAATAATGAGCACAAAGCCCAGTAGCCCCCGAGCCTTAATGTGGGCACGGGTGGCCGAATTAAGGATCGATATCCAGAGTAAAATCACAGATTATGTGTAATGGTTCTATGTATCCAAGTACTTGACATCATTATTTTGACTCCATTGCGACCGTTTATCAGTTGAAAGTGGCCCATCGTCGGCTTCTACCCCTTTGTAGATACTACGCAGGGTGTTTCCGCAATAACAAGAGAACCCTTAGCCGACGTCTCGGTGCCCGAAGGCGGTTGTGTTAGCGGAAACGAGGCAATCAGATATGCGGGCTTTATAACATTCTCTTAGTCATAGGAGCTTTAAGCTGGGGAGCTAGCTATGAGCCCCCGGTTAGTGTTCGGCGACATCCGAGGTCAAGCCGTGAATACGTCGGCCAATGTTATGAACGGCCCGTCATTTAACATAGTCATCGGATCGCTGGCCAGTTTACACTTATTGTGACAGTCAGGTTTTGGCTTTCTCCACTGAGGTGCTTAACCATGCGAGCTAGAAGCACAATCTCAGTGGTTCTCCATTTGCACACCTAGCCGAACAAAGCGGAATGTGGGAGGCAAGCACAGGAGCCGGGCAACCCAACTATTGACCAAAGACACAATTCGAAACCAATGCATATATAGTAGTGTCCGAGAATGTTTTTGCCGAATCTCTAAAGGTGTCCGGCGTTGCACTGCGAGACTTATGCTGGAAACACACAAATAGTTTAAAAGTGCCATAGGCTTTGGAAAACCAAAAAAACTTCAGTAAAAATTGGACGGCCGAACTACAACAAGTGTTCGGTGCCAAATTGAAAATTGGTCTTAGAGAAAAAAGATGCTTCTGTCGTGCTTTAACATGACACATCCTATCTCAAGACTTCAAGCGGGTCAGCATACGGCTTCAACCTCCTATCCCGAAGGCGGAGTACTTCTCATTAGGACAGTTTATTAAACTGATCTCTAGCGGTTTTGTGAGATAAATTAGACTCCCCGGCTAGTGACCACACACTCGTGTCGAAAAAGGGAGTGGTAAATGATAATAAAACTTTGCAACGACTAAGAAGAAGAACACTTACTATAAAACGGCTCATATAAATTTAAGAGCCCCCAAGTGACTTGGGTAAAAGAATTTTATGTATAATGATTGTATGTACCGAAGTACTAATATCATATCTTTGTTCACCTGAACTTTAAATGCGTCTTAACCGACCGTCGGCTTCTCCTTCTTCGGTCAAGGACCGAAAAGTGTTATGTACTCCACCTGTCGAAAATATCGACGATGTTTCCGATAACCAGGCAATCAGGCCATAAGGCTGTAACAGACAAAGCGCGCTCATGGAACTTATCCAATATTACTGACGAAGTGTAAGAAGCATCTTCGAAGAAAATAGTACCCCCACCGATACCTTTCTTCGGTTGCTCATTGTTACTATGAGACTTGTGCAATAGATTTTTTGTACTCATGAGTTCCGTTGTGTGCCGACCATAATTGAAAACAATAAGAGCGCTAGCTTTCGGCTTCACCCAGTCTGAGGTCCGAGCTCGGATGACCCGATCGAGACAATCGCAGAGGTGCTCCCTTTACTCCCTAGCCGAACAATCGGGAACGTAGGGGTAAACACAGGAGCGAGGCAACCCAGCTTGCAAATCTCTTAAGTCAATATGGTGCATATTGTGGCGTAATACACGAACAAGGAACAAAGCCGTACAAGTATAATCATATGCAAGAGGAAAGACTTCGTGAAGGAAGCCCCCAAGTGAACTGGGTATTTGAATTTGTGTGTCACAAACAAGGTTATGACAAGGAATTTTTTCACAAACAACTTTTTGCCAAAAAAGTATAATGCTTGGTCGAACCGAACACAAGTTAAAAATTTAAAACTTTGAGCATGAAAGTGACTTAGCTGGTTAATGTGTTCGGCATTGATGACGCGGTCCGAGCTTGATGCGGGACAAGGTTCAATCCCCCAAGCCGGTCCCGAGGTGGCGGAGCGAAGAGCTCGGCACTCCGAAGTGGTGTCATAGCACGACCAATGCAGGCCGGCAGAGTGACGCCGAAGTCCACGGCGTGGGTTAATGAGGTGTTGACGAAGCCCCCTGTCCAGCCGAGGTGACGTGGTATGTCAGTACGCCGAGTTGACGATACTGCCCGACCCGGATCATTTTCCTGTGCACAAAAAATAGTGCAAACCAGAGATAATAGAATAATAATTAAAAAAATTCGTTGCATAATATATAATTTATGCAAAGTGAGTAATAAAAGAAAATATGGCCTGCGCGCCGAACACTCGATGAGGTAGAGCTTTCTCGGCGATGCCTATGTCCCCGAGGCAAGCGAACACATCAGTATGACAACACGACCAACAAGGTGATCACGCGAGCCGATTTACGCCGATTGGGACGACGGCGTCGGCTTGCCTTAGAGACCACGTGACGCAGTCGAAGTCCATTACTTCACAGGTCTGTCCGAGTTCCAGATGCGGCGTTTGCCGGACTAGGTACAGAAGCTGACCGAACCACTATGCGACCGTCGTTAGTGCGGCCACCATTCGATAGACCTGTGTACAGATGATGTAACAAACCAGAGTAATAATTTCTTGGAAAAAATAAACCCAATCAAGCAAAAATTACTAGGATTAATAGCACCTGGTTTATTTGTTGTAGCAATCCGAAGAAAGGTGACTCCCAAAATTGGGAGTCGATCCGCACACCCATTGCCTGACGGGCAATAAAGCGACGGCATGGCGAAGCTGGCAAGGATCGGCTTGCCGAGGCAAAGCCCTCGGTCCAGCCAACGTGACGAGACGGGTCGGCTAGTGACGCCGAAGCCTCCGGAGTAGGTTGATGAAGAGGTGGCGGAGCCCCCGGTCCAGCCGAGATGTTGAAGCCTCGATGTCAGCCGATGAGTCGAAGTAGGCCGGCGTGATGGACATCGGCTTGAAAAAGCAACAGTGTGGCCCTGCCGATGCCGGGCCTGACGTGGTCAATGCCGGCTTGATGAAGTGACCGTGCGGCGATGCCGGTGTGCCCGCTCCGTGTAATTTGTGGGGCGGCGATGTTGATGCTGATTTATCCTTCGCGATGCCGAACTCTTGTTCGGCTTGCCGAGATGATGATCCGAAGAAGTTGAGCTCGGCTCAATAAAGTGACAACGTGTCTAGCGCAGGTCGGCGGCCGTAGAGCAACGTTGTCGGGCTGGTTTGACACCAGCACGATGGTGAAGATCATATTGGAAAAGACTTCAAAATCAGTGGGATGTGTTTGGTAACAAAACACAATACCCCATACAAAACTTCCTTCAAAAGGATGTCCGAAATCACGTTTATAAAAAAGATTAATTTGGGTCGGATTCGTCCTCGCGCAGAAAACATATCCGAAAAGTGATGCACTAATCGGAAGGTTCCCGGAGTTTGGACGGTCGGATTGAGCTGAAATTTTGAGGGGTGGTAGATATAGGAATTCCGCAGCCGATCAACGGTTGGATCTTCCAAAGGACGTCCGAGCTAGAAGCTGGACACCACGCCCTAAACTCATCCAGATTCCCGTCCACTTTTGACAGGACTCTGGTATATCGCGGATTGCCAGAGATTTCTCCATCGGAACTCGACGAAATTTTCCGGGGTTGTTGTAGACTCAATTCCGCACAATTCCACCGAAGCAATCGTTAAAACGACACTTGAGGAGGCGGTGACGGCGGATACAATTTCGCTGTCCAGAAAAACAGCACGGTCGCCCGAGGGCAATGTTGACGTTGAGCCCCCGGGCTCCCTGGATGATTCCTCCATGATCTTGATAGAGATCGGAGTTGATGTTGATGAAGTCCCTCATCCGAACATGACGATCGGAGGTAGGGCGCAGTCCTCGGTCCAGCCAAGGTGACCAGCCGAGCCGGTGACGAAGAAGCCGACGTCGCAGTTGATCTGCAGTCGAGCCATTGATCCTTTTGCCGATCACACGGCGGAACTCTCAATGAAAGCACCAATGTCGGTGTCAAAACCGGTGGATCTCGGGTAGGGGGTACCGAACTGTGCATCTAAGGCGGATGGTAATAGGAGGCGGGGGACATAATGTTTACCCAGGTTCGGGCCCTCTCTATGGAGGTAATACCCTACTTCCTGCTTGATTGATCTTGATGATATGAGTATTACAAGAGTTGATCTACCACGAGATCGTAGAGGCTAAACCCTAGAAGCTAGCCTATGATTATGATTATTGTTATATCTATCGACTAGCCTGGCCTCGGTTTATATAATGCACCAGAGGCCTAGGATAACAAGAGTCCTAGCCGAATACGCCGGTGGGGAGGAGTCCTTGTCTTGATCACTAAGTCTTGTGGAATCTTCCTTGTATGCGGCAGCTGTCCGAACTGTCCCATGAGTATACGGCCATGGGGGTCCTCGGCCCAATCCAACAGATCAGGAGATGACGTGGTGAGTACCCCCTAGTCCAGGACACCGTCAACGGGCTACTGTTCATCCATCCCTCCACCAGCTACTATTCAACCAGCCCTCCACAGGGTCCTGTTCATCCAGCCCTCCACGGGGTCCTATTCATCCAGCCTTCCACGGGGTCCTATTCATCCACCCTCAACTAGCGTGATCGAGGTCCTGTTCATCCAGCGGTAACGGCCTCTACTACCACGGGGTCCTGTTCATCCAACCCCCCACCAGGAACTGTTCATCCAACCCCCCCCCCCCAACAACGCTCACTATTCATCAAGGGAAGGAGGCAGCAGGTTCGATCGTCTTCAGTTAGCAGCAGTAGTGAAGGAATCACTCGGGTTCAGTTAAAAGCAAGGGATCAATCGGGGTTCAGTAACGTAGCTAGTGCAATCGCTCGGGTTCAGTTAGAGCCCAACGCCTCACTGGAGTTCAGTTAGAGCGCAACGCCTCGCACACACACGCGTATGTGTACAAGAGAAACACACAAACCTCTTAGCATCGCTCGGCCCCGACCACCCACCGTAACTGGGAACTCCCCGACATTTTCCTCGCCCTCGCTTCTACCATGTTTTTTCAGTCATGGACGTCCCAAAGAATGTCATGCAGCTGCTTCTTCGGCCCGCCCAGGACGAAAAGCCCATTTTCTGTCATGATTTTTTGTCATAGAAGTAGGAGCCCACCACATCTATGATGATACCAGGTTTTGTCACAGTTATCATCGTAGAAGTGTCGTAAGCATGACGGAACAAAAATTCATTCGGCCCAAAATGTCACGGATGTGTCTTTTTTGTCGTGCAGGGAAAACTCGTTTAGTTAAATTAAAGAGGCATCCCACCTCTGCATGGACATACACATGCACGGGTTCCCGGCAAGGTTCATCTTTTTCATTCATATGCTAATACAAGTACAAGCATTACAGAACACAAAGATGGACTCGAGAGATTACATTATTTCAATTAAAATTTAGTGATTGCCTACAGATTTAAGATTGAAAAAGTTAAGTGTTGCGTAATGCCCTTTCTTGCCCCTCTCCTCATAGGCACAACCGTCGAAGGCGAGGAGGGAAAAAGGAGTGCCTGGGCGGAGGCCCAGCCCGCTCTCATCGGGCTCCAGGAGAGGTAGCCCGGAGGGAACAGAAGCGCGAGGGAACGCCTCGATGGAGAGCACGGCGGAAGGCGGCCCCGTCAACCACCGTCACCAGGGCCAGCAGGACTCGGCAGGGCTAACGAAGCTGCAGCCCGAGAGGAAGCCTGCCGGAGTCTAGCTGGAAGGCTGCTGGAGGAGCCCGGCAGCACCATCCACACCTCTGCATCCAACTCCCCGGCATCACATTGCTGGGAGGAGACGCAGATGTAGATGATGGTGCTACCGCCTGATGAAGATGGTGTGGGCAACGATCAGCCGGAGTTAGAGTCGTCGCTCCCCCGTCCGCTGCAGTTGTCATCCTCGTCACTGTCCTATTCTTCGCTTTCACTCGAGGAGGAGCTTTCTTCATCGGTCGAGCCCTCCACGCAGCAGCCCAAGCGACCTCCCGAGCACCCGAAGATCTTGATAGACAGCAGGCCATTCTCCATTAATTTGAACTGGAGAATGTGCCCCTCCGAGAAGCCATGGGCACGGGCAAAGTTCTTCCAGCCGCGGTGAAGATACATCACATGAGGAGCAGGGAAGTCGACATCAACCGTCATACCTCCATTCCCGCAGCCCCTCATGTGCAGCCGCAGAGCGCGTGGTTGCTTGAGCTCCAGCTCCCGCACGAAGCGAGTTGGGAGGCGAAGATGACCACACATGGGCTTGTACAGCCTAATGATGAACTCTAGGGGTTGGTCGCGAATGTGGCCATCCATCGAGGGAGGAACCACCGGCGGAGGTGCCACCAGGGCACCGCCGCACCCTCTCCCTCCCCGAGCACCTCGGCGACCGCGACCACACGCCCTTCCTCCTCCCCCCGCGGCCAACTCCGCCACCTCAGGGTCTGGGGGAGGAGGGACGCGCTGTCGAGCAGAAGATCGAGGCTGATGGAGCAGCAATGAAGACTCCAAGAGACCAACCCCTTCAGCAACCTTGTGTGTGCACTTATTAGGCCCTACCCCAACGACGCTCGGCAGCCCGTTTGGCGCAGGCCCGAGGGCTTCGATCGGTGCAAAAAAACCTGGGTCTGTTGCCCGGACTGTGCACAGGCACAAGAGCAAGATTGAAGCACCGACCCAAGCCAGAGTTCAAAGGATCAAGAGATTCGAAGAACCAGCATACAGCCCAGAGAGACCAAGATCAAGCTAGAGAAGCAAGATACCGCCAAGAGAAGGGCCTCCCTTGCCGGGCAGGCGAGCCCGGCAAGGGGCGAGGCCACCACCAGAAGCAGGCAACCAAGGCACCCCGGCAAGGCCTGCCGGGCTCGCGGAGGAAAAACGACCTCACCAACACTCGAGCACGACCCACGTCGTCGATCGATGCGGTGTCAAGCCGCAAGATGATTAAGTGGCAGCCATTCGCCACATGGCAGCCATTTTCTACAGAAGAAACCCACAGATGACACCCGTCCCGTGATGTGTCAAGAGAACACGCGCGGAGCTGGGAAGATAGCCTGGCAAGCCTTGCCTGGCAACAAATGATGTGACACTAAGCGGTGCATTTGATGCGCCCCGTCAGCGCGTAGAGTTAGGTATGATAGCACATTTTGCTATCATATTAGTGGATAGTGACTACTTTGCCATTGTGGTGACCCCTTGATCTATAAAAGGAGGCCCATGACACCCATAGGAAGGGTTGGAAAGTTGACGAACCCACACCTCCATACGCGCGTAGTCGCTACAGCCCTGAGGCAACCCTTGTCGGGCAAGTGTACTATGCTTCACCACCTCCATTCCACCATCAATCCACCAAAGCAGGAGTAGGGTTTTACGCCTCGCGGTGGCCTGAACCTTGCTAAATTTCTTGTGTGCTCTCTGCCGTGCTGCTGTGCGGTGGTCTGCTCTTTGTGCAATGCGACGTCCCCCTACCGAACTAGCAAGGGGCCTCCTAGTCCCATAGGTGGCCCTGGATATCCCGCGACAACCACCCTGTTTCAAAATACTGGAACCGCAGACATGAGTGAATAGTATTTCTCTGTGTTATCTCTTCCATCATGTGTGGGCAACGAACACTGCACTGTATAGAAAGAAAGTTTCATTTCCACCTTTTACATAGACTACGATCTTTTATATGGAATACAATTTGCCTACTTGCTTTGTGTCGCACTACTAGCACTCCACCCTTGAAGCTAAAAATTATGCCACTCATAATTCCTTGGTTTATTAGTTCAAATATGAATTTGATATGATTCTAATGGTATAGATACATAAGAGGTTTCTATTTTTGTGTGTGGTCTGGACAGCACGGTTGGGGGTTGAACTTTGCATATGCAGGGGTTTATAGGGAGACACTCTTCGAGTTGAATCCGCAATGCATTCCATAGAAAATCTGACTAACTTTTTATGTTTTCATGAATCTCAGATACTGAACAGCATCATAATGATTATGATCTTGCGCGCATGAAAAGAATAAAGCAGAACAATGCCATGGCTGTCAAACTTGGCATTAAGGGACTGAAATCAAGTCTGGATGCAATGCAATGCAAATGCTCTCCACCTACAGATTCATGCTCAGAATATGATCCTAACAGTGATTCTGAGCTATAGGGGACCTAAGTAAATGTAGCTCCCTAGTGGAGGAGTTAGAGGTAGATGCCCTATCTTATTCACCCATCAAGGTGCTTGCCCTAACTTTCCAAGGTTATATTGGTCGCACATATCTTGCAACTGATCCTTTGCATTGCTTCTACTTTGTTGCACTGCCATTAGCTTAGTTTACACATCGTGTATGTGAATACACCCTGCCTATCCATTTTCAGTACATATTCCATCTGTCATCATACCATATTTATCCATTCAAATGCTCTTCTTGTGTATTAGACGTTCAAAAGGAAGAGGGCAATTGCTGATCGCAGAGGAGCATGAGAAAAGTATTTGGAAAAGGTAGTGACACCTGATAAATCAAATAGCCCATTAGGTGTAGTTGCAATATCACCTGGCCCACAAAACACGGCCCCAACTCTAGCAGACTCTAGCCCTACTACGCTGGTCATCTCTGATGCCCCAACTTAGCAGACCCCAACTGCAGCAAACAATATGATGATGCCAATTGAAATAGCACCAGCTCTATGATGCAAAACCCCCATTCCAGCAAAGAGTACACCAAATTCAGTTGCCAAATCCCTTTCGAACGAGAGAGTGCCCCAATTGTAGCAAATTGGACCCCTATTACAATTTCTTCCCAGTTTAAAAGCCGAACCTTATATTGTTGTGAGGAACTTTGTGCGCATCTTTCCTTCACGGAAAGATTATACCGCAGACACAGAACAATTTCCAGTCTTCCTCCGCAACTTACGCGTAAGTAATGTACTAATGTTATTCATGGTAATTGTTGCATATGTTTCTGCTGACAGAAGACACAAGATTTCATTCTTTTAAATATGCGAGGACCAAACTGGATTGTCAAGACGAGCAAGGGTTAGTTTCGCTTTTCAAGCACTCATTGATGAAGTATCATTCCTACCTGAGGCAAGCGCACTTCGATGGAAAGCCTCTAAATGAAATTTTTGTAAAGTCTCCGGTGCTACATTTATCTCACACTGACTGGAATAATCTTGTTACTCATTGGTCTCGTCTACAGCGTAAGGTACTGTCTATGATATCACATCACAATTTGAACTACATTTCTGCATGTGCCTTAACGTCTCACTTGTACGAAAACTATTTGCAGAAGAACATTCATTCTCAAGGGACCACAGAATCTCGCAACTATACTGCACACTTCATTGCTCTTGTGAGTACCTCTTGCCTTGTATGACCATAATTACTTTCATAGCTGGTTGATTATGTAGCATCACTACACATGTTAGCCTCGTTATCATCCATTTGGTGGACATTATAAGATTCGTATGGACTCTTATATAAATTTAGAATGAACCCAATGCTTTTGAAGAGGTTTAGCTCTACAGTCCTCTAAGGACTGAACGTCGTCTATCACTGTACTTACATTAACAGCTACTCCCTCTGTCCCATAATATAAGAACGTTTTTTACAGTACACCAGTGTTCAAAACACTCTTATATTATGGGAAGAAGGATTGGTTCATTGTATAGCATTCTACATCTTATCTCCCTCGCCCACCATTTACTAAAAAATATCAGATCTATATTTAATCTTACCAAAAAGTTGAAACACAGACAATGCCAGTGTAGAAATGTAGCCCATTGCTCTTGTCAGTACATTTTGTTCTGTAACGCTTATACTTCCAGGGATTGGTAGTTGATTATGTAGCATCAATCTGCATCTTATCATCATTATCCTCTGTCCCTTCTAGTATTATCATATCTATAATTACTCTCTACAAAATGTAGAGTACAGGCAATGCTTATGAAGAAGATTTTGTGCTGAAATTCTTGAGTTATCGTTTCCTTGACATGGAGAAGGGCATAATAAAGCCGGTGTTAACTGTTAATGTAAGTCAGTCCGTCTAAAGCCTTTGTCCTCAACAGCTATTTAATTTGCTCATACTCCCTATCGTTAACTGCTCTTTAGTTTGATGTTTCTATCAAAATGCATGTTCTCAACAACCGTAAGTTCCAAGTTTTACTTGTAAAACCAAATTCCTTATTCATACCATGCACATTACTCAATACTCCATATATGTATGCTTGTTTTTGTGGATCTATAATCCAGTGTGTGGTGAAGCAGCCCATGTTTGCACCCTGTCATCTCCTGTTTTATCTTACTGATGTGGCTGATCATATGAATAAAATGCCATGCACATTAAGCCAAATAGATACAATGATTATATTTGCCCTTCATCTGTCGGCGTTCTAGGAACGGGGGTACCCAGACTTGCCTACCTACGGCCCACGGCATGGCTCCATCGACGGCTCGGTACGGCCCAGTTACGACAACAACAACCCAAGACCCTCGCGAGGGGCCAAGCCTCGTGAGGCGGACGACACCAAGACCTCCAGGAGGGGCGGCCTCCCCAGGCTGGCTCCCGAGGAGCGGAGATGTCAATGCGAGCTGCACCTCGCGAGGTTCACATGACGTGAGCCATGACGACCAAGGCCAGGCGGGCGCTAGCGGGCGCAGTGTACCAGTTTCCTCTTTAGTGCTAAGGAGGTGAGCGCAGGCATGGGGTCCCGAGGAATCAAGCGAAGGTTTCCATTCCGGTGCAACAAGACCAAGGCTGCCAGGACGGCAGGACGAAGGTCATCACGGAGCCCACCGGAGCGTCACCACCAGGTGCTTTTGCAGGCAAAGACCACTTTTGTCAGGATAACTTATACTAATTGTCTCCCTTTGAATTTGGCCGTTGTGGGATCTCTTCCCGCCTACATTTGGGAAGAGGACCAAGGCCACTATAAATAGGACTTAGCCACCACCATAGAGAGGGGATCATTCGAACTAACCTCACACCCTGAGGATAATGCAGCCCGAGGGGCGCCCTCAGTTGAACAAACCAAAAAGTCACCTAGCACCGGTGTTGCAGAATCGTCGAGGTAGCAGAAGAAGCGTGCCATGGAGGTTGCCCCTCACGAGTTGGGCTGCTCCAAAGGACTTAGAGGCTCGTGAGGCCTAGGGGGCTCATGAGGGTCTAGGACCTCCTGAGACACGATTGCTGAGCGTCGAGCCTCGTGAGACGCCATAGCATGCTGCGCTAGGCGTTGGTACGAGGCGCCAATGTTCAGCAGGCCAAACGGCATGCGGACATAGTTGCAGGGGTAGCCCCCACTCCGGCCGACACGTGACAGCCAGAAGAGGGTCCTACGAAGCGGCCCTATTAAGCCCTGGGATGTTGACGCAGACGCGTAGCCCGGTAGCCGCGTCAGGGGCGGCAGCTGCATTGGTGGGTCGTGCGGCGCAAGGCTCGCCGTGCATGGCTTGCGCTTCCTGAAGCTCCTCGATTGCCTTGGTGATGAATTCTTGTGCTCCTGGCGCCTCGCGGCGTGCTCCTTGCTTGTGTGGAGGTGCGCATCCAAGTGGTGCTCGAGCACCTCCCTCGTCGCATCGGTCAGGTCAGAGGCTCTCCAGAAGGGGCCCTGGGCGCACCTTCCTATGCAGGAGGGAGAGGCGCCCTGGCAGCGAGTGCAGAGCCTGAGGCATCGCCAGCTGGTTTCTTGGCTTCCGTATGGCTCTTGGGGAGGAGGTGATTCTTTGTGGGGGTGGCCTCGGGAGGCAGAACGCCACCTTAATCGCCAGGGTTCGCGGCTGCCGC
Source organism: Aegilops tauschii subsp. strangulata (assembly GCF_002575655.3). Classification (NCBI taxonomy): domain Eukaryota; kingdom Viridiplantae; phylum Streptophyta; class Magnoliopsida; order Poales; family Poaceae; genus Aegilops; species Aegilops tauschii. Next base: position 275,914,007 of record NC_053038.3, on the reverse strand, counting down.
AGCATGGTAGGCGTGCTCGAGAGATCAGACCGCGTCCTTCTTGTCGCAGGCGATCGTGATGACACCACTACACCCCGACATCTTGAGGATGTTGTAGCCATGGCGAGTCACCGCCATGAACTTGGCAAGGGCAGGGTACCCAAGGACGGCCTTGTATGGGAGGCCGATGTGAGCCACGTCAAAGTCGATGAGCTTAGTGTGGTAGTTGTCGCGCTTGCCGAAGGTGACAGGGAGGCGTACTTGAACCAGGGGGATGGTAGAGCCGTCCGTCACCCTAGAGAATGGCCTGGTGGGCATGGGCTGGTCATAGTGTACCGAAGCATCTCAAAGGCCTTGACGGGGAGCACATTGAGGCCAGTGCCGCCATCGATGAGAGTCTTGGTGATATAGACGTCGCTGATGATGGGCATGCAGAGCATGGGGAGCGCGCCAGCTGTGGCCATGCACCTGAGGTGATCCTTGGGGTCGAAGGTGATGGCGTACTGTGACCACCTGAGGGGGCGCACGTCCTTAAGCTTCGGGAGGGCCACATTTACCTCATGAGAGAACTGCTTGAAGATGTGGTTTCAGGCGGGTGCCTGGGCACTGCCGAGGATGCAGGCAATCACGCGAGGTTCCTGAAAGCCCCCAGCCCGGCGTTACCCTGAGGACGGGCCTCACGAGGCTGATCACGCCAGGGGACGTCGCGAGCCTGATCAAGCCAGGGGCCGTCACGAGGCTCATCGCGCCAACCATCCTCGCGAGGCTAGTCGCGTCAGCCCTGACGAGGGTTGTGATTGTCCCAGCGGCCTCCGCCGCGGCCTCCCCCATGGCCGAAACCACGGTCCTCGTGTCGGCGTTCTGGGAACGGGGGTCCCCAGACTTGCCCGCCTGCGGCCCATGGTGTGGCTCCACTCATGACCCGGTACGGCCCGTCTTCACCAGCAATCACTCAAGACCCTCGCGAGGGGCCAAGCCTCATGAGGCGGACGACACAAGACCTCCTCGGGGGCGGCCTCACCATGCTGGCTCGCGAGGGGCGGAGTGTCGGGACCCCGATCCTAAGTCATACCGATCTAGCATGTAACACATCATATCACTTTGCGGCCTCACGCACGGTATTCCCACGGGTGCCACCTTACCTGGCCCAGGACCGTTTGCATCTTTTGGCTCACGTATATGATAGTGTCGCTAGCATCCATATGATAAAGAACCCGGGCCGACATGGTTAGTCGGAAACCCAAAGTGGCACTAACTTACAGGGACAGGCATACATGACCCAACAACGAACGTGTCGGTCATCAGCGAGTGAATCCGAGCTATAGCAACTGGGCTAACAAGACTCCGGGAACCCGGGCTATAGCAGGCTAGCAGGACTCCGGTAGACACCGCGTGACATTTCCCCGAAGGGACAGACACAGGAACAAAGAAGGACACATGCCGGCCAGTCTAAGTGTTCTGGAGCAGTAGCAACTGGGCTAACAGGACTCCGGTAATCCGGGCTGTAGCAGTCAATGATGGCTCAGTGGAAGCACTAGACCACATTTCCCCATAAGAAAGGCTACCAAGGATAGACAACTAGGTTGTCGGATCCCACACATAGCAATACACGTCACACGTACGCATAACATGCAAGTATGTGCTGTACAACATGGCATCACAACATAACTCAAACTCATATAGATAAAGGCCCAGAAGAGCCACATAGCATTCAATACAAACAGGGGTCTCCTGACCCATCATTCAGAGCATACAAGAAACGGAAGCATTACATGTCTGAGTACAGACATCTACAAAAGAAAAAGGCTGAGAAGCCTGACTATCTACAAGACCCTCCCAAGGGTACAAGATCGTATCTGAGGTAACAAGCTAGTCGTCGAAGTCCATGCAGAACTACTACTGAGATAGAAGTCTCATCTGCAAAAACATAAATAAAGCAACGTGAGTACGAAGGTACTCAGCAAGACTTACATCAGATCATATCATACATGCATTTGTATCAAGAAGGTAATGTGGGGTTTAGTTGCAGCAAGCCAGCTTTGACTCAGTGGCTATCCTGGACTACGACTGCTAGTAACTCTTTTGAGGTGGCGCACACGAGTCCACTAATCACCACATCAATACGCTACTATGGATTAATTCCCGTCTTCCTACGAGAAGGCCATCCATAGCACTCACACTTGTGTTGAGCATTTTAGGGTATCCACTTCAAGTTGTCTATGTACCACGTAAGCATCCAAGAAGTGCATAACCGCGGACCCGGCTATTCGAATAGATCATGTTAACCCTGCAGGGGTGTACTTCTTCACACACGCTCTCGCCACTTACCGCCATGTACACGTCATGTATCTCGGCAACCTTCAAGCGGAAGCCTGGTGAGGGAGTCGGCCACGACCTAACTAACCACACAAGACTCTAGTCCAGGTTTATCGCCTATTCGGGTTCCATCCGCAAGGAAATCCGGCTGGGGTTTCACTCACGGCCCCGGACGATGTGTGCAGGGTTCCCAAGCCCACCTCGCCGGATGGATCTACACTTGGTACACCGTGCCACTTGTGCCTAGTCTGTCCCAAGCCCGCCTGGCCGGGTGCCACTTGGTAGACTACTAACACTACCTACAAACACCAGAAACTAATTGCAACTCCTGGACAGAGATCAAGTTGGTTAATAAGTCGAGAGAGCTTGGAGCGCCCGGAGGCCAATGTGTGGTAGTAGCTAGTCATTGTACAACATACACAGAACTCAGTGCTTAAGGACGGTTCTAGTGAGACAACCCACCATGTACTCCTACATGGCCTCTCACCGCTACCTTTACCAAATCGTCTTCACACACTTAACTCTCAGCACCAGAACATATCGTAACAGTCCAATTCATTCCCAATGAATCAGAACTGACAAAACACTAAGCAATAGCAGGCATGGCCTGGTAGGAACACAACATGGCTCAATCAACTCCTACACATGCTAGTGGGTTTCAACTATTTACTGTGGCAATGACAGGTCATGCAGAGGAATGGGTTCAACTACCGCAGCATAAAGTAGCAGTTGTATCGCTGTTGTCCTAATGCAATAAAACAGAGTAGGAGCAAGAGATTGGGATTGTATCGGAATGAACAAGGGGGGATTGCTTGCCTGGTAGATCAACAGAGGGGCACTGCTCCTCAGGCAGGTACTCTGGAACACTCTCTGGAGCAGGACCTATCGAGAAGGAACGGTGTCGATAATCAATACACAAGCATATGCAACCATATGATGCATGAACATGGCATGAAGATGTGATGTTGTTTGAGCTAATGCAACTAGCGTCATTTGGTTGAAGTCCATTTGAACCAAAGATTCAAATGCAAGTCCAAGATAAGCTCTTATAAATGCTATTTATGTGTTTTCACTTATACAGTAGGCATAAGTTGGTTTGTCATGCATGAAACTAGTACAGATGGATAGATTGAATTTTTCTGATAATTTTTCATATATAAATTATTTAAATCTGAGCTACGGTTGATTTTCTCTGAATTTTTGAAGTTTATATCATTTTCTGGATTTTCTTGATTTAAATTAAAACCAGAAAAGAATAACTGCGTCAGCATTGTGTCATGCCTACGTCAGCAGGTCAACAACGCTGACCAGGTCAAACCTGACGTGTGGGGTCCACATGTTAGTGTCACAGGTTAAACAGGGGGGTTTAACTTATCCTAGTTACAGGATTAGTGGCGCTGGGGCCCACTGCTCAGTGTCAGGGGTTAGGTTAGGTGGTGATTAGCACTAAGCTAATCACCTGACCGACGGGGCCCACTGTCAGTCCGGCGAGGTCGTCGCCGGCGACCACGGGAGAGAGTGAGAGAGGTACGGGGCGGCGCGTGGCGTCGTCCAGGGCGTCCAGGGCGACGAGGGGGTGAGGCAGACAGGCAGGAGGTAGCCGGACGCATGGCCGCACGCACCGAGTGCGTGCCCCTGTCCTCCTGGCGCGAGGAAGGAGATGACTGGCACGGCCAGCTGGCTGGGCCGGCCTGCTGGGCCGCTGGGCTAGGCCAGGCTGCACAGTGATGGGATGCACAGGAAGGTAAGTGCAGGTGGGTTTTCTTCCTTTCTTTCTATTTTTGTTTTCTGTAATTTGTTTTGATTTAGTTTTAAACACTAAATCATTTTATTTACTTCTGTCAATGTTTGTCGGAACTAGTTGGATTGCTCCAAAACTCATCACCAATTAACAAAAATTTTGGACATATATTATATATATAACAAATATATATCAAAAGCAAATAATTACTGGATTAATGCCAATGGCCAAAATAAATATTTATGTGCTCCTAAAAATATTGGTTTGAATTTTATCTCTGACCAATATTTTCAAAGAGCAACATGAACATTTTCTTGGATCTTTTTGGAGCAATTTTTATCTGGGTTATTTCTAGAAATGATTTCTAAGGGTTTCACAAATCCCCATTTCAAATTTAAAAGAAATTTAAACATGATGCACACATGACTAGCTAGTCTAGGTCATACCAGAACTAGGTATGTGACAACTCGCCCCCACTTGGAAGAATCTCGTCCCGAGATTCAGGGGTCGGCGGAAAGAAAGTGGGGTACTCAAGTCGAAGACGATCTTCTCGCTCCTAGGTAGCTTCTCTCTCGGCATGATGAGACCACTAAACCTTGAAAAACTTGATGTTCCGACGCCGGGTGACACGCTCTGCTTGATCAAGAATGCGAACAGGTACTCTCGATATGTGAGGTTATCTTGGAGATCAAGCATTTCGTGGTCCACTCCACGGATGGGATCCGAGAAGCGACGCCTGAGTTGAGAGACGTGGAAGACATCATGAACTTGAGAAAGATGTGGGGGTAGTTCCAGCTGGTAGGCAACCTCTCCCCGTTTAGCAAGAATGCGAAAAGGACCAATGTAACGAGGAGACAACTTGCCCTTGATACCGAAGCGATGGGTACCCTTTAAAGGGGTAACCCGAAGGTAAGCCTTGTCGCCAACTTCATAAGCCACTACCTTATGACGACGGTCATACTGGCTCTTTTGATGAGACTGGGCTGTTTTCAAATTCTCACGAATGATGCGAACTTGCTCTTCTGCCTCCTGGATCATATCCGGTCCAAAGAATTGTCTTTCACCGGTTTCTGACCAGTTCAATGGTGTTCGACATCTTCGTCCATAGAGAATCTCGAAAGGAACTTTCTTGAGACTGGATTGGTAGCTATTGTTATAAGCAAACTCGGCGAAAGGAAGGCACTTCTCCCAATCCATATCGAATGAGATAACGCAAGCTCTAAGCATGTCTTTGAGAATTTGGTTGACCCTTTCCACCTGACCACTTGACTGAGGGTGGAAAGCGGTACTGAAAAAAATATGGGTTCCCATGGCAGTTTGGAAACTCTCCCAGAAATGAGAAGTGAAAAGACTACCACGGTCTGAATTGATCTCTAGTGGAACACCATGTAGTGATACTATCCGAGAAATATATAAGTCAGCGAGCTGACTACACTACAAAAAAAGACACATCCGTGACATTTTGGGCCGAACGAAACTCTTTTCTGTCATACTTATGACACTTCTATGACGATAATTGTGACAAAATCCGGTATCATCATAGATGTGGTCGGGTCCTAATTCTATGAAAAAAATCATGACAGAAAATGGGCTTTTCGTCCTGGGCAGGCCGCAGACGCAGCTGCATGACATTCTTTGGGTCGTCCTTGACGGAAAAAACCGTGGTAGAAGCGAGGGCGCGGAAAATATCAAGAAGTCCCCAGTTACGGTGGGTGGTCGGGGGCCGAACGATGCGCGTTTCTCTTGTACGTACGCACGTGTGTGCGAGGCATTGGGCTCTAACTGAACCCGAGCGAGGCGTTGGGCTCTAACTGAACCCGAGCGTTTGCACTACAGGCTACGCGTTACTGAACCCGAGCGATCGATCGATGGCTGTTAACTGAACCCGATCGAGCGATTCCTTCGCTACTGCTGCTAACTGAAGCCGATCGATTGTGCCTCTGGATGAACAGTGAGCGTTGCTAGGGGGTTTGGATGAATAGTTCCTGGTGGGGGTGGATGAATAGGACCTCGTGGCGTTGCCTCTGGATGAACAGTTAGCGTTGCTGGGGGGTTTGGATGAACAGTTCCCGGTGGGGGTGGATGAACAGGACCTCGATCGTTCGAGCCGGTTGGGGCTGGATGAACAGGACCCCGTGGAGGGCAGGATGAACAAGACCACCCCGTGGAGGGCAGGATGAACAGTAGACGGTGGAGGGCTTGATGAACAGTAGCCCCGTGGAGGGGTAGTTGAATAGGAGCCCGTGGAGAGGGTTGGTTGAACAGTAGCCGGTGGAGTAGCGCGCGGTGGAGGCTGGATGAACAGGAGCCCGTGGATGAACAGTCGCAGGTGGAGGCTGGAGGAGGTCGACGGTGGATGAACAGTAGCCCGTGGAGGCTTGAGGGGGTCGACGGTGGAGATGAACAATATCCCGTGGAGTCCCGTTTTGCGGTAGGCCACACCCCTCCCGATGAACAGGACCCCCGTTTCGACCGTAGCGCTCCAACACAAGTCTGTTTCCTCCATTTTGCGGTACGCCACACCCCTCCCGACCAATAGGACCCCCATTTCGATCGTAGGAGTTTCGTTTCCTCCGTTTGGCAGTACGCTCGACCCCTCTTGATGAACAGGATCCCGTTTCGAACGTGGCCGGTTGAACACAAGGCCGTTTCCTCCGTTCTGCGGTATGCCAGGCCTCGTTTCCATTGGCTGTTCCGTCCAAGCCGGTTGGCTCCCACGCGTTCCGTTCCTCCTGATGAACACGACGCATTCTGTTGCCTCCCCATGAACACGACGACGACGTTGTTTCTCCATTCCAACCCAGCCATGTACACGAGCCCTGGTCGTACGTACGCGCAAGTAGGCGTTCGAGACCCCGCCCGTATGTACGTACGTGGCCGTATTTACTTTCTTGCACCCTGGCCGCTGTACGTATGTGTACATGCTACGTGCGCGCCTCTACTACGACACGTGCACGCCTCTACATCGACCAGTATGTACGTACACATTCGCGACCAGAATGACAACGCTACGTACGCTTCGACCAGGTGGGTCCCGACTATCATCCACTTCCTTGTCTGCGAAGATGTAGCTGGTGGGTCCCAGCAGTCAGGGGGCGACTTGTTTTATTGTTTTTTGCCCGGACGCACTTCCTTGCATGCGAAGATGTAGCTGGTGGGTCCCAGCAGTCAGGGGAAATGTATTTTTTTTGCGAAATACGGTGGCCCGTCCGGTGGGTCCTCGCTGTCAGGTAGAGGAATAATTATTTTGCGCGTAATATGGAGGCACTTCCTTGCTGCGTTCGTGGACCCAGCTGTTAGCCTCTCCACGACAGTACTCTTCTGATGGAAGTCGTTCCTTGGCCACGTTGACCACGCCGCGCCGAGAGCACCAGGGCGGTGGACGACGGCGAGGCCTAGGAAGGGGACGACGTGGAGCCAGGGAAGACGCGGCAGTGGAAGCCCGCGCGGAGAGGAGTACGAGGGTTAACCGGTTCGGCTGCGGTGTGAGGCTGCCGTCGCCGCAGGGCCTGGCCAGCGGTGGGAATAGTAGGGGGCGGTGAGGCCTCCGCGGCAGCATAGCTGTTCACGGGAGGCAGGAGCATGCGGCACGACCGTCGCTACTTTGGGCGGCAGGAGCAACAAGACCAGAGGTTGAAGAAGCACTACGGCCGTTGGATGGAACTAAAATCGATCATATTGACTAAGTTGACAAAGCACTCCGTCCCCGTCAACTTAGTAGGCCCACAAGTCAGCCTCCCACCAAGGTGGGTCCCAACCAGCAGAGGGAGTATTCATTTTTTTGTGCGTAATAAGGAGGCACTTCCGGTGGGTCCGAGCTGACAGCGGGGGGAATGCTTTTTTCGCGGAATACGGTGGCCCGTCCGTGGGTCCCAACAGTCAGGGGGCAAACGTTTTTTCGCGAAATATGGTGGCCCGTCCGGTGGGTCCCTACTGTCAGGCGGAGGAATCATTATTTTCCGCATAATAAGGAGGCACTTCATTGCTGCCGTCGTGGACCCAGCTGTCAGCCTCTCCACGTACAGTCCACGTCCGATGGAAGCCGTTCCTTGACCACGTTGACCACGCCGCGCTGAGAGCACTAGAGCGGTGGACGATGGCGAGGCCTAGGAAGGGGACGACGCGGAGCCGGGGAAGACGCGGCAGTGGAAGCCCGCACGAAGAGGAGTGCGAGGGTTCACTGGTTCGGCTGCGGTGTGAGGCTGCCATCACCGCGGAATAACAGAGGGTGTGGGTGAGTAGAGGGATGGCCTGGCCAGCGGTGGGAGTAGTAGGGGGCGGTGAGGCCTCCGCGGCATCACGGCCGGCCACGGGAGGCAGGAGCACGCGGCACGACCGGCGCTCCTTTGGGCGGCTGGAGCAAGAAGACCAGGGGTTGAAGAAGCACTACGGCCGTTGGATGGACATCGTACGGTCACTCCAGCTAGAATCGTTCATATTAACTAAGTTAACAAAGCCCTTGGTACGCGTCAACTTAGTAGGCCCACAGGTCAGCTTCCGAAACGGTGCGCCCCAGATGTCAGGGGGAGGAATCATTTTTTGGGGCGGGTGAAGCTAGAATATCCGAGATTGAAGAAGAAGCACGACATCCGTTGGATGGACATCCAACGGCCTCTCCTGCTAGAACCGTGTGTTGACTATAATAAGTTGACAAAGCCTTGAATATGCGTCAACTTCTTTTTTTAGGGGACGCGTCAACTTAGTAGGCCCACAAGTGTGTGGGAGAGAACTTATAGCCCATTTGCGATTTGTAAGAATGTACAACCCATTTTTGAATTCTAATGGAATTTACTACAGCCCATTTACAGTTTGTTAAAAAGTACAGCCCAACCGTTCAAGACAGAATTCAATAAAAATTTCCCACATTTGGATGGGATCCGAAATATTTTTATCCCGAAATTTCTAGTCAGATTAAATATAAGTTTGTATTATGTAAAAATCTAAAGAAACATTGCGCGCGCAACAATTAAAAATTAAGATTTTCAAAATCCATAAATAATATTTTATAAACTAATTCCGTGCTTGGTGCATTTTTTATAGTTACTGCCCAGTTTTTATAATTACATCCCATTTATTGTTTTTTAAAGCCCATTTTCTTGTTAAGCCTAATGCATCCCTCCTAGGAAAGATTTGCAGCCCAGCGGGGCGGAGAATAACAAGTTGACCTTGCCTGGGTATTCCTCAAAAAAAACGTATAGCTGGGCTAGCCATTTTGAGCTTAAAAAAATTAATATCTGGGTTGGATATCTGTCCTGGGCTAGACGGGCCACAGCCTACCCAGTTAATACCCTGCTGTCCTCTGAACAACAATGAAAACATCGCCAAGAAAAACTCTGCAGTGCTCACGCCTCAAAAACACAAATACTGCTCGAGCTGCTTGGTCCCAGCTGTCGGCGCACCTTGTGCAATTCTCTCGTTTATTGACTACATAGGTTGACAATGGTGTGGGACCATGATGTCAGGAAACCAGGAGGAAGCAAAAAAATATAGTTGTACATAATAAGGAGGCACTTGCTTACGTACGGCTATGGCCCTAGTGGGTCCCTTCTGTCAACCAGTCAAAATAAAGTCATCTCCTGAATCCTCATGTTCATTGACCATGTTAACAATGCTCGGCGCCACGGCGAGCGCAACAACTCGAAGGACAACGGAGAGGGCCTCGCGGGCCCTACGGATGGTCTGATACAGTGCCCGCTGCTCATTCAGGAAGCCAGGATCATCGGACACCTATGAGCACCTTCGAGAGACCGAGACGGCATGAAACGGTAAGGCCGCGCTTGGGAGCTCTGGTTTATTTCATAACTGTATTAAGATACAAGTGTAATTTACTCATCATCGGAAACAATGCGTAAAATACAGGCGTAATGAAACCGAGGGCCCGAGGTCTGTAAGTAAAACCGGCGGGTTACGCGTGTAATTTGAGAGACCGGTGTATATTTTACTAATCGAAATCGACCAACCAAGCGCTTCGCCCGAGACCATCTGCTTTTATTTACAAGCGTCAGTTTTACAAGCGGTTTTGGTTGGAAAACGACGATCCAATCACGGCCTAAGATGATGAGTTGGTCGGAAGATCATATGGTTTCACGTCTAACCTACCCGACTTGTCGTATACGCTATGAATGAAACATAAGATGATGAACTTCTTAAGCACAGAAACAACAGAAGAGGATGATCTTCCTAACAAGCAAATCACTGGCATTAGATCGACATGCAAAACAATACGAAGCATTATTCTCTAGAGGCATGGTGAACAGCTCGTGATGCCGCATGCCACAACATTCCAAGCTCAACTTTGCAATCAAACACAAGGCATGGCATTACATAGACAATATTCAGAACAAACTCTTAAAATATCTTACATAAGTCAACATTCATGTGACTATGCATCTCAGCAGAGTAAATATTCACTTCTGAACTGAAGACAGGAATAGGAAAAAACGATCGACGTTGCTCACAGCAAAGGGCGTCCCACTCAAAAATATCAAATGCATGTCTTCTGGCTAACATCAATCAGCAAAAATTGACAAGGTTTTCCAATTCCAATATATTAAACTAATGTCAACTTTGACAAGCTTTTCCCATTCAAAATATGTAATGCCTATGATTGTGGAACGGGCAGGGTTTGTCATCAGTTTGTCATCTAATAGTCCGGTGGCTCAAGGTGACGACGAATGATTAGAGAACCATTCGATGTATTGTGCATGATGAAGTATTATTATGGAGGACACGAACCATCTGAATATTTTGTGCAGTTCCACTAAAATCAAGCTGAGCATCCCTGTGGATTTCGTATTTATATGCTGCTAGAAAACAATGACACATCAGCACACACATGAATATTGGCCCCAGTGTCAACCCACCAATGGTGGACTAATGAACTGAAAGTACGGTAAACAGATTACCATACCCAGATGCCCCATCATTGTTGCTTATAGTGACACTGACAGACTTGGAGTCCTGTCCTGGCTTCTTGGTACTTGTTTGGGCACTTGTTTGCCCAGTGTTCCTTCGAACCACAAGTAAAGTAGCCATCTCTGCAGACTAGTCATGTCACCAGCATCTACTAATACTCTGTAAAGCTTCTCGATCATTCCTTGTGTAATGTAGCGCAAACAATGCCTGCTTCTTTCTGCAAAGTGGTAAGACCAACTGGACCCACTAATGCAGCAGTTTGCCTTAGACACATTTGCTCCTTTTGTGCAGTTCAACTAAAATCAAAGTCGGAATAAAACCGAGCTTTAATTTTGATATCCCTGTAAGCAACAAATGGTATAAGGGAAACAATTACTGAGAAATAACGGTTGATGACTTGTACTCCCAGAAGAAAAACATCTACTGATCTACCTTATCTTAATGGGAAATAAAGCAGGAGAGTAGCATTTTCCAATCAGTGTGATTCATTCATAGTAACTGAGACATTATCTTAACAATGCCTTGTTTCAACATGTATAAAGAACGACAAAGCAGAAAAGTATCATTCCTAAAACAATGCGACTGATTCATTTTAACAGAGACATCATCTTAACAATACCTTGGTTAAACATGTAGAAAGAACTACAAAGCAGGATAGTACCATTTGTAAAACATTGTAACTGATATATAATAATAGAGACATTATTTGAACAATACATTTCTTAAACATGTACTCCGGCCGATCCCTAACAGAAATGTACTCCCGCCGATCCCTAACAAGTGTTGCAGTTTTGAGCTAAGATTCAATAGAGTTCTGAGGAAAGTAGGTACTGAACTTTCAAGACCAAGATTTGAAACAACTCCTGAGATGGATCTAAAAGAGATCTCAACACGTATATGGAAATCCGGTCTCATTTTATGCAGTTCCACCAAAATTAAGCGAAGCAAAATGTCGCAATAGCAACAAGTTGAATAGATATCCCTGTTTTAACAGAGGCAAAAAAGGAATCAATTACTGGCCAATAAAGGAGGATGAAACATGCGGCCACAAAAATGGTAATCCCGCCAATCCCTAACAAGTGTTGCAGTTTTGAAATAAGATTCAGTAGTTAATTCTGAGAGTGGCATTGCTTAATTTTACCAGCGGCATTAGATTAACAAAAAGCATAAACAGTTCCAGGGGAGAGTGGGCACAACAACAACATGTGCTTCCATCTACTTATAAAGGGGGTGATGCAGAGTTTGTTGTAACAAAGCAACAAGCATAATGTCTGGGTTGGTCCCATTTTTGTTCACCACTTAATGGGAAAAGACAGCAATACAATAGCTTCAATTCAACATTTATTTAAAACAGTACGAATACAAGTAGCACAGCATCTCAAAACACACTGCACGATCATGTGGATGAAGGCAAGTACCAACCTGTCATGACGCACATAAGATCACGTACGAATCTGCCAACACGAATAGGAAATCCAATCTCGTTTTGTGCAGTTACTCTGAAATCAAGTAAAGTCGCCGGTGAGACATTTAAGTTTGCTATAGCAATGTAACACCCCGCATGTAACTTGCCATATTTGTAACTCCGACTCTTGCCATTTCTGGCTTTGTGTTATGTTTTTCCCTCCGTTGTTGGGTTTTGTCTTTCGTTTTGTATTTTGTCATGTCATGCATTTTCATATCATGTCATCATGTGCATTGCATTCGCATACGTGTTCGTCTCATGCATCCGAGCATTTTCCCCGTTGTCCGTTTTCCAATCCGGCGCTCCTATCTCCTCCGGTGCACCCCTCTTGTTTTCTTTCGTGTGCGTGTGTCAAACTTTCTCGGAATGGACCGAGGCTTGTCAAGTGGTCTTAATATACCACCCGGAGACTACCGGTCAAGTTTCGTTCCATTCGGAGGTCGTTTGGTACTCCAACGGTTAACCGGACATCCGCAAAGTCCATTTGATTGTCCAGCAAAACCCCCTCTAAAACCAGCCCTAAACCCACCAAACTCTCTTCCATGCTCTAGGTCGTTCGATCACGATCGTGTGGGCGAAAACCGCACCTCATTTGGAGCCTCCTAGCTCCCTCTACCTATTAATACGTGGGCATCCCGAAAATGAAATCGCAGTCTCCCGTAACCCTAATTCCCCTCTCCGCGGGCGGACGCGTCCAGCGCCCGCCGGACTAACGCGCCGCCGCGCCCGGCGAACCAGCGCCCGCCACCTGTCACCGCCGCCCCCGCCGCCGCGCCGGCCCGCGAAGCCCGCCGCGGGCCCGCCGGCCCGTTCGCCGCTGCCCGCGCCTGCCCGAGCGCCTCCTCGCCGGTCCGCGCCGCCCTGCCGACCCGCCGGCGACCGCCGACCCGCCGCCGCATCCCTGCCGCCGCCGCGCCGGCCGGCCGCCGCCGCCACCGCGCGTTCCCTCCGGCGCCGCCGCGCCCACCGGCGACCGCCGCCTCCGGCCGGCGCCCCTCCTCCGGCCCCGGTTCCCCTCGCCGTCCGCCGCCCCGACGGCCCTGCCTCGCCGTCGCCATCGAGCACGAGCTCGGGAGCCCGATCCGATCGGATCTGGTACAGTGCCCCGTTGACTTTCTCTCGAACCCCCCTCAAAATTCCTCTAAGTCCTGGAAAATCTTCAACATGTGTTCCTATTCGAGATGCGATAACTCTGTGCATGTAGCTCCGATTTGCGCGTGTAATATGTCAAAGTTTTCGTCTCGTGATGCTCTTCATTTTGTTCAATTGCACCATGTTCATTAGGGGTCATCTTGATGCCAAAATCTTCGTTGGAAAAGGGCTAATTGCTGTTATTCTCTGGTTCTTAGCAGAACTTGGAGATTTGTCATTTTTGTATCATTTAATCTGTGCATCTTTTGAGCATGAGTTCTACATGTGTTTTGAAGTATTCCATGTCATCTTTCCAGTGGTGTAGTCCATGTATTTTTTTGATCTCTGTGGTGACTAGCACAAGCATGCAAAGTAGGCCCCGTAATATTTCTGATTTCAGGGACTTAGTGATTTCTCTAAGTCCTTGTCTGCTGTAATTTTGTTGCCATGTAAACTTGATGCTACAGAGAGATCCATGCATATTTTGGAGATGTTTAGTAAGGATGTTTTGTAGCTATAGTTGTAATTTAGTCATTCCTGCAATTGTTTGCAATTTTAGAGTACCATAGCATGACTCAATCTTGCTCTACTTTTGCTATAAAATATTTTTGGTAGATTCTTAACATGATATGCATTTTTGCCAAGCTTATTGTTGTTGATCCATACATGCTATGCTTTTGTTCTTGCCATTTATAGATTCATAAACATGCCATCTTGCTGTAGGTATGCTTGGTTTGTCATGCGTTGCTCTGTAGTGAGTGCATCGAGCTCACAAAAAGGCCTACATATTAATATTTCTGCCATGCTCTGTTTTCTGCCAAGTCTGAAACCTGATAACGAAACTTGCTATGTTTACATGCTTTCCATCATATCTTCTGTTCCTTTTTTGCTTATGGTCAGTAAGGGACTTTTGTGATGTGCTTTTTGTAGAACACTACCATGCCTTGTTTTGCTATGTTAAGTTCTTGTAGCATGTTTATTTCGTGCTCTGAACATTGCTACCTGATGCTGATTTCTGCCATGTCCAGTTTTTTTCACCAAGTCTGTGAACCTGTAATCTTTTGCACTTTTGCCATGCTTGTTTGAGCTTGATATGTTGTGAACTAGCCGTAGCTCAGTGTTCATCTTTTGTCAAGCATCTTCTGTAGATTACTGCCATGTGCTTTGTTGCTATGTTGGGGTGCCGTAACATTGCTGTTTGTTGCATTTTAAGTGCTATCATGCTGTTAATCGCAGATTCGTGTCATTCTTGTTTTGCTTGCCATTTGCAAACCGTGCATCCGATTCCGGTGATCTTTATATCGATTTCGACCGAAATCATCTCATCTTTCCAGTGGCATGCTTGGTTTGCCAAGTTACTGCCATGTTCATCATTTTCCTTCCGGAGCACGCATATGCATCGCATATCTTATCTTGCATATCATACATGTTTTGCATCATGTTGCTTGTGCATTTCTCGTTGTTGATTGTGGTTCCGCTTGTTGTGTTCTTGTCTTGGGTAGAGCCGGGAGACGAGTTCGTGAACGAGGAACCTGTCGAGTACGCTTACGAGGATCAAGCTTTCGACAACTCTGAGAATCTTGCAGGCAAGATGACCACCCCTCGAAATCACTTCTATCTTTGCTATGCTAGTTGTTCGCTCTATTGCCATGCTCCGCTACCTATCACTTGCTATATCATGTCTCCCATTTTAGCCATGTCAGCCCTAACCATCCTTTCCTAGCAAACCGTTGTTTGGCTAAGTTACCGCTTTTGCTCAGCCCCTATTATAGCGTTGCTAGTTGCAGGTGAAGTTGAAGTTTGTTCCATGTCGGAACATGGATATGTTGGGATATCACAATATCTCTTATTTAATTAATGCATCTATATATTTTGGTAAAGGGTGGAAGGCTCGGCCTTATGCCTGGTGTTTTGTTCCACTCTTGCCGTCCTAGTTACTGTTATACCGGGATTATGTTCCTTGAGTTTGCGTTCCTTACGCGGTCGGGTGATTTATGGGACCCCCTTGACAGTTCGCCTTGAATAAAACTCCTCCAGCAAGGCCCAACCTTGGTTTTACCATTTGCTACCTAAGCCTTGTCCCCCGGGTTTTCTCGAGCCCGAGGGTCATCTTATTTTAACCCCCCCCCCCCCCGGGCCAGTGCTCCTTCGAGTGTTGGTCCGAACCGAGCAGCCTGCGGGGCCACCTCGGGGAGACTCGAGGTCTGGTTTTACTCGTAGCTTGACTTATCCGGTGTGCCCTGAGAACGAGATATGTGCAGCTCCTATCGGGATTTGTCGGCACATTCGGGCGGCTTTGCTGGTCTTGTTTTACCATTGTCGAGATGTCTTGTTAACCGGGATTCCGAGACTGATCGGGTCTTTCCGGGAGAAGGTTTATCCTTCGTTGACCGTGAGAGCTTATGATGGGCTAAGTTCGGACACCCCTGCAGGGTATTATCTTTTGAAAGCCGTGCCCGCGGTTATGAGGCAGATGGGAATTTGTTAATGTCCGGTTGTAGATAACTTGTCACTTGACCCAATTAAAAATACATCAACTGCGTGCGTAGACGTGATGGTCCCTTCTCGGCGGAGTCCGGGGAGTGAACACGGTCAGTGTTATGTATGACGTAAGTAGGTGTTCAGGACCTCTTCTTGGTCATTGCTAGATGACGTCCGTTCCTTTGCTTCTCTTCTCGCTCTCATTTGCGCAAGTTAGCCACCATATATGCTTTTGCCGCTGCAGCTCCACCTCATTGCACCTCCCTTTCCTATAAGCTTAAATAGTCTTGATCTCGCGGGTGTGAGATTGCTCAGTCCCCGTGACTCACGGATACTTCCAAACAGTTGCAGGTGCCGACGATGCCAGTGCAGACGATGGCGTCGATCTCAAGTGGGAGTTCGACGAGGAACGTGGTCGTTACTATGTGTCTTTTCCTGATGATCAGTAGTGGAGCCCAGTTGGGACGATCGGGGATCTAGCATTTGGGGTTGTCTTATTATCATCTGGATTTTGACCATAGCCGGTCTATTTGATTGTATTTTGGATGATGTATTGAATGATATTTATGTATTGTGTGAAGTGGCGATTGTAAGCCAACTCTTTATCCCATTCTTGTTCATTACATGGGATTGTGTGAAGATGACCCTTCTTGCGACAAAACCACTATGCGGTTATGCCTCTAAGTCGTGCCTCGACACGTGGGAGATATAGCCGCATCGTGGGCGTTACAAGCAACAAGTTGAATAAATATCCCTGATTTAATAGAGGCAAAAAGGAAATAATTACTGCCAATAAAGGAGGATGAAACATGCGGCCACAAAAAGAAGCATCTACCTTATCTTGATGGAAAACAAAGTATAGGATAGTAGCATTTCTAAAACGGTTGCATTGATTCATATTAACAGAGAAATTCTCTTAAAATAGTTCAGTAGTTAATTCTGAGAGTGGCATTGCTTAAAATACAATAGCTTCAATTCAACATTTATTTAAAACGGTACCAATACAAGTAGCATAACATCTCAAAACACACTGCACGATCATGTGGATGGGACATGGGACATGCCAGCAGCATGTGCGTCCACACGTATAAATGGGTGATGCAGAGTATGTAGCCAAGCAGCATATCTACGTTGGTCCCATGTTTGTTCCCTTAGAAACTTTTTCCGATGTGAGGGCAGCAAATCAAGTCCTGCACAAACTACCCGACCCCCAGTTTCTTTCCCTTTTCAACAAAGAGTTGGGTTCCTTACAGATGTGTGTACTGGGTTACCCCTTTTTTCCCTTTTTGACCAACAAATCGGCTGGATAGCTAGTCTATACTACTTTCCCTCCCTCCTTTCCTCATTGAACCACGTCCTAGATTCATGCTCCACCCCACCGCACCCTTCTTTCCTCTTTGAACCAAGACCTAGATTCGACTACAGAATCGAAAAAGATCAGCATGCAGCTAGACCAATGACGGTTTCAAAGAAACTTATACCTTAGGGTCATCGGGATGTGGCAAGGCGTGCGGCGGGAGGTCGGATCTGCTCACACTATGTACGACAGCGAGGAAGAAGGGGTCGGTGGCCCTCCCGCACAGGCGCTGGGTGAAAGAGAAAAGTGCAGGCGGCAGTGGATTGCCTCCCTCGCCGAAGGCGATAGAGTGAACGCTGCACCTCCTCCCCTTCCCAGTGCGACGGAATCCGGACGCCTCCTTCGCCAGCTGTCTGTGAGGGGGGTGAGAGAGACTGAGGCCACAACGCGGTCTTGTTTATATCTGGTGAAGAGGGTGAGAGACATAGAATATAGGAAACCCTAGCAAAGGAACGCTGAGCCTCCAACGTGTATATATATATGTAGTGCGGCAAGAGTGTGGAGAGTGCAAACCCTAGCGAACAAGCGCTGAGGCTCCAGCTTATATATACTATAGTATGGACTGAGCTCCGGTGCCTTAACTGCACCTGCTTTTGGCTGTATGACAGGTGGGCCAGCCACATTTTGGGCCCACCTGTCATAAACCCAAAGGCAGGTGCACTAAAGTCAATGAAGCTGCGTCCATATAGTACTCGTGTATACGACTAATATATAGTGGAGTGGTTTTCTTATTCTCTCCATAGCAATCATTTTAAATTGTGCAAGTACAAAACGAAACTCTTTATTTAACGTACCAGTGAAGAAAACTACTACTCCCTCCGTTCCTAAATATTTGTCTTTCTAGAGATTTCAACAAATGAGTACATACGGAGCAAAATGAGTGAATCTACACTGTAAAAAATGTCTATATACATCCGTATGTGGTAGTCCATTGCAAACCACTTGAAAGACAAATATTTAGGAATGGTGGGAGTACCTCCGATGAACTAACGATCCACGCGTCCTAGTCGCACTTCCTGTCCTTCACGTGCAGTACACTACCCTCCCTTAAGTGAACAACCACACATGCGCCAAATTATCGGAAACGTGTGAGAGTGTGTACAAATAAAGAATTTTAATTTTAATTATCGGAAAGGTTTGAGAGTATGTACAGTTTGCCCTCTAATAATTATGGTTTGTTGTGTTCGGCCTAAACTTGGTCAAACTTTACAAAGTTTGACTTCAGTCAAATCTAATATGCGGAGTAAATAAAAATGGAGGGCTACTACGTCCATCCGGGTTTTTAGTCCACACCATTTTTTTAATCAAAGTTAATAGCTGGACAAAGAAAATTACAGGGGAGCTGGAGAAAAAGTTGTGAGAAGGCTTAGAAATCAATACAAAACTTATGCTCTTAGTACCAACGTCGATCCTTCATCGAGGAAACATTTGTTTCATAGCCAATTGTGTGATAAAATTGCACCAACGTGAAAGACGACTGCGTCTGCAACGCAACCAAGGTGAACTGATGAAGGATATCATCTTTGTGGGTAACAAGCAAAGAGAACTGATGGAAGACAGCTTATTTTTCATTCAAAATCGATCAGCTTCACCAGCCGACGCAACCATGAGGCGCAACCATGAGCATCGATAGGTCATCGTGGTGATGCATCATCCATTTGGCATCAAGTTTGAATGAGGCACCTAGGAAGTTCCACAAATCCTCACTGTGGTCTGTTTCTTCTCAGTAGTCAAGCTCGAGGAAGGAAGAACCATGTGGCAGAGGACAGTGAGGCAGAACAACAATGGCCATCCAATTTTGTGCAGTTCCACTAAAATTGAGGAAGACATGCCCGGGTATGGAGATACGCATCGTTGTTTCCAAAAATATAAAAAAGGGATTTGGTGTTGTTACTTTGTTTTACAAGATTAACAACGACATCTCAATTGTCAATGTGAATTATGAAAAATACACCAACAAACAGCATCATGATTATCTTGATGGGAACTAAACCAGGATACCCGAGAAAAAAATCATTTCTTCATTTAACCAGTGATAGTATTAGATTAGCAGCAACAATAGGAGCATATGGACAATGACCGCACAACCACCATGTACTTTTTGTCGAAACAAAATGTATACCCCCACTGAGGCATAAATCGGGACAACTTTTCGAGTGGCATTTCCTCTATAATAGTAGGTGATGTTGGACCAGCCAACGAACCCTAGCTACTATACATGTGGAGCTGGGGAGTATTCGCATAGAAGAAAACCCGCATGCAGCGACCAGGGGAGCTGGACCTGTACAAGAAGTTATACCTCAGGTGGGCGAGATGTCGCTTAGGCGGGCGGGCAGGATTTGCCCACACGACGGCAGCGAACAAGGGCGCGGAGGACCTTCGTCCGCGCCAGTGCCGGCTCCGAGAGGACGGTGCGCATCGGCTTCCTCCATCGCCGACGGCGACAACGTCAACGCTGCACCTCCTCACCGCCCGCAGCGGACGGGATTCGGCCGGATCTGTGACCACTGGTGAGGAGAGAGATGGTGTGGACACTGTCATTTTGTTTTGATATGGAGAGGGTGAGAGAGCGAGACGCGAGAAACTCTATCAAACAAGAGGCTATAATGGAGTAAAACAATCTCTCCATAGTAGTGGTTTTAAATAGAATACGTGTGTTCCCGAAAAAAAACGAAAACTGGCGGACAATTTTTTAATGTACCAAGAAAGAAAACTCGATCAAAAACACGCCCCTGCTTCCAGGTCACGAGAATCGTCGCGCACACACACATAGACATAGGCATGCATATCTGTGTTTACGTAAAATTCCATTTCCATCTCCATCTCCAATCATATTTGTCCAACTGGCACATTATTTACGTTGTTAATTATATACGCGGCAATATTAACATACAACATCTCTTGTTTGCGGGCGTCCGGACCGCTGCCACGGCCGCTCCTGACCAACCCGAACCCTCTCCATGACCCGCTCGTGCTTCCCTCCCGAAACAGTCAGTGCCGCATTCATGCCCGGCCAGAGCGGACGCGACCTCTCACTAGCGCCGGCATTGAAGCGGCGCGCCGACCGAGAGAGCGTCGCCCGCACCGCTTCCTGCTGCACGCGACTGCTCCGTGTTCAAAGGTCGCAATAGCCGGCCACAACATGCATGTAAAAAGTTCTTGGGAGTCCGTGCTACAGCTAGCTGTCCTCCCCAACTCGTCAATCTCTTCCAGTAGTACTAGTACTCCATGGCGCGATCCCTCGACAAGCAGGCGGGGAAGTTATCGTATACTCGGTTTGCGGTGAGTGGCATGCCGAGCGACCGTGTGGGGCCGAGCCGTGGAGGAGGGTGAGACACAAACACGACAGACGTGATTTAAACGTTGGTTTTGCTTGATGGCGCGATCCAACGAAACGAAACGTTGGTTTCTCTCCATTTCCATTTTTTCTCCGGAAAAACGGAAACTTTCCACTCCATTTTCATTCCTACTCCAAGGTTGCCACATTACAACATTCCATCAAATACAAAGGAAAACTAACACACATGGTGATGCATCTCAATGATTCACAGATCATAGCCAATATTTACTTCACAACTAAAGACAAAAGTTGTGAGAGCGTGTACGAAAGAAAAACTATTGATGGGGTCACTACGACTCAAACCCTAAACCCTAAACAGGATTTAATTTCCTGACCACGTAGAACCTGTCGAAGGAAAGACGGCTGGCGCCCTCGGATCATACAATGCTTTTGTGCAGTTCCACTAAAATCGAGCTGAGCATCCCTGATGGCAAAGATATTGAAGAAGTGTGATTAGAATAATAGTACTGGCACTAGTTCATGAGACATAAACTCATCACAAGTAGAAGCCGGTAGAAGTAGAGAAAGATCGACATGGAGATGGAGCTACGTCGGGAGCTGCGGCAGTGGAGCAAGCCGGCTCCAAAAGGAAGATGGACTACCTGGGACGTGGGGCTGTAGCTAGAAGGGCGGTTGGGACGCGGCATCGGCCCATACCGCGGTGACCCCCGATTGGGACGCACCGACTGTGGATTTTCTCCCTCGCCGATGTCGACCGCGTCTACGAAGAACATTGTTCCCTTTCCCCAGCTGCGGGATCAGGCCGGATATGTGTCGAGCGGTCTGGCCACCGTCGTTCGATGCTTGGGAAGAGAGCAACCCAAGCAAGCAGGCTTGTAGCTTAGGCTCCTGCTAGTGTATATATAGTGGTTTTCTTTTTCTCTCCATATCAACCATTTTATATTGCGTACGTGTCATTAAAGAGTGAAATGATGGTTGCTTCTTCCGACTAACTTACTATGTGATTTGACTGCTCCTTTAGTGGCCCCTACACGTATTCCCCCTACGTGTATGCAACAGTCACACGTACACATGGACGCAAAAACGCGCGCGACGCCCTAATGCATGCATGTCCGAGCACACGACGGAACACACACGGTCACGCTCAAGTGCTCAACCTACACGTGCATGCACACACATACTCAGCCAGGGTGAACTAGTGACTGTATAAACACCGGAAAATGTATATATTGAGCGCGGGCGTATTATGAAGTCCACTGACCGTATTTTTACAAATATACAGTGACAGACAGTGTATTTATCTCGTTTGAAATTAAGCCATATTAACCGGAGAGGAGGCAGTATGGACTAGCATTACTTTGCTGTGTCCCGTCAACTTGTCGAACGAGGAGAAGCTTGCATGGCGGGAGAAGCTTGCGCGCGGTGGCTCACAGGACAAGGAGAAACTTTTGACTAATGCAAGCTGTCCTTCGCTGAGGCGGTGGACGTGCAACAGTTAATTCGGTGTCAGATTGCCAGAAGCATACACTATACTAGTACTATTATTGCTGCACTTCCTGAAGAGGCGAACAGCCAAGCGCAAAGTTTACTAGTACTACTACTATAGTCTATAGAGGTACTATACTAGTACTAGGAACCGGATGGAGGAGCGTCTGCACTCTTATTATATTTTTAAAATGTGATAAAGCAATCTTCAACACATTTGGTTCTCTTCGAGGGTTCTCGCATGTGATAATGGAAGTTGATTGCATGGAACACTCGCCACAATTCTCGCTTAATTTTGGCTCATATCATGTTACAAATAGGAGCGCTCGGTAATATTTCCTCTCTTTTTTGTTATTCAACATGTAAACAGGTCAGCAAACCTTGCGGCGCATATTTGTGCGAACCGTGCTTGCTGCACTTTGAATGTGGCCGAGAGCTGGCTTGATGAAACACCTCGCTTCATACTTCTTGTTTTGCGGGGTACCTCGCTTCCTAGTGACCAGTGTCTTGGCTGATCGTCCTAAGAATGCTTATATATGAATAAAGCTCTCTCATTTACCCGCAAGAAAGATTAAGCCATATTAACCGGAAAGGAGGGAGTATGGACTAGCACTACTTGTTGGTGTGTCCCGTCAATTCGCAGAACGAGGAGAAGCATGCAGGACAAGGTGAAGCTTGCTTACGCCTTTTGACTAATACAACGTACCTCGCCCAAGCGGTGGACATGCATCAGTTCATTCGGTGTCAGATTGCTAGAGGCATACACTGTAGTACCGAACATGCGGAGTACCATCATTGTTCGACTTCACGAAGAGGCGAAGAGCCAAACGCAAGGTTTAATAGTACGAGTAGTACTACTACTGGAACCGCATGGTGGAGCCTCTGTACTCTTATTTTTCTTAATCTTTGATAAAGTACACATTTATTCCGGAGAAGGGCGGAAAACGGCAGCCCAACATGTAATGATGATATCGATCAACCATGCTCGAATATATCTTGGCCTCCGTGCGAGCCCGTCTGTGTGTTCTCGCTCCTCGTCTCTCTCAGACTATCCACAGTGGGAGTAACATAGGTGGTAACATCACACTTATCTAGGCAAAATAGATGATGTGGCATGTAATTAATGAAGAAAGAGAGGCATGTGGTAACATAGCTAGTTACTGTAACATCACACATATCAAGAAAAGATGAGTTTACAACGTAATAAATGAAGTGATGCATGACACAACACATATGTTACTACCCACCGTGGAGGTAGTAACATAGACTAGTAACATATGCATGTTACTACTCTAAGTTACTCCCCACTGTGAGTAGTCTCAAGGAACGGCGGGTTGGACATTTTGCCGTCAATTGAGATCGGTTTGCTCACACTCCGGTCCCACATGTCAGTGATATGCCAAGACGAGGTGTGTTGACCGACTGGCCATACGCGTACTTTGTTTTGCACCTTCATACTACTCCTCCCTCCGTCACAGTTTATAGGGCGCGCTTCATTATGATGCATTTCTCTCAATGCATTTCCACCACCAGAGAGACTTTAGACGTGTTTGGTTTAATTCTTCATTAATTAGGGCGTGGTAACCGCAATTTTCTCTTGATGAAGTACTACGGAGTGGAGTACGTGCATGCATGTGTCTACCCGGGGTGGAAGCACTGCATACGCATTATTTCCTCTAGTAATAGACGCCGTGCTATAACTACCAATGCTATTTTTCAGGCCGACCGCTAGTCACCTTGGTCCCAAAGATTTTCTCTTTTTCTGAAGCGCGCTCTATAAACAGTGACGGATGGAGTAGTATGAGCGGATTCAAAGAAGAGCGTATTGATGGTTGCTTCTTCCGAGCAACTTACAGTGGGACAGGTGGGGCTTATGATTTGACTGCTCATTACTCACTATTAATGCGGCGCAACGACCGGTCTGAGTCTCCCATGCGGCTGTGCACTACCCCCTCGGTTCTTAAATATACTCCGGAGTATTTGTCTTTCTAGAGATTTCAACGAGTGACTAGTCAAATATTTGTATTTTTAGAGATTCAAATGGACTACTACATACGGATGTATATAGACATATTTTAGAGTGTAGATTCACTCATTTTGCTCCGTATGTAGTCACTTGGAACAGAAGGAGTACACATACGAAGCAAAATGAGTGAATCTACACTCTAAAATACGCCCATTTGAAATTTGTAAAAAGGCAAATATTTACGAACGAAGGAGTATAATTTTGTGCATGGCACATGGACCCGGATGCCGAAGAGGCTTCTGGCAATGCTATCAAGCTTCCAGCATTTGTTTATATAATTGACGTACTATGCAAATAATTTTCCAGCGACATGAAATTGTACAATGGTGTGGGCTTCAGCTTTTGTTTCGTGTGTCTTGCCATCGATGCTCTTTCGGAAACAATAAAAAACTAACTTCCTTGCTAATCAGAGCTAATATTTACATCACAACTGAAGACAAAGTTGTGAGAAGGTGTTAAATTAAAATTGATCCATGATTTCATTGGCAGCAACGCCCCCCCCCCCCCAGCTCTGTCTAAATCAACAAGGCATGTTGGGAAAAAAGTAGCTGTCTGGAGCATGCAACATTCTGATCATTTTGTGCAGTTCCACTAAAATAGAGCTGAGCATCCCTATTCCAAAGATAAGTGTGATTACGATAATAGAGGACTGCTGATGAGACAATAAACACACAAATAGGAGCCGGTCACCTTTGTAGTCTCTCTTAAGACTAACTAGTTGGAGAAGATTAGGCTCGGCGTTGGATGAGGAGGATAGAGCAAAACCAATCTCCCTTTGTGCATTCGCAATGAAATGTAGAGACGTTGCCCATGTGACATTTTGGCAGAACTGCACAAAACACTCTTAAGAAAAAAGTGATTTGTGCAGTTCACCAAAAGGTCGCAATAGCAACGACATGAAATGGATAGCCCTGTTTGCAAAAAAGAGGTAGAAAGGAAACAATTACTGGCCAATAACAGTTGATGACACATGCGACGACAAAAAGAAGCATATTCCTTGTCCTAAGGGAAGATAACAACACGGTTGTGTTTGTCTAAAACGGTGTGAGGACGAGATTGCAATATGGAAAGTACGGCGGACGAGCAACGTTTTGGGCAAAGAACTATGGAAGATCCACATGCAGCGATGTGGGAAGACGAGCAGTGGAGCAAGGCCGGAGGGGATACCTGGAGGTCGTCGGGATGTAACTAGGTGAGCGGCGACGGGCGGAATCTGCACATACTGCGGCAGCGAGCAGGTGGCGTAGGCCCTACTACGCCGGAGCTTGGTCAGAGAGAACGGCGTGTGCCGTAGATCGGGACGTGCTGCCTCGGCGCCGTCGAACGGAGAAATGATGCACGTCCTCCCTTCCCGCCTGCGGACGGGATGCGGCCGGATCAGTGACCAACGGTGAGAGAGAGAGGCCACTACAGCCTTGTGTGAGATACTCTGAAGAGAGACAAACCAGGCAGGCAGGCTCCATTGTATATAGTGGAGCGGACTACCTTTTTCTCCATAAAAATCGTTTTATATTCTATGTACGTGCCATTGAGCAATATAACTTTATTTAAAAATAACGCGCCAACGCATCAAGTCGAACATTGTTTCGTGCACACGTGGTACACGACCTCCGTAGGTAAACAACCGCTACACGTGTTCAAATTAGCACGTGGGCTGCCATTTCGTATAGAAATGAGCTCCACCCTGTACCCGCGCGGGTGTGGCTGGGCACGAAGCGTGAGTACGTGCACGGTGCACCTATTCTCTTCTTGTATACGTACACCACCTACGTGGGGTTGTGTGAGAGAGATACAAACGTAGAGAGATATAGTGTGTGGGTTCGTGAGAGTTTTTTGGGGGGGGAGGGTGGGGTCAATCAAAAAATGTAACATATGCAATGTGTGTGAAATAGAGTCCTGGATATATCATATATATAAAGGGGGCGATCCACGAGAAGAGAGTGGAGGTATCATTGGCTTGAGGTGTCCATAGAATCGAAGAGAGGGATGATATGTGTGTGTGCGCGCGCGCGATTGATAAAGAGTACCATCGAATTTTTGTGTGCCCACGTCAAAGATATAGAGTGGCTGGCCTATTGGAACGTGAGAGGGGACATGTGCAGTTTGTCTCTGTGGCATGGATACCTACCTACATCGCTCGACTATCGGTGTGTGGTGGGGGGAGGGAGGCCTAATTAACTATAGAGGTACAATGGTTGGTATATGTGTGGAGGAGGAGAGAGGCCTACCTCATGTATTAAGGGAGATCGATCTACCTCATGTATTAAGGGAGATCTATCGTCATCCATGCATATGTGTAGGAGAGGAATAAGGTTGGGAGAGAGACAGATCTAGAGTGTTGGAGGGGGTGGTAGTGGAGTTGCTTCTAACAAATGGTGGAATAGGCTTGCTAGACAACCGAAGGGCACGCCTGCAATATCAATAAGAGAGGGGATGGCTGCCTATCTGTGCACGTGCGTGTGAGAGACGGGTTAGGAGGCATGCACGAATGATGGGGGGCGATATGAATGTGGTAAGCAGACATAACTACATAGGAAGATCAATCGTCCTTTGTCAGAGAAAGGAGAGACATAACTTATGAGGTACGTCGATCGATGGAGGGAATAGTTAAAGTCGACCTAGGTATATGTTGGGTGATCGATCGGTATACAGGCATGTGTGTGTTAGAAGCAAATGAGGCACGGGGAGAAGGATAGAGAGAGAGGGGTGCATCTAGGAGGTGGTGCGAGTCATACTATTTCGAGGGGGGAGAAGTGTGCGAGTACGAGATCGATGAAAAGAGTGGTGGGAGTGAGGCCTGGATGGTGATAAGAGAAGAGGGGAAGCTTGTGTTTTGTGCTAGGCGCACCTGGCTAGAGAGGCATATCGATCGATGTGTGCCATAAAGAAGGAGCTAGGGGCCTACACACACCGTGGGTGAACGACCTAAAGTGAAAATACGAATTTGCGCGATTGTAACGCCCACGATGCGGCTATATCTCCCACGTGTCGAGGCACGACTTGGAGGCATAACCGCATGGTGGTTTTGTCGCAAGAAGGGTCATCTTCACACAATCCCAGGTAATGAACAAGAATAGGATAAAGAGTTGGCTTACAATCGCCACTTCACACAATACATAAATTAAACATACATCATTCAGAGTATACACAAGGTCCGACTACGGAACCAAAATAAAAGAAGACAACCCCAAATGCTAGATCCCCGATCGTCCCAACTGGGCTCCACTACTGATCATCTAGAAACGAAACATAGTAACGACCAAGGTCCTCGTCGAACTCCCACTTGAGCTCGGGAAGCAAAGGCCGGCCAAGTCAAGGAGCGGCCGGAGCTGCTGCTCCCTGGATGGAGCATACGGGCGATGGGTTGCGATGCATGGGAGCATGTGAGCGAGCGGCTGCTTCTTGCCGGAGTCGTGTGCGTGCGCGTGCTTGGGCACGAGCAGGAGCTCGACTCGGGGCAGAGAGCTACGGCAAACAAGGAGCTAGGCAGGCCCTGGTGCATGCGCGCGAGCTACAGACGAGGCGCTGCGGGATGGTCATGTGCAGGAGACTGGCTCGAGCACGAGCTTGAGCTCGTCCCGGACATGGCGGCGAGGCAAGACGCAGCAGGGCCACGGGCTCGCAGTCGAGCGCGACCGTGCACATGTGCATGGAGGTGTGCCCGCGAAGGTGCAGCAAAGGGGCGGTGTGTGTGCAAAGGATGCGCAGCGGGGAGAAGCAGGGCAAGCAGCAGCAAGACCTGTTCGCGCACGAGCATGGCTCGGCTCGGGGACGGCGACACGAGGCAATCGGCGAGGCTGCCGGGAGCGGCGGCAAGGTCGGGGTGAGCAGGGAGTGGCACGACAAGGAAGCGTGTGTGAGAGAGGATTCAGAGCGGGGGCGAAGCATGAGGAACCACGGCGACTACTGCAACTACACAACAAAATTCAAAACTCGTTGGAGCATCGAGAACACGAAGCTGACATGGATCTAGCGACGACTCCGCAGATCGAATCACTATGGAAGAGATCAGGGTTGGAGTTGGGTATACCTAGTATGCCTGTGACATTAGTATGCAGCCGGGGACGTAGAATATCGACTAGAGGAGGCGAGGAACTCCGGTGAACTTGATGTCCGTGAAGAAGACAAAGCACGAGAAGAAGACGTAGTGGAGGAAGAGATCGCGAAGCCCTTGGGCCCTTCTGGCTCCTGGCCTTGTTTGTAGTGGAAGGAGACGACGTAGGAGAGTCGAATCGGAGCGAAGAAGACGACGAGGAGCCTCACAACCGACGGCGGAGCGCGCTCGGTGGTTCTCTGCTAGTCTGCTCCTCTGTCTCTTGAGGAAGATGAAGAACTAGAGGGAAGGAAAGGAGTGGGGGCGGCAAGAGTGGGAAGATGAAACCCTAAGGCGCGGGGCTGCTGGCTTTATAGGAGGGGGCTAGACGGTGCGACCTCGGCGTCTGTGAAGGAGCCCACGGCGCGACTGCGAGCTCTGTATCTAAAGCCGAGACGGCGAGCAGAATAGGGCAGGTGGCCGTGAACAGGGTTTGGGCCAGCTAGAAGAGGCCCAGGTGGGCTGCGGTGGCTGCAGGGAGGCCTTCCCCGTTTTCTTAAAATCTGTAGATTCAAATTCCCAGATGAAGAAAAGAAAAAAGGGCAGGGTGTTACAGGAAGAATGATAAGTAAGTAAAAATATACTTAAGCTCCTGGATTTATGCACAATTTGAATAAACTGGTTTGGACATTTTTAAGGATATAAAAATAATTCAAGTTTGAATTAAATTCAAACTTGAACCATTTTTAAACCCAACCAAAACACTTCCAAAAGATCTGAAAATTGGAGTAGGTGGTCTTGGCATTATTTAGGAACTATAGGGAAAGGTCGAACATTTCCCGAACAGGAAAAAATGTCACAAGAGAAATAAATGGAATACGAAGAAAGGAGAAGTTTGGATGGGATAGAAACTTGGTTGAACTTGAAGAATGATTGCTGGTATGCGCATGGAACAAAAATGAGGTGGAGATAAGAATAAGAGGGGTTCACCCAAGAACACGCAACAAAACTTAAATATGCAAAACAAGGCATGATGATCATGATGCACTGCAATAGAATGAGAAGAGGCACATCACATCATGAATCATAGAACAAAGCAAGGATGGTGCAATGCAATATAATATAAGATGAACATGAAGCAAGAAGCAAAATAAGGCAATGGCACACATCATGATCATGGCATAAACAAAATGGAATGAAATATGCAAAACAATTACGATAATGCAACAAACATAATAAACACATGTCAACAACTAAAATAAATGGAAGGGCAACTGAAGCGTCGGTCTCGGGGCGTTAAAACTCTCCTCCACTAACAAGAGATCTCGTCCCGAGATCTTAGGACCGAGACGAAAGGGAAAAGGGATGAGGTGAACTAAGAACAAAAGAGAGAGAGGATGAACAAAGTTGAGAGCACTCAGGTAGAAAAGAGGAACGACGAGTATGACGAGAACCAAAAGTTCAAGGAACAAGATAGACTCTGAAAGCACTCTGGTTAGAACAAGATAGAAAAGGAATAATAACGAAGGAATTTAGGCAGCACTCCAGCTGAACAAGGAAAGACTTGAACAAGAATTTGATAAGATGCCTTCGGAAGAACTGAAATAGTGAAATGAAAAGAACGGATAAGAGAAGGACAACCTTAGAAGGAAGGATTGAACGGAGTTGTTGAGAAAATCAACAACGAAAAGAATAAGCTTGTTGTGGACTTATGGATAACATCTCAAAAAATTATGAGGTGATAACCGACGACAGTCGGAAAAGATTGAATAGCTGAGAAGAACGAAGAAATGCAAAACTCCACTTCAAAAGAATACAGAGAACTAATTGCACCTCGAGAAGCAAGAAGAAGAAGATACTTGAGTTCCTCCGACAAGAATCTTGATGAACACTTGAAGAATGAATTAAATACTGACAAACCACTGTGAAGAACTCCGATGGATGATGAGATAGAATTGAAGGATGAAAGGAATAAGATTAAAGCCTTGCGATGATTTAGATGAAGCTTCATGACGAGGCAAGCGAGAAAACTTGGAACTCCGGAAAAGAAAAGGTGAACCACTTAGCATCGAGAGATTATTCATCACGAAAAAACTCCGAGGGAAGGAATTAATCAACTTGATGAAAGAAGAAGAATTATGTTATGCTTATCCATCATCAATTAAATTGATGAGAAGCAATGGATTTGCATACTACTTATTCACGTTGGAAAAGATTAAGGGGAGAAATAGAGAAAACTTGAGAATAGGTCTTCATGAACCACCGATAGGATTGAAAGAAACGAATGAATAGATACGATAACAGAGGAAATGGAAATCTTGAACGAACCACCGTAAGAATTGAAAATGAACGAAGAGAAGATAACGAGTCACCGGAAATAATTAGAAACGAACGAAGATACTTGAGTGAAACAAGATGCAAAAGAACAAAGAGATCACAAGCTGATTAAAGAATGTTTGAATGAGGCACCGGCACAAATATGGGAACGAATGAAGCTGAAAACTTGGAGCGAGGGAATCTTCTGTGATGGCCTCCGAATGATCGAAACGGAAGATAACTCCTGAGATACTCCGGATGGGTAAGAAAAGAGTCACACGATTGGAAACAATTCAAGAGGGTAACAAGAAATTAGAACCACGAATCTGAATAGCGGAAAAAAAATCTTCTACGGTCTGCAAATGTTGAGAATGACGACGGGAAACACCACCAAAATTGTTGAGATACTCTGGGAGAATGAAAAAAAGGGAAGGTTGAACCGAACATGAAAGAATTTGAAAGCGAACTTGGAGAAGGCATATGACTGATGAAATCCATACTTACGTCATACTTCGAAAAGAGTTTGAGAATAACTCCGGAAAAATTAGAAGAGTCAGGTAAGATCCTGGGATAAGACCTGCGGGTTAGGGCCCACTGAAAAGAAACACCGTTGGAAAGATTGTTTGAATGAGAAATGATGCACCGAAATAATTGAAAGATTTGAATCAGGTGACAACCTCGAAATAATTTTGAAGGCAACCACGAATCTTCTGAGATGTCTTGAGCACTCTGGAAGGATTAAATGGCGAGAGGAGAACAATCAAAGCGAAACATTTGAAACAAGGAAAAGAATATGATCAAACCGAGAAAATTGAGTTGAATCCACCGAAAAGAAAAACGAGATGAACAATGATGAAGTCGACGAGAATTCACCGGTTGAGACAACTGAGGAAAGACTGAAGAGGCTCCGCACGAATGAAATTGATGCTCGAAAGAGACTCAAGCTCCGGGAAGAAAAGGTGTGGGAGGGCGGGAAAACAAAGGCAACTTGGAAGGGAGAACCGATGAATAACTTGAAGAGAAGACACCGGTTTAAATGATTGAGGAAAGAAAGCAAAGGCTTCGCACGAGTAGGATGGATACTCGATTATGGACTCCGGTTCCAAGAAGCAGAAGGGTGTGTGGGTGGGAAAAGAAAACAACTTGGGACGGCGAAAACGACATTGGTTGAGAAAGCACTAAGGACTGATCTTGCAAAAGATGACGAGGATGGAAACCACTCGAAGAGAAGTGCACCAGATTGAAAAGAGGATGGACAACGAACGAAAACTAGTCGCGAGATCCTAAAAAAATTTGAAGGGGAAGAGGAGTAGTTCAAAACACCTACGTCAAGATTTCTCACCACAGTGAAGAAGGGGCTGAGGAGTAAAAAGAAGTCCTACTCTCCGATATAACTAGACTCCAAAAAAAATTTCTTCTAGACTCGACAACGGCCAAACTACATGATCAAACAAGGGGCTCCTATGGTCAGTCGAGGCTCTGATACCAACTTGTAACGCCCACGATGCGGCTATATCTCCCACGTGTCGAGGCATGACTTGGAGGCATAACCGCATGGTGGTTTTGTCGCAAGAAGGGTCATCTTCACGCAATCCCAGGTAATGAGCAAGAATGGGATAAAGAGTTGGCTTACAATCGCCACTTCACACAATACATAAATTAAACGTACATCATTCAGAGTACACACAAGGTCCGACTACGGAACCAAAATAAAAGAAGACAACCCCAAATGCTAGATCCCCGATCGTCCCAACTGGGCTCCACTACTGATCATCTGGAAACGAAACATAGTAACGACCAAGGTCCTCGTCGAACTCCCACTTGAGCTCGGGAAGCAAAGGTCGGCCAAGTCAACGAGCGGCTGGAGCTGCTGCTCCCTGGATGGAGCATATAGGCGATGGGTTGTGATGCGTGGGAGCATGCGAGCGAGCGGCTGTTTCTTGCCGGAGTCGTGTGCGTGCGCGCTCGGGCACGAGCAGGAGCTCGACTCGGGGCAGAGAGCTAAGACGAACAAGGAGTTGGGCAGGCCCTGGTGCATGCGCGCGAGCTGCAGATGAGGCGGTGCGGGATGGTCACATGCAGGAGACTGGCCCGAGCATGAGCTTGAGCTCGTCCCGGGCATGGCGGCGAGGCAAGACACGGCAGGGCCACGGGCTCGCAGCCGAGCGCGGCCGTGCGCATGTGCATGGAGGTGTGCCCGCGAAGGTGCAGCAAAGGGGCGGTGTGTGCAGAGGACGTGCGGCAAGGAGAAGCACGGCAAGCAGCAGCAAGACCTGTTCGAGCATGAGCATGGCTCGACTCGGGGACGGCGACGCGAGGCAATCGGCAAGGCTGCCGTGAGCGGCGGCGAGGTCGCGGCGAG
Source organism: Aegilops tauschii subsp. strangulata (assembly GCF_002575655.3). Classification (NCBI taxonomy): domain Eukaryota; kingdom Viridiplantae; phylum Streptophyta; class Magnoliopsida; order Poales; family Poaceae; genus Aegilops; species Aegilops tauschii. The sequence goes on along the minus strand of NC_053038.3, from coordinate 275,881,099 downwards.
CAGGGAGTGGCACGACTAGGAAGCGTGTGCGAGAGAGGATTCAGAGCGGGGGCGAAGCGTGAGGAACCACGGCGACTACTGCAACTATACAACAAAATTCAGAACATGTCGGAGCACCGAGAACACGAAGCTGGCATGGATCTAGCAACGACTCCGCAGATTGAATCGCTATGGAAGAGATCAGGGTTGGAGTTTGGTATACCTAGTATACCCGTGACATTAGTATGCGGCCGGGGACACAGAATATCGACTGAGAGGAGGCGAGGAACTCCGGTGAACTTGCTGTCCGTGAAGACGACGTAGTGGAGGAAGAGATCGCAACGCCCTTGGGCCCTTCTGGCTCCTGGCCTTGCTTGAAGTGGAAGGAGACGACGTAGGAGAGTCGAATCGGAGCGAAGAAGACGACGAGGATCCTCACAACCAACGACGAAGCACGCTCGGTGGTTCTCTGCTAGTTTGCTCCTCTGTCTCTTGAGGAAGAAGAAGAAATAGAGGGAAGAAAGGAGTGGCAGCGGCAAGAGTGGGAAGAGGAAACCCTAAGGCGCGGGGCTGCTGGCTTTATAGGAGGGGGCTAGATGGCGCGACCACGGCGTCCATGAACGAGCTCACGGCGCGACTGTGAGCTCTGTATCTAAAGCCGAGACGGCGAGCAGAACGGGGCAGGTGGCCGTGAACAGGGTTTGGGCCAGCTAGAAGAGGCCCAGGTGGGCTGCAGTGGCTGCAGGGCGGCCTTCCCCCTTTTCTTAAAATAAGTAGATTCAAATTCCCAGATGAAGAAGAGAAAAAAAAAGGGCAGGGTGTTACAGGAAGAATGATAAGTAAGTAAAAATATACTTAAGCTCCTGGATTTATGCACAATTTGAATAAACTGGTTTGGACATTTTTAAGGATATAAAAATAATTCAAGTTTGAATTAAATTCAAACTTGAACCATTCTTAAACCCAACCAAAATACTTCCAAAATATCTCAAAATTGGAGTAGGTGGTCTTGGCATTATTTAGGAACTATAGGGAAAGGTCGAACATTTTCCGAACAGGAAAAAATGTCACAAGAGAAATAAATGGAATAAGAAGAAAGGAGATGTTTGGATGGGATAGAAACTTGGTTGAACTTGAAGAATGATTGCTGGTATGCGCATGGAACAAAAATGAGGTGGAGATAAGAATAAGAGGGGTTCACCCAAGAACACACAACAAAACTTAAATATGCAAAACAAGGAATGATGATCATGATGCACTGCAATAGAATGACAAGAGGCACATCACATCATGAATCATAGAACAAAGCAAGGATGGTGCAATGCAATATAATATAAGATGAACATGAAGCAAGAAGCAAAATAAGGCAATGGCACACATCATGATCATGGCATGAACACATTGGAATGAAATATGCAAAACAATTACGATAATGCAACAAACATAATAAACACACGTCAACAACTAAAATAAATGGAAGGGCAACTGAAGCGTCGGTCTCGGGGCATTACAGCGATGGAGCTAGAGAATGCTGAGGGAGGGTTAGAGGGATGCGGGCGTCTGCATGCACGAGAGAAAGTTAGCGCTAGCTAGCTACAAAGATAAGAGGATTGTGTGGGTGTAAAAGACGAATAGAGATCATACTTCATTATAAAAAGCGAATTCGGATGTTTGAAGAATTTATCACAGTGTTTTAAGCCAATGCATGTGTGAAAATATATATAACGGTGAGACACATGGTGTGGTTATGAACATGTTATACTACATATAATATATTTTATCTCTACTCTTATAAAAAACGGAGTTGTTGATGATGGTGCCATCCTGCAATATAGGCCGTCCGATTTATATCTGGCGGATAGGACGGAAACTATGGCAATTTTGAAAAAAGGTACCCACACCCCTCTCCATATTTGCAAATTAGGCCTCCCCTTGATCATGTTGATGTTCTATGGAACGCATGGGCATCTTGCTAGTACTACATATAACATATAGAACATTGATCATAATTTGGGCTAATGTGTGGCTTTTGCAGCTCTGGTCTAAATACTTGTCATAATGTAGGGGGCGGGGCACTATACTATGTTTGATAAACACGGTGTACACGTATGGAACATGGTTTAGATTATGAATATACAGTTAGTACATCAAATGTACTATTATTTTGAATCAACATCAAGTGTATTCAAAAAATAGAATTCGAGTTCATGTAGTACACATAGTTCATATCTATCTCTATAGTAATCATGTGGTGTGTTATTAAGGTAATACACGAATGACGGTTGAAGTTGGCAACAATCATGATTGTAGATTTGTTATTGAAATAGAGAAACGAATTCAAATTCAGTTCGAATTGCAGCGGTAGTATAGACATTTGGAATGCACTAAAATGTTGGTATGAGTAGGTTACATGCATTATACAGAAAGCGAAAATTTTTAATTGGACATAACATGGATTCATACTATCGAATAGCATTTAATTGCACTAAATTGTTGGTATGAGTAGCTTTAAATAGCATTTTTATAGTAAAACGGGGCAAGACTCTCTCTTTGTGTGGTGTGAATAGTTTTATTTTTTTGTTTTCTTTTTTGTTGAGGGAAGTGCGAATTGATTTGGTACGTACAAGTACAATATTACACGTTAGGCTTGTCCCTAAAATTCAACCCGCGCCTTGTTATATCCCGAAAATTCAGATATCGTGCTCCCAAAACTGGCGCCTTCACAATCCGCGCCTTGCTATCCCGAAATCACAACGCGCGCGAAAACTCCCTCCAGCTGCCAAATCCCGACACGCGAAATCCCCTTCTAACCCTGAGCCGAAAGGGCCGCTAGTTCAAATCGGTGCGGGGTCCTTTTGTAACACACCCTACATTTTGGATAAGCGCGTCCCTAAGTCATGGTTCACCCCCTCCCATCGCCTCCTTTTTGCCATTCGAAATCCCAGGCCACCATAACCTCTCCCCTCCAACCGCGAACCCCCACCCTCCTCCATCCGCCACCTCACCGCTGCCTAGCTGGAGCCTCTACCCCGACGACGTCGTCCACCGCAACAGCTCGACGTCCCTCATCCACCTCCCCGGATGAGGATCCGTCGTCCATCTCGTCGTCCCGCCGGTTCAGCCGCCCCGTCCTCCACCTCCAAGGAGCTGCTCCGACGATCACCTCATCTATCGCGGCTGCTCCATCCCCACAGTGTCGCCTTAACCTGCTCCACCGAAACCGCAGCATCCTCACCGACTCCTCAGACAAAGCCGAGGCCTACTCGGCGCCACCAAAGAGGTTGTACACTGCAGACTAAGGCATAGCCTAGTGGTGGGAAGGGGCTGATGCCTTCCCACCCACCCAGGTTCAAGGCATGGTACTTGCAATTTGGAGTTGTTGCACCAATTATTATACTGTAGGGGGTTCCCTTACAGTCTTTCTGTCAAATAAAAAAGAGGTTGTACACTCATCGCATCGCACCTTCTCCTTAGCTCGACCTCCCGGCACCGACGGTGCTCCATCCCGCACCCCCATGGAGCGGCTACCTTGAAGCCGGCGCCGTGGGCGACATCTCCACGGCGGCTCTCCCCTAGTGCGAGGCCCCTTTGGCGGCGGCGTCCATACCAGCCGGATCTGCTGTTGCTGCTCCGACTCTCGCTCACGCTGCTGCTGCTGCTCCGGCTCTCGCTCGATCGCTCACTCGCCCAGCTGCTGCTACTCGGGCTCTCGCTCGATCGCTCGCTCGCCCAGCTGCTGCTGCTCCGGCTCTTGCTCGCTTGCTCGCGCTGCTGCTGCTGCTCTCCCCCTCGCTCGTGCTGCTGCTCTGCTCCGATTTAGCTACACTTCAGTCGACAAAATCGACCTTTTGGGTCAGTCGATTTTCAGGGGGTGGGGGGGGGGGCTCGCCGGAGTTAAGGAAGAACCACCCGCAGCGGGGACGGGGGCTCGCCGGAGAGGTACCCCAATATCTATCTTAGGGTTCAGGGTGGGGACGGGGGGCCTATAGGGCTGGCCGGGGCAGCGGCGGACCGGCGGTGGTGAGTTGTTTCGGGGCGGCGAGGCGGCGCTGGGGCCGGCGGTTCGGCCGGTGGTGGCTGGCGGCTCAGGGGGGTGCAGGTTGAAGATGAACTGCAGGCCCTCCCTAAACTACATGTCAAGTGCCTCTCTGCTACCATTGCGTTCAGTTTCGACAGTAACATTCAGATTCCACGGTAAATTTTAGTTTCGACAGTTAAGTTCATAGTCAACAGTTTTTACCTCATGTTTTGTAGTCAGGTGGTTTTTGGTGATGTAAATTTTACATCTATTTTACATCATCTATTGGAGATGCTATTAGAATCCCACTTGAGATTGACGATGTCTGTCTTGTGCTGCTTCAGCCTTGACGTCTTACGGCTCACCGGGGCTGCTCCAATGACAGAACGATCCATCACAATAGAGCAGTGCCCTGGACGCCATCTACAGATTCCTCAGATCTTCCTCCACACCTCCGACAGCCACCTCTGCCTCAACTGCGTCAGCGACCAACCCAATGATGCTGAGGTCGACACGGCTATGGCAAAGAGGTTGTACACTTTTTGCATCACTTATTACTATACATTCATGTCGATCCATTAGGGCTATTTTGGTTCAATGGAAAAGCATAGCAATAGGGAATTTTCCAATGGCACTCTACTATTCAATTATTCATGCATTTTGTTGAAAGGAACGAAGCACAACATCCACCTGGACCTACTTTTCAAAATCCTATGCATGAAAACAAGACCAAGGGCATTAGTGGCAGAATAACATTCTAACTGTACACGCTTTCATATGGTTTCACTTTATTTTGGCCATGTTTCTTTGCATTCCTCTGCTCTTCCAATTCCTGTAAACCAAACACTCAAGTTGACAGAAATTCTGTGTTTACAAATGCTTTGTTTACCATGTGCATTCCTATCCTATTCCGGAGTTTTTCCTATCCCTGCATTTTTAGAATCATGCAAGCCAAATGAGCCCTTACAGAATTACTTCAGTTACAGGTAGGTGTCGAAGGGAACTTTGTGTGGTTTGTCCTGCTCCTGCCGCGACGTCGTCCACCTCAACTGAGCTGATCCATCGACAGAAACATCCACCAAACCAGACATCACGACTCCTGACCGTCTTTTGCCGCCTCAGATCTCCTTCCCTACCTCTGGCACCCACCGCAACAGCATCACCATCACCGACTCAGCAGATGAACCTGAGGAGTACACGGGTCCACAAGAGAGGCCGCACTCTTTTGTTTCTGCTTATGTTATGCATTTCTTAAAATTACCTGCTACTTTATCGTCCTGTTCACCTCTTGGACTCCAAGTCAGGTCCAAATTAATGTTCAAACTTGAGCTCTAAATTAGTTGTGGGGCACATATCGAGGAAGCAATGAATAGTATCTCTATCTAATATCTGGTTCACCTAGGGTATGCATATGTTGTTCATCTTGGGTGGGAAACAAATAGTAAAGCAATCATCATGTCATGCATATGTCAGATATTGTACACTGTCATGCTGGACATGTAGAGAAAAAGAGAAGAGTTTTGTGCGGCAATACAATGTCATGCAGACATCGCTCCATGGTGGGTTCAATGGCAAACCCTCCCCACCCCTCTCCAGATTGCAATCCAGAGGAAGATATCTATTCTGAGGCGGATTCAGACGCCGCTGACCACTCCTATTTACCCCCCAAGGTGTTTGCTCTACCTTGGCATGATGATGTTAGTCATATCATGCATATGTTGCCTTGCAGTGCCTACTTTTGACATCATATATGTCATCTGCTTAGTTTAGACATGTTCTGTAATGCCACCTGTTTAGTTTCTATATCATATATGGGAATTGTGCAGTCTCATGTCTTTTAGCCAGCCATAATATACGTGAAATGTGCAATGCCATCCTGTTTAACCAGGCATCATATATTTGAATGATATCTTGCCCATCCTTTTCTTCATTACATTTCCATTTGTCGACAATGTTTGTACATTAAACTACTCTTCCTGTGAATCAGCCATTTGGGTGGGAGATTGAAAAATCTGGAGTGAAAACAAGGCCTTCAGCGCAGACAGTGCTACCTGTCGAAGCAGATCTCTTGTTGGGTCCTGATAGCTCCTCAGAGAAGGATTCAGAGACAGATGACCAGTCCTATTCCCCTACTGAGGTGTATGCTCTAACTTGGCACAGTTATACTTCTCATATCATGCATATGGTGTCTTGCATTGCATAGATTAGACATCATATACTGTCAGTGTGGAACAACACCTATGGGATCACAAGAATCCCTACTACGGTTGCAGGGGCGCAGGGTTGCGAGAAGAGTAGGATCAGTAGTCAGCACAAGGATCGTTTACCCAGGTTCGGGCCGCGAGGATGCGTAAAACCCTAGTCCTGCTTTGGTGGGTGTATTTCAGAGAGTTCTTGAGCTCTCGAACTAGCTATGGTGAGTGCGTGGTTCAAAAGAGCCGAATCCTTTCCCAGTATGCCATGGGCCGCCTTTTATAGGCGAAAGGGGCTGCCACAGTGGCATACAGGAAGTGGAAAGGCGTACAGTATTGCGAGCTTATCGCTCGCATTACAGGACAAGTTGCATTTAATGCGCCGCTGAGGTGTCCCCTAACTTTATCGGGGGTGGGGGTGAGGCACGTCCCATCCGTCGTCGCTCCTCCTCGCTTCGACACGCGCCCTGGCCAGCGATGCATGCGGCGCCATGTAGGTAGGCATGCAGCTGAGGTGGCGCGGTGGTAGGGACTTCACGAAGATCCGCATGCCGCCATGCAGGCGCCTGCTGAGTTGGGCTGGAAGCTGCATGTTGCCACGCAGGTGCCTGCCCAACTAGTTTGGGCTGGCAGCTGCATGCGAATGGCGGTGGAGAATTGGCTAGTGCGGGCCTGGCAGTGGTCCTGCTGGCGTCTTCGGCGAGAGCCTTGCCGGGGGGCCCGACAAGGGTCTTGCCGTGGCGCGCTGTCGTCCCCAGCAAGAATCTTGCTGGGGTGTCTCGTGGCTCTCCTCGGCAAGGATCTTGTCGAGGGTCGTTGTCTTCTGATCCTCATCTGATCTAGAATATGTCTTCACAAAGATCTGCATGCCACCACGGAGGTGCCTCCCGAGCCCTGGCGCTACGTGGCTGATGGTGTTGGGGACATGCGCTCAAGGGTGGCTCGCCCTGTTGGTGTTTGGGCGTGCTGCCCCGGCAAGAGTCTTGCCGGGGCTGCTGAGGCAGTCCCCGACAAGGGTCTTGCCGGGGGAAACTGCTCCGCCCCTCTACTTCTTTGCGTTCTTGGTCTTGGCGTTGCTCTGGCTGTCTTGGGCTTCGGTTTTGCCTTGGTTTACCTCCCCTGTTCTGCTTGGTGTGACCGCGGGCGTGGCTCCGACTGCCCGTGCATAAGTAAAGGGGTACAAAGGTGTGCCCCTTCTTTTGTACACCGACAGGAGCCCCCAGGCCTGGGCCACACATAAGCGCGACGCGTTGTTGGGCCGGGCCCAAAATGGTGCGCGGGCAGGCGGGGCGGTTTTTTTACCGCGGTAAAACTTTTCGCGCACTTCGGTTCCCACGACCTGCGCGCGGCGTGGCGCGGCGTGGAGGGGTGCGCGTGACGTGGGCGGCATGCGTGGGGCGATTCCCGCATGCATGCGTCACATCATGGTAAAGAGGCGGCTCGCACCTTCCCCATAAAAAGAAGGAGGCGTGGAGGCGCGGCTCATATACCGCGCGGGGCCGGGTCGCGGTCTTCAAGGCGTCCACCCCCCTTGATCACGGGGTGGGGAGAGGTCGCCTCACCTGTCCCCTCGATTCTGCACGTTCGCCACGCATCCTCCATGCGCTTGGGGTGGCAAGCGATGGAGGCGGGAAACCGGGCCGTCGCTGGTTGGGGCAGCGGGTCGGTCCTGATTCCCTGCTCCTCTGGTGGCTGGATTGGCCGTGCGGGGCGGCCGAGCCCCGAGCCCGCCCCTTTATAAGGAGGAGGAGGTGGGATGGCGTCCCGCACTCTTCTATCATCCATCTCCTCTCGCTTCTGCTTCTTCCTTTTACTCGCCATGGAGAAAGGGAATCCTAGTCCCTCGACGGTGGCGGCGAGGGTCGCTGCTCGACAGCGCGCCCCTCCCCCTCTTGAGCCCACGGTGGTGGACCCAGCCGCGAGGGGAAGGGGGTGGGGGCGAGGCCGTGGGCGAGGCTGGGGCAGAGGTCGTAGTGCTTGGGGAAGAGGAGGGTGGGGCGGCGCGCCGGCTTCGCCCCCGCCAATGATGCCTTTTCCGATGGAAGGCCATGTTGGAGACCAGCCCCGCGAATTCTTCATCAGGCTGCGCCGGCCTCCGCGTCGCCGTCTTCGTCTATCTGCCCCGTTTGCTCGAGAGATGGAGCGTGACCCGCCCCAATCCTTCAGATTGCACATGAGGGGGCTGTGGGAATGGGGGCACGCGGGTCGACGTCGACTTCCCGGCCCCTCGGGTCATGTATCTCCGTCATGGGCGGAAGACGTTCGCTCGCATCCACAGCCTGACGGCGGGGCTCGTCCTCTACTTCAAATTAATGGAGGACGACATGCTCTCCGTCAAGGTCTTCGGAGACTTCGGGACTCGCCTGAAGTGCTACGTGGAGAGCTCCTCCGACGGAGATTCCGACGATGGAAGCTCTTCCTTGAGCAAAAGTGATGAGGAGGACAGCGGGCAGATGACGGGGATGAGTTCGACTAGGCATTGGACGCCCCGCGCCTGGCCGGGTGCGGCAGCAGCAGCATCTGCACCTGGCCGCTCCTCCGGCAGAGTTTTGCCGGGGGTGGGGCCAGCTCCTTGAACTTCTCGGGCCGTCTCCTTGGGCGGCTGGCGTCGGGAGGCTGCGGAAGAGGAAGAGGGCGGGCGGAAAGGCCGTCAACTCAGAGTACGCAGGCACCGACGCCTTGATCGCGTATTGCCGGTCCTGCCGCCTCGTCTTCCAGCTCCTTTCCCGGCACCGTCATCACCGGCCCACCCGTAGGCGGCCACCGAGGTGTTCTCTTTGTGCTTTCTGCTGCTCGTAGCTCGCCTAGGCGCCCCTTTTGCCCTTTCGCCTCCTTGACCTGCCTCCTGAGGAGAGGGACAAGAAAGGGATTATGGGCATCTCATCTCTTTTTTAATCTGTAAGCCTTCGGTCCTTGTTAAATTTAAAGCTTGTAATCCCCCTTGTTCATGTTTTTCATTCCGTACGGACTGTACCTATGTGGGATGTTTTTAATTAAAAAGGGTTGTTTGCCTGGTTTTTCGTTTGTGGGTAGACCCCGCGACAAGGAGCGAATCCTTGTTACAATTTAAGATAAACGTTTTCCGCTCGGCAACAGGCCTTGCCGTCCCCCCCCTTCGCTCGACCACTCTCGCACCCTTGGCGGAGGCAGGGATGAAGCGGGCTTAGGCTCCTCGTTCTACTTCCTTGCCACCACGACTACAACCAAATCCGGGCCCAGGAGATGTCCTTGGGTATAGAAAAGGGGAGCACGGTGGCCTAGAAATAAAACGAGGTTTCACATATCCCAGCTCCGTTCCGAAATGCATGATAGAGGATGAAAGACTTATCTGGATCTGCAGCCCCCGGCAACCTTGTGTTGCCGCGGTTGGATCCTTATGCTTGCAGCCCCCGGCAACTCTGGTTTGCTGGGGTCGGGACGCCTGTCCGTTTCCTTTCTTCCAAGTAGCTCAGCAGAAGTGCTCATGTGCCCTGCGAACCAAAGGAGGATAGAAAAGAAACAGATAGACGCGCACTCGACCTCTAGGCTAGGGGTTAGTCTCCACTAAGCACTGTCAACCCTAACCAAGGAAGAGACTCAACCTAGCATGCATGACTTAGGGCACTAGCGCTTCATTTATTTATGCTCAGGGTCTGCGCCTGGCTTTGTACAAAGGGTTACATGCCTTGCCAGCAAAGCTTGTACAAAAGGTGGCTTGCCCGGAGGCCCGGCAAGCCGCGCCTTATGGGTAAAACTTGCGAAGATGCTCGATGTTCCAGGAGTTGCTCAATGGGACAGCATCTTCGGTCTCAAGGCGGACTGCGACGGGCCTGGTGACTCGTATTACCCGATAAGGGCCTTAACACTTTGGCGTCAACTTGTTGGAATTCTTGGCCGACTGAGCGCGCCGAAGAACAAGGTCGCCTTCCTGAAAGCTTCGGGCATGAACCTTGCGGCTATGGTAGCGGCGCAAGGCTTGCTGGTAGCGTGCTGCTCTCACAGCCGCCCGAAGACGATCTTCCTCAAGGAGCATTGCGTCATCTTGCCGCAACTGCTCTTGCTCAAGCTCATCATAAGCGAGCACTCGAGGTGACCCGTATATGAGTTCCGTGGGGAGAACTACCTCCGCCCCATATACTAGGGCAAAGGGTGTCTGACCGGTGGCTCGATTTGGCGTCGTCCTGATCGACCAAAGAACCGTCGGCAACTCATCAATCCAGCGCCTTCCACTCTTGTGCAGCTTGTCAAAGGTCTTCGTCCTTAGGCCTCGCAACACTTCAGCATTTGCCCTCTCCGCTTAGCCGTTGCTCCATGGGTGTGCTACGGAAGCAAAACAGACCTTACTGCCGAGGTCTTGAATGTATTGCATGAAGGTGTGGCTCGTGAACTGCATGCCGTTGTCGGTGATGACTCTGTTCGGCACACCAAAACGGCAGACCAGACCCTTGAAGAACTTGACAGCTGACTAAGCAGTCACCTTTCTCACTGCTTCCACCTCTGGCCACTTTGTGAACTTGTCGATTGCAACGTACAAGTACTCAAAGCCCCCGATAGCGCGGGAGAAAGGGCCCAGTATATCGAGCCCCCAGACCGAGAATGGCCGGGAGAGAGGGATTGTTTGAAGGGCTTGAGCTAGTTGATGAAGCTTCTTTGAATGGAACTGACATGCTTCACACTTGGTTACTAGTGTCGTCGCATCCTGGAGGGCAGTGGGCCAGAAGAAACCTTGCCGGAATGCCTTTCCGGCAAGGGCCCTTGACCCTATGTGGGAGCCACATATGCCTCCATGTATCTCTGCCAACAGCTCCGGTCCTTCCTCCCGGGGGATGCACTTCAATTTCACACCGTTCGGCCTTCTCCTGTACAGGACGTCATCGACGAACTGGTACAGGGCGGACCGGCGGGCTACTTTTTCCGCTTCCTCCTGCTCCTCAGGAAGTTCCCCTGTTTGGAGGAATCAGACAGTATGTTGTGCCCATGCCGGAGCCTGGGGCTCGATGGCATGGACCAAAGGCATTTCCTCAGCCATGGGCGCGGCTGTCTCCATGGCCAGGGCTTGACGCCCTGCCGAAGCCAGTTGCCCTTTGGCAGGCTCAGCGTCCGCGGCAGCACCCTTGCCGGCAGCCCCAGGGGGCTCGGTAGGAAAGTACTTGCCCGGACCTGACTTCCTCCGCTTGTTCTGCCCCATTGACGGTTCGACGGATGGTTGAGTTAACCGGAGCAAAAAGGTACTTGGTTCCATAGGTAGCTTGAATGCAGCACGCTTCGACAGGTAATCGGCAATGTCGTTCTCCATTCGGGGGACATGCTCCGCTTGGATACCGTCAAAGCGTTCCTCGAGCTTCCTCACCTCATCTACGTTAGCCTCCATCAATGGGCTCTGGTAATCCTTGTTGACCTGCCTAACAACAAGCTGCGAGTCACCCCTGACGATGAGCCTCTTAACCCCGAGGTCTGCCGCGATCCTGAGACCGATGAGCAATCCCTCATACTCAGCAGTGTTGGTGGTGGACACCTCCCTGGGAAAGTGCATCTGGATCACGTACTTGAGGTGCTCTTCGGTGGGTGCAACGAGCAGCACACCGGCACCGGCGCCTTGCAGCGAGAAAGCCCCATCAAATTACATGATCCAGTCGCGGTCTGCCTCCTTGCCGGGGAGAGTGGTCTCCTGGATTTCTTCGTTAGGCGTTGAGGTCCATTCTGCAATGAACTCCGCCAAGACTCTGCTCTAGATTGTCGAGGTACTTTCAAACTTCAAACCGAAACTTCATAACTCCAAGGCCCATTCCACAATCCTTCCGGTTGCATCTAGGTTATGCAGTATCCGTTGCAACGGGAGGCGGGTGACGATAGTGATCTCGTGGGCTTGGAAGTAATGATGCAGCTTCCTCGAGGCCATAAGGATGCCAAAGAGCAATTTCTGCACACCGGAGTACCTCGACCTAGCTCCCTGCAAGAGGGAGATAACAAAGTAAACCGGGTGCTGCATCATCTTCTTCTTCTGCACCACCTCACTCGACTGCGCGGGCACTGCCTTGGTGGCATCAGACTCTGTCGGGGGCCTCGCCTTGCCGACACGAGGCCCTGCCGGGGGAATCTTTGGTTTGCCATCCGCTGGTTCTGCCGCCGTCACTGCCTCCTCGTCGACCTCCCTTTGTGCCACCAGTGCGGCGCTGAACACTTGATTTGTCGCCGCCAGATACAGCAGCAACGGCTCTTGTGGTTTAGGCGCAACCAGTATTGGCGTGGAGGAAAGGTATTTCTTCAGATCCTGCAATGCTACCTCGGCTTCTGGGGTCCACTCCATTGGGCCTGCCTTCTTCAAGATTTTGAAGAAAGGAAGGGCGCGCTCGGCGGACTTGGAGATGAATCGGCTCATGGCGGCGACGCAGCCGGTGAGTCGACGCACATCCTTGATCCGCTTGGGCGCCTCAATCTGCTCAATAGCCTTGATTTTGTCTGGGTTTGCCTTGATCTCGCGCTGCGACACAAAGAACCCGAGAAGCTTGCCGGACGGAACGCCGAAGACACACTTCTCAGGGTTGAGCTTGAGGTTGATCTTGCGCAGGTTGGCAAATGTCTCTTCCAGATCTTGCACAAGAGTTGCCCCATCTTTGGTTTTGACCACTCTGTCATCCATGTATGCTTCCATATTTCTATGGAGCTGGGGTTCAAAACCGATCTGGGCTGCTCTTGCAAATGTCGAGCCAGCACTCTTCAACCCGAAAGGCATCCGTAAAAAGCAATGCGTACCACATGGGGTGATGAATGATGTCTTCTCTTCATCTTCTCTTGTCATGAAGATTTGGTGGTAGCCCGAGTAGGCGTCGAGGAATGACAACAGATCACACCCGGCCGTGGAGTCGACAATCTAGTCGATGCGCGGCAACGGGAAGGGGTCCTTGGGACAAGCTTTATTGATATCTGTGTAGTCAATACACAGCCTCCACTTCCCATTTGCCTTGCGCACCACTACCGGATTGGCCAACCACCTCGGGTGAAGCACTCCTCTCACCAAACCTGCCACTTCCAACTTCCTGATCTCCTGTGTGATGAACTCCTGCCTCTCCAGAGCCTGCTTTCTGACCTTCCGCTTGACAGGCCGCGCAAGAGGACAGACAGCTAGATGGTGCTCAATCACCTCCCTGGGAACACCGGGGATGTCGGATGCTTGCCACGCAAACACGTCGACATTCGCCCACAGGAAGGTGACGAGCGTGCCTTCCTATTTGCTGTCGAGGGTGGAGCCTATGGTGAAGGCCCCTCCCGTGCCATCCTCCCTGACGGACACCTTCTTGGTCTGCGGCGGCTCAGCTCTAGATTTCTTGCTCTTGCCGGTAGAGCTCTCTGGCACGTCCTCGACGGTAGCACAACACTCCGAGGAGGTGCGCTTGCTGGAGTAGGTGCGAGAGGTCTTGCCGGGCTTCTTCTTCCTGCCCGGGCCTTCAGCGGCAGGAGCAGGTGCCTTGACGACAGCTGTTGCAATTGCTTCCCGGTAGAGTTGGTCGGCGCAAATCAGCGTGTCCTTCTTGTTGGAGGGGACGGAGATGATGGTCAACGGCCCGGGCATCATTAGCATGTTGTAGGCGTAGTGTGATGCCGCCATGAACTTGGCTAGTGCCGGGCGGCCGAGGATCCCGTTGTAGGGAAAGGGGATCTCGGCCATGTCGAAGATGATCCTCTCCGTCCTGTAGTTCAACTCTCCTCCAAACGTCACGGGCAGTGTGACCTTTCCCTTCAGCTGGCTCCTCCTCGGATTGACCCCTTGAAACGTGCCCGTTACCTAGAGGTCTTCATCAGGAATTTGCAGCCTTTTGATCACGACGGGCGAGATCAAATTCAGGCCGGCCCCGCCGTCAACCAACATCTTGTTCACCTTGAGGTTGCCTATCGTTGGTGAGACCAACAATGGCAAGCACCCGACCGTGGTCGTGCGGTCAGGATGGTCCGCGGCATCAAAGATGAGGGGCGTGCTGGACCACTTCAGCGGTTTCTGAGCGTCGAACGACGGCTCCGCCGCTGTAATCTCACGCGCCCACTGCTTGAGCTGGCGGTGAGAAGTATGCAGCGAGGCGCCACCATCGATGCACATGGCCTCCGTAGCCTTCTGGAACTCTTGCTCACCGGACTCGTCGTCCTCGTCGTGATCATCTTCTTGTTGTTTCTTGTCACGGCCCCGGGCGGGCCTCTCTTGCTGGTTGTCCTTGCCGGGGCGGCTTCCTTGGCCGCCACGCTTCTTGCTGGATCCCTCGGCACCGTCTTGACCTTTCTCCTTGTCCCGCCTTTCATACTCGGCCTTTTGCTTTTCAGCAAGCAGCTCGACTTGTCGGCAGTTCTGGAAGTCGTGGCCCTTGGTGCGGTGGATCTTGCAGTACTGCTTGCCGGAGCCCCCTGGCTTGTCAGCAGCTGCTAAGGCCCGTCAGGCGGCGCACCCGGCAATCTCCTTGTCGGGGCCGTCTGCCTTGACCTTCCTGGCAGCGCTGGTGTCGTCAGACCCCTCGACGGCAAGTACGTCCTTGCCCTTGCGTTTCGTGTTGCGACGCCGACCCTTCTTCGTCGGGGTGGCGGCATCTTTGTCGGTAGAGTCGGTTTCCTCATCGGCGTCTTCGCCGGGGTACTTCCTTCCCTCTTTAGCCCGGGCGCATTTATCGGCTAGAACGTAGAGCTCGGCCACATCCTTAACCTTGGTCCTCCCCAGCTCTTCGCGCATCTTGCGATTGTGCACGTTCTGGTGGAACGCGCTGATCACAGCGGCGGGATGAACGTCAGGGATGTTGTACTGCACCTGGCTGAACCTCTGGATGTACTTGCGCAGGGCTTCCACTTCCTTCTGGGGAATGATATGCAGGTCACTTGTCGGTGTACAAAAAGAGGGGCACGCTTTTGTACCCCTTTACCTGTGCACGAGCAGTCGGGGCTGCGCCCACGGCCACACCAAGCAGAACAGGGGAGGTGAGCCAAGGTAAGACCGAAGCCCAAGACAATCAAAGCAACGCCAAGGCCAAGACCACAAAGAGCAGAGGGACGAAGCAAGTTCCCCCGGCAAGACCCTTGCCGGGCAGCCTCAGCAGCCCTGGCAAGGTCCTTGCCGGGGCAGCTCCCCCCACACCAACAGAGCAAGCCACCCTTGAGCCCAGGGTCCCCAACGCCATCATCGACGTGGGCCCAGGGCTCAGGAAGGCACCTCTGTGGTGGCATGCAGATCTTTGTGAGGACATGTTCAAGATCAGAGAAGGATTAGAAGATGACGATCCTCGGCAAGATCCTTGCCGAGGAAGGCCACCAGACCCCCGGCAAGATCCTTGCCAGGGACGACAACGCGCCATGGCAAGACCCTTGCCGGGCCACCCGGCGAGGCCCTCGCCAAGGACGCCAGCGGGGCCACCGCCAGGCCCGCGCCAACCAAGCTTCCACCACCGTTCACATGCAGCTGCCAGCCCAATCAGCTGGGCGGGCACCTGCGTGGCAACATGCAGCTCCCATGCCAACTCATCGAGCGCCTGCATGACGACATGCAGATCTTCATGAAGGCTCCGCCACTGCGCCACCTCAGCTGCCTGCCTGCCTACATGGCACCATGCACCTCACTGGCAGGGCGCATGTCAAGGCGAGGAGGAGCAGCGACGGACATGACAGGCCTCGCCCCCGTCCCCAATAAAGCAAGGGGACACCTAAGCTACGCATTAAATGCGTCTTGTCATGTAATACGAGCGATAAGCTCAGGACACTGTACGCCTTTCCACCTCCTGTGTGTCACTGTGGCAGCCCCTTTCAACTATAAAAGGAGCCCATGACATATTGGAGAAGGATTCGGCTCTTTCGAATCATGCACTGACCACAGCTAGTTCGAGAGCTCAAGAACTCTCAGAAATACACCCACCAGAGCAGGACTCGGGTTTTACGCATCCTCGCGGCCCGAACCTGGGTAAACGATCCTTGTGCTGTCTACTAGCCCTGCTCAACTCACAACCCTGCGCCCTGGCAACCATAGTAGGGATACTTGTGATCCCATAGGTGTCGTTCCACACCAACATCTTTGGCGCACCAGGTAGGGGGCGCAATTGTGAGAATCTGGTCTGGTAGTTAGCCAAGCAGTTCTTCGTCGTCATGGCTCCTAAGAAGAAGACGGCCATGGCGATCGGCTCGTTGGGAGCCGAACGGCCCGTGCCGGTGCGGACGAGCAGCGGACCGGTCGCAGACAGGACCTGGGTCGCAGCCCGCGAGCACCAGCATCGCCCAGGCAGTCGGAGCCTGGCGAGCGGTGTCGTTCGCGTGCCAGACAACCAGCTACATGTTGCCGGATCCAAAGACGGGGCTGGGCCCCCCGCAAGCGGCGCGGGGCCCTCCAGGAGTGTTGTTGTGCCACCCCTGGGCGGCGCAGCGACCTCCAGGACGCCCACACCGGCGACCACCGCGCGTTCTTCCCATGGTGTGCACGCCGAGCAGCGTCACCACGTCGGTGACCCTGGGCACCGCCGTGGGAAGAGCCATGTGCGTCATCCACAAGATGAAGGGGTTCAGCACGCTCGCCGAAGCGCTGGCGAAAATGGCACGCAGCCGCTGGGTCGTAACGGAGCTCCTTCTAACGTAGTAAGAAGTCGAAGCGCACTGCGGTCCACGCAGCTGTCACCGCCGCCCACTCCAGCGGAAGCTTTGGCGCGCGCGCAGCTGCTCCTCGACTTCCCTCCTGCTGCGAAGAAGCTCGACAAGTGGAGGGCCACCATCTGAAGCCTCGTCGCCGTCGCAAACAAAGACGATCCGCGATCGGCGGGGCCCTCGGGTCAGCGCTCCACCGAGCCACCACATGCTGGTGCTGGGAGGGCCGGGGGAGCTGCGGCCACGGTGCACTCTCCTCCTCCTCGCCAGCCGCCGCAGGCGTCGGCCCATCGTGACGACGCTTGTGATAACATCTCCATAGTGTCGTCCGACCCGCAGACCCTCCGCGACCAGCGCCAGGTCCTTCGGGAATGAGCTCACGAAGACGCTCGAACCACCGTCGAGCGCCGGCACGAAACGAGCCGCCAGTCGGACAAGCGGGCGGGGCCTGCTATGGACCACCCGGCACCGGGGGCCTCCGGCGGCCTACCTTACGAGGTGGGCTGCCCGACCTTTACCCGTGAGCTGCGGTAGTTCCAGTGGCCGTCCCACCGCACGGTCAAACCCGACGTCGGCGAGAAGTACACCGGCAAGACCCATCCGTCCGAGTTCCTCAGCATCTACACCATCGCGATGCAGGCAGCTGGAGCTCGTGACGACAAGGTGCTTGCCAACTATTTCCCGCTGGCGCTGAAGCCCAATGTGATGTCTTGGTTGATGCACTTGCCGGCGGATTCCATTTCTTCCGGGTCGGATTTGTGCCATGAGTTCGTTGGCGCCTTCACGGGAGGCCACCAAGCTCATGGCCAGGCCAGTGATCCGCATATCATTCCCCAGAAGGAAGGGGAGACCCTGCGCAAGTACATCCAGAGATTCAGCCGGGTGCAGTACAACATCCCTGACGTTCATCCCGCCGCTGTGATTAGCGCGTTCCACCAGAACGTGCGCAATCGCAAGATGCGCGAAGAGCTGGCGATGACCAAAGTTAAGGATGTGGCCGAGCTCTACGTTCTGGCCGATTGGTGCGCCCAGGCTGAAGAGGGAAGGAAGTACCCCGGCGAAGACGCCGGCGCGGAAACCGACTCTACCGATGAAGGCGCCGCTACCCCGACAAAGAAGGGCCGGCGTTGCAACAGGAAACACAAAGGCAAGGCCGTGCTTGCCATTGAGGGATCTGACTACACCGGTGCCGGCAAGAAGGTCAAGGCAGACGCCCCCGACAAGGAGATTGCCGGGTGCGCCGCCTGCCTGGCCTTGGCGGCTACCGACAAGCCAGGAAGCTCCGACAAGCAATACTGCAAGATCCACCGCACCAAGGGCCACGACCTCCAGAACTGCCGGCAAGTCGAGCTGCTTGATGAGAAGCAAAAGGCTGAGTACGAGAGGCGGGACAAGGAGAAGGACCAGGACGATGCGGAGGGGTCCGGCAAGAAGCGTGGCGGCCAAGGAGGCCGCCTCGGCAAGGACAACCAGCAAGAGAGGCCCGACCCGGGCCGCGACAAGAAATCCAGGAGACCACTCTCCCCGGCAAGGAACCAGACCGCGACTGGATCATGTACTTTGATGGGGCTTTCTCACTGCAAGGCGCCGGTGCCGGTGTGCTGCTCGTCGAACCCACCGGAGAACACCTCAAGTACGTGATCCAGATGCACTTCCCCAGGGAGATGTCCACCAACAACACTGCTGACTACGAGGGATTGCTTGCCGGTCTCAGGATCGCGGCAGACCTCGGGGTTAAGAATCTCATCGTCAGGGGTGACTCGCAGCTTGTTGTCAGACATGTCAACAAGGATTATCAGAGCCCATTGATGGAAGCTTACGTAGATGAGGTGAGGAAGCTGGAGGAACGCTTTGACGGTATCCAGGCGGAGCACGTCCCCCGAGCGGAGAACGAACCAGGTACCTTTTTGCTCCGGTTAACTCAACCATCTGTCGAACCATCAGCAGGGCAGAACAAGCGGAAGAAATCATGTCCCGGCAAGTACTTTCCTACCGAGCCCCCTGGGGCTGCCGGCAAGGGTGCTGCCGCGGACCTAAGCCTGCCCAAGAGCAACTAGCTCCGGTAGGGCGTCAAGCCCTGGCCGTAGAGACAGCCGCTCCCATGGCGGAAGAGATGCCTTTGGTCCTTGCCGTCGAGCCCCAGGCTCCAGCATGGGCGCAGCATACCATCCAATTCCTCCAAACAGGGGAGCTTCCTGAGGAGCAGGAAGAAGCAGAGAAAGTAGCCCGTCGGTCCGCCCAGTACCAGTTCGTCGATGACGTCCTGTACCGGAGAAGGCCGAACGGTGTGAAACTCAAGTGCATCCCCCTGGAGGAAGGACTGGAGCTGTTGGCAGAGATACATGGAGGCATATGTGGCTCCCACATAGGGTCGAGGGCCCTTGCCGGGAAGGCGTTCCGGCAAGGCTTCTTCTGGCCCACTGCCCTCCAGGATGCGACGGCACTAGTAACCAAGTGTGAAGCATGCCAGTTCCATTCAAAGAAGCTTCATCAACCAGCTCAAGCCCTTCAAACAATCCCTCTCTCCTGGCCATTCTCGGTTTGGGGGCTCGATATACTGGGCCCTTTCCCCCGCGCTGTTGGGGGTTTTGAGTACTTGTACGTTGCAATCGACAAGTTCACAAAGTGGCCAGAGGTGGAAGCAGTGAGGAAGGTGACTGCTCAGTCAGCCGTCAAGTTCTTCAAAGGACTTATCTGCCGTTTTGGTGTGCCAAACAGAGTCATCACCGACAACGGCACGCAGTTCACAAGCCACACCTTCATGCAGTACATCCAAGACCTCGGCAGCAAGGTCTGTTTTGCTTCCGTGGCACATCCACGGAGCAACGGCCAAGCTGAGAGGGCAAATGCTGAAGTGTTGCGAGGCCTGAGAACGAAGACCTTTGACAAGCTGCACAAGAGTGGAAGGCGCTGGATTGATGAGTTGCCGGCGGTTCTTTGGACGATCAGGACAATGCCAAATCGAGCCACCGGCCAGACACCTTTTGCCCTGGTATACGGGGCAGAAGCAGTTCTCCTCACGTCACTCATATACGGGCCACCTCGAGTGCTCGCTTATGATGAGCTTGAGCAAGAGCCATTGCGCCAAGATGACGGGACGCTCCTTGAGGAAGATCGTCTTCGGGCGGCTGTGAGAGCGGCACGCTACCAGCAAGCCTTGCGCCGCTACCATAGCCGCAAGGTTCATGCCAGAAGCTTTGAGGAAGGCGACCTTGTTCTTCGGCGCGTTCAGTCGGCCAAGAATTCCAACAAGTTGACGCCGAAGTGGGAAGGCCCTTATCGGGTAATACGAGTCACCAGGCCTGGCGCAGTCCGCCTGGAGACCGAGGATGCCGTCCCAGTTAGCAACTCCTGGAACATTGAGCATCTTCGCAAGTTTTACCCGTAAGGCGCGGCATGCCGGGCCTCTCAGCAAGCCACCTTTTGTACAAGCTTTGTCGGCAAGGCATGTGAACCTTTGTACAAAGCCAAGCGCAGTCCCTGAGCGTAAATAAATGAAGCATTGGCGCCCTAAGTCATAGCATGCATGCTAGGTCGAGTCTCTTCCTTGGTTAGGGTTGATAGTGCTCAGCAGCGACTAACCCCTAGCTTAGAGGTCGAGTGCGCATCTATCTGTTTATCTTCTGTCCTCTTTTGGTTCGCAAGGCGCATGAGCACTTCTGCTGAGCTACTTGGAAGAAAGAAAACGGACCGGCGTCCCGACCTCGGCGAACCAGAGTTGCCGGGGCTGCAAGCACGGGGATCCAACCGCGGCAAGACAAGGTTGCCGGGGGCTGCAGATCCAGATAAGTCTTTTATCCTTTGTCATGCATTTCGAAACGGGACTAGGCATGTGAAACCTCGTTTTTATCTCTAGGCTCCCGTGCTCCCCTTTTTCCTATACCTAAGGATTATTTCCTAGGTCCGGATTTTGTTGTAGCCGCGGCGGCAAGGAGGTAGAGCGAGGGGCCTAAAGCCCACTTCATCCCTGCCTCCGCCAAGAGCGCGAGAACGGTCGAGTGGTGTGGGGGGACGGCAAGGCCTGTTCCCGGGCGAAAAATGTTTATCTAAAACAATAACAAGGATTCGCTCCTTGTCGCGGGACTTACCCACAAACGAAAAACCCGGCAAGCATCCCTTTTTCATTAAAAACATCCCATACAGGTACAGTTCATACGAAATGAAAAACCTGAACAAAGGGGATTACAAGCTTTAAATTTAACAAGGCCCGCAGGCTTACAGATTAAAAAAGAGATAAGGTGCCCGTGATCCCTTTCTTGTCCCTCTCCTCAGGAGGTAGGTCAAGGAGGCGAGAGGGCAAAAGGGGCGCCTAGGCGAGCTACGAGCAGCAGAAAGCACCAAGAGAACACCTCGGTGGCCGCCCACGGGCGGGCCGGTGATGACGGTGCCGGGCAAGGAGCTGGAAGACGAGGCGGCAGGACTGGCAATACGCGATGAAGGCGTCGGTGCCCGCGTACTCCAAGTTGACGGCCTTGCCGCCCGCCCTCTTCCTCTTCCACAGCCTCCCGACGCCAGCCGCCCAAGGAGACGGCCCCAAGAAGTTCAAGGAGCTGGCCCCACCCCCGGCAAAACCCTGCCGGAGGAGTGGCCAGGTGCAGATGCTGCTGCTGCCGCACCCGCCTAGGCGCGGGGCGTCCGACGCCTAGTCGGACTCGTCCCCGCTGTCCTCCTCGTCACTTTCGCTCAAGGAAGAGCTTCCATCGTCGGAATCTCCATCAGAGGAGCTCTCCACGCAGCATTTCAGGCGAGTTCCAAACTCTCCGAAGACCTTGATGGAGAGCAGGCCGTCCTCGATTAATTTGAAGTAGAGGATGAGCCCTGCCGTCAGGCTGTGGATGCGGGCGAACGTCTTCCATCCACGGCGGAGGTACATAACTCGAGGAGCCGGGAAGTCGACGTCGACCCATGTGCCCCCGTTCCCACAACCCCTCATGTGCAACCTGAGGGTCTGGGGCGGGTCACGCTCCATCACCCGAGCAAACGGGGCAGGGAGACGAAGACAACGACGCGGAGGCCGGCGCGATCAATAACTCACAAGGCTGGTCTTCAATGTGGCCCTCCATCGGGGAGGGCATCATTGGCGGGGGCAAGGCCGGCGCGCCGCCCCGTCCTCCTCTTCCCCGAGCGCTACGGCCTCTGCCCCGACCTCGCCCACAGCCTCGCCCCCTCCCCTTCCCCTCGCGGCCGGTTCCACCACCGCGGACTCAGGAGGAGGAGGGACGCGTTGTCGAGCGGCGACCCTCGCCGCCACCGTCGAGGGACCAGGATTCCCCATCTCCATGGCGGGTGAGAGGAAGAAGCAGAAGCAGGAGGAGATAGAAGATGTTAGAATGAGGGATGCCATCCCCCTTCCCCCTCTTTATAAAGGAGCGGGGTTGGGGCTCAGCCGCCCCACTCGACCAATCCTGACACCGGAGGCGCAGGGAATCAGGACCGACCCGCTGCCCCAACCAGCGACGGCCCGGTTTCCCGCCTCCACCGCTTGCCACCCCAGGCGCATGAAGGACGCGTGGCGGACGTGCAGAACTGAGGGGACGGGTGAAGCGACCTCTCCCCACCCTGTGATCGTGGGGAGTGGACGCCTTGAAGACCGCGCCCCGGCCCTGCTCAGTAAATGAGCCGCGCCTCCACGTCTCCCTCTTTTTACGGGGAAGGCGCGAGCCGCCTCTTTACTGTGATATGACGCATGCGTGTGGAAACCGCCCCACGCATGCCGCCCACGTCACGCACACCCCTCCACGCCGTGCCGCGCGCGCGGGTCGTGGGAAGCGAACCGCGCGAAGAGTCTTACCACGGTGAAAACCGCCCCGCCTGCCCGCGCACCGTTTTTGACCTGGCCCAACAACGTGTCGCGCTTATGTGTGGCCCAGGCCCGGGGGCTCCTGTCGGTGTACAAAAAGAGGGGCACGCTTTTGTACCCCTTTACCTATGCACGGGCAGTCGGAGCCGCGCCCACGGCCACACCACGCAGAACAGGGGAGGTGAGCCAAGGTAAGACCGAAGCCCAAGACAATCAAAGCAACGCCAAGGCCAAGACCACAAAGAGCAGAGGAACGAAGCAGGTTCCCCCGGCAAGACCCTTGCCGGGCAGCCTCAGCAGCCCCGGCAAGGTCCTTGCCGGGGCAGCTCGCCCCACATCAACAGAGCAAGCTACGCTTGAGCCCACGGTCCCCTACGCCATCATCGACGTGGGGCCAGGGCTCGGGAAGGCACCTCTGTGGTGGCATGCAGATCTTTGTGAAGACATGTTCAAGATCAGACGAGGATTAGAAGACGATGATCCTTGGCAAGATCCTTGCCGAGGAAGGCCACCAAACCCTCGGCAAGATCCTTGCCGGGGACGACAACGCGCCATGGCCAGACCCTTGCTGGGCCACCCGGCGAGGCCCAAGCCAAGGACGCCGGCGGGGCAACCGCCAGGCCCGCGCCAACCAAGCTTCCACCACCGTTCACATGCAGCTGCCAGTCCAACCAGCTGGGCGGGCACCTGCGTGGCAACATGCAGCTCCCAAGCCAACTCATCGAGCGCCTGTGTGGCGGCATGCAGATCTTCGTGAAGGCTCCGCCACTGCACCACCTCAGCTGCCTGCCTGCCTACATGGCACCACGCACCTCACTGGCCAGGGCGCGTGTCAAGGCGAGGAGGAGCGGCGACGGACGGGACGGGCCTCGCCCCCGTCCCCAATAAAGCATGGGGACACCTAAGCTACACATTAAATGCGTCTTGTCCTGTAATACGAGCGATAAGCTCAGGACACTGTATGCCTTTCCACCTCTTGTGTGTCACTGTGGAAGCCCCTTTCAACTATAAAAGGAGGCCCATGACATACTGGAGAAGGATTTGGCTCTTCCGAACCACGCACTGACCACAACTAGTTTGAGAGCGCAAGAACTCTCAGAAATACACCCACCGAAGAAGGACTACGGTTTTACGCATCCTCGCGGCCCGAACCTGGGTAAACGATCCTTGTGCTGTCTACTAGCCCTGCTCTCCACACAACCCTGCGCCCCGGCAACCGTAGTAGGGATTCTTGTGATCCCATAGGTGTCGTTCCACACCAACATCACTGGCCTGGCCATGAGCTAGGTGGCCTCCTGTGAAGGCGCCAACGAACTCATGGCACAGATCTGACCAAGAAGAAATGGAATCCGCCGGCAAGTGCATCAACCAAGACATAACATTGGGCTTCAGTGCCAGCGGGAAATAATTGGCAAGCACCTTGTTCTCGCGAGCTCCGTCCGCCTGCATCGTGATGGTGTAGATGCTGAGGAACTCGGACGGATGAGTCTTGCCGGTGTACTTCTCGCCGACGTTGGGCTTGAACCTGCGGTGGGACGGCCACTGGAACTGCCGCAGCTCACGGGTAAAGGCTGGGCATCCCACCTCGTAAGGTAGGCCGCTGGTCCCCCCGGTGCTGGGTGGTCCATAGCGGGTGCCGCCCGCTTGTCCGACTGGTGGCGTGTATCATGCCGGCGCTCAATAGTGGTTCGAGTATCTTCGTGATCTCGTTCTTGAAGAACTTGGTGCTGGTCGCGGTGGGTACGCGGGTCAGACGACGCTATAGAGATGTTATCACAAGCGTCGTCACGACGGGCATACGCCCGCGGCGGCTGGCGAGGAGGAGGAGAGTGCACCGTGGCCGCAGCTCCCCCGGACCTCCCAGCGCTAGCATGTGGTGGCTCGATGGAGCGCCGCCCCGAGGGCCCCGCCGGTCGCGGATCATCTTTCTTGGCGATGGCGATGAGGCTCCGGATGGTGGCCCTCCACTCGTCGAGCTTCTCTGCGGCAGGAGGGAAGTCGAGGAGCAGCTGCGCGCGCGCCAAAGCTTCCGCTGGCGTGGGTGGCGGCGATAGCTGCGTGGACCGTGGCGTGCTTCGACTTCTAACCATGTTAGAAGGAGCTCCACCACGGCCCAGCGGCTGCGCGCCATTTTCGCCAGCACTTCGGCGGGCATGCTGAACTCCTTCATCCCGCGGATGACGCACAGGGCTCATCCCACGGCGGTGCCCAGGGTCGCCGGCGTGGCGACGCTGTTCGTTGCGCACACCATGGGAAGAGCACGCAGTAGTCGCCGGCGTGGGTGTCTTGGAGGTCGTTGCGCCACCCGGAGGTGGCACTACGACACCCCTGGAAGGCCCGGCGCCGCCTGCGGGGGGGGGGGGGGGGGGGGGGCAGCTCCGTCTTTGGATCTGGCGATGTGCGGCCGGTCGTCGGGCGTGCGAACGACGCCGCTCGCCAGGCTTTGACTGCCAGGGTGATGCTGGTGCTCGCGGACCGCGGCCCGGGTCCTGTCCGCGACCGGGCCGCTGCTCGCCCGTAGTGGTACGGGCAGTTCGGCCCCGGCCCGACGAGCCGATCATCGTGGCCGTCTTCTTCTTGGGAGCCATAGCGATGAACAAACGCTAGGCTAGCTACTAGACGAGATTCTCACAATTGCGCGCCCCCTACCTGGCGCGCCAAAGATGTCGGTGTCGAACGACACCTATGGGATCACAAGAATCCCTACTACAGTTGCCGGGGTGCAAGGTTGCGAGAAGAGCAGGATCAGTAGTCAGCACAAGGATCGTTTACCCAGGTTCGGGCCGCGAGGATGCTTAAAACCCTAGTCCTGCTTTGGTGGGTGTATTTCAGAGAGTTCTTGAGCTCTCGAACTAGCTATGGTGAGTGCGTGGTTCAAAAGAGCCGAATCCTTTCCCAGTATGCCATGGGCTTCCTTTTATAGGCGAAAGGGGCTGCCATAGTGGCATACAGGAGGTGGAAAGGCATACAGTATTGCAAGCTTATCGCTCGCATTACAGGACAAGTTGCATTTAATGCGCCGCTGAGGTGTCCCCTAGCTCTATCGGGGGCGGGGGTGAGGCCCGTCCCGTCCGTCGTTGCTCCTCCTCGCTTCGATACGCGCCCTGGCTAGCGATGCGTGCGGCGCCATGTAGACAGGTAGGCAGCTGAGGTGGCACGGTGGTAGGGCCTTCACGAAGATCTGCATGCCGCCACGCAGGCGCCTTCCGAGTTGGCTTGGAAGCTGCATGTTGCCACGCAGGTGCCTGCCTAGCTGGTTCGGGCTGGCAGCTGCATGCGAACGGCGGTGGAGACTTGGCTGGTGCGGGCCTGGCAGTGATCCCGCTGGCGTCTTTGGCGAGAGCCTTGCCGGGGGGGCCGGCAAGGGTCTTGCCGTGGCGCGCTGTCGTCCCTGGCAAGAATCTTGCCGGGGGGTCTTGTGGCTCTCCTCGGCAAGGATCTTGTTGAGGTTCGTTGTCTTTTGATCCTCATCTGATCTTGAATATGTCTTCACAAAGATCTGCATGCCACCACGGAGGTGCCTCCCGAGCCCTGGCCCTACGTGGCTACTGGTATTGGGGACGTGGCTCAAGGGTGGCTCGCCCTGTTGGTGTTTGGGCGTGCTGTCCCGGCAAGAGTCTTGCCGGGGCTGCTGAGGCAGTCCCCGGCAAGGGTCTTGCCGGGGGAAACTGCTCCGCCCCTCTGCTTCTTTGCGTTCTTGGTCTTGGCGTTGCTCTGGCTGTC
Organism: Aegilops tauschii subsp. strangulata; assembly: GCF_002575655.3. Lineage (NCBI taxonomy): Eukaryota > Viridiplantae > Streptophyta > Magnoliopsida > Poales > Poaceae > Aegilops > Aegilops tauschii. Next base: position 275,854,812 of record NC_053038.3, on the reverse strand, counting down.
TTGGGCTTTGGTTTTGCCTTGGTTTACCTCCCCTGTTCTGTTTGGTGTGACCGCGGGCGCGGCTCCGACTGCCCGTGCATAGGTAAAGGGGTACAAAGGTGCGCCCCTTCGTTTGTATACCGACATATACACAATATTCAACACCATGTTCTTAGTTCAGACATCATATCTAATGCCCTCTGTTTAGCATATAAATCACATATGTGAATTAAATGATGTGATCCTGATTACTTAGATAACATGTAGGTGAATTATGTCATGCGATCCTGTTTAGTTATTCATCATATCTTTGAATTATGTTATGCTATGCTATCCAGTTTAGATAGACATCATATATGTGAAATTATGTCATGCTATCCGTTTTAGTTAAACAATATACATGTCAACTATTTCATGCCCTCTTTTTTCCACACTATCTATTGCATCTGTCTCTCATACAATGTCTGTACATTCAACTATGTTTCCTGTTTATCAGCCATTTGAATTGGAGCGGGTGATGCCAGCATCTAGTGGACTAAAAACACGGTCTTCAAATAAAACAGTGCTACCTCTTGGTGGAGATAGCACCCCAGTTGTACATGCACGAGAACCAGCCCTACCACACATAACCCAAACTCTCGCAGATTGTACCCCTACTACGATGGACAGAGAACCAGCTTCACCCAATCTAACCCCAACCCTAGCAGATAGTAACCCAGTTCCTGTTGACACAGCACCATCTCCACCACAGAGCTCCCAAACAAGAGCAGTTAGTATGGCAGCTCCAGTGCCCAAAGGGCCAGTACTACAACGGCGAACCCCAACTCCACCCGTTAGTACGCCTATTCCTGTGGAGGAAGCACAACCAGCTAGTCGTAGTTTAGCATCTATCGCATTTGATGTTGTTAAATCGTATGTGCATATCTTCCCATCTTGGAAATATTATACTGAAGATGAAGGAAAATGCCAGTTGCAGGTGTTTGTCCAGGAGTTATGTGTAAGTAATGTTATTCATGGCAATTACTTTGCTTTGTCCCATACATCCTACCTCCATGATGGTTATAATACAGCAAATTTTCCCATTTTTCTCTATAGAGAAGGACTGATTTGGAAACTCAGGATGAGGTAACCTGTGCTAATACCTCTGCTATCTTCAAGAATGCTTGGTGGCAGTATCGGAATTACCTGAAGAGAACATACTTCACCGGCAAAGAAAATCATCAAATTCCCTTATGTTCTCCTGAGACACATTTACTGGACGATGACTGGGAACGCCTTGTTCTGTACTGGTCCCGAACCAAGAGTGTGGTAAGGTCTATGAGCTCATTTTATTTTAAGTACTATATTCTTGTGTCTTACTGTAGTCTGTTCATGTAGAACAAGTGCTTAAACCTGAAGAACAACTGTTCAAATTTAAGATTCCATTTCTATCATTGTTCAAAAAAGCGCCAGGCGTTAATTGTGCGTTTTGCCACCGCCTTGCGCTTTACTGACCAAAGCGCATGCTTATGCGCAGTTATGCATAGATTAAGCATAGTTATGCGCAATGCGTATCGCCAACGCCTAGAGCCTAGGCGCGCTTAGGCGCTCGCTTAGGCGCGCCTTTTTTTACTATGATTGTTATCGTGCATACTGCTTTGCTCTTGTATCACTGTATTTACTCATACAAACTTATTTTTAAATTGAAGGATCCAATCGAAACTTCAATGGCACAGCAGGTATGTTCACGCATGTTTCTTTAATAGGCTTGCTCTTATCAATAGCTCTGTTGATTTCAATTTCAATTGTGTATACAGTTGAATTCTCATATCATGCACATTACTAGCATCACAATAGAGCCAATAGTGTTGTTGTACATGTAGACCCGTGGTACCCATCTGAAATCTTGTTGTGCCGTGTAGTTTCCCACGCTTTGTATTCTTTCACTGCTGCTTTGTCTTGAACTGATATGATTTGAACCGTGTCTCTATTTTGATTTGGCAAGACAATGCAGTGACCAAAGGACATAGGCATATGTTTGTTTGATGCTTTTATTATGTACTAGTACTTGGCAATAGAAGACTAGGTAGTTTAATCCTGTCCACCTTATTAATGAACTGGTTCACCGAAATGAGTTTCATATACTAGTACATGCTAAACTGTTATGTGTCTGCTTGTTTCTTCTTTTAGAATGCTGACAGAATATTGGGGAAGAGTGCCTTATTAAGCAATGGTGAAGGAAGTAATGCAGATAAGGTTCACGATAGTGACACATCCTTGTTGGTCTCCAACAAAGCTGATAAAACAGCTAAGGAAGACTATCTTGAAGACAGTGAGACAACCCCAAAGTCCTGTCTTGGTTTAGTGTTGGAGTTACTGGCCACTACCGCTTGAACAGGCTATTCAAACTCACTGTCTGAATCAGTTCGGTTTCTTGAGTCTCAACTACAAGCTGAAAGACATCGATCAGCTGTGCTGCGACAAGAAGCAGAAGGATTGCGGAAGTCCCTGGAGCATTTAGATGCATACATTCTGGTGCAACAGCAAGCGTTGGAGGATTTTAGCGCCAAACAGGACAAAGCTAATAAGCTTGCTAAGCTTATTGCCAGCATGGTGGATACCATGTTTCTTGAGCTCTTATGAAGTTGTTTCAGTTATGCTCTTGTTTTGCTGCCGCGTTTATTTGCACTGGTGGCCAATTTTGACGGCCAGTGTATGTAATATGCTCCTTGGTTCCCTATATTTGCACTGGTGGCGAACTATGATGCCCAGTGGATGTAATATGTGTAATAGTGGTAATAGGCTAGCGTTAATTCCTTGCTTATTTATTTCCTTATTGTCTTGTTTAGTTGTTTTCTTGTAGTCACTGCAGTTCTTTTTCTGTGTTTTTCTAGTGGCCACAATAACCTATTTTTGGAAACTAGGCCAAAATAATCATGGCAACACACGGACTGTTGTAACCATGGGCCTCCTGCGGGCCGTATGATCCATGGGCCTTCTACGGCCGTAGGATCCATTGGCCTTCTATACGGGCCGTAGGATCCATGGGCCTTTTACGGGTCGTAGGATCCATGGGCCTTCTACGGGGTGTATCATCATTTCGCCAATCATGGGCCGTACTATTCATGGACAATAAAGGGCCGTTTATTGGCCATATTTGATAACTGTATAAAACAGCCCAACGGGTATTTTTCGACATGAAAACGGCCCAACGTATTAACGGGCCGCAAACGGGCCGACTGTAACCACGGGCTGAGTTTGGCCCACAAGCAGAAAATGACAGTAATGGGCCGTAGGTAACCGAATGCTGGAAATGAGCCCAAGAATAAATGGGCCCTGAGAAGGCCGAAAGATATCATGGGCTGGAAATGGCCCAACGGAATAATGGGCCGTTAATGGGTATAAAGTGATACACTGTTCATTATGGGCCAGTTTTACCACGGGCCATTAAGGGGCCGAGGGTTACTAAGGGCCTCATATGGGCCGTAAGACGTCATGGGCCATACATGGGCCAGAAGTTAAAACGGGCTGGAATTATATTGGACGGCCCAGATGACGCTACTGGCCTAATTCGTATAGGCCGTAAACGGGCCCTGGGATAGCGGGTTGTAAATGGGCTATATGTGAACATGCCGTTAACTGGGCCGGCCCGCCACCTTTTGACCAAGTCAAACGGGCCGACCTTTTCACACGAATGGGCCTCTGTTGGGCCATGCCACATGTCGATGTATCATAGGCGCTTTGGGTCCAATGAGTGGATGACATCTGTCCCAACGGTGAGCCGACACGTGTTTCCTCCAGCCAATGATGATTTTACACGTGGAAAATCCCCATTGGCTTGGGCTGTTAACGGGTTATCGGATCCAAAACTAGACCCGATAGCTTAACGGCATTCCGTTACGGTGGATGCCACGTGTTAGTCACCCTTGACGAAAGCACTTCTGTGACGCGCGATTTAGCGTCATGGAAGTGGACACCTCCGTGATGATAATTTTGGTAATGTCATGGAACACTTCTACGACAGCACATGTATGACAATCTTGATTCTTTCATAAATTTTTCATGGATGTACATGCATGACAGAAAACGTGACCTATTGTGACAAACACGTAGCATCACGGAAGTGTATTTGTTTTGTAGTGCTAGCAGTGATACTCTCTCGAACAGGTAGGAAGTGAGCCACTTTGGAAAGACGATCAATCACTACAAAGATAGCATTATTCCCTCTCTTGGTCCTGGGAAAGCCGGTGATGAAGTCCATACCAACTTTATCCCATTTCCACTCAGGAATAGCTAAAGGCTGAAGGGTGCTAGCAGGACTCTAATGTTCTGCCTTAACGAGACGACAAACATCACAGTTAGCGATGAACTCAGTGATTTCTCTCCTCATCCTAGTCCACCAGAACCTCTGGCGTAGGTCCTGATACATCTTAGTACTACCGGGATGAATCGTGAGAGGAGATTCATGAGCCTCCTTAAGGATCAGTTGTCGCAGATGTGGATTCTTGGGAACCACCAAGCGATTCTCAAAGAAAACAACACCTCGATCATCTATAGAGAAACTACCACCAACTCCCTTGTTAACGTTCTCTTCATCCGGGAAATTCACGTATCCTGCTTCTGAGCAGAGATGATCTGATCCACAAGAGTAGGTTTCGCCACCAAGGTAGAAAGGAATCCATGAGGAGCAATGTGAAGGTTAAGCTTACAGAATTCCTCATGAAGAAGTGGTTGGCCCTGCTGCAACATGAGATTGTTGCAATAGGACTTACGACTTAGCGCATCAGCCATGACATTTCCCTTGCCTGGGGTGTAGGTAATCCCTAAGTCGTAATCTGAGATCAACTCCAACCAACGTCTTTGCCTAAGGTTCAAATCTGGTTGGGTGAAGATATACTTGAGACTCTGATGGTCGGTGTAAATATCGCAACGTTTACCAAGAAGGTAATGTCGCCATGTCTTAATTGCATAGACTATGGCTGCAAGCTCTAGATCATGTGTAGGATAATTCTCCTCATGTGGATGCAACTGTCGAGATGCATAGGCAATCACATGACGATCCTGCATAAGAATGCAACCTAGTCCTTGTCGTGAGGCATCACAATAGATAACAAAGTATTTAGTGAAATCAGGTGGCACAAGTATGGGAGCAGAAGTCAGGCGTCTTTTCAGTTCCTGAAAACTTTTTATCCTTCTTGAGAAGTTCTGTGAGAGGTTTGGCCACTTTGGAGAAGTTCTCAACGAAGCGGCGACAATAACTGGCTAGACCAAGGAAACTCCTAACTTGTTTAACTGTTTCCGGTGGAGTCCAATCAAGAACAGCCTGAACTCTCTCGGGATTGACAGCAATGCCCTTACCAGATATCACGTGGCCTAGATAGGTCACTTCTGGCAACCAAAATTCGCACTTGGAGAACTTGGCATAAAGGCGGTGCTCTCTGAGTTTTTCTAACACAAGTCTAAGATGTTTGGCACGCTCTTCCTCGTTCTTCGAGTAAATAAGTATATCATCGAGGTAAACCACGACAAACTTAACTAAGTACTCCATGAAGACCGAGTTCATCAAGCGGGAGAAAGTGGCTGGAGCATTAGTTAGACTAAAGGACATGACGGTGTACTCGTACTGGCCATAACGAGTGACAAAAGCCGTTTTAGGAATGTCCCCGTTTCTAATCTTGATTTGATGGTAGCCTAACCTCAAATCCATCTTGGAAAAGACTGAGGATCCAGCGAGCTGATCATATAGGTCGTTGATCCTGGGGAGCGGATACTTGTTCTTTACCGTGACCAAATTAACGGGACGATAATCTACAACCATCCGGTCCGTTCCATCCTTCTTCTTGACGAAGAGGACAGGACAAGCCCAGGGAGAAGAACTAGGATGGATGAAACCATTTTGTAAGGACTCATCAAGTTGTTTCTTAAGCTCGGCTAGCTTTAAGGGTGCCATCTTGTAAGGTCTCCTAGAAATTGGGGCGGTTCCTGGGATAAGATCTATGACAAACTCTACATCCCTGTCAGGTGGAATTCCTGGCAGTTCCTCAGGAAAGATATACGGAAAGTCACGGACTACCGGGATATCTTCAAGGTCTGGAAGAGGGTTGGCATTAAGGGAATAGAGCTGACGCTTTGCAACTCTGGTGGAGACACTGACTATCTTGCCAGATGGGTGTGTGAGCTGAACAGACCTGATGTAACAATCAATCTTGGCATAATGAGCTTTCATCTAGTCCATACCCAAGATGATGTTAATATCTATAGACTTGAGGGCTATAAGTGATGCAAGGAATACAAGTCTGTCAACGAGGATTTCATTACCATGGCTTACACTAGAAGTTTGCCATTTGGATCCAGGAGTTCGAATGAGTAGTGGGGAGGGCATATCACAAAATGACATGTCGTGCAAGCGGGCATAACTTTCGGAAATGAAGGAATGAGACACTCCAGTATCAAACAGAACCGATGCTGGATGACAGTTGACAAGGAGTGTACCAAGAACGACATCTGGATCATCATGAGCGTCTTTAGCTGAGACGTGATGCACACGTCCACATTCAGTGGGAGCTGACTTGGCACTGATCATCTTGCGTGATGGCTTACCACGGCCAACAGACTTCTCGGGCTGGGGTGGAGCAACACGGGTCTGAGTGCAAATACGGGCGATGTGGCCTGGCTCTCTGCACTTGTAACAAATTTGGGAGGTAGGACGTGGACCCGCATTGGCAGGCGGTCCACCAATAGGCCTGGGTGGAGCATATAACTGAACCGGGTGAGGCGCCACATAAGATGGCGTCGGTGTGTAGCTGGGTGGAAGAGCAGAGTTCGGAACACAAATCTGGCGCTTCTGAGAACTAGAACCGGACGAAGAACCCAAATCACGGGTGTGCTTACGAGACTCCTCGTAAGCGAGCTGAGTTGTCTCTGCGTTAATGGCCTTGTTCACGAGAGCTTGGAATGTATTGCAATGATGCAAGTGAAGATCATGATGCAACTTGGGGTTGAGACCCTTCCGGAACCTAGCCTGCTTCTTGGCGTCTGTGCACACTTCTTCTGTAACATAGTGGGCGAGGTTCCCAATCTCTGTACTATAAGCATCAACAGCCATCTTACCCTGGGTAAAACTACAGAACTCTTCTCTCTTGCGATCGATGAGGGATTGAGGAATGTGATGCTCGCGGAAAGCCTCAGTGAAATCTCTCCAGGTAGGTATCTGGCCAGCTGGAAGCATAGCCTCATAGTTCTGCGACCAAAGGCTGGCAGGACCTTCTAGGCGATATGCAGCATAGGTGACCTTGTCACCTTCAGCTACGTTCGCAGAACGCAGCTTATGAGTGATTCTACGGAGCCAGTCATCTGCATCGAGTGGCTCAATGGAACGATGGAAGGTTGGTGGTTTCAGACCAATGAAGTCATGGATGGTCGCTGACTCTTTGCATTGATGTGCGGTGTTCTCCTCAATATGTGCTAACAAGCGATTAGTCTCATGCTTGTTCCTCTCCATCTCTAACATGAACTCTGCCAAAGATGGCTGGTCGGGAGGATCCTCCTCATCCCTACCACCTCCGTGGTTCAGGCTACGAGCAACAGAACTTCGGTTAACTGGCGACATCCTGAAGAACCAAGCAAGGAAGAAAGGATCGATTCAACATTAATATAAGGATGTAGAATGTAGGACAAGGAAATTAGTATCTCTCGAACTCCTAGGGAAATTTCGGCAGCATAACGGCAGTAGAATGCTCAAAGTGAGACATCCTGATAAAATGGGATAGTACAACAACTCAAGATCACCACTCTAGGTTCTGGGATAGTACTAATCAACTATACCGGAAGTACTCGAAAACTGGAGTATGACTCTGATCAACCAATCCTATGGGACTACGGAATAGTAACACGTGATCCTGGTAGACGGAAGAGACAGCCTAGTTCCTTAACCCCGTAGGAAAGATAGGATGACTCAGATCAGAAGGCCATGAGGTATAAGGACTAAAAAAGAGCCTTATGTTCCCTTCCACAATCAATTCCCGTATATAACTAAACAATTTCTAGACTCAACTTCGACCAGTTTGGCTTGGTAATCCTACAGGCAGTCAGGCTCTGATACCAAAGCTGTCAGGACCCCGATCCTAAGACATACCGATCTAGCACGTAACACATCATATCACTTTGCGGCCTCACGCATGGTGTTCCCACGGGTGCCACCTTACCTGGCCCGGGACCGTTTGCGTCTTTTGGCTCACGTATATGATAGTGTTGCTAGCATCCATATGATAGAGAACCCGGGCCGACATGGCTGGTCGTAAACCCAAAGTGGCACTAACTTACAGGGACAGGCATACATGACCCAGCAACGAACGTGTCGGTCATCAGCGAGTGAATCCGGGCTGTAGCAACTGGGCTAACAGGACTCTGGGAACCCGGGCTGTAGCAGGCTAGCGGGAGTCCGGTAGACACCGCGTGACATTTCCCCGAAGGGACAGAAACAGGAACGAAGAAGGACACATGCCGGCCAGTCTAAGTGTTCCGGAGCAGTAGCAACTGGGCTAACAGGACTCCGGTAATCCGGGCTGTAGCATACTACCATGGCTCAGTGGAAGCACTAGACCACATTTCCCCATAAAAAAGGCTACCAAGGATAGACAACTAGGTTGTCGGATCCCACACATAGCAATACACGTCACACATACGCATAACATGCAAGTATGTGTTGTACAACATGGCATCACAACCTAACTCAAACTCATATAGATAAAGGCCCAGAAGAGCCACATAGCATTCAATACAAACAGGGGTCTCATGACCCATCATTCAGAGCATACAAGCAATGGAAGCATTACATGTCTGAGTACAGACATCTACAAAAGAAAAAGGCTGAGAAGCCTGACTATCTACAAGACCCTCCCAAGGGTACAAGATCGTAGCTGAGGTAACAAGCTAGTCGTCGAAGTCCATGCAGAACTACTACTGAGACAGAAGTCTCATCTACAAAAACATAAATAAAGCAACGTGAGTACGAAGGTTCTCAGCAAAACTTACATCAGATCCTACCATACATGCATTTGTATCAAGAAGGTAATGTGGGGTTTAGTTGCAGCAAGCCAGCTTTGACTGAGTGGCTATCTTGTACTACGACTGCTGGTAACTCTTTTGAGGTGGCGCACACGAGTCCACTAATCACCACATCAATACGCTACTATGGATTCATTCCCGTCTTCCTACGAGAAGGCCTCCATAGCACTCACACTTGTCTTGAGCATTTTAGGGTATCCACTTCAAGTTGTCTATGTACCACGTAAGCATCCAAGAAGTCCATAACCGCGGACCGGCTATTCGAATAGATAATGTTAACCCTGCAGGGGTGTACTTCTTCACACACGCTCTCGCCACTTACCGCCATGTACACGTCATGTATCTCGGCAACCTTCAAGCGGAAGCCTGGAGAGGGAGTCGGCCACGACCAAAATAACCACACAAGACTCTAGTCCAGGTTTATCGCCTATTCGGGTTCCATCCGCAAGGAGATCCGGCCGGGGTTTCACTCACGGCCCCAAACGATGTGTGCAGGGTTCCCAAGCCCACGTCGCCGGATGGATCTATGCTTGGTACACCGTGCCACTTGTGCCTAGTCTGTCCCAAGCCCACCTGGCCGGGTGCCACTTGGTAGACTACTAACACTACCTACAAACACCAGAAACTAATTGCAACTCCTGGACAGAGATCAAGTTGGTTAATAAGTCGAGAGAGCTTGGAGCGCCCGGAGCCCAATGTGTGGTAGTAGCTAGTCATTGGACAACATACACAGAACTCAGTGCTTAAGGACGGTTCCAGTGAGACAACCCACCATGTACTCCTACATGGCCTCTCACCGCTACCTTTACCAAATCATGTTCACACACTTAACTCTCAACACCAGAACATATCGTAACACTCCAATTCATTCCCAATGAATCAGACCTGATACAACTCTAAGCAATAGCAGGCATGGCATGGTAGGAACACAACAAGGCTCCATCAATTCCTACACATGCTAGTGGGTTTCAACTATTTACTGTGGCAATGACAGGTCATGCAGAGGAATGGGTTCAACTACCGCAGCATAAAGTAGCAGTTGTATCGCTGTTGTCCTAATGCAATAAAAGAGAGCAGGAGCGAGAGAGTGGGATTGTATCGGAATGAACAAGGGGCGGGGTTGCTTGCCTGGTAGATCAACAGAGGGGCACTGCTCCTCAGACAGGTACTCTGGAACACTCTCCGGAGCAGGACCTATCGAGAAGGAACGGTGTCGACAATCAATAAAGGAGCATATGCAACAATATGATGCATGAACATGGCAAGAAGATATGATGTTGTTTGAGCTAATGCAACTAGCATCATTTGGTTGAAGTCCATTTGAACCAAAGATTCAAATGCAACTCCAGGATAAGCTCTTATAAATGCCATTTATGTGTTTTCACTTATACAGTAGGTATAAGTTGGTTCGTCATGCATGAAACAAGTATGGATGGATAGATTGAATTTTTCTGATAATTTTTCATATATAAATTATTTCAATCTGAGCTACGGTTGAATTTCTGTGAATTTTTGAAGTTTATAACATTTCTGGATTTTCTTGATTTAAATTAAAACGAGAAAGAATAACTACGTCAGCATTCGTCATGCCTGCGTCAGTAGGTCAACGGCGCTGACCAGGTCAAACCTGACGTGTGGGGTCCACACGTCAGTGTCACAGGTTAAACAGGGGGGTTTAACTTATCCTAATTACAGGATTAGTGGCGATGGGGCCCACTGGTCAATGTCAGGGGTTTGGTTAGGTGGTGATTAGCACTAAGCTAATCACCTGACCGACGGGGCCCACTATCAGTCCGGCGAGGTCGTCGCCGGCGACCACGGGAGAGAGTGACAGAGGTGCGGGGCGGCGCGTGGCGTCGTCCAGGGCGACGAGGGTGTGAGGCATACATGTAGGAGGTGGTCGGACGCGTGGCCGCGCGCACCGAGCGCGTGTCCCTGTCCTCCTGGCGCAAGGAAGGGGAGGACTGGCACGGCCAGCTGGCTGGGTCGGCCTGCTGGGCCGCTGGGCCAGGCCAGGCTGCACAGTGACGGGCTGCACTGGGAGGTAAGTGCAGGTGGGTTTTCTTCCCTTCTTTCTATTTTTGTTTTCTATATTTTGTTTTGATATATTTTTAAACACTAAATCATTTTATTTACTTCTGCCAATGTTTGCAGGAACTAGTTGGATTGCTAAAAAAATCCTCACCAATTAACGAAATTTTTGGACATATTATATATATATAACAAATATATATCCAAAGCAAATAATTACTTGATTAATGCCAATGGAAAAAATAAATATTTATGTGCTCCTAAAAATATTGGTTTGAATTTTATCTCTAACCAATATTTTCAGAGAGCAACATGAACATTTTCTTGGACCTTTTTGGAGCAATTTTTATCTGGGTTATTTCCAGAAATGATTTCTGAGGGTTTCACAAATCCCCATTTCAAATTTAAAAGAAATTTAAACATGATGCACACATGACTAGCTAGTCTAGGTCATACCAGAACTAGGGATGTGACACGGAGAGATCAAGGCAAAGTAAACCTCGCAAGGTTCCAATGACGTAAGCCATGACGAGCAAGACCAGGCGGGCGCCAGGCGGGCGCCAGCGCGCACAGTGTCCTTGTTTCCTCTTTGGTGCTAAGGAGGCAAGCGCAGGCGAGGAGTACCGAGGCATCTAGCAAAGGTTTCCATATCGGTGCAACGAGACCAAGACCAGCAGGACGGCAGGACGGAGGTCACTGTGGAGCCCAAGACGGCGTCACCACCAGAGCCTTTGGCAGGTGAAGACCACCTTTAGTCCGGATTGGCCGTTGTGGCATCCCTTCCCGCTCAATATTTGGGAAGAGGACCGGGGCCTCTATAAATAGGACTAGCCACCACAGTAGAAGGCATCTCGAACTCATTCAGTTCATCCTCACACCCACCAAGCACAAGAACACCTCTCCTCAGGAGGCTGTTCTTCCCTTGTACTGTTCATTCCCAGCCCAAGAGGCAATCCAACACACCACACTGGAGTAGGGTATTACACCACAACAGTGGCCCGAACCAGTATAAATCTCGTGTCTCTTGTGTTGCGAGTTCATCGAGCTAAGCTTTGAGATTGCGGTGAGCCTGAGGCATGATTAGGTAGGGGGAAATCTTCGTGCGCACCCCAGTGTTCGAACCTCAAGGGTTTTGCCGGAACCCGAAATCCGACATTTGGCGCGCCAAGTAGGGGTGCGCCGAAGCTTTCCTTCCGTCGATCCGTGTCCCGTCGCCTCATCGTATCCATGAAGGACGCTCGCTGAGCTCGCGCCGAGCGTCGGGCCACCCTCGCCGCCCGCGTTGCTCAGACGGCTCCTGTCGGCGGGCCACCCCATCGTTCTCTGTTGCCTGCCGCCAACGCCCTTACCGGCCCGGTGGGAAAAGAGCAGCAAGCGTCCTCGCTGCACCCCTTGATGCGGCGGGATGGCCGCACTGCCACTCCGTCGCTGACCCCGGCCGGCTCGTCGTCTCACGCTCGTCGCGCTCCCACGGACGCGCAAGCTGCATTGTGCGTGGCATGTGAGCTCCTGCGCTACCGCCCCATCGACGACCTCTACGAGGACTGGCTGGACCGCATCACCGAGCTCGTTAGCGCCGCAGGGGACTCCCCTACGTCGTCCCTCTCGTTGCCTCGCCCTCCGCCAGCTGCGGGCGAGGTGGCCCACGGAGCACCACCACCACCACCTCCGCACCAAGACGGCGTCCTGGCGCCGAGGCATGCGCCCCCCCGGCGCGACCCACCGCGTCGGGCACCTGTGCGCGAAGAAGGAAGCTGCCAAGAAGTTCCTCGTCCACAAGAAAACGCTCCCGCGCTCCAGGCACCACTACGACAGGACCGCGCGCCGCCTGCGGTGGCGGTGCGCGGGCATCAAGGCGAGGCTCCACATCTGCAGAGGGTCCCGGTGGCCACCGCAGGCTGTCGCGCCTTCACTCCTAAGCTGCGTAGAGTCGCATGGTCAGGTAAATTCAAGCCAGACCTGCCTCCGTGCTACGACGGCACCCCCGACCCCGCGAAGTTCCTGCAGCTCTACAAGCTGAGCATCGAGGCGGCCAACGGCGACGAAAAACTCATGGCGAACTAGTTCCCCATGGCTCTCAAGGATGGTGCCCGCTCATGGCTCCTGAACCTGCCTCCCGGCTCCATCTCCTTCTGGAACGAGATGCGCGACCGCTTCGTCGCCAACTTCCAGGGCACTCGCGACTGCCCTCCGGCCGCGGGTGACCTGCGCCGCGTCAAGCAGTAGCCAGGGGAGACCCTCCAGAAGTACATCCAGCGCTTCAACAACGTTCGCCTCAAGATCCCCAAGGTGACAGACGAGGCCATTATCTCCGCGTTTTCCGATGGTGTCCGCGGCGTCAAGATGAAGGAGGAGCTCGCCATCCACGAGGAGCTGTGCATGTCCTCGGAGTTGTTCAACCTGGCGACCAAGTGCGCAAGGGCTGAGGAATGGCGCCTTTCCCTTCTCGAGCTCCCGGCTGCCGACCTGGAGGAGAAGAAAGCCAAGGCCAAGGACGTGAAGCGCAAGGGGGTCACCATGCTCGCGGCGGAGCCAGACACGAAGCGCGTCCAGGACCAGCCCGAGTCATCCAAGAGCAGTCGGCCATTCTGCGCCTTCCACAACGTTCACACCACAACACCAATGACTGTCAAGAGCTCAGGGCCATTCGAGATGGATGCCTCGGTCGACGCCCCAAGCGCAATGACCAGGGCTACGGACGAGGAGGAGGACATGGCGGAGGACGCTGGGACGACCGTGGCCCTCGCCAGGAGTGGCGTGACCGACGTCGTGAGGACCGCTGGCAAGATCAGCCTCACGAAGGGGCATGGAGGGACCAGCCTCGTGAGGACCGCCCTTAGGGCAACGCTAGCCTTCCTCCGCTGCCGCCACCACCAAGAAGGAACGACAACCACCACCAGGACGAGGAGGCTGGAGGCTTCCAGGAGCCGGGAGCTATCACCTGCATCTTAGGTGGAGCCCAAGCCCCAGCCTCTTAGCGAATCTTCAAGCAGTTTGCTCGCGAGGTGAACACAGTCCTCCCCAGGCTCGAGGCCACACGCCCGCTTAGGTGGTCCAAGTGCGCCATCACCTTCAGTTTGGCAGATCAGCTCAAGTGCGCGGCCACCGCTGGCGCCCTCCCGATGCTTTGCTGACCCGTCTTCAGCAACGTACAAGTCACCAAGACCCTCATCGACGGCGGCACAGGGCTCAACGTCCTGTCCGTCGAGACATTCGACAGCCTTCAAGTGCCCTACGACCAGCTTCAGCCTACCAAGCCTTCTCAGGAGTGACCGACGGTTCCACCACGCCGATAGGGCAGGTCCGCCTCCCTGTCATCTTCGGACAGCGCAACAACTACCGTACCGAGCTCATCGACTTCGACGTCGCCCACATCCGTCAGCCATACAATGCCATCCTCGGGTATCCGGCCCTGGCCAAGTTCTTGGCGGTGACGCACCACGGCTACAACGTCCTCAAGATGCCAGGAAGCGGCGGGATCATCACAGTCCCCTGCGAAGAGAAAGATGTGGTGTGCTCCCTCGAGCACGCCTTCCAAGCAGCGTCAATCGAAGACCCCGACAGCAATGCAGCACAGTACCGTCCTGAGGTCGTCCCAAAGAAGAAGAAGCAGCTACTCCGCACAGGGCCTCAGGAGAGCGGCGCCGCAAGTGGAGCCACGTCAGGATCAGCACCCGCGCCTGGGGCGCCTCCCTCCCTCGCATAGGAAGGCGCGCCCGGCGCCCTCCTCGGGCAGGGCTTGGGGGCTCTCTTTTGGATGGCCTCTGACCTTGCCAACATCACGAGGGAGGTGCTCGGGCACCACGTGGAGGCGTGCTTCGCAGTATGTTTCCCTCAGGAGGACACCGGGCGAGGAGTGCCCGGCGCTCAGGAGTTCATCGCCAAGACCACCCAGGAACTGCAGGATGCAAGAGCCATGCGCGGTGATCGCCGCTCACCTCGCACGGCTCCCCATCCAGGCGAGGATGGCGGGCTGCGCGTCTGCATCGACGTCCCAGGGATCAACAGGGCCGCATCACAGGAGCTTTTCTGGCCTTCGCGCGTGGGATGCTGCGAGGGCCCACCTCACAGCTACGTTTGCATGCCTTTTGGCTTGCCGAGCATGGCGTCCACCTTCCAGCGCAACCTGTGGAGCATCCTGGCGGCTCAGGAGGCCAGGCACCACGCAGTCCTGGAGGAGATGGAGACGATTCTCAAGGAACCGCCTGGACCCCCAGAGCCTCCTGAGGCTCAGGGCCCCGGTGGCTCGTGAGGAACAACCCCTTCATCACGCGCCTTCAGCTGCCTCAACACCCCTTCGACAACAGAACCAGGTGACATCTTCCAATTTTATTTAGCTGGGAGCGCCCCTCGGGCTGCATCATTCCAAGGCCGCGTGGGTCCGTCCCTGCGGCATGTATCCTTTTATGTCTTTATCTTACTCTGTTGGGGGCGCCCCTCAGGCTGCATCATCCCCAAGCCGCTCGGCCCTGACCCAGTGGCGTGTATCGTTCTTACATTTACCTAAGCTAGTCTGCTTTTCATGCCTAACCTATCTGTGATCATCACCTGCTTGATTGTCACCTACCACGGGAGATGTTCACGTTGGCACGACGCTTGTGCTTGGGTCTGTCCCTGGAACGTCGATAAATGTGAGCGGTCGAGCTCTGGCCCTCGGCACGCCCCGCACGCGTCACCTCACCAGGCCCTCAGTGCCTTCATTCTCCTACGGAGCGACCAGTGGCCGGCCGGCAATCATAATGGCAATCTTTCCCCCTCCTCGTGCTGACTTGCGGGAACCTCCCGAGGACAACAACGGGCGGTACCGCGGGCTCCCTCTTCTCCCATGCGATTTGCTTGCGCGTTAAAAGGGGGGCTCCTGAGCATCGCGACTCAGGAGCTCCTACTGGCTCTCCAGCCCTCACCCCTGGCCTTGACCACGGCATCGCGACCTGGCATACCAGCGGCGGCTGAGCTCGCTCGAGGGCCGGGACCTGAGGACATAGAGCATGAAGGAGAGCGTGGAGAAAGAGGGGAAGCACGCACGGGCCTAACCTAGCTGCGCCACGACCGCCAATGCACGGGCCTGGCGCAACACAAGGAAACGACTCCAGACAAAAAGGATAAGTTTCACGCTCGGAACAACCAATCGCTACGACATGGGATTCTCACTTGCTGTAGCCCTGTCACGGCAAAGTTGCCTCCCTTTCTTACCTCCTGAGCATCGCGCCTCAGGAGCTCTTACTGGACCTTGGGCCACTCACCTCCTGGCCTTGACCAAGGCATCGCGACCTGGCATACCAGCGACGGCTGCAGCCTGCCTGGGGACCGGGACCTGTCAGTGTAGAGCACCAAGCCGTCGCGAGGATAGAAAGGGGAGACTGAGCCGATACAGGACACGCGCTTGCACAATTTCATAATAAGGATAATATCAACAAAAGGCATTGTAGGTTCTTTACATGCCCCCACGGGGTTCATTTCGATTCCTCGCATGGGAACAAAAGAAAGGAGATTCAAGGAGCCCTATCTACACGCGCCAGCGCAGCCGACACCATCATCAACAGTGGGCCACGGGAGGCCGGCGCCAACCCCATCCAGATCAGCGGTTGCCGGACGACGCGGCCTTGCTCCGGGCCTGGCAAGAGATCGGGGGCACGTAACTGTCGTCGCTCGTCTCTGAAGTCTCGTAGGGCTCAGGAGAATCGTTGGACTCCCAAGCGGCGCCACTGCTGCTGGATGAGTCGCTGGCGAGGTGGGCGGTAGGCCTAGCTCCTGCCGCGGCACCGTTCAGGCGGCCCTCTCTAGGGCAGCACTCAAGGTGACGGCATTCCGTGTCGAAGACCTTGAAGAACATCGTGAAGGCGTCGTCGTACTTGAAGTGGATGGCGAGGGCGCATTCCGTACGGCAAACCCGGGCGACCTCGCCCCAGCCACGGGTCATGAAGATCTTGCCCGGGGAGACTGTTTCCACTTCAGCTCCGGTCGCCGGGGCGTCGCAGTCGGCGTGCTGCAGCCATAGCTCGAGGGCCCCCTTGGCGGCATCTCGGCAGAGAAGAACTGGGGGGAGCGGATCCAGGAGCGCGGAGGCATCACCGCCCACAGCACGAGTTCGCACGAGGAGTCCACAGCATGGGCCCCTCGGGCGATGTCGTGCACCACCGTGGCGCAGCGACCACGGTCGCGGCATGGGCGACGCCGCTCGCCACCTCTTCCTCCTGAGCCCTCGGCTTGGGCATATAAAGGTAGCAGATACCCAGGAGGTGGCCGCTCGTACCATGGCCTTGCCACCTCCTGCCTCACGACTACATCCTGACGGTGGACCGGCTTCTTCTTCGGCGGGAGTGGCCCGGGCTCATCGCGGGGAGTTTTTCCCTTCTCCGCGGCCGAGAATCTTATGATCGGCGCCATGGGAGTCGCTACTAGCAATGGGGCAAGAGAGGAGAAGCGAGCGGAACGGGAAGAGATGGGCGACGGGGGCTCCGCCTCCCTCCTCATTTATAGCCCATAGGAGGCCAACCGCCGGCCTCCACGATCGCAGGTAATGATAACTCTTTTCGCATGCAGCAGTGACTCGTCAAGTTGGGCAGTTGATAAGGCGGCGTGGGGAAGCGGAGACGCCCACGTCCAATCAATCGCCACGCGTCGACCAAGGCCGCAGGCTGTTGGGGCCTACGGCACTCCGCACTTGCCCTTTGGCTTTGCGTCGAAGCCAAGTCCGAGCGCGCCTTGGGCCCGGGGGCTACTGTCAGCGTTCTGGGAATGGGGGTCCCCATACTTGCCTGCCTGCGGCCCACGGCGTGGCTCCACTCGCGGCCCAGGATGGCCTGTCTTCACCAGCAATCACTCAAGACCCTCGCGAGGCGGACGACACGAGACCTCCTCGGGGGCGGCCTCACCAGGCTGGCTCGCGAGGGGCGGAGAGATCAAGGCAAAGCAAACCTCGCGAGGTTCCAATGACGTCAGCCATGATGACCAAGACCAGGCGGGCGCTAGGCGGGCGCCAGCGCGCACAGTGTCCTCGTTTCCTCTTTGGTGCTAAGGAGGCAAGCGCAGGCGAGGAGTATTGAGGCATCAAGCAAAGGTTTCCATATCGGTGCAACAAGACCAAGACTAGCAGGACGGCAGGACTGAGGTCACTGTGGAGCCCAAGACGGCGTCACCACCAGAGCCTTTGGCAGGCGAAGACCACCTTTAGTCAGGATGACTTGTACTAGATGTCCCCCTTCAAATTGGCCGTTGTGGCATCCCTTCCCGCTCAATATTTGGGAAGAGGACCATGGCCTCTATAAATAGGACTAGCCACCACAGTAGAAGGCATCTCGAACTCATTCAGTTCATCCTCACACCCACCAAGCACAAGAACACCTCTCCTCAGGAGGCTGTTCTTCCCTTGTACTGTTCATCCCCAACCCAAGAGGCAATCTACCACACCACACTGGAGTAGGGTATTACACCACAACGGTGGCCCGAACCAGTATAAATCTCGTGTCTCTTGTGTTGCGAGTTCATCGAGCTAAGCTTTGAGATCGCGGTGAGGCTGAGGGCGTGATTAAGTAGGGGGGATCTTCATGCGCACCCCAGTGTTCGAACCTCAAGGGTTTTGCCGGAACCTAAAATCTGACACACCGCGCTCAGGGTGGTGGCTAGGCGCTCGCCCCGGAGCGCCCTGAGCTCCTGGTAATCGTTGGTGTTGTGGGTGTGGACGTTGTGGAAGATGCAGAATGGGCGGCTATCCTTGGCGAGCTCGTCGCAAGCGTGGCCGCACTTCATCTCTGTCTCTGCTGCCAGCACAATGGAGCCCATGCCCTTCACTTCCTTGGCCTTGGCCTTCTTGTCTTCAGGGTCGGCGTCAGGGTGCTTGAGGAGGGAGAGGTGGCCCTCTTCGGCCCTAGCGCATCTGTCTGCCAGGTTGAACATCTCCAGTGTCGTGCATAGGTCATCGTGGATGGCGAGCTCCTTGCTCATCTTGACATCCGTGACGCCGTCGGTGAACGCCGAGATGATGGCTTCGTCCGAGGCTTTCGGGATCTTGAGGCGAACATTGATGAAGCGCTGAATGTACTTGTGGAGGGTCTCACCTGACTACTGCTTCATGCGCCGCAGGTCGTTGACGGTGAGGGCATGGTCACGGGTTCCTTGAAAGTTGGCGATGAACCGCTCGCGCAGCTCATCCCAAGAGGAGATTGATACCCTCGGGAGGTGCAAGAGCTAGGAGCACGCGCCGTCCTTGAGAGCCATGGGGAACCAGTTCACCATGACCATGTCGTCACCATTCGCCGCCTCGATGCTCAGCGAGTAGAGCTGGAGGAACTCTGTAGGGATGGGGGTGTCGTCGTAGCGCGGACCGAATCTGGCTTGTACTTGTCGGGCCAAACGATACGGTGCAGCTCACGGGTGAAGGCGCGGAAGCCCGCCACGCTCACGGGCACGACTTGCACGAGGGGAGCATGGTCCCGACGTCCATGCGCCGCGGCCCCCAGAGCCGCCCGGTCTTGGTGCTGGCGTGGCAGTGCAGGGAGCGCACGCGGGTCGCTTTGCGGCTGCTGCACCACCTGGTAGCTGGCCTCTTCCCAGTCCAGTGCTGGCACTCCACGCGGCGGGCCGTGCGAATGGGCATCGCGCCTGGGTCGGCATCAGCACTGCGCAGAGGAGGACGCGGAGGCGCGCCATGAGCCACGTCACCCGCACGAGACAGCGGGGGACAAAGCGAGTGGGAGGGCACCGGGGCCTCGCCAGTTGTGTTGACGAGCTCAGTGATGCAACCAAGCCAGGCATCGCAACCCTCATTGGCAGGGCGGTAGCGCAACAACTCATGTGCCATGAGGAGCGCGGCTTGCACGTTTGCTGGCCCGCGACGAACGTGGGAGGACGAATCCATGGAGGGAGTGAGGGAAGGCGTGGCGGTGCGGCCATCACGCTGCACGGAGGGCGGCAGCAAAGAGTCCTGCTGCTCATGAGCAACAGGGTCGGTGGCAGCGTTAGCTGCGGGAGAAGCGGAGCAGCGAGGAACCTTGACACGCCCCTACCTGGGGCGCCAAATGTCCGTGTTGTGCAAACCAGGGTACCCAGACTTTCCTGCCTGCGACCCACGGGGTGGCTCCATTGATGGCCTGGTACGACCCATCTACAACACCTTCGAGACAAGACCCTCATGAGGGGCCAAACCTTGAGAGGTGGGCGACATCAAGACCTCCGGAGGGAGCGGCCTCCCTAGGCTGGCTCCCAAGGAGCGGGAATTTCTCTGCAGGTGCCGACCTCATGAGATTAAGGTGATGCAAGCCATGAAGACCAGGGCAAGGCGGGCGCCAGCGAGAGCAGAGCAGCAGGTTTCCTCTTTGGTGCTAAGGAGGCAAGCGCAGGTGCAGGGCCCAGAGGTATCTGCCGAAGGTTTCCAGTCCCGTCCAACAAGACCAAGACTGCCAGGACGGATGTCATCACCGGAGGCTTTGCAGGCGAAGACCATCTTTCATCAGGATAAGATGTACTACTTGTCCCCTTTCAAATTGGCCACTGTGGGATCTCTTCCTGCCTTCGTTTTGGAGGAAGAGGACCGAGGCCACTATAAATATAAGCTAGCCACCACCGAGAGGTTGGGGGGATCCGATCCAAAACCTCCTCAACCCATTCCCTCACTAGAGCAGATCTCGCGAGGTTGTTGTTCCCTTATACTAGTTCATCCACAACCCCTCGTGAGGCTAATCCACCCAAAAGCAGGAGTAGGGTCTTACATTGCAAGGTGGCCCGAACCTGGGTAAACTGCTGCTTCCATCTTCTTCCTTGTTCATTGAGCTAGGCCGTGGGGGCAACAAACTGGTTGGCTGGAGGTTGAGTTCTTCACACACGCCCAGAGAGCTCTGAAACCGACATTTGGCGTGCCAGGTAGGGGCGTGTCGAAGCCTCACTTCCACCGTTCGCTCCACCGCCGTTCCGTCGTTCCTATGGCCGACGCTCGTCATGTCCGCATCGAGCGTCGGGCCGCTTGTGTCACCCAGACGATGCCTGTGGGCAACCATGCCCCTGGCCGCTTCGCCTCCCAGGTGGCTAACACCGCCACCGACCATGCTGCCCGCGAGCAGCAGGACTCGTCGCTGCCACCATCCGTGCGGCGCGACGGCCGCCCCGCAACTCCGTCACCTACTCCGGCCATGGCGTCGTCTTCTCACGCTCATCGCGGGTTGGCTGGTGCACAGCCTGCGTTGCTCATGGTGCGGGAGCTCCTGCATTACCACCCTGCCAATGACCTCTATGACGACTGGCTTGCCCGCATCACCGATCTCGTCAATGCCGCCAGCGAGGCCCCGACGCCATCTCACTCGCCTCGTCCTCCGCCATCCCTGGCGGGCGACGTGGCTCACGGCGCGCCTCCTTGCCCTCCTTTGCACGGTGTGGGTCCCTAGCCAATGCGTGAGGCACCGCATCGCGACCCACCGCACAGGATCCCGACGTGCGATGAAGAAAATTGTCAGGTGGTGTAGCGGCCCCAAGGGGAGGCGCGTGCGCGTCCAGCTCCACCACGTCAAGACCGCGTGCCGCCAGAGGCGGTGGTGCACGGGCGTCAAGATTAGGCTCTCCCACTACGGCAGGCCCCTATGAGTGCGGCAGTTTGCCGTGCTTTCACTCCGGAGCTGCGCCGCGTCATCTGGCCCGGCAAGTTCAAGCCAGATCTGCCTTCGCACTACGACAGTACTCCTGACCCCGCTGAGTTCCTCCAGCTCTACGAGCTAAGTATCGAGGTGGCCAACAGCGACGACAAGGTCATGGTGAACTGGTTTCCCATGGCGCTCAAGGATGGCGCATGTTCGTGGCTCCTGAACATTACGGTGGGGTCGATCTCCTCCTGGGACAAGCTGCGCGAGCGCTTCATCGCCAACTTACAGGGCACTCGCGACCGTGCTTTCGCGGCAGGCGACCTGTGCCACATCAATAGTCGGGCGAAACCTTGCACAAGTACATATAGTGCTCCACCAATGTTTGCCTCAATATCCCAAAGGTGTCGGACGAGGCCATCATTTCGGCGTTCACTGATGGCGTCCGAGACGTCAAGATGAAGGAAGAGCTCACGATACACGAAGAATGTGTTCGGCTCTAGAGATGTTTAACATGGCAACTAGATGCGCGAGGGCAGAGGAAGGCCGCCTCTCCCTCCTGGAGCTCCCAGAGGCAGATCCCGAAGACAAGAAGGCTAAGGCTAAGGACGTGTGTCACGTCCAAGATGCGACCCTATCCTAAAGGAACTCGAAGGTCCCACCAAGGATAGAAGCGCATCTTGAAGACGCTTTTGCAAGGTGGATATCATTACATCAACATTACATAATAGATGGGGATACATACGAAGCATACAAATGCCGCAAGAATACATCAATACATCATACATAAGATCAACATCTGACTACGGATGAAACACAAACAGAAGCTCAAACGACATCCACCCTGCTAGCCCAGGCTGCCGACCTGAAACCTATCCCCTGAGCGAAGAAGAAGCAGAAGAAGGACTCCAAAACAAGAAACATCGCTCTCGCGTCAAGATCACCGCAAAACCTGTACCTGCAACTGGTGTTGTAGTAATCTGTGAGCCATGAGGACTCAGCAATCCCATTACCATGGGTATCAAGACTAGCAAAGCTAACTGGGAAAGGAATGGATAAGGTGGTGAGTTTGCAGCAGCGACTAAGAAAGTATGGTGGCTAACTTACGCGAATAAGAGCGAGAAGAGAAACAACGGAATGGTCGTGAAACTAGTAATGATCAAGAAGTGATCCTGAACTCCTACTTACGTCAAACATAACCCAGAAACCATGTTCACTTCTCGGACTCCGCCGAGAAGAGACCATCACGGCTACACACGCGGTTGATGCGTTTTAATTAAGGTCAAGTGTCAAGTTCTCTACAACCGGACATTAACAAATTCCCATCTGCCACATAACCGCGGGCACGGCTTTCGAAAGATAATACCCTGCAGGGGTGTCCCAACTTAGCCCATTATAAGCTCTCATGGTCAACGAAGGATATTCGTTCTCCCGGGAAGACCCGATCAGTCTCAGAATCCCGGTTACAAGACATTTCGACAATGGTAAAACAAGACCAGCAAAGCCGCCCGAATGTGCCGACAAATCCTGATGGGAGCTGCACATATCTCGTTCTCAGGGCACACCGGATTGTCCAAGCTTCCGATAGGCGAGCCCAGAGTTGCCCCTGGTGGCCACCGGCGATTGACAAGTTGGACCAACACTCGAAGGAGCACTGGCCCGGGGGGGTAAATAAAGATGACCCTCGAGAGCGCGACTCCCAAGGGAAAAAGGCTAGGTGAGGCAAATGTAAAACCAAGGTTGGGCCTTGCTGGAAGAGTTTTATTCAAAGCGAACTGTCAAGGGGGTCCCATAAATCACCCAACCGCGTAAGGGACGCAAAATCAAGGAACATAACACCGGTATGACGGAAACTAGGGCGGCAAGAGTGGAACAAAACACCAGGCATAAGGCCGAGCCTTCCACCCTTTACCAAGTATATAGATGCATTAATTAAATAAAAGATATTGTGATATCCCAACATAAACATAATCGAACATGGAGCAATCTTCATCTTCATCTGCAACTAGCAATGCTATAAGAGGGGCTGAGCAAAGCGGTGACATAGCCAAACAACGGTTTGCTTGGAAGGGTGACAAAGGTTAGAGGTTCATGGCACTTTGGGAGGCTTGAAGAGCAACTGATAGGTAGCGCAGCATAGCGATAGAACGAAGCAACTAGCATAGCAATGATAGTAATGAGATCCAAGGTGACGGTCATCTTGCCTAAAATCCCGCTAGGAAGAAGAACGAGTCCATGAAGAAGATGAAGCCACGAAGACGAACGAATCCTCACGATCGCAACGACACGGGAACTATCGAGAAGAAGCACACAACAAGGTAAACACACCACACATGAACAAGGCATGAAGCTCAATCAAGTATGATGCATGGCAAGGCTACATGAAGCTACTCATGGCAAGAGATGATACATACAAGAGCAACACATCAAAGCAAGTTTAAAGGAGGCCGGAAGCAACATATAACAAATCCAGTAAGTCCTCATATGCAAATTTCGAAATTGGTCCAGATCTGAATAAACCTTATGTTCAAGTTGTTAAACAGCAAGTTAAAGAGCACCAAGATGATCTACACGAAATTCTAGTCAAGTTACATATAAAGTTCATTTAATTCGGAGCTACGGCCTAGAAGATATGAGCAAAGCAAGTTAAACATGGCAATGATGCAAAATGCATTCAAACATCAAACAAACGCACTCAAGGCATGGATCCAACAAGGTAATATGAAACTACATTCAAAACTAAGCAAGTTACATATAGAGCATGCTCAAAACGGAGCAACGGTGCAACACATACACTCCAAACAAGGTATAGCAACAATCTGTCCTAAACAGCAACTAGGCATATTGCAGGCATCAAAACAATATGCTACAGCAACTCAACATAAAAACAAAAGGCATGGGAATGATGTAAAAGTAAAGCATGACAAAACATGAACACTGAGATATCTCCATAAACCACTAGAACATGCTCAAAATGACATGGAAAGATTGCAAATAATAACAGGTTCACAGACTTGGCAGAAATTACTGGACATGGCAGAAATAATATCAGGTTGCAATGTTTAGAGCAATGAAACAACATGCTACAGGAATATATCATAGCAAACAAAGGCATGGCATGATTCTACTCAAAGCATAGATCAAAAGTCCCTTACTGAACATGAGCCAGAAAGGAACATAATATATGATGACACCCATGTAAACATAGCAAGTTATATGACAGATTCAGACAGTGAAAATAACAGTACATGGCAGAAACAACGATAAGTAGGCATGTTGGTGAGCTTGAACCACTCACCACATAGCAATACATAGCATGACAAGGTAACAAACAGCAAGACGGAATAAATATGAAGCTAAGCATCGCAATAACATAGTCACAGAATACATGGATCATTAACAAAGCACATGGCAATAATTGACTTCATGTTGACAGGCTGACAGCAACATTATTTAGCAATTTGGGAGCCTGATCACAACAAGATACAGCAGGCTATAAATGCAAACAAGGGGATGGATGGATTCATCATAACATGTATAACAAAACATCCTTAGTGAACATCTCCAGATTATGCATAGAATGACTTGTAGCAGCAGGTTTACATGGCAACAAAATATAACAGACTCGGACTTAGCAGAAAACACTAAGTCACAGAAATCAGCAACATCAGGGAGGCTACTTTGCATGCTTGTGCTAGTCACCACAGAGATCACAAAAATACAAGACAAACACCTCTGTAAAGATGGTATGATGTAGACCAAATCACATGTAGAGCTCCTACTCATAAGATGCACACATAAAATGCAACGAAAAAGACAAATCATCAAGTTATGTTAACAGACAGCAGATAACATCACGTAGCAGTCTTGCAACGATGATTAGGGCGTCAAGATGAGCTCAAACAAACATGGAAAAATGGAATGAAATGTAGGGAATCTCTCAATGAACATTTCGACATATCACACGCACGAAACGGAGCTGTATGCATGGAGTTATGATATGATGAACAGAGCTCCAGAATGTAAGATATTTTGGGACTTAGCAGAACTCACCTCGAGGGGGGGCGAAGTCAACGCGGGCCGGATCTGGTTCGGGCTCGGTGGAGATCGCCGGAGTCAGGAGAGAAGAGGGGGAGGCCGGCGAGGGGGAGCTCGGGAGTGGCCGGATGAGGCCGTGGGCGGCGGCGGTTCATGGGAGCAGAGAGAGAAAGAGAGCGAGGCGAGGGGGCCGAGGGAAGGAAGGAGGAGAAGGGGCGCGGCGGCGCTATGCTCACCGACGGCGGGGACCCGGCGTGGCGGCGCGGAGGACTGTGGCGGCGCGGAGGCGCGGAGGGCGCTGGAGCTCGGGAGCGAGGGCAGCGGGCGCGGCGACCACGGGCAGCGGCGGCGGCTCGGGCCCGCGCGGGCCCCGGATGGGCTCCGCGGGCCGCGGCGGCGGGGAGGAGAGAGAGGAGGCGCGGGGTGACGTGGCAGCCGCTGGTTGGTCGGAGGGCGGCGGCGGACATTGTCTGGCGCGGGGAAATTTTGTCCGGTGGCGCGAGGAGGAAGGAGGCTAGGGTTGCACCGCCAAATTTCGGGAGAGGCACACATATATATAGATAGAGGGAGCTAGGAGAGTCCAAACGAGGTGCGGTTTTTGCCCACACGATCGTGATCAAACGACCGAGAGCATGGAGGGGGTTTGGCTGGGCTAGTGGGCTGTGGTTAAGAGGTGCTGGGCTGCAAAGAGAGAGGGGTTTCGGGCTACGCGGTTAACCGTTGGGGCATCAAACGACCTCCAAATGGAACAAAATTTGACGGGCGGTCTACCGGGGCTATACCAAGGGCACTCGGCAAATCTCGGCCCATTCTGGGAACGTTTTTCTCCCGCTCACGAAACAAGGACTGAGAGGGGCGACGGACACGCGCGAGAGTGAAAGGGGTCGGAACGGACAACGGAGAGAACCGGGAGGACCCGAATGGATGCAAGTTTTGAAAAACATGCAGATGAAAAGCAGATGATGACATGGCAAAATGCAACACGCAAGCAAATTACATGGCAACGACGACGAATAACTGGCAGACACCTGGTGCATCGAATCCGGGGCGTTACACGTGAAGCGTAAGGGCCCGGCTGTGCTCGTGGCCGAACCTGAGATGAAGTGTGGCTGCGACCATGCCGAACCATCCAAGGGCAGCCGTCCGTTCTGTGTCTTCCACAACGTCCATAACCACAACACCAACGACTGCTAGGAGCTCAGGGCAGTCCGCGACGGGCGCGTTGCCTGCTTCCCCGAGCACAACGACCGTGGCTACGGCCACGGAGGAGGCCGTGGTGGAGGCCGCTGGGACAACCGCGACCCCCGCCAGGACTGGTGTGACCAGCCTCGTGAGGACAGCTGGCAGGGCTAGCCTCGCGATGACCCCTGGAGGGCTCAGCCTCTTGAGGAATGTCCTCAGAGCAACACCGACCTCCCTCCGCTGCCACCGTTGCCGAGAAGGAACGAAGACCACCGCCAAGATGATGGGGCTGGGGGCTTCCAAGAGCCTCGCGCAATTGCCTGCATCCTGGGTGGCGCTCAGGCCCTCGCTTCCCATCGTGTCTTCAAGCAGTTCGCTCGCGAGGTGAACGCGGCCCTCCCCAAGCTCGGGGCGTCGCGTCCCCTCAGGTGGTCTAAGTACGCCATCACTTTCGACTCTACAGATCAGCTCAAGTTGATAATAGTGTTTGCAATAATATTGAGACTGGTTTTGGAAGAGTGTCAACTTTAAGTAGAAATAATCTCACATATTTGGAGTGTGTTGTTCAGCCACCGCTGGTGTGCTCCCAATGCTCTGCTCGCCCACCATCAGCAACGTCCTCGTCACCAAGACACTCATCGACGGTGGAGCGGGGCTCAACGTCCTCTCCATCGAGATGCTCCAGGTGCCGTATGACCAGCTCCTCCCCACCAAGCCCTTCTCAGGGGTGACCGACGGCTCCACCATCCCCATAGGGAAGATTCGTCTCCCCAGCATCTTCGGCAAGTGCGACAACTACTGCACTGAGCTTATCGACTTCGACGTCGCTCACATTCGCCTCCCGTACAATGCCATCCTCGGGTATCTGACCCTCGCCAAGTTCATGGCAGTGACCCACCATGGCTACAATGTTCTCAAGATGCCAGGAAGCGGCGGCATCATCACGGTCGCCTGCGATGATAAGGATGCGGTGTGCTCCCTCGAGCACGCCTACCAGGCCGCGGCGGTCGAAAACTCAGATGACGAGGGTGCCATCCGTCCTCCTGAGGCCATCCCAAGAAGAAGAAGCAACTCCTCCTCAGAGGCCCTCAGGAGACTGGGGCGTCCGATGATCGTGCCTCAGGCCCCGCGCCCACTGCTGGGGCGCCTTTCCCTCTCGCATGGGAAGGCGCACCCGGCGCCCCCTCAGGATGGGCTCGTGGGCTCTCATCTAGAGGTCCTCTGACCTGACCAGCATCACAAGGGAGGCATTCAGGGCGTGCTTCAACGCGCGCTTCCGTGAGCAGGGCGCAGGGCGTGAGGCGCCAGGCGCTCAGGAGTTCATCACCAAGGCAATCGAAGAGCTTTAGTAGGTGGGAGCCATGCGTGGCGAGTGCCGCCCCGCACCGCTTAGCACAGCTGCTGCCCCTGACGTGGGTAGCGAGTTGCACATCTGCGTCAACATCCCAGGCCTCAATAGGGCTGCTTCTCGGGAGCTCTTCTGGCCATCCCGCGTTGGCCGGAGCACGGGCTGCCGCTGCAGTTATGTCTGCATGCCGTTCGGCCTGCTGAACATGGCTGCCATGCACCGGCGCTACATGCAAGGCGTCCTGGTGGCTCACGAGGCCAGGCACCAAGTGGTCCTAGCGGAGGAGGTGATGGAACCTCCGGAGCCCCACGAGACTCAGGAGCTGGACTACTTGTGAGGAATGACTTCTGAAGTGCGCACCTTCAGCTATCCCAACACTTCCTCAACAACGGTGCCAGGTGACTTTTTGGTTTGTTGAGTCGAGGGCACCCCTTGGGCTGCATCATCCTCAAGCTGTTAGGGCCAGCCCCTGCAGCCTGTATCATTTTGCGCATGTATCAGAACTGGTTGCACCTCTTATGAATTTCCTAAAATATTACAACCTGCATGTCCGGTGCTTCATCATCATGAATGTTGTACGCCCTCACGAGCCCGCCCACGGTCGCCTCATGATTAAGCACTGGCATGGCGTCAGTGCTTGGGTCCGTCCCTGCAGGCTCGCTAAACCCAAGTGGTCGAGCTCTGTCTCGCGGGCCAGCTCCCATGTATGTCACCTCCTGTGGTCCTTGGTGCCTTGTTCTCGCATGAGCTAATCGGGTGTGGATAAGTCAGGGCGCACAACCCGGTGCCTCGCCGCCGCGGGAGCCGCGTGCCGGTTATCTTTCTTTAGGATTGTTGCATGAGAAGACTAGGCACGGTGTCTGTTCTCGGGTCCGTCCCTGCAGCGCCGATAAACCCAACGGCTGAGCTCTGTCTGGCAGGCCGGCCCCGTGCACGTCACCTCCTGGGGTCGTTGGTGTTTGGCCTTCTCATGCGATGTCCTCCGGACATTCACACAGCGCAGGCCACCTAAACATCTCGCAGGGTCCTTACAAATGTTCCGAACCAAAAATTCAGGCGCAACCCGCCTTGAGGTAGGGCCTCGTGGCTCCCGTGCTGGCTCACGGGTGCCCATATACACCTCCTCCAGTCCTGCCGTGCTAGCCACGTGCCAGGATGGGGATGTACATGCCCAGAGTCTCCCCCCAGAGGGAGCTCCCACCCACGCACCAGTGGAAGCCCCATGCTCCAAGCTGTCGGACGACACGGTCGAGGAGTGGCTATGCCCATGCAAGAGTGGAAGCACCATGCTCTACGCTGGTGAATAAACAACTCAGGGCACCCTAGTGGCTGCAATAACCTCAGGAGGGCCACTAGGCTCGCTGTCCGGCCTCACCATGCCGCTTTCCCTATGGGAGGGCTGCGCGAGGGGGCTGGGCACGGGGGCTACGCCCAGCTCACGCCTGGCGCATGCCACCTCCCCAGGTCTGTCGCACCTGGTTTTCTCGCGACCAACCCAGGCAAAAGCTGGCGAGCAAAGGTATGGGGACACCGGATTAACTCAGACACTGCTCAAATTTCCTTCACAAGGGTCGTTCATACGTCAAGAGGGACCCCTGACAATCGCGACTCAAGGGCCTCACTCGTCACGTAGCCCCTCACCCCTTGGCCACGTCCTAGTGATCCAGACACCCCAACGGCGGCTGAGGTATGCGCGGGGTCGGGCCCTACCGACGCAGAACACTAAGGCAAACAAGAGGGAAATCGAGCACGGAAAGGAAATGGCGGAGTCCCAACAGTTATTACAAAACATATTGTTCGACGAATTTAAGCAGAAATTCTCACGCCTCCGCGAGGCACGATGGATGTTGCAGGGTCGAACTAGGAGGAAGCACCGCCGTCACCTTGGTTGCCGCAGTCGCCCGCCTTGGGGAGGTCATCGTCGATAACACCGTCGTCGTCGCTACCGGCTCCGGTCGCCGCAACCACAGGGTCGGTGATGCAGAGGAGCGTTTCTAGTATAGCATGCACCTGCTTCTTCATGGCCTCGGCGGCAGCATTGCGGGACTCAGGAGCCACTGACTCGATCAGCGCGTCGAGGTCAAAGCTTGGGTGCCGGAGGTAGAGGTGGCTGAAGACACGCATCGCGGCCACGGTGAAAAGCGCGTGGCACTCCCCCTCCTCCATGGAGCCCACTCCGGCGGCGATGCCCTCAAGCACCTTGGCGAGCTTGGGGAGAAGCCCAGCAAGGCCATCCTTCGGAGTCGCTAGCAGCTTCTCGTACCCTTCTCCGTAAAGGGAGTGCAGCACCGTGCGGGGCCTCAGCTCGAGGGAGACGAAGGCTTCGCACCCTGTGGCTGCCGCCTTCTCGCCGGCGGCGAGGGTCTTCTCCCTGGCCTCCAGCCAGGCCGTCTCCTCAGAGACATGCTGGGCATGGGACGCCTGGGCCCTGTCCAACTCCTCCTTCAGCTTGACCAGGTGGTCCTGCTCCGCAGCTTGGTCCTTGGTCACCTGGGCCAGCTTGGCGTCGCGGTCGGCGAGTGCCGCCTCCCCGGCCTTGATCCCCTCATCTCGTTCTTGGAGCCGACGGGTGTGGGCAGCCTGCTCCTTGCGGAGGGCCTTCGTCCCGGCTTCTGCCATGTTGCAATGCTCCTTGGCGGACGGCGCATCACGAGCCGCCGTGGCCTCGCCGTCCTCCTTCTTTCTCTCTGCGGCGGCGGCCTCGGCCCGGCCCCAGGCCGTCATGACAAACGCGTCGGCATGGAGCCACCCCGAGATCAGCCCCACGC
Organism: Aegilops tauschii subsp. strangulata; assembly: GCF_002575655.3. NCBI lineage: Eukaryota > Viridiplantae > Streptophyta > Magnoliopsida > Poales > Poaceae > Aegilops > Aegilops tauschii. Next base: position 275,823,856 of record NC_053038.3, on the reverse strand, counting down.
GCCCCATCGCCATGGTCCGAAGCTGGTCCAGCGCGGTGTAAGCCTCCTCCAGAGCCCCGGGCCTGACGAGGGGGCCACAGTCTGCCAACACAAGGGCCTGGGGAGGAGGAGGCACCGGCGCCTAGACTGGTGCTGCCGCAGCAGCAAGGGCAATTGGGGGCTCTAGAGCCCCTGAACCCCCCGCGGGTGTGACGGGGACGGGCGCCTTCGGAGTCTGCTGAACCATGCAGGTAGCCTTCTCCTGAGGCTCCACCACCGTTCTGTGAGGGGCCCGTTGCGTCAAGGGGATCGCGAGGCGATCTCCTCCGTCTGCACCAGGGCCACCGTGGCCGTGGCGGACGGCGTTGCCTCCGGGGTCCCGGCTCCCTCCTTCCTCTTCTTCACCACGGTCTCCATCCTGGTCACCGGGAGGGGAGTATTGTGGGCACAACATCAAGGATGGCAAACGAAAACAAGGCAAGATACGTACTCGTCAGCGGTGATGTACGCACTTTTCCTGGCCAGGTCTAGGGCGTCCTAATCTTCCTGAGTGTGGGCTTTGTCGTGCCCTGAGGATCGGCGGGGCGCACAGCTGTTGGCCTAGGCGCAGCGGCGATGGACGGCAAGGCGGAGGCATCACCTCGAGGAAGGGATGCCTCCTCACCCTTCTTCGGGGTCGCTCGGCCTAGCCTCTGCAAGGGGGTGTCCCCGGACCTCGTGACGACCCCGGTCGAGCGCGGGGATCCCTCGATCGGGGGCTCGGTGGCGTTGTTGTTGCAGAGGGCGCGGAGAATCTCGCTCTGTGACAGAGGAGAGGTCTCCGCCACATCGTCCACAGTCCCCTCCGAGTCCTCCTCTCCCTTCTACTCGGAGTCATCGCCAGAGTACATCGGCACTAGGGAGTTGGGGAGCTCAGGCGGCATGAGCCCCAGCTCGTTGAAGACGGGCATGGCGGCGACCAGCTCCGGCCCATCGCCACAACGGTACAGCGGGATGTAGGCCACCGGGTGGCTGCCCAGATCCTTCTCAAGCAAGGTGTGCAGGGCCTTGTCCAGCTCCTCGCCTGTAAAGCTCCCTGGGCGCAGCCGGATGTTGTCCTTCGCGCCCTTGAAATCCCACATGGGGTGTGAGTGTGCCTGGTGTCGGTGTCAAAACCGGCGGATCTCGGGTAGGGACTATGTGTCTGAGGATCAAAGGTAATAGGAGGTGGGGGACACGGTGTTTACCCAGGTTCGGGCCCTCTTAATGGAGGTAATACCCTACTTCCTGCTTGATTGACTTTGATGAGTATCGGGGTTACAAGAGTTGATCTACCTCGAGATCGTAATGGCTAAACCCTAGATGTCTAGCGTGTATGATTTGTCATGATCTCTATGGACTAAGCCCTCCGGTTTATATAGACACCGGAGGGGGCCAGAGTTGTACAAAGTCGGTTTACAGAGAAAGGAACTACACGACTAGCTGCCAAGCTTGCTATCCATGTCAAGGATAGGCCCATTCGGACATGGCGGAAAGCCTTCTCTCTTGTATCTTCGCGGCCCATTAGTCCGGCCCATGTCACATAGCTCAACCATCCGAGGACCCCTTAATCCAGGACTCCCTCAGTAGCCCCCGAACTTGCCTTCAATGACGACGTAGTATCCGGCTTTATGTCTTCGGCTTTGCAAGGCGGGTTCTCCGTTGTACTTTGGATTGATGATAGTTCGACTTCACATTAAATATCATTTCCTATTGATTCTTCACTGTCGTCACCTCGGCTTCCACGTCTCAAATGAACGTGAACAGTCTAGCTGTTTTTACAAATAACCCCTTGACCATGCGGGAAAGGCGCCTATTTAAAGAGATTAGATCTCAGAGACCATTCCACACCACGCGGATATCCTTAGAACTCGCTATAGGAAATCACCCAAACATGGCCAGCATCGCGCCCCAACGGCCCTCAAAAAGGTGACTGGGAAAGCTATTCGGTACCCCACGTCCATCTGAACAAGCTTCAGATGCAAGGATACCTTCCCCCTGCGGATCTAAGCTCCGTTTGGGCTGGATTAACTTCCATCGACGGCGAAGCCCTCGCGAAGAATTTCCCAATCCTTCTAAAGAGGAGCGGCTGTGCTACATTGCTCTTTGAGAGCTATTTCTATGCTGGGAGGCTCATTTCGAGCTGTGGCGGAAGTTTTCTGCCTCGTCCCCCACTCCCAAAAGGGATCTATATTCGAGGTGGGCGGCGCCGAAGTATGGCGCATAGCCGGGACTAGATACCCGTCTGGCACTCCAAAGAAGGCATCCGAAGAGTGACCCTCAGAGTGGTTTTACATTGAAGACGTCGTTCTTCCGGACCCAATCCAGCGTGGTCTTCTCGAATTCTCCAGTGCTCCTTTAAAGAAGCGAGACAGCTGGTGTCCCTGAAGCCTCGAAGAAGAAGATAGTGCGGAGGGTTCGAGGCTAGCAAACAAGATCAGAGTACTTGCCAACTCATGGCTATCTATAATTGAGGTAATGGCAATTTCAATAACGCGATGCGTTCAGCCACTGCAATCTAGAGGTCTTCCCATGTGGAATTATAATGGGGAGGACGATGCGTCCCATTGTCTGCACAAAGGTCCAGACAATTTTGCCACCCTGGCCACCATCTTAGATGACCTGTACAAAGGGGAGAAGGAAGACTTCGCTCGTTTGACATGTCGAGAAGGCTTTTCCATGTACAACCCCATCGCCTGGGTGAGTTTTGCTATTATTGGCCTTACTCCACCTTTTTCCAGAGTTTATGCTAGTCGAATTTAATCCGGCTGCTTTTGATAGGAATGGAGAAAGATCGTCGAGGCGATCTACAGCCCCACTCCACAGCCAGAGGACCATATTCGGCATCTAGATCCCGGATATGAAGAAGATCCGGACATATTTATAGAGCTTAAGGAGGGATTTTTTTTATCAGGCGAGCTATGACGGCACGGAAGTGGCCATTACATCCGATTACCCCGGTCTTCTCCCGTCCTCCCATGTACGTACCCAGGAGAATCTTCTCCAAGAGAGTTTTCTCATCGCACCTCACCCACCGCACTGTCTCATGCTCCGAAGGGGCGGCGCTCGTCTCGCCGAGTTCTATCAAGGGCATCCTCTACGAAGGCGACACCCGAGTGGGGCGAGTCTTTGAAAAGAAGGGCTCACGGCGATACTACCGAGCCCCTGCCCTTATCGAAGAGGTATAGTTTTTAACATGCACTCGATGGATAGACCGAACTGTGACGCTTTCCGTTGGGCCGTTTTTGCAGGAAGACCATACACCGGACTATATACGGGAAAAATGCCGGATTGTCATCTCCAAGAGGATTCAGATAATGTATCCGTCACCAATTCCGAAGTGGAGAGCGCGATGAATCATCGACGGCGGAAACAGGCCATGCATGACTAGAGTTTTACCGAAGAGGCGTTTAATGCCCTCAGCCCCGCAGATGCATATATCCGAGCTGCTCGGGATGGACTTGCTAGAGCCACTCACCAGCTTTCAAAAGATATGCGGGTAAGAACTTTTGTGTAGATTCGATGATCATATGCCAGTAGCCCGCGAGACATGAATCAGTTGGCCCAACTGATTTAAGGGTCGTTATATTATCAGGTACTCGCGGAGAAAAATAATATACTATCCAAGGAGCTTGAAGAATGTTGGACCAAGCTAACTGTTGCCACCACCGAACTGGAAAATTTGAAGAAATCCAAGAAGGCATCGGATGGTAAGTTTAACAGTGTCCGGAAACTACGATGCTGCGCCAACAAAGATTTTTAAATAAGCATTGTTTTTTTACAGCTGCGGGATCAGCAGATTAATTGGAGGAGATGCTGAAGGCTGCTCAGGCGGACAGAAAAAATGCTACAGGGAAAGAAGCTGCTGGTCAACGTGTATTAACACGAACCATTAATGAGAAGAACAAGCTACAGCATGCCAACATCAAACAGGTCGAAGAGCTAAAGGCCATAAGAGCCCAACTGTCGGATGCCCTGAAGGAGAATAGAAAGCTGAAAGGCGGCTGAGGGAGTCCTGGACTAAGGGGTCCTCGGGCATCCGGACTATGGTACGTGGGCCGGACTGATGGGTTGTGAAGATACAAGACCGAAGACTCTCTCCCGTGTCCGGATGGGACTCTCCTTGGCGTGGAAGGCAAGCTTGGCGTCCAGATATGAAGATTTCTTTCTCTGTAACCGACTTTGTACAACCCTAGTCTCCTCCGGTGTTTATATAAGCCGGACGGCTTAGTCCGTAGAGGCAAGGATAATCATAGTCATACAGGCTAGACTTTTAGGGTTTTAGCCATTACGATCTCGAGGTAGATCAACTCTTGTAATACTCATATTCATCAAGATCAATCAAGCAGGAAGTAGGGTATTACCTCCATAGATAGGGCCCGAACCTGGGTAAACATTGTGTCCCCCGTCTCCTGTTACCATCAACCTTAGACGCACAGCTCGGGACCCCCAACCCGAGATCCGCCGGTTTTGACACCGACATTGGTGCTTTCATTGAGAGTTCCGCTGCATCGTCTTCAAGAGGTTCGATGGCCCCGTCAATCATCTACAACAATGATGTCCAGAGGGAAGTCTTCCTCCCTGGACAGATCTTCGTATTCGGCGGCTTCGCACTGCGAGCCAACTCGCTTGGCCATCTCGAGCAAATCGACAGCTACGCCCCTGGCCATCAGGTCAGATTTGGAAGCTCGAACTACGTCGTTGATATCCGCAGAGACTTGATCTTTGATGGATTCGAGCCCACGGCAGCCGCTCCCTGCCATCGCGATGAACATGCCTTAAATCTGTCATCGGACCACACCCAGGAGATAGCGCCTGTAACTGCTCTGGCCCTAGATCCGGAGCAGATCGCGTCGTCCGGGGACGGGAAGCTCAACCCCGCCACGGAAGCCGCAGACTCAGCGGCGTTGGAGCCGCACACAGACCCAACCTCGGGTGGAATCTGCACCGCCGGAGCCTCGGACTCGTTTCCGGCTACAGGTTCTGAACCACGTGTGTCCGCATACGTCGAGCTTGATCGGACGTCGATCATCGAATTCAGCTCTGCGGACATCTTCCGGCACTCACCTTTAGGCGATGTGCTAAATTCACTAAAAACACTCTCCTTAGCGGAGGACTCATAGCCGAACTATATCTGGTTCGAACTGGATGCTGATGACGGAGAATTTTGCTTCCCACCCACCGCCCACTTCATAGCCACTGTCGAAGACTTAACCGACACGCTCGACTACAGCTCCAAAGACATCGACGGTATGGACGACGATGCCGAAGAGGAGCAGGGCCAAAATCCGGCGTTCACCGGGTGCTGGACGGCCACTTCTTCGTACGACGTGTACATGGTGGATACACCTAAAGAGAACAAGGGCGATAACGAGAAGGATCCAGTAGAGGATAAACCTCTTGAGATACAGCCAAAACACCGACGTCAGCAGTGCCGCTCTAAGTCACGCCGTGGAAAGGACAGCGATACTGGCACAAGAGAAAACAATACTCCGGACGATGCCGAAGACAAGGAATGCCCCGTTGAGCCAACCTCCGAACAGGATGAACGGGAGGACGGGCGAGTCAGCCCTAATGAACAGGCCGTAAACGAAGACTCGGAGGACAGTAATTATCTTCCACTCTCCGATGATGAGGTGAGCCTCGGCTACGAGGATTTCATCGTGCCTGAGGAACCTCTCGAGCAGGAGCGCTTTAAGCGCCGGCTAATAGCCACTGCGAGGAGCCTGAAAAAGAAGCAGCAGCAGCTTCAAGCTGATCAAGACCTGCTCAATGACAGATGGACTAATGTCCTGGAAGCCGAGGAACACGGCCTCGATCGCCCAACCAAAAGTTACCCGAAGCGCAAATTGTTACCTCATTTCGATGACGAGGCATTGGAGCCCGTACCATCAGCGCGTAATGCGGCTGACCGACCACCACGTGGCCGGGATAAAGTGGCACCTCAAGCCGAAAACCAGCCCATCCTACCTCATCACAGAGGCAGAGATAAAACAGCTTGGGGTTATACATATGACCTGCGGCAGGACCTAAAGAACAGAACAGGTCAGACCAGATCGATCTACGGATCGCGGGGGCGTGCCCTGACGCGCGACGACGGCCAGTTTGCCGGACATGACAAACATAACCACGCCCGGGCCAAAAATCGCAGACAGACTACATCCGAACTACGTCGCGACTTGGCCCGATACAGAGGCACGGCACACCCCCTTTGCTTCACTGACGAAGTAATGGAGCATGAATTCCCATAAGGGTTTAAACCCGTGAATATCGAATCATATGATCGAACAACAGATCCCGCGGTATGGATTGAGGATTTTCTTCTCCATATTCATATGGCCCGCGGTGATGACCTTCACGTCATCAAATACCTCCCGCTAAAAATCAAAGGGCCAGCTCGGCACTGGTTAAACAGTCTTCCTGAAAAGTCTATTGGCAGCTGGGAGGACTTGGAAGACGCCTTCCGCGACAACTTCCAAGGTACATACGTACGACCTCTAGATGCTGATGACTTAAGTCACATAGTTCAACAGCCCGGAGAGTCAGACAGGAAATTCTGGACCAGGTTCCTAACTAAAAAGAACTAGATCGTCGACTGTCTGAATGCCGAAGCCCTAGCGGCCTTTAAGCATAGCATCCGCGATGAATGGCTCGCCCGTCACCTCGGCCAAGAAAAGCCGAAGTCCATGGCAGCCCTCACGGCACTCATGACCCGTTTTTGTGCGGGCAAGGATAGTTGGCTAGCCCGTAGCAATAACACTGCAAGCAAAGCTGGCATCTCTGAGACCAAAAACAGCAACGGCAAGCCCCGACGTACATGCACAAGCGTCGAAGCAATAGTGACAATACCGGCGACATCGCAGTCAACGCCGGATTCAGTGGCTCCAAGTCCGGCCAGCGGAAGAGGCCATATAAAAGAAACAATTCGGGCCCATCCAGCTTGGACCACATACTTGATCGTCCATGCCAGATCCATGGCACCCCAGACAAACCAGCCAATCATACCAACAGAGATTGTTGGGTTTTTAAACAGGCCAGCAAATTAAATGCCGAAAACAAGGAGAAGGGGTCGCAAAGCGAGGACGATGACGAGGAGTCCCATCCGCCGAACACAGGGGGACCGAAGAAGTCCCCCCCCCCTCATGTTAAAATAGTGAACATGATATACGCTACCCATATCCCCAAGAGGGTGCGCGAACGCGCGCTCAGAGACGTCTACGCGATGGAGCCAGTCGCCCCAAAGTTCAACCCATGGTCTTCCTGTCCGATCACTTTCGATCGCAGGGACCATCCGACCAGTATCCGTCATGGCGGTTCAGCCGCACTGGTTCTCGACCCAATCGTTGATGGATTCCATCTCACGCGAGTCCTCGTGGATGGTGGCAGCAAACTGAACCTGCTCTATCAGGATACAGTGCGCAAAATGGGCATTAATCCCTCAAGGATCAAGCCCACAAAGACTACCTTTAAAGGAGTCATACCAGGTGTAGAGGCCCGCTGTACGGGCTCAATCACACTAGAGGTTGTCTTCGGATCACCGGAAAACTTCCGAAGCGAAGAATTGGTCTTTGATATCGTCCCCTTCCGCAGCGGCTATCACACACTGCTGGGACGAACCGCATTTGCTCGATTCAACGCGGTGCCACACTATGCTTATCTCAAGCTCAAGATGCCCAGACCACGCGGCATCATAACAGTCAATGGAAACATGGGACGCTCCCTCTGTACCAAGGAGCACACCGCTGCTTTAGCAGCAGAAGTACAGAGCGGCCTTTTCAAGCAGAACCTTAATTCAGCGGCCGAGCTCCCGGACACTGTCAAATGAGTCCGGACCACTCTACAGCAAGACAGCCCGGCTCGTCAAGAGCTCAACTAGCAATTTGGCCTCCGTCCCAGTCCTGATCAAGTGGTGGCGTTCGTACCGCGCGTACATAATTACGCACTCAAAATACCATGGGCATAGACGGAGGCATAACTAGATTGTGATCGATAATACGGCTCGACCACCCCTGGACACACATACTTTCACTTTTTCTTTTTTATCCTTTTCAGGTTTCTTTACCACAGGCTTTTTCTGACGACCTGATCACCGGTCCTTTCGAAAGGATAGATACACCAAGAAGGCAAGAAGCACTGACGTATAAGGGAATCTCTAGGTGGTATCTTTAACGATCACTCTACCTGTTTTCAGGACCCGCACGCAGCTCTCCCTTGGTTGTGGCATGTTAAATACCCATGTTGCTTATTGCACTACTTGTACAAATACGGTTTGACGTATTAATCAAACTATAATGGAAACAGTTTGCGGCCCAACTTCTTCGGCACTAACTTGCTACCTCTCTTTTTCGATATTCTTATCAAATTGCACCCATACATTTTGGTACGCTTTAATATGCCAGGGGCTTCATTGCGCCCCATAATACGACAACAAAGTCCGAACACTTTTTACAGTATAGTTCGGCACCCCGAATGTAGCATTATATGCATTGGCTCCGAATCATGTCTTTGGTCAATAGTTGGGTTGCCCGGCTCCTGTGCTTACTACCCTATGTTCCGCTATATCGGCTAGGGTAGTAAAGGGAGAACTAATGTGATTGTGTCCTGGTTTATCCGGATGAGCACCTCAGTAGAGAAAGCCGAAAACTGACTGTCATGATGCGGCGTGAGCCGGTCAGCTCTTCGGAGGTTTCGGATGTTTAGCGATTTTTCCGCATTACGCGATGAATCAGTTCCTACCCGATCAAGTGTTTACAGCACCCTAGTTTGGATACTAGGGGCTGCGCCTAAATTTTTATTGTCAAACTCCTATGGCTAAGTGAGGGTGATAAGGCCACATAGTCCGATTGCCTGGTTCGTTGCGCTAAACACCTCCTTCAAGGACCAAACAATTGGATCAAGAGTGTTTAGATTCCATCCCGAACACCGCCATACTACCTACGTGGGGGCTGAAGCCGACAGCTGGCCAACTCTCAGATTTCATAAACACGGCCGCACAGGAGGTAAAATTTTAATAGTAACAAGCATTATATCACACAATCGACTTTGTTTCATAATACAGGGCGAGATAACATAAATGTATTCATTCAAAGATTACATCTTTCGTACATTGCTCCGCTACAATGCGGGATCCCTCCAGGACATCGCTAAAATATCGCTCGGGCATGCGGTGCTCCTTGCCCTCGGGCGGTCCCTCGGTCGTGAGCTTGACGGCATTCATCTTCGCCCACTGCACCTTGACACGGGCGAAGGCCATCCGCGCACCTTCGATACAGACCGACCGCTTGATGGCGTCAAGCCGGGGGTAGGCACTAACCAGCCACTTCGCGAGCCCGAAGTAGCTGCTGGGTATAGCTTCGGCAGGCCACAGCCGGATTATTAAATCCTTCATGGCCAATTTGGCCACCCTATGTAGTTCGACCAGCTGTTTTAGCTGATTGCTAAAGGGCACCGGATGTTCTGGCGCAAGATATTGCGACCAGAATAGCTTCTCCGTTGAGCTCCCCTCTTCGGCTCGGAAGAATTCCGCAGCGTCAGAAACACTGCGTGGCAGATCCGCAAACGCCCCTGGAGAACTCCAAATCTGGGTTAGTAAGAGATACCTCTTCTTCACATACTTGCTTTGCATAATAAAAGCCTTACCCGCCGCGGTTTTCTTGGCCTCCTGGATTTCCTGGAGGGCGCCCTGGGCTTCAACCCGGGCCTTTTGTGCGCTCTGGCGAGCCTTGGCGAGTTCGATCTCTTGATCCGCAATGTCGCGCTCCAAGGACTCACATTTCTTGACGGTGTCCTGGAGCTCCTGCTGGACCTCACCAACCCTGGCCTCGTGTTTTTCACGGGCGGCTTGCTCCTTTGCCGCTTTCTTTTTGGCCTCAGCCAGCACTTTCTTGAGGGTTTCCACCTCAATAGCCACTCCTACAAATATCATGGCACTACGGTCAGCACAAGTCATTCATCCTTTTCCGGATATACACAAGGTCATCACATACCTTGCTTGTCCTCCAGCTGCTTTTTTACACGGCCGAGCTCCTCCTCGGCCTGCTCCAGACTCTGCTTTAGTCCGGAGACCTCAGCAGCATGAGAGGTTGCGGACAGCAACGACGCCTGCTTATTCACATAGACATGTCAAGTTAGTCTCCTGTGAAAGTTATTTGACCCTCTGTCCGGCTTTTCTTTCCGAACACTGAACAGAGTCTCAGGGGCTACTGTCTACACTGTGCATTCTTCTTACACAATTACACCACTTACCTCAAAGCCTGTTAGCAGGCTGGTGCAGGCTTCAGTCAGTCCGCTCTTAACAAACTAAACCCTCTCAACCATCGTACCCATAAGGATACGGTGTTCCTCAACAATGGAAGCGCCTCGCAGCGCTTCCAGCAGATTATCCGGTGCCTCTGGATGGACAGAGGTCACCGGCGGAATAGGCGCACCTCCTCCCTTCGAAGGAGTCTGCTTGCTTGATTCCGGAGCCATGTAGGTCTCCGGGATGGTATTCGGCTGGGGGGCGAATTGGATATGGCCCCCATCGCCAGACTCCATGGGGATTTTCTCCCCCAGGTGTCCGGCGGCCAAGGGGTCACCCTCTGGCGCCACCCTGACGGCCTCCTGAACCTCTCCCTGGCCTGGGAAGGTCCTTTGGGACAGCACCTCAGTGTTGCCCTTGGCCTTGGGAGAGTAAGCCACCGGCGGTGACTCGCTGGCCATCGCCTTTGAATCCAGCAAACCACCTGATGAGGATCGCAGGGAGCTGTCGTGGGCCGGGCCGCAGTATATGACTTAACATGTTAAAGCCCTGGAATAAAGGATCTGGATACATAAGAGCGTTTTTTGAGTACTCACGATTCGGCCAGAGGCTTGTCTCGGGGGCACCGCTCTGGGCTGCTGTCGATGTCCCACGCGGAGCTATCCACGAGGGAGCCCTTCCCCCTCTTGGATGCATCTGCCTCCAAATTTGAGGAAGACGCCCTCTTCTTCCTTCCCCCTCATGGGGAGAGTTGCTTTCTACCTCCTCCTCCTCCTTGTCCTCGGCGGCGGAGGAGCGAGTCTTGGTATCTTTGGACGTCACGTCCGAAGCGCCCTTGCGGCGGGGGCCACTCCTGGCCCCCTTAGCCTTCTTCTTGGCCTTCTTCTCCGGCGCCTGGTAGGGCACCGGAACCAACATCTTTGTCAGAAGCGGAATTGCTGGTTCCTCGGGCAGCGGAGCCGGACATCGAATCCGCTCCGCCTTCTTTGTCCAGCCCTGGAAAAATAAATAGTGAGGTTTAGATATCTCCCCTTGATAAGCAAGTAAAGTATACACCTTGAAACACGAAAGACTTACCGCACTGGCGGGGTGGGATAGGGCATGCCGACGGTCCTCGGTCGTCTCCGGCCGCGTCTCGTTGCCCTTGAAGAGCACCTTCCAGATATCTTCGTGCGTAGTTCCGAAGAACCGTTGCAAGGTCTAGTGCTCGACCGGATTGAATTCCCATAAATGGCAAGTCCGGCTCTGGCATGGAAGGATCCGGCGAACTAGCATCACATGGATCACGTTGACGAGCTTGACGTTCTTGTCCACCATGCTCTCGATGCGCATTTGCAGCACTATCAGCTTGTCCGACGAAGACCAATTCAAGCCCTTCTCTAGCCAGGAGGTGAGCCGCATTGGGGCTCCGGACTTGAATTCGGGAGCCGCGACCCAGGTGGCGTCGTAGGGCTCTGTGACATAGAACCACAGTTGCTGCCACCCTTTGACGGTCTCTACAAAAGTACCTTTGGGCCATGTGACGTTGGGCATCTTGCTCACCATGGCACCTCCGCACTCTGCGTGTTGGCCATCCACCACATTCGGCTTCACGTTGAAGATCATGAGCGAAAGTCCAAAGTGGGGTGGAATGCGAAGGGAGGCCTCGCACACAACAATAAATGTCGAGATGTTGAGGAAAGAGTTTGGGGCCAGATCGTGAAAATCTAGCCCGTAGTAGAACATGAGTCCGCGGACGAAAGGGTGGAGAGGAAACCCTAACCCGCGGACGAAGTGGGGGATGAACACCACCCTCTCATTGGGCTTCGGGGTGGGGACGATCTGCCCCTTGGCCGGAAGCCGGTGGGCAATTTCCTTGGCCAGATATCCGGCCTCCCGAAGCTGGGTGATGTCCTTCTCCTTGACAGAGGAGGCCATCCACTTTCCTTGCACTCCAGATCCGAACATGATTGAGTGCTTTCTTGAGGCAGAAAAGACGAGGACTTGGGCACTGGACCTCGAGAGTGGGAGGGCAGAAAAAAATAGAAGTGGGTGAAAGAAGGGAATCTTTATGTCCTTATAAACGCAGTGAATATCAAGCGCCTCCCCACTCACCTTAAAACTCGCCTGTTCCCAAGGGTTGTGCAGGCGGCACGATTGGATTACCCACGCCCGTATTGATGAGGATCCCGTAATAAGGGGCCACGATCTCTGCTGCAACAAGACGTGTCAATAGAAACCGCATCTTGAAATGTGAAGCGGCAGGCCGAAAAACGGTTCGAAATAATAACCGAGCAGGGACGTGATATCACGCTACAAAAAAGTTGTTAGCGGGTTGGATTCGTGAAATATTATACTCTCTGTAGTTGTGTGTGTTATTTTTTTTGCAGAGTCGGACACGTTCGTTGTGTTCGAAGACTGTGTTGGAGTATTCGGAGAAGGAACCCGCCTTGCAATGCCGAAGACAATCTGCATGCCAGACACATCGTCATTGAAAGCCTGGTTCAGGGGCTACTGAGGGAGCCCTGGACTAAGGGGTCCTCAGGCATCCGGATAGTGGTACGTGGGCCGGACTGATGGGCTGTGAAGATACAAGACCGAAGACTCTCTCCCGTGTCAGGATGGGACTCTCCTTGGCGTGGAAGGCAAGCTTGGCGTCCAGATATGAAGATTCCTTTCTCTGTAACCGACTTTGTACAACCCTAGTCTCCTCCGATGTTTATATAAGCTGGAGGGCTTAGTCCGTAGAGGCAAGGATAATCATAGTCATACAGGCTAGACATTTAGTGTTTTAGGCATTACGATCTCGAGGTAGATCAACTCTTGTAATACTCATATTCATCAAGATCAATCAAGCAGGAAGTAGGGTATTACCTCCATAGAGAGGGCCCGAACCTGGGTAAACATTGTGTCCCCCGTCTCTTGTTACCATCAACCTTAGACACACAGCTCGGGACCCCCTACCCGAGATCCGCCGGTTTTGACACCAACAGCGGCATATTTAGTATGTCCCTGAACCCAACTTTTCATAGGATCTCCTGATGGACAATTTTACGAGATTTGTTCTTGTAGGTTTGTTAACTGGGCGGCCCGAAGGAGAAGTGCCTAGATTTCCAGGCGACTTGCTGCAAGAGTTATCCAAAGTGCACGAGCGAGCTCGGAAAGCAATGAGGAACATGGCTAAGGCTTTATGGCCATCTGATTCTCATCCAGGAATGATGGGGGAGCTCGCGGAGTTATTCAAGTGAGCTCATCTTCGTTTTGAGCTGTGGAAGGCATCCGCATGTCGAGAAGGTGCACGAGGGGCCTGAGCCATGGTGAAAACGTGGTACACCATACTTGATCCAAATCATATCGCCCGAGTCAGACCTCGGGGACCAGACGGATAAGAAATTCCGGTTAGCTTGGTGTACGATGAACTAAAGATAGCCGCCAAATGTGGCTCCCCGGCTCAGAGAAACCGGAACGCCCAATATTCCAGCCCAGAGATCGAGGAGAAGTCTCTGGAATACAGCACTGCTTGACATAGAAAAAATAAGCTCTTGTTACAAGGATAATAATACAAGGGTCTGATGTTACAAAGAAGCACATCAGCACGGTGACACTACGCCTGCGATACTACACTTGCTCTATGCTAGCAGCTGAACAACTCGTAGCAGCGAAACAACGACGAAGGTGGTGAACTCCACTCTGCAGGGACTCTGGCTGGTACACGATCTAGCTCGCACAAACAGCGACCTCAACAAGCAATCAATCAAACATGTCATCACTTACAATCTGGCATGACATGCCAGGTCAGTACATTGAATGTACTTGCAAGCTCACAACAACCAAAAGCATCAAGGCAAGACAATAACATAGCATTAAATAGGTTAATTAAATTAACAACTATTATGATATGAAAGCAACTACTAAGCCTGATATGAAACTACTGCGATACTGATAAACCAACATCTTAATCTCAATGAATCATCTCACGCTTGGCTAACCGGCCAAGCAATATACCATCTTGATCACCTCATGATCCATCTGATCACCTCGTGATCAAAACATCCACATGATCACCTTGTGAGCACATCACAACTGAATGATCATCCTCAAGATCATCCAACATCATCATCAACATCCTGCCAAACTGTTACTGCTCACAATATCAACATACAAATCACCTATAAGTCATTCCATCATGTGAGTGTTGATCGAACGGTGTGACCTAGTATGAATTTGTGCCCTTGATCGAGGACGCGGCTATCGATAGATTTAAACACACCCACTCTGCAGAGGTAGAGCACTTTACCCACACCACAAAACCCATGGCCTCGCACTCCCATTCAGGTGGACCAACGACATTCCGACAAAACCGACCTACTGCCATGACACTCTCCCGGCCACTCCGACCAATACCCCTTTTGGGTTCAGTCCTGGGTGGCCCCGTGCCTACGAATGGCATCAACGACCACCGTCATGGCAAAACAAAAATGGTCCCAAACAGGGACAAAAAGGCGCCTAACAACAACTACGGGCACACAAGGTTATGTCTGCTTACCGGGCCAGGGTACCGCACGCCCATAACCTTCCCTCATTGGAGGCACCGGCGAGTGACATGACAATAGACCGCATTAGGGCCTTCCCATAAAGGTAAATGTGGTTGCACTGGAAAAAGCCCGTTTCAGTGGCACCTGACCAACATAATGACGGAATTTATCCCCAAAATATAACATTGATAACTGATACTCCGATAACATCTATCAACCTGTAATCCAAGTCATAGCAATATCCAACAAATAATCCAAAGCATACTATTGACATATCAAAATACTACGAGGATAGCATAACACTTCTATCATGATGAATCCAAGAATGATACTACTACTACTCAAATATCAAGAACTAGCTATCCAACTATGTCCACATGCAAGCATCATCTCCAACATCATACTACAAAACATAATTTCAACTAGCATCATGATGAAAATAAAACTAGCCACTAATAATCCAAAGGCAGCATGGCATCCAAAGCAAATACTCCTAAATATCATATCCAAAACCACCATGAAAATAATCATAAAAGCCACTAATAATCCCAAGGTAACATGTCATCCACATAATGATCACAATATAAGTCCTAGAACTCCAAGCAATATCATGGCAATAACAAGATCAAAATAATACTCCGAGAAATGCCATGAACAATTCACAAGTAGCTAAAACAATATTTTAAATAAGTTCAAATAATTTAAACCATGTCACTGCATTGCAATCATGCAAATGGAGGGTGTGGCTTGCCTGGGGTAGATGAAATCGCCGGGAAGAAGTGCGAGAAGCTTGCGGAAAGAATTGCCAGAAAACGATCTCTCTCAGAGGGGGAAGATTAAGCGCAAGGGTAAAATGGTCATTTTCAAAATGTTAACACGTGGTGAAAATGATTCCAATAGAACGGGCTCGACGAGACGAAGAAGTGGGCTTTGGAATCACCTCATCTGGAGTTGTGAGCAAAAAGATGTAAGGGTTTTTCTGCAAGGGACTTATCTGTAATAAAATCATCACAAACAAGCCCTTGGCTAGAAAAACAGAACGCGCCTTTAGTAGAATACGCTTTCATTGAAGTGAAAATGCATTTCTGCCTGAAGTAGAAGGGGAATACGCTTTTGGTAAGCGAAGACGTAGTCCAGCGGATTATGCCTCCACTTATCCAGCGTGGCAAAGGCGGGGCCGGCTCCTGTCTTGCTGACTGGTGGGGCCCGCCGCTGACTCTCTCTCTCCTCCCGCGCCTTATTCTTCTTCTCCTCGTCGCTCGCCCAATGGGGCAGAGGACTTGGCTAGCTCCGGCGGCCGTCCCGGCGACTCGGGCCGTCTCAGGCGACACCCTGGCTACCGGAGAGATCAGCACGAGGAGGCGCAACAGCGTGGACGCATCACGCACGCCGAGAGTTTCTGGGCCAAGCGAGGCTTCAGCCGCGGCGGACGGTGGTGCTGGCCAGATCGAGCCCGTGGCCATGGGCGTCTTTGGAGCAGAGTGGAGGCGGGGAGGAGTCATGGTGATGGTGGTGGACGGCTATGGTGGTTAGGTGGAGCTACAAGGGCTGGGGATGGGCGAATTTGGCCGAGGCCGTGCGGCGGCCATGGTGGCCAACTGAGACGAGGAGGAGCTGTCGAGCTCGGGCAAGTGCTGGGGAGGACTAGAGGAGAGTGGTGAGGTCGATGGCGAAGAGAAACGGGGGCGGGTGGCTTATTTAGCCGAGGGGAGGGGTGTGCCGCGCTGTCATCACCGCGGACGCGTGGCCGGCACCGCGGACGCGTGTCCACGCACACGAGCTCGACAGTAGGCGACGGAGGAGTGGCAGTGGAGGATCTCACGGGGCAGAGAAGGCCAAGGGTGTTGAGTATGATATTCGTGCATGTATATTGTCTTTTGTACATTAGGCCCACCTCTCTAGTTTGTTGTATAGATTGAGGTAGAGGCCCATCTTGTACTTATATATACCGCGCACATTGCACCGAATCAATACATCGTGCAATTCATACATCATCATGGTATCAGTTTTTAGGTTCTAAAACCCTAGCTTCCGCTGCCGCCGCCGCCGCGCCTCCTCCCGTGCCGCCGCCGCCTTCCCCTCGCCGCCGCCCGCGCTCCCGTGCGCCGACCGCCGCCCATCACGTGCGCATCGCTCTCCATCCCGCGTCGCGTCGCTCATCTCTCCACGCGCCCGCACGCCTCTGGCATCGATAGCCGCCGCGTGACGCGTCTCTTTCTCCCAACCAGGCCCGCATCGCTTTCTCCCAGCCAGCAGCCGCCCGACGCGTCGCTTTCTCCCAGCGAGGCCCGCGTCGCTTTCTCCCAGCCAGCTACTCGCTCGTCTCGCTTCCCTGCCCCGATCCGCGCGACCGCCTCGTCTCGTTTGCTCCCGCTGCACTGCATCCCCGCTAGCGCCTGCTGCTGCTACCCGCCTCCACCCGACTCCATATCTCCTACAGCCGCACGCGTGCTATTCGCCAGCCGCCAACCACGCTAGCAGTCGCCCGCCCGAGCCGATCCTCGCCGTCATGTCGTCCGTCACGTCATCCGCATCCACCAACTCCAACCCGTTCACCAACGCCAACCCTCCTGGCGTCACTGAGCTCCGCAAGCTCAACATCCTCGAGCGGGTGTCGGTTCGTCTCTCGCAGGCAGAGTCCTCCTACCACACGTGGAAGACGTATTTCTCCCTCATGTTCCAGGAGTATCATCTCATGGACCACGTGGACGGCACCGTCGACTCCAGCCTCGTCCCCGAGTTTCATGACTGGTCCACCATTGACACTACGATCATCCGCTGGTTTTTCCTCACCATCACGCCCGACCTCTTCCAGACGGTCGTGACGGACGGTGATGATGCCTGCGCCGTGTGGACCAAGCTGAACGGACTCTTCACCGACAACAAGCTCCAGCGTCGTGTTTTTCTGCAGCAAGAGTTCTTTGGGTGTCATCAGGACAACACCTCCACCGACGACTATTGTCGCCGCCTTAAGACTCTCGCTGACGAGCTTCGCGACATCGGCGCCAAGGTTGATGATTACCTCCTCCTCAGCACGCTCACCGCCGGGCTCAACGAGGACTTCGGCAACGCCGCGGGGAACCTCAGTCTCATCCCCAACCTGACCTTCGCCAAGTTCGTTGCATACCTCCGCTTGGAGGAGCGGCGGATGAAGCAGGTGAAGGCGCGGGCCATCCACACCGCTCTCGCTGCCGGCACCACCCGCGGCACCTCCAGTCGCCCCGGCCGCGCCCCCTCCACAGTGCCACCTGGCACCGTACCCAGCCACCCAGCAGCCGAGGCTGCTCCCGCTGCCCTATGGGTCGCCTGCCCCTCCCGCCCCTCCCGCCGAACGGCGCCGCGGGGGTCGGCGCGGTGGGGGTCGCCGCGGTGGTAAGCAGCAGCAACAGCCGCAGGGCGCCGTCTAGCCCTGTCAGCAGCAACAACAGCAGCAGTTCCAGGTGCCCCCTCCGTGGGCCTCCGGCTACAACCCGTGGACTGGTGTCGTTCATGCCTACACTATGCCGGTTCCACGGGCCCCTGCACCGACCCTTCCCGTGCCGCACCCCCCGGCACATCAGGCGTATTACGCGGCTCCGCATCCGTATGGAGGGTATCCACCCACTGCCATAGCTGAGCGGCGCCTACAGTCACCCTGCGGTCCCGCCACCGCCCTCGCCGGCCCTGCCGCCGACACCTTGGGATCCAGCGCTCCTCGCCGCGCTGCACACCGCGCCTACGCCGAACAACTACACTGGAGGCGGTGATTGGTACATGGACACCGGGGCTACGGCTCACATGTTTGCTCATCCTGGTAATCTTGCCTCCTTCACTCCCGTCACCACCGACCGCCGCATCATTGTCGGCGACGGTTCCACCCTCCCTATCACACATGTCGGGCACAGTTCTTTTCCTTCTAATTCCATGCCTATTACTTTGTCTAACATACTTGTGTCACCTCATCTTATTAAGAATCTTGTTTCCGTCCGTTGTTTAACCCGTGAAAATCCTGGTACTGTTGAATTTGACAAGCTTGGTTTTTGTGTCAAGGACGCTCGAACCAGGATGGTACTTCACCGATGTGACAGCCTCGACAAGCTCTATCCGGTGCATCCGTCGTCCGCCTCCACCACTGCACCGATTGCTCTCTCCATCGGCGTCGATCTCTGGCACGCTCGTTTGGGTCATCCCAACCCCGTCACACTTTGTCATATTCTTAGGAGTTTCAGTTTCAGTTGTAATAAGATAGAGGATCACACCTGTCATGCCTGTCGTGTCGGCAAACATGTTCGCCTCCCGTTTAATAACTCCACCACCATAGCTTCTTTCCCTTTTTAGTTGATTCATAGCGATGTGTGGACCTCTCCGGTTACTAGTAATTCGGGCTACTTATATTATCTGGTTATCCTTGATGATTATTCTCACTATGTGTGGACGTTTCCTTTACGACAAAAGTCGGATGCACTCTCCACTTTGACGGCTTTTTACTCCTATGTCAGCACGCAGTTTGGGTGTCCCATCCTTGCTCTTCAGACTGACAATGGAAAAGAGTTCGACAACCTTGCTTTCCGCACTTTTCTGTCGCACCACGGCACAGTTTTTCGTCTCACATGCCTGTATACTTCACAGCAAAACGGTCGTGCCAAACGCGTCCTTCGCACTCTGAACGACTGCGTTCGCACGCTCCTGTTCCATGCTAATGTGCTGCCTCGTTTCTGGCCGGACGCACTCGCTACTGCTTCACTTCTCCTTAAGCTTCGCCCTTGCCGTCCACAGTGGAACTATGCACCTCACCATCTTCTCTTCGGTACGCCCCCATCTTATGATGGCTTGCGTATTTTCGGGTGCCTTTGCTATCCTAGCACTGCCGACTCCGCTCCTCACAAACTCGCACCTTGTTCTGTCGCTTGCATCTTCATCGACTACCCCCCTAACTCCAAGGGATATCGGTGCTACAATCCCATCTCCCACCATGTGTTCACTTCCCGACACGTTTACTTTGATGAGCATGTGTTTCCGTTTCAGCAGGTACCCCCGCTGTTCCTCCCGCCACCGGTGACGCGGGCTCCTCGACGCCTCTCCCAGGGCGCTCGCGCGCCTCTCTTGGCCCGCCCCTGGCTTTGAGGCGCGTCCCCCGCATGCGGTGGCTCCTACCGCCACGGCGCTGGCGCCCCCAGTGCCCCCGACGTCGGCGCCCGCGGCCCCTGTGGCCCCCTCGGCGCCCCCGACGCCTGTGGCCGGTCTGGTTACTCGCGCCCGTACGGGTGTTTTTCGCCCGAGTTCGAGATACGTCTCAGATGACTACGTCCATGCGGCCTCCACCTCTGAGACGTCGCCGTTGTCGTCCTCCTTTCGAGCCGCTCTTCATGACCCGCTTTGGATGGCTGCGATGCAAGAGGAGTTTGACGCCCTATTGCGCAACTGGACGTGGCAGCTTGTTCCCCGTCCCCGGCACGCCAACGTGATTACCGGGAAGTGGGTCTTTAAACACAAGCTCCGTCCTGATGGTACCCTTGATCGCTATAAACCGCGATGGGTCGTTCGTGGCTTCCGACAGCGTGCTGGCATCGACTTCACCGACACCTTCGCTCCGGTCGTCAAGCCCGGCACGATACGCACGGTTCTCCACCTTGTTGTCTCCCATGCTTGGCCGGTGCACCAGATGGACGTCTCCAACGCCTTCCTCCATGGTCACCTCGAGGAGCAGGTCTTCTGTCAGCAGCCCACCGGGTTTGTTGACCCAGCGCTTCCCGATCACGTGTGCCTGCTTTCGCGGTCCTTGTACGGACTCAAGCAGGCTCCGCGTGCTTGGTACCAGGGCATCGCGGCATTTCTCCACCAGCTTGGGTTTCGTTCTACCCGCTCGGACGCCTCGCTCTTCGTCTATCATCAGGGCTCTGACATAGCTTACTTGGTGCTCTATGTCGACGACATCATCCTGACGGCTTGTAAGGCTGGTCTTCTTAGTTAGCTCACGGCTCGTCTTCGCGCTGAGTTCGCCATCAAGGACTTGGGTCCTTTGCACTACTTCCTCAGTGTTGAGGTGGTGCGCAGTTCGGATGGCTTCTTTCTTCATCAGCAGAAGTACGCTCATGAGCTCCTGGAGCGCGCTGGCATGCTTAACTACAAGCCCGCCGCCATGCCTGTTGATACGAAGGCCAAGCTCTCTACCACGGATGGTTCTCCTGCATCGGATGCTGCTTTCTATCGATCTATCGTCGGTGCTCTCCAGTATCTCACCTTGACTCGACAAGAGATCCAGTATGCTGTACAGCAGGTGTGTCTTCATAGGCATGCTCCTTGGGATGTTCACTGGGCTGCTGTCAAGCGGATTCTCCGCTATGTCTGCGGCACTATGGATCTTGGAGTCACGCTTCACGCCTCCGCCGACACTGCCCTCATCGCCCACTCCGATGCAGACTGGGAGGGCTGCCCTGACACACGTCGCTCCACCTCGGGCTATTGTGTCTACCTTGGACCTTCACTTATCTCGTGGTCGTCCAAGCGGCAGCCTACGGTCTCTCGCTCTAGTGCTGAGGCTGAGTATCGAGCGGTGGCCAATGTCGTCGCCGAGTGTCTGTGGCGTCGTCAGCTGCTTCAGGAGCTATCTTGTCCTGTTGACCGTGCCACGGTGGTCTACTGCGACAACGTCTCGGCTGTCTACCTCTCCGCTAACCCGGTGCATCATAGACGGACCAAGCATAT
Source organism: Aegilops tauschii subsp. strangulata (assembly GCF_002575655.3). NCBI lineage: Eukaryota > Viridiplantae > Streptophyta > Magnoliopsida > Poales > Poaceae > Aegilops > Aegilops tauschii. Next base: position 275,802,421 of record NC_053038.3, on the reverse strand, counting down.
TGAGTTGGATATTCATTTTGTTCGGGAACAGGTGGCTCTTTGCCATATTCGTGTTTTACACGTTCCTACTTCCCAGCAATTTGCAGATATCATGACCAAGGGCTTGCCTACGGCGTCATTTGAGGAGTTCCGGTCCAGTCTTTGCGTCAGCCGCGGTGCCGCTTCGACTGTGGGGGGTGTTGAGTATGATATTCGTGCATGTATATTGTGTTTTGTACATTAGGCCCACCTCTCTAGTTTGTTGTATAGATTGAGGTAGAGGCCGATCTTGTACTTATATATACCGTGCACATTGCATCGAATCAATACGTCGTGCAATTCATACATCATCAAAGGGAACACAGGGAGGAAGAAGACGGCGAGCTCCGAGCCAAACCGCCACTGTTCGCCCGTGGGCATGCGGTGGCGAGCGTCGGTGAGGAAGCTATCAGAGGGGGAGAGGGGTCCAGGGGAACAGCGACGGCGAGATGAAGACGCTGGACACGGTCACGCGCATGAAGGCGACGAGAGGAAGAGACGCCAAAGCGCAAACGACGTCCTGGACGCGCCGCAGCGCACAGAGCGTGTGAGTTGGCATGCCAGCCGTGCAGTCACCACGAGACAATGAACAGGGAGGTCACGAGAGGCTGGTAAATGGTGTCTAGCGTTATGTCCTTCCAAGATGGAGCATTGATGAGGCCATGGCTTGATTTGGGGTGTTATGGTTAAATAGTAATGGGCGTCTAAAGTTTGTTGTATCAAGTTTGGATGTGTACTGCTGATCAACAGGGATTTGATTGGACCAAATGGAGTTGTCTGGGATGATTAATTACGGAAGGACTATGATCCTGGAGGTTTTCAGGATAAATGGAGCACAAAACAATAGAGTTGCTTTGTAACTACCATTATTGGTCTAGAATCAAGATCATGATGGTTCACTCACATGGAGTAACCACTTGAGCTCAAATTGGGCAAGGCATCATGATTTGGACATATGAAGATGCTATAAAAATTTCATACCAAATGGATTCACCAAAATGGTACTTCCTTCACAGCTATTCTCTCTGTCCAAAAACTTGCAATAATTTTGGAGAAATATGGGCTGGGTGAAACGATCTCAAATTTGGTGTAGAGATGTTATTTGGGTAGGATCAAAATCTGGTAATTTCTCGGAATTAATGAAGCAATATAAAACATACTTGCTTCACAACCTGAAAATATTAACAGAATCAAAGATTTGGTCCTGTGCTCACATACATGATTGGACGGGGCTGAAATTTGGAGGAGTGTAAATATATGAGCACATGAAGGAGTGTGCAAAATTTCAACTCATTTGGATAACCCTAGCTAGTACTTCCTTCACAATGGCTTCTGTTTGACAGAAACTTTGAAAATTTGCTGAGGAAGAATGGCTAGGCAAATAAAGTTGAATTTTGGCATGAGGCAATGATTTGGATGATATATCATGCCCAAAAAGTTTGGGAGCCAACAAGGAAAGATTGGTGGCACTTCCTTCACAGAAAGCCACACTGGACAGAAATGAAGAATAATTATTGGGGAATTATTCTTGGGGTAGGACAGGAAAGTTTGGGCATATTTGAGCAACATATGACCCAAAGAATTTATGAGAATTATTTGGGATTTTTGGGAGTGACAGAAATATAGGTTGCTTCACAACCTAGGGCAATCAGGGTTATTCCTTTAATAAGAAAAGGAATATTCCTAAGGAAAAGAATTTAGGGTTTGGTCAAGCAGTGAAGTGACATGATCTTGGGAAAGTTTTGAGGATGATGAGTCACTTGGGAGAAGAAGAAATGATGATCTCCCAGGTTGCAAGGCCACAGAACCACTCCAAAAAGAAAAACAGAGCAAAAACCAAATAAATCAAAGGAAAAAGAAAAGGGCCAAAAACTAGGCTGTTACAAACCTTCCCCCCTTAAAGAAATCTCATCCTCGAGATTTGGTTGCTCAAGAAACAAGTATGACTTGGGGACACCGTTTCCAACTCGGGTATCCATTTCCTTTATATATTGTTCCCCAAGAATTTCAGATGATTTTGCTTACCTTACTCTGGGATGGTTTGCTTCACCTTTCCCACATTCTGATAGGTTTTGCTCATATACCAAATCCTTTTTCTGACATTGATTTTTCCTTATCTGCGGTGATATCCAACGGATCTGAGCATAAATTCCCTTTTTCATAAAAACTTTTTACCTCTGCCATGGTGTTTGCTCAAACAAATGCATGTCTTCCAGGTTCAAATAATGCTGAGAATTATGGCCATTCTCCTGACAGGACCTGACTGCTCGTAGGTGGTACTGATTTATCTTGATTGGTTTCTTGGGCTTGAGCATGAGATAGGTACCAAAGATTCGACTGCCTTCTGTCGTGAGCAATATGCAAGGGTATGGACTTATAGTTGTGTCATACCTCAAATATTAACATCTTGGGGCTGTCCTAACGGGTATGCTGGTGGGAAGATACTTTTCATAACAGGCTGTCTGGGTACTTGGTTCCACCAATGGATATACCAGGTCTGAGCTGATTGTTCGATTTTTGATTTACCCATTTTGTCGGTATACCTATCTGCGGTAATATGCGGTGTGATGCTTTAACACTGCCATTGAAGTCAAACTGCTGAGGTTGCAAAAGAATCTTGGATCTGACAGAAGAGACCTGGATATTCCACACTAACCATTTTTAAGTGGGCCAGCGGGATATGCAGTCCTTGTGGAACAGAGTAATCCTCTGAGGGTATGCCTTTGTGGCTCTATATGTAATTATGGATTTCAACTGACTTGGGTATCCGGACCCTGATGGTCGCGCAAAATTCATCATCATACCTTTGCTGTCGGTCTCTTCCTTTGACAGTCATGATTTTCTTTGCAGGATATCTTACTAAAATGGGTTGGCCACATATATCCTTGATTCTTCGTATGACCATTGATGTGGCTAGTGCAATATTTTTTCCATTATTCCTTGTGCTTGGTTTCTGACCTGGGTCCGCACATATATGGCATATGATCAGGGCTTGTAGCTGTACAGAGCTCATTGTTGAGGCCAACTATACAAGAGGGTGACAAGAGTTCATGAGATCTCCTTGTCGGTGCGGGAATATTGGCTTTGGTAACCACTGTCAAGACTATTGATTCTGTGATGTCTTATCCAGATCTTGTCGATCCTTGTATTACTTAAGATGTGTATCTCTGCTTATCTTCATTTGCATGGCTCATGAGGTTGTTGGATCCGTACCTTTCTTAGGTATATCTATGTGATCATTGTCGTATCCCGTATGAGTGACTGATATGCCCGGGGATACATGCTCACCACATGTATAAGAATCATATGCAACCGAATACCCGATTCTTGCAGTAGGCATATGTTTTGACTGAATTGTACCTTTGACAAAATTATTGCAAATCTGATCCTTGAACTGCACTATCATATACTGCCTACTTACTGTGTCATATCTTGTAGCAATACTGAATACGACATGCGGTGTCGTACTGAACAAGGCATGGTGTCATGGGTTGAAAGCTATCCGAGTAACTTGCATGTCCGGGGATGCATTCTCACCGTATAGATGGAAAGATCTATAGTCGAACACTTGATTTCTGAAGCAGATATATGCCTTAACTGATTTGTACTTCTCACAAAGTTATTGTGAATCTGATTCATGAGCTGGACTGCCATATACTGCCAACTCACCGCATAATCTCTGAGGACGGTGCACTAGTGTGGTATTTACGCGGACTGAGTGGCTTATGAGAGAAGCCATCTGGGTAGCTTGCTAAGGAAGACTAGTTAGCTTCTGCTCGAAGCTTTTGTCTGGGTAGCGTGCAGAAGAAGGCTCGATAGATTACACACGAAGCTTGGCCTGGGTATTGTGCTGGAGAAGCCTGGGTTCCGTACTTGAGAAGCTTCTCCTCGGGTTGCTTGTTGAGACAGATTCATTTTTCGTCTGTCAGAAGCTTTTACCGAGGTACCTTGCAGAGAAAGGCTGGGTATCTTGGACAGGAAACTTTCCATATATTATGCTAGGAAAATTTTGATGAGCCTTGCATCATACGTTTCTTCCGATAGTGTGTGGAGGAAGACTGAGCTTCTTATATCCAAAACTTCATATTGTGATATGCAGACTGAAAGCCATACTCACACCCATAATATTCTGCAGCTGATTACTTACATGAGAAAATTTGTTTGACTGTCTTCCTTGATCATAGCACATTCTAACTTTCTTTCAGAGTAGAACATATTTCAAGCATCATTCCTTACTGAGCCAAAACTTTGTATCTGATCCATACCTTTGACTGAAAATATACCGTTGATCTTGCAACTGACTTGTCTTTCTGCTGGCTGGATAATACCGATGTGAGGATATTGTACTGATGTAGACTCGATTTACCAGTATTGTTGTGACAAATGCACACTAATGCAAAATTGATTATCATCATCAAGATCAGATATTCCTCATTTCAGTACAGTCGGCTGAGAATTCATAGCTGAGTTTCCAAATATTTAAACACCTTGCTGATTCTTCGGGTCGAGTGTCGGTTGACGAGCAACTTTAATAAGGGGAAAATATGTAACACCGAGGGCCCAAAAAGCAAGAGACAAAAGAAAACTCAACTAAACAAAATCACACAACAATCAATGCACACACAAACAATGTCACATATTACTGCTAGTCACACAATATGTATACCTACCTAAGCAAACAAATCTCGCGAGATCTCCGGTTCTACGATCTAGCATGCTATGACGGTGTGCACGAAGATGGATCAGCGTGTGGAAGAGTTGATGTAAACATCGTTACACCAAGTGTTGGCTTCGCCAGGTAACAACCTTGACTAGCTCGGAGGCGAGGATGTACTTGGAAAACATGTAGCAGGACATGAATGTCGCGACCACATTTTTATCAAGCGGACGGAAAAAGATATGTACTCGTCCAAGAAATAGGATAGCGAGAAAAACTGAGTCGGTTGGCATTGCACTTTCTTGATGACTAAGATCATTAAGGGTTGCCAACACGACAAGAGAAAAACATGATCCGGGATAGAAGCATGTGCATCACCGAAACAATAGGCGGGGCTAAAAGAAGGATATCGATGCGATACCTGAGCACCATTTCTGAAAACAGTGTCGGGATCACTTGGCATCACTCCGCTAGGACATAAATGATGCCAAACACCGAAGAACGAGCAAGAAAAGAAACTGGAAGAAATGCAGGGGCTGAGCTGTAGTGGATCCGAACCGATGCCAGCTACAGGAGGACAGAGCTTTTTTAACATGCATTTGTGCTACTACATGTCCAAAAACATGTTACTGCGCCATATAGTAACACGTTTTGAGATTTGTTACGTTAGGTCATGTTACTAAGATGTATCCATTATCACACATGATATTTGTTCCAATACATTAAAAATTGTGTTACACTTCTGTTATAGTAACATGTATCATCTGTGTTACTAAATGCACCAGTAACACATTTTTATTACTATAGCAACACTAGTAGTAACATATTTTCATGGATATAGTAACAGGAGTAACACGTTTTTCTAACTCCAGTAACATAATTGGTAACGTGTTATTTTAGCTCATATTTAGTAACATAGTTTCCCCTAAAACTGTAACACAATAATTGATGGTGGTCAATCACCCTATTAACACATTTGATAGTACAAAATAGCGGGCATAATGTAATGTAGAGCACATGGCTACCATTTTGCATTTAGTAAATATAGGTGGGTCATGATTTAAGTTTCCCACGTAAGAAAGTGAGGAAGAGACACATCTCCACTTCATTCAGACAAAGATAAAAGTAGGTTTCACAATTCATAAGGATATTCCAGAGATCAAATCCACATACACAGACACATTGCACATTATAATAAGATTAGTGTCGAAAGGCAAAACAATACAAGTGCACTATTAACAATAGAATCTGATTTGAATGCAAATTTACATAAACAAGTTTTCAAACTTAATAATCAGTATCAAACAGAGTGCTACGGGTACATCATCTTGCATATCAAATCTACTTCGTATACATCAGTATCTTCCACAACTTTAAAAGAATATTAGCTTCCTCTGCCACGGAGTTGTCCAGTCCACATATTCCATTTGATTGTTGCTATTATAACCACAACTTCTGCCAACTCCTGAAAATTCCGGACGGACCAACAATCATTCGCATCATTAATATCCCCTGTTAGAGCAACACAAATATACAACTGAAACTTTGAAAACACAATGAAAATCGGAAATATCATAAACTAGAAGGAAGAAACATGCTTTTCTTGGCATACTCACAACAATAACAAGTTCATGTGTACAACGATGAAGAACAATACATACAAAGTTTACTAAAATGTTAAACCTTCAAAATTACTAGTAGAGTGCCCGTGCATTGCTACGGGCCAACAAAAGAATTTACTGAAAAGGATGCTTATCCCGCAGCGACTGAGCGACTAACATACACGCAACCACATATAACATGTCACCACAATGATGGCTAGGAACAACAACAACCACCAATCGACCACCAAGCACACTACAGATGGACCAATCACTTGGACTGCACCAAGACCTCCAGCATGAGATAGGAACTGTGAAGAGGTGAAACCGCACACCGACGAAGCATGTACTCCAAACTGGTGTCTAGAAGAACGATATGCCACTGGAGTGTCGCCACCGCCTGATCCCGAGGATCCAATTTTCACCCGAAGCAACACGAAGAAGAGGGAGCAACGACGAAGGAACCTTCAAGGAGGTAACGACACCCGCAAACGCATTGAGTCGGCCTGGCAAAAATCAGGCAACTTATGCACATCGACACTCACACACCTCTGCCGAACCAAGTACCACCAGACACCAAAGCACCAGTAGCACCAAGGCCTTGCTACAACATACACCAATGACCATGCTAGTCGTGTGGCCATGGCAGCCAACCCGCACCCAAGACGCGTGCTCCGCTCACGAACACCGCGTCCCTCACCACCAAGGCCACCACCCTGCCTCTAGACAACCCCGATATCATCCAAAGGCCCCGGCTTTCTCCGGTCGCCAGCCCCAACTGACCGAGCCACCAATGAACACGCTGCCCCGGACATCGTCACATACGAGCCACCAAGCACTTGACCAACGAAAATGTGAGGAGAATGTACGATCTGCACCCATACCAACGAAAATGTGAGGAGAATGTAAGATCTCGATTCCCATAGTTGCGCCACCGGTAGATGCCCCAGGTCATCACCACACCGTCAAAGCAAGCCAACACCGCCAACCGAACGCCCGACCCCATGCAAGCGCAACGCTGCCTCTCGCACCAGTCATCCCGCGCTAGCCTTAGAGGAATCGCCACTCGGGCTTTGCCTGCCGATGTTGGCGGGTGGGGGGGGGTTAAGCGGCTGCTTGGTTTTGCCTTGGTCGCTCGCATGTTGTGCATGCTTCGCTGATAGATTTTGTGTGTGTGTTTTTGTATTTTACATGAACTTTTATTTTCAAACATTTTTTAAAATATTATGAAGGAAAATTAAAATGGATATTGATTCTCATGGCCTAACAGGGCGATGTGTGTTGGAGATGACACTGTGAGGTTGGGATAGTTTCGGGAGCCGTCACTGCGTGAGGGGGTCGTGAAATAAGGACATACCTTGCCTAGCCCGTCTTCGTTCCTTCTGCATCACATGGTCCCTGCAGCTTGTCTCTCCCCCACATTCCTTTCCACCGTCAAGTATTTAAGATATACCCTCCAAGTAGGCTATTTGGTTTCACATAATGCAGAAGAGAAACACAAACGAGTAAAGCTAGCACCATAACAAATCCTACTATAAACTAATAATTGCTAATTGTATTCTTGCAAAATAATCAAGCTAATAACTTGGAAGTGTCAAACCTTTTAAGTAGTTGAATCTTTTAAGTTTCTTATGATGAATCATCACATGGAAGCACACTGTCAAACCATAACCATCTCATTCGGAAATTCTGATTCTCAACTGAACTGATTCTCGGCAAACAATATGACATGTATGTTTCCATCTTCTCTTGTTTTAACTTCTCATCACACTTCATGTATGTACTGAATTTTTGTCGTCAACACACGTCTAATAATATTTTGTTCATGGGACAGTAAATTAGGAAGAGGTTGCCGAAGCCAACATAATCCTGATAAATAAATTGCTATGGTGTATTATATACATTGAGATGGGGTGACACGCATACAAGTATATACCATGTGATGCATGCAAATGATTGAGGCCAAACTGGAATTTTGATTGGAAATTGAGGATATAATGTAAAGCTAGCTTACTTCATTGTGTTATTAACTATAGGTATTGCACAAATAAATGGTGGTAACAAAGTCTTCATCAGAGATGGTGGGGGACCAAAGAAGTTCTGCCTCTCAATGATGTGCACTCTGAGGAACCTCCAACAAAGCCTTGATCAGAACCCTTCCTGGCCGGGAGGAGCCAGCAAGTATGATAATTCTTCTGGGGGTAATATGAACAGGTTAAGTGTTGCTGCTTCTCCTTGAGTGGGATTGCCGGATTATGCCGGAAATGAGTGTTTTCTCAATTGAGAAGAAGTTTTTCTACGTCTCCTCTCGATTCTGCATCTTCATGAACAAAAAAAATCACAAGACATCTCCATGTTACTTGAAATAAGCCAAAGAAAGAAACTACAAAAAATATGGAGTCGAGTACAACTGAAATTTTCTGATGTGTAGAATCTAGAAAAATATATGTAGTGCAGAACCAGAGGAATAAACCAATTTAGATGACCTGTCAAGTTTTGGGGAGACCTCATGGGTGAACCTGGTAAAGGCCTTTGAAGCCACCAACATTTTCTCTTTGGCTTACTTCCTTGCTGCAATTGTCCTAACCAAAGAGATATATAATATAACCACACTAACATTTACGCTCCCTCCTCGCGCGCTCTCAAGCAACAATTCCTCGATGAATTATTACTTATTGCCCAACCAGATAACTCACCCTGGCTTCTCGTTGGTGACTTCAACCTCCTCCGGTTCCCCTCAGACAAAAACAACGCGGCTTTTAGACAGACAGAGGCCAACGCCTTTAACCAAACTATTGATGATCTGGCACTCATCGAACTACCGCTTCTCGACCGACAATTCACATGGTCAAACAATAGAAACACCCCCACCCTCGAACGCATTGACCACGCCTTCTTCAATCTAGCTTGGGCAAATGCCTTCCCCAACTCCTCCCTCACATCTCTCACGCGTTTCACGTCAGATCACGTTCCCCTCATCATCAACATCACCACAATAATCCCGCGCTAAAACTTTTTAAAATTTGAACCTGATTGGGCCAAACTACAACCCTGTCGCGATATAGTCTCATCGGTTTGGGCCGCAATTCAGCCCACTTCACCACCTAACGCCGCCGCTTCCCTCACCTCACGGCTCAAACAAACCCGAGCCGCACTTAAAAAATGGGCTCGTTCGCGTGTTCCCGCCCCCCTCCGTGAGTCACGTTGCAAAACAGCCATCTCTGCTCTCGACCACGTAGAAGAATCTAGGCCCCTCTCCAGCCCAGAACAACTCACACGAAAGATCATCGTTTCTCTCCTAAAAAGCACCATCTTAGAAAAAGTTTCCTACTGGAAATGGCGTGCTAAAGTGTCACGTGCGATTCATGGCGGTGAAAACTCCAGATTCTTCCACATGTCTGCCTCACAACGGATGCGTAAGAACAAGATCTTCTCCCTCACCCGAGACGGCTCGGTTTTTACCTCACACCAACAAAAGGCTGAGATCTTGCGTGAGTTCTTTGTTACGTTAATCGGCTCTACTACCTCCACAACCTGCCCATTTGACCTAGAATCGATCTATCCTCACCCCGTGCCTGGGCTCCATGCTCTTGATGCACATTTCACTAAAGAAGAGATCAAACAGGCCTTCTTTCAAATGAAAACACAAGCAAGCCCTGGCCCCGATGGTTTTGGCCCGTCCTTCTATAAAACTTTCTGGCCCTCTATCAAACAGGAAATTTTGTCCTTCTTCGCTCAGTTCCACCAGGGTGTTGCAGATACGGAGGGTCTAAACCGTGCCCACATGGCCCTCCTCCCAAAATCTACCTCTGCAACCTCACCTGATGCCTTCAGGCCCATATCCTTGCAAAACTGCCCGGTCAAAGCCATTGCCAAGGTTCTCACATCGCGACTTCAACCCTTCATCCCACTTCTAGTACACGGTAATCAAACTGGATTCATTCCTGGGAGGAACATTGCCGAAAACTATGTCTTTGCAGCAGATCTCATCAGCTCTTGCCACTCTCGCAAACGCCCCACCATGATCTTCAAACTTGACTTCAGGAAAGCCTTCGACTCGCTTGCCTGGAACGCCCTAGACAAAATCCTGGCTGTCCGTGGCTTCTCCCAAACTTTTCGTAACTGGATTCAGAATATGCTCAACACTGGCAAGACTGCCATCCTCCTAAACGGCATCCCAGGTCGATGGATTCCATGTAAGAATGGACTGCGCCAGGGAGACCTGGCCTCCCCCTACCTTTTCCTAATTGTTGCCGATCTGCTCCAACAACTTATCCTTCAAAACCCTGATCCTAATCTTCACCATCCCATCTTCACCCACCTACCCCCTACCATTCTTCAATACGCTGACGACACGTTGATCGTTGCTGCTGCCTCACCCAACGCTGCTGCCACACTCAAGAATATACTCCAGCACTTTTCCCAGGCTACTGGCCTCACCATAAACTTCTCAAAAACCACCCTAGCAACCCCGCATACAAATGAAACCCTAGCTGCCAGCATTGCCCTTGCCATGGATTGCATGCGTGCCTCCCTTCCTCAAACATACCTCGGCCTCCCCCTCGCCCCGACCAAGCCACCATCCAATGCATTCGCCCCGCTGATTGAACGTACTCGCAAACTTCTCACCGGCTGGTGAGCAAAGCTACTAGACAGGGGCGATCGCCTCATACTCATCTCCGCAGTCCTCGACTCCATTCTTACATACTTTATGTCTGTCTTTCGAATCCCCAAGAAAACCCTAAAGCTCATTGATTCCCTGAGAAGATCTTTTTTTGGGCTGGTGAGGACGCCTGCTCGGAAGCTAAATGCCTGATTGCGTGGAAAAATGTGTGTACGCCAAAAAAATCGGTGGTTTAGGGCTGAAGAACCTACAGGTTCAAAATAACTGTCTACTAATGAAGTTTGCTGTCAAAGCTCTATCATCCACAGAATCACCATGGCTAGACTGGCTAGAACTACAACATCCCAATGCCCTAGTTTCTTCGGGAACCCAAACATCCTTTCTATGTCGCACGATTTCGCAACAAATCCCAACCCTACAATCAATCTCCTTCGTTTTGACAAACAGTGGAACACATACATATTTCTGGTTAGATACCTGGCTCACCCCAAAACCCCTAGCTACCACCTACCCACACCTCTTCTCACACTCAACACAAAAGCTGCTAAAAGTGGCTAACATCTTGCGTTTCGGCATTGAAACAAACCTCCGTAATCGTCTCTCTCTCACAGCAGAAACAGAGCTGGTTTCGCTTTTGGTTGTTTTGCAGGACTTCGTGCCGTCGCTAGAAGAAGATCAACGGTTCCTCCTTCGGGGTCATGCCTTCTCCACCAAGCAGGCCTACGACACCATCATGGCTAGGCCAGAAACGGACCTCAATGCTCCACTCATCTGGAACACCAAGGCTCCTCATAAGACAAAAATCTTCGCTTGGCTTCTTTTCAAAGATCGCCTAAGCACCGTCGTCAATCTTGCCCACAAGAATATAATCTCCTCCGACTTATGCACACGGTGTGCTATGCTACCCGAAGACTCCACTCACCTCTTCATCACATGCCCCCTTGCCAACAGAATTTGGCAACGAATGGGTGTTCTGCCACACGAAGCTGACCTTAGTGAACTTTGGGATGCTCCACTACCTCAACACCTGCCCAAAAATGCATGGCCCCTAGTCCTCCTCGCGCTACTCTCAAATATTTGGGCAGCGCGAAATGACATGCTCTTTAGGAATGTCGATCAATGTTCTGTAATAACAATTAGGAACATTCTATCGGACTTGGATTTCTGGTCACACCGTCTTGTTGATACGGGTGACAAGGAGGACGTTTCCTCATGGCGTTCCTACCTCTCTGCACGATGCATCGTGTCTATGTAATCTGGACCTGCTGTCTCTCCAGCCGTTTTGAGCAATATATTCAGGTGGGGAACTCCCCGCCCCCCCCCCCCCCCCCGGTGATTCTCAAAAAAAAAATATAACCACACTTAGTCTAGTACAGTAAGATCTTGAAAATACATAAAACTACATTATATGTAGCAAAGGGAAAACCACGTGAAGGCAGACATAGACATGTGTGTATAGGGGTTAACTCGAGTAAAATGGAGGGAGGAGACAGGAGAGTATATCACTCATAGTCGTATAGGATACCTCCAAAGCTACTGAAATGAACGTTCAATATACATTCTCCAACATATCCTGCTTCGACTAATGAAGTTTATCCGTGAAAAAATGGACAAACTAACCAAAAAGCTTGTTTAGATTGATCCACATCACAATAGCAGATGGCAAAGTTGAGGGAGGTGACGTCGATGAGCCTGTTCTGCTCGGACATCCCTGTGGCAGCCTCAGCTCCAGCACCTGCAACCAGCACCTCCCCTTCTCCTCTAGAAATGACCGCTTCTCCACGATGCACACAGGCCCGCCCCTCTGTCACCGGAGGAGAGCCTCACCGCCGATGTCATCCCTCGAGGAGAACCTCACTCCTCCATGATGGATTTACTGGCCAATGGTCAGCTCTAGTAGATGCTCTATGAGCCTCCTCCATGCAATTCTTCATAGACTAAGAGCAAAGATTTTCATTCAGAGCAAACAAAATGTGAGCAGGGAGTTATATATTAGAGATTAACCATATCAATAGTCATGTTGTCCTGAACTGGATACTGATTATGTGTAGCTAAACATGGTTAATGGCTTGCAGTGGAGACCTTATCTTCCCTGGTATAAGCAAGTATCAAGGCTTAAAATAAAGAACCGTGGATTACAACGGCTGAAAGTTACCTAAAGAGCATCACTTGCAAATAAATTTCATGGAGAATTGTCAACTCTTCAATACAACAAGCGGGTGAAAAGAAGTTTGAAGTTGTACCATAATTCATCCAGGCAGTTATGTAGGACGCATTATGATGTAATTCTCTCCGAAAGAGGCCCCCTATTCAATCCAAAACCTGAAATCGAAATGACACAATGTTTGACATACTGGAAAAATTCTGACAGAGGACCATCACACTTTGAAGCTTTATACTGATGCTACACTTTTCCAGCACTACAGTTGTATCTGTTGAAAAGCATCAATAAAATAAAGCATGTACCTATACTAATCTTGACCACATCAAGGGTCTTGTCAACCGACAGTGGTTCTAACACCAAGTGCTTATGTTCCATGTGCAGATGCCAAGCTTTCTGTAATTCTGTGTGACTACATTGGTCCTCGACTGGATCCGTCATGATATTCGATGATCTCAACCGGAAGGTAGGAAGCTCGATCAAGGCGACCATCGTCGGAACCTGAGAAAGTGTAGAAAGATATGCCCAAGTACAAATCCACAAATAGGCAAGCAAACTGCTTGCCACACATCTGAAACTGGGACGTTGGTCCTCGCCGCTAGCACTGTACGCACGACTGCGCCGCGACGACGGGACGACGGCATAGGGAGGACGGCGATGGGGAACGGAGTTGGAGGTGGAGGGCAGGGAACGACGACGGCGTGCAGTTTTGAGGTCATACGCGGCGGCGGCGATGTATGGGCGACTAAGGCAGCGCTATGAACCCTAGAGGAGGCACGAACTGACAGAGATGGAGAGACGGAGAACTGCGGCAATGCTTGATTGATTGTGAGTTATGTTTTATAGGAATTTTCGGATTTGTAGGGTATGTGCCCATGATCCTCGCATGTAGTATTTTTTTACACGTATGATTGATCATAAGAAAGGAAAAATCACATCAATGTAAGGAAATATGCCATCAATGCTTGATTGATTGCGATTTATATGCCATCAATGCTTGATTGATTGCGATTTATTTTGTAAATGGTAACTAATCTGATGTGTTTATGTGGATGGTGAAGTGAAAAGGCAGGTGGGAGCGGAGACGAAAAAAAACCAACGAAATAAAACGGTTAAAAGTGGTGTGACGAAAATAAACCGTACTGTTCAACCAACTCAGACATTAGGAGTAGACATTAGGAGTAGAGATGTTATTGATTAAGATAGTAACACCTCTAATTAACAGCACATAATTTTCAAAAATAAAATTGCAAAACAGTTCAGTGTACATTAAAGTACCATTCCAGACTGGCAACCATAGCTGCTTCTAAGTCATTCAAAGCTGTGCATAAGTGGAAGAAGCCTAAGCTCAGGCTTGTTTGAGCGGATTACTAGTACCTCGGAAAATTGATCCCACACCCTCTGCCTTTTTCTAGGTCGTTCATCCATTTCCTTCTTTTTCTGTTGATGCTCCTCTCTTTCTTCTTCTTCTTACTTGCATGTCATCTTCAGTCATCTCAACATCACCAACTCCACCAGGTTCAACCATCTAAAAATCAGTAACAAAATTAGAATTAATGGGATCATTCTTCTATACTGATTCAAGGCAATAAGAATTAACAAGAATTCCAAAATACAAGTAACAATTAACATCAGTAAAATACTTATAACAAATACTTGTAGAACCCTGATTGTGCACTAACATCATATGAACATCTACGCAGAATAAGCAAAAATGAAACAAAGAGTCACCAATAATACAGACAGTGCATCCAAGTTACCATGTACATATAGAAAAATGCACAAAGAATGAAAGAAAAAATTCGAGACAACTAATGGAAGAGGGGGGCTTATTACGTTGACTGATTGCTCAGTTTCTGCCAAGGAAGGCATGGTGGCGAACTGGAGAAGACACCGCCGAAATGCCGAGGTGGACGGACGGTCGCCCGCTGAGTTGCCGATGTGGAGAGATGGGACGAAGTCGAAGGCTCGAAGCTCGAATCGAAGGTGGGTGGGCGCTGGGCAGACGGATGGGTGCTGGGCGACGGCGGGTCCATGTCCTCCTCTGGTCCTCTCCTTCCTTGCATGCAGCGAGTCCAGCAACGGCGCGACGGTCGGCGGTCAGTGAGAAGGCGAGGGCGGGGATGCGGGAGATGCCAGCCGCCACGGGAGTCGGCGTCGGGGGTGGCCGGGCGGGGTAGAAGATGCAGTGAGCAGTGGCATCGGCGGTGTCAAAAAAAATGAGACCAACCCAAGGGCTAACCCTCGTTGGCTTTTCTTTATAGGAGAAACTCCGTGAGCACCGCGCGTCCATGCTGGGACTCGAACTCAGGTGGGCTGGCAGCAACCTCAGCTGCCCAGCCAACGGGTCGACGCCCCGTCCTCCGACGCCGGCTGGCGTCGGCGGTGTCTCAGCCGCTCAGATGAGTAGGGGCGGCGGCGGCAGAGTCGGGGTAGTACCGCAGGAGGTTAGGTCTTGTAGTCTTGCATGCGTGCGGTGCGGGTGGGTGGGCTTGTACTGGGCAAGAAGCGTCAAAGAGTTTGGGCTGGGATGATTTTGGCCATTTTGGTTAACAGGGTAAAATACCGGATCGACCACCCCTATTTTTCTGTACAAAAACGGAATTCGGTTTATTCGCCTTCGGTTCATTTTTTGATTAGTCGGTTTTTATACCAATCCCTATTCATATAATCTACCAAAAAATTGAAAAATATGGACAATGAACAGAGATACTCATTTAGGACTAGTTGCTTAAGTGCGGACTCATCTTTACATCCATGTCGTGAACGTGGGAATGGAGGCGGAGTGCCAACCTACTCCCTATATTCTGGCGTTCTCGCATTGTTGCTCCGAAGAGCATCGCCATAACAAGGACAAGCCATAAATCACCAACATAGGAGGAAAACAAAGATCGAAAGCCTGCAACTATGTGAAAATAGGCACACAACAGTAGATGGGAAAGGCAAAAAAAAGATTTTTGACTCACTGTATTCCATTACACATGGAGATATGAACCCCCATGAGTTCTTGGTAACGGTAAAGGCAACCGATGCCGCCTTCCTCGCCAAGACCCGTGTCACTAGTGCGCCATCTATTGAGATCTAGGTCGCGTCTATTGAGAACGAGGAAGAAGATATTGTCAGCGCAACGCTACTTTATCGGTAAAGGCTTGGTAGAAGGCCTCGGGGTTGTAGAATGGCCATCTGAACTAAATGATACTACCTAATTTTCTATTTTAGGGAGGGGAATAAAATTAAGATTGGCGATGTATGAATTAACGGTCGCACAAAAAAATGATGGGGAAATTCTTTAAATCATGGATATAAAGTTGTGGTGATTCAGAGCATGATTTGGACACTCCACAAAGACCCTACACATACGAGCCTCCGACGTGAATGTGTCCCCCTGTTAGATTGTTCTATGTTTTGTCAGTTTGTCTTCTTCCGTTTTTTCTTGTTTTTTATTTTATCTTTCCCGTTTTATCTTCTTCTTTTTTCAAATTCACAAACTTTTAAAAACTAGTATTTTTTCAAATAATGAACAATTTCCTAATCATGCTGCCTATGTGAAGAAATTCTAAAACTTTGCATAAGCAACTTAATTAAGTAGAAAAACCTAATTGATAGCCTACTACTTATACTTCTTATTTTCACTAGGTATTGAATCTATATTATTCATATCATACGTGATTAATAACTTGAATATCCACTTATGGAATCGAAAGAAATAAGACAATTAAGGATATACCCGGTGTGAGATATCGTATTATTCGAGGAACCCTTGATGCCGTCGCAGTAAAGAATCAATATTTTTTTGAAAATCACAATTAATTTTTAAATTAATGAACACTTTTCGAACTCCTGAATATTTTTTTAAATCCCGAACATTTTATGAAATTAGTAAATATTTTCCGTACTCATGAATATTTATTGAACTTCATGATTATCTTTTGGATTCATAAACATTTTTTGAAAATCGCAAGATCATTTCAAACTCACAAAAATTTTAAAATTTGTAAACATTTTTTTATTTTGTGAAACCTTTTTTAATCCAGAAAATTTTTCTGAATAATATTTTCAAATTCCTGAACATCTCCAAAATCACAAGAATTTTTCAAACTCTCAAACACTTTTTTGAAACTATTTAACACTTTTCAAACTCATGAAAATTTATTGAACTTCATGATTATTTTCTGAATTTCAAGAAAAAAAATGAGCTCACAAATATATTTTTTTAATTTATGAACATTATTTGTTTCGTAAGAACTTTTTGAATCCACAAATATTTTTTTCGAGTTTTCGGCAATAATTTCAAACTTGTGAACATTTTTCGAAAATCATAAGGTTTTGAAACTTCCAAACATTTTTTGATATTAGTGAACACTTTGCGAACTCATGAATTTTTTTGAAACTCATGATTATTTTTTGAATTCATGAACATTTTTTGGAAGTAATGAATTTTTTAACTGGCTAACATTTTTAATTCATGAAAAAGTAGATTTCATCAAATGTTTTTAAATCCACAAACATTCTTCTCAAGTTTCAAATAATATTTTGAAATTCGTGAATATTTTTGGAATCTACGAACGTTGTTTTGAATTCACAAACATTTCTAAAATTCACAAACTCTTTTTCATATTAGTGAATATTTTGTGAATTTCCTTCTATTTTTTGAATTCGCGAAGATTTTTCAAAGGTTCCCGAACATATTTTGAACTTCTTTGAAAATGAAAAGGAAAGGAAGGGAAAAAGGAGAAAGTGAAAATGAAAAGGAAAAAAAAGAAAAGAAATAAAGGAATGAAAGAAAAAAACGCGTCGCCCCACACAGGGCTGGCCCAAACTGCGCACATTGTTTTTTGCCAGACGAGCCCTGTTTGGTTCCAGGCCCCGCACTGGGTCGGGCCAAACTTCTAGGCCGGACTAGATTTTAGGTCACTGGCCCATTAGTAGATGAAAAATGCGTAGCACAACTGCCCTACTGAATGGTAAAGAAAGTTGTAACGTGGGAATTCAACAGGAATTGTTACTTTGTCTGATGGTTAGCTCGTTAGGTGCTGAACCATTTCTCCCTGGTTCGATTCCTTCGAGTAACACTTTTTTGCCGCTTGAATTTCTTGTCCCGTACGGGTCCTATGTATAATTATATGCTTTTCCCTAAATAACTTGTAACACTACTACCGACATACAATTATGTGTTACTACAATTAAACTTCATAACACATTTTCTGCAACATAAACCTATATGTTTCTGTTGTAAAAACGTTGTAACACGTTTTCAGATGATGGGACCGACTATGTGTTACCATCAACCCTCGCAACACAAATAATATGTTACTAAGGTTTTACTTGTAACACGTTTTGTCATTTCTTACATCATTGTGTTACTTAAAATATGTTTTGTTGTAGTAACACTCAACAGATGAACCGTTAGTAACAAATAATAAGGCTATATGCATGCCATGCACAAACAAATGCAGCAATCAAATGCAACAACCAAGATAGACTCTAAACTACCGATTTCTACCGGTTTCTACCGCTCGTGCTGACTAGGGCGTCCTACAGCCAGACCTGCTCTGATACCAAGCGATGTGGCACCCCGGCTCAGAGAAACCGGAACGCCCCGTATTCCAGCCCAGAGATCGAGGAGAAGTCTCTGGAATACGACACTGCTTGACATAGAACAAATCGGCTCTTTTTACAAAGATAATAATACAAGGGTCTGATGTTACAAAGAAGCACATTAGCACGGCGACACTACACCTGCGATACTACACTTGCTCTATGCTAGCAGCTGAACAACTCATAGCAGCGGAATACTTCTAGCAGCGGAACAACGACGGAGGTGGTGAACTCCACTCAGCAGGGACTCTGGCTGGGACACGATCTAGCTCGCACGAACAGAGACCTCGACAAGCAATCAATCAAGCATCACCTGCAATCCTGGCATGACATGCCAGGTCAGTACATTGAATGTACTTGCAAGCTCACAACAACCAAAAGCATCAAGGCAAGACAGTAACATAGCATTAAACAGGTTAATTAAATTAACAACTATTATGATATGAAAGCAACTACTAAGCATGATATGAAACTACTGCGATACTGATAAACCAACATCTTAATCTCAATGAACCATCTCACGCTTGGCTAACTGGCCAAGCAATATACCATCTTGATCACCTCATGATCCATCTGATCACCTCGTGATCAAAATATCCAGATGATCACCTTGTGACCACATCACAACTGAATGATCATCCTCAAGATCATCCAACATCATCATCAACATCCTAGCAAACTGTTACTGCTCACAATATCAACATATAAATCACCTATAAGTCATTCTGTCATGTGACTGTTGATCGAACGGTGTGACCTAGTATGAACTTGTTGAAGGAAATATGCCCTAGAGGCAATAATAAAGTTGTTACTTATATTTCCTTATATCATGATAAATGTTTATTATTCATGCTAGAATTGTATTAACCGGAAACTTAGTACATGTGTGAATACATAGACAAATAGAGTGTCATTAGTATGCCTCTACTTGACTAGCTCATTAATCAAAGATGGTTAAGTTTCCTAGCCATGGACAAGAGTTGTCATTTGATGAACGGGATCACATCATTAGAGAATGATGTGATTGACTTGACCCATCCATTAACTTAGCACTATGGTTGTTTAGTTTATTGCTATTGATTTCTTCATAACTTACACATGTTCCTATGACTATGAGATTATGCAACTCCCGAATACCGGAGGAACACTTAGTGTGCTATCAAACGTCACAACGTAACTGGGTTATTATAAAGATGCTCTATGGGTGTCTCCGATGGTGTTTGTTGAGTTGGCATAGATTGAGATTAGGATTTGTCACTCCAATTGTCGGAGAGGTATCTCTGGACCCTCTCGGTAATTTACATCACTATAAGCCTTGCAAGCAATGTGACTAATGAGTTAGTTACAGGATGATGCATTACGGAACGAGTAAAGAGACTTGCCGGTAACGAGATTGAACTAGGTATGATGATACTGACGATTAAATCTCGGGCAAGTAACATACCGATGACAAAGGGAACAACGTATGTTGTTATGTGGTTTGACCGATAAAGATCTTTGTAGAATATGTAGGAACCAATATGAGCATCTATATTCCGCTATTGGTTATTGACCGGAAGTGAGTCTCGGTCATGTCTACATAGTTCTCGAACCCGTAGGGTCCGCACGCTTAATGTTCGATGATGATCGGTATTATGAGTTTATGTGTTTGATGTACCGAAGGTAGTTCAAAGTCCCGGATGTGATCACGGACATGACGAGGAGTCTCGAAATGGTCGAGACATAAAGATTGATATATTGGAAGGCTATGTTTGGACACCGGAATGGTTTTGGATAAGTTCGGGCAATTACCGGAGTACCGGGGGGTTACCGGAACCCCCCGGGGAGTCAATGGGCCTTAATGGGCCATGGTGGGAGAGAGGAGGAGGCGGCCAAGTGGAGGGCGCGCCCCCCAATCCCAATCCGAATTGGGAAGGGGGCCGGCCCCCCTTTCCTTCTTCTCCTACTCCAACTAGGGAAGGGGGGACCTATTCCTACTAGGAGTAGGAATCCCCCTTGGGCGCGCCATAGAGAGGGCCGGCCCTCCCCTCCTCCACTCCTTTATATACGGGGGAGGAGGGCACCCCATAGACAGACAAGTTGACAGTTGTCTTACCCGTGTGCGGTGCCCCCCTCCACAGATTTCCACCTCGGTCATATCGTTGTAGTGCTTAGGCGAAGCCCTGCGTCGGTAACTTCAACATCACCGTCATCACGCTATCGTGCTGATGAAACTCTCCCTCAACCTCAGCT
Source organism: Aegilops tauschii subsp. strangulata (assembly GCF_002575655.3). Lineage (NCBI taxonomy): Eukaryota > Viridiplantae > Streptophyta > Magnoliopsida > Poales > Poaceae > Aegilops > Aegilops tauschii. The sequence goes on along the minus strand of NC_053038.3, from coordinate 275,781,530 downwards.
GGATCAAGAGTACGAGGAATGTCACCGAGCTAAACATGTGCAGATTGCGGAGGTGCCGTGCGTTCGGTACTTGATCGGCGAATAGGCGATTTTTATGAAAGACTTCAAAACACGGGGGCTTTGAAGACAAACAGTAGAAATGAACCTATTGATATGCAGCGGAAGGTAGACTACACTAGACAAGCCATAGTCAAGTAAGCAATGAAGTGAAAGCACGAAGACTATCAGCAGCTAGGTAGTGTGGATCAGGATGGAAGATAGTATGAAGCCAAACAGCAAACAGTCTTTACATAGTGAAGCCAATTAGTTCATGCAAGCAGGCAAGACTTCACGAAGACAAACTGTAAAGTAAAGAGATAGAACCAGTTGCTTAGAGAGGATACGGATTTGGTAGACTAGTTCCAGTTGCTGTGACAACTATACGTCTGGTTAGGGAGGCTGAGATTCAACTCGGAAGACCTCGTCTTCACCTTATTCCCCTTGAGCTAATAACACACATTCCTCGCCCAATCACTCTGGTAAGTCTTCAAGGTAGACTTCCAAACCTTCATAGACTTCGTTCACCGGCAATCCACAATGGCTCTTGGATGCTCAGAATGCGACGCCTAACCGGCTGGAGGATTCACAGTCCTGAAGTGTAATAAGTCTTCAGATCACGCAGACAGAAAGACTTCAGTGATGCCTAACACTCTTTGGCTCTGGGTGTTTTCGGCTTTGTCCTCGCAAGGATCTCTCTCTCAAATGCTTCGGAGGTGGGTTGCTCTCAAACGACAAAAGTCGTGCACTAACTCTGAGCAGCCGCCAATTTATGGTGTAGGGGTGGGCTATTTATAGCCAGGAGGCAACCCGACCTGATTTGTCCAAAATGATCCTGGGTCACTAAGGAAATGACACGTGTCCAACGGTCAGATTTCAAACACACGTGGTAGCTTGACTTGGGCTACAAGTAAAGCTGACTCATCCTGCTCTAGATAAGATTTGCTCTCATTGTCTTCGCTCGAAGACATAGGATTTGTTTGAACATCACATCAGTCACTCTGACTTTGTTCACTTGGACTCCACTTTTAACAGTACGGTGGTTCCTATGACTCAACAAAGAAGAAAAGGAAACTACGAAACAACTATGTCTTCGCACTCCATAGTCTTCACGCGATGTCTTCTCCTGTCATAATCTTCAGTGTGAATATCTTCACCGACCACCATTGTCTTCAATGTCTTCACACATATTTAGGGGTCATCTCTGGTAGGTAAACCGAATCAATATGGGACTACAGCATGTGTTATCTGCAATTCTCACAAACACATTAGTCCCTCAACCAAGTTTGTCGTCAATACTCCAAAACCAACTAGGGGTGGCACTAGATTGTCGGGACCCCGACTCATAAGTCGTGATCACCGAATGCACGTATACAGTGATCCCAGAGATCAATGCTCACTGAACACACAGAAGCTGAATAACAAGAGTCTTACATCCATACATACCGTCTTACACAAATTATGACCATTATGGTCAAGTCTTACATAGATAAAGCCACAAGGGCTGAGTACCAAATAAACTTAAGCTGCGAAAATCTTCGTCGATAAGTAGAACCCATGCCATCTGCCTTAACCCTCCAGGCATTTTGACTAAGAAATGTCCTAGTTCGCATGTTCGTCTCCAAAGAACTCTTCTTCGAACTCCTGCTCTTCCATGCCTGGCCAATTAAATAACCAGTGGCAAGCCAATGAGTACTTTGAATGTACTCGCAAGCAACCCATGTTTTGGCTTAAGATACAACAATGCATGACATAGGTAAATTTTTGCAGAAAGCCAATTTTATTGTGCTATGTCAACAACTGGTAAAACACGCATCATATGAATTCAAGTAACCATAGGGTCTGGTTACAGATATCAACATAAATGGAGTGGGCTTCAACCCAACTCAATCATGTCAAGTCCTTTGACTTGACCCAAGAGGTTCTTCCCACTTATCCAAACACACACACTGGTTCGTAACAAGTGGACGTAGCCCAAGAGCGGTTACCCAATTGTCCTTGACCGTGGACACGGCTATTCGAATAGTTTTACACTCTGCAGAGGTTGCCCACTTTACCCACGAGATCCGGGGAACTTCCGTGTCATCCACGACCCGCGGTACCTCAAGTACCCGAGGTAAGCACCCGATCACTATCTTTCCCTAGACGACACTAACATAGACTCCACTCTATTGGTAGCAACCCCCGTGCCCAACATTTCTCATCTTAAGATTTTGGAGCCATGCTCCCATATTCACATACCACAAGCACGGGGTACCAACGGTGTGTCCAGTGCCCTGTAAAACAATCATGGCCGCCCTACCTGGCACGACCCCGTCCCGAGAGAGCGCAACAATGACTCTCCCGTCACTAGTAATGCGGGCTCCAAGCTAGTATCGGCCTAGTTAATCAATAATGCCCTTTCCCATATAAGGGTAGAGTGGTTGCGCATGTAAGGTTGGAATAACGGTCGCAACTTAAACCAATCCATTTTGAAAACAACACACACACACTTGCCTCGGTACACCACTTTGTCATCAAGTGGTTACCCAACTCATTATCTCCCTCGGGCATAAGTGGCACCCGATGGGGTTTTCGAAAAGTTTTTGAAAACAATCTTGCATCCATCACCATGCATATACCCATCCCCTTTTTCTGTAGCTCTACTTAGCATCCTAGCTACTCCCATCGGCAGAACCCTCATAAGAAGGTAGGGTCACGCACAATGCAAGTATCAACGAGGAAGTAATGGAGGCAAACCATCAAAGTGGTTACCACCTCATCATGATTCCGTTGCAACAACATTATGGTGCTATATGTCATGCATAAAAAGGGTTTCATAGACATGGTCAAAGGGCTGCTTGCCTGGCTCAGGAAAGTCTTCTGGGTCTTCAAAGTCTTCTGGTCCAACTCCTTCTTCAGCAACGCAATCTATCGTCGCAAAATAACAACGAGAAAAATAAGGCAATAATAAAACAAAACAAAACCAAAGTGCTCAGAAAAATGTCAACTCATTTTTGTTAAATACTAGGGTTAAAACTAAGAAGGGGAAAATTCTTATTCTTGGATTTGGAGCTACACGGACAGAGCAATGGATTTTCAAACAAGGATTTAATTGCTCAAATTTGAATTTAAATTTGAACAACACAGAAAAGTTGGTTGGGCATGTATGAAAGTTACACCATTAAATAGGTGAGATTTTTACAAGAATTTAGGAGCTGGAATTATTGCATTTGGATATTTATTTAATCCTGTGGAATTTTTACAAGTTTGCACAGAAAAGAAAAAGCAAGAGGGTACTGTGCCACTGGGCCAGAAAGGCCACAGCGCAGCAGGCCCGGAGGGGATCCAGCCCAGGCGAGTCGGCGCGCGCACGCGCCAGGTTTTCAAACCTGACGGGCGAGGCCCGGGCGTCAGCGAGAGAGAGAGGGGCGAGGGAGAGGTGAGGATGACAGGCGGGGCCCGCCTGTCATCTCCAACCTCGCGACCACACGGGTCGGCGAGCTCACCGGCGACGCTACAGGGCACGGCAGGTCGAGCGGGTGGCACCGTTGGACTCAGGGGGATGTCGCCGTTCGGGTGGTGGTGGAGGTGGTCGCCGGAGCAGCCTGGTTCGCCGGCGACGAGGTCACGTGGCGGAGGTGCTTCGTGCGTCGGTGGTTCCGGCCGTTTCCGGCTGCAAAAAGAGTGGGGGAAGAGAGGGGAAGGGTCAGTGATGCCGCGCAGTTCTAGATCGAGAGAGAACGGGGGCGGAGGAGGCCTGTACCGCCCGAACGCCGAAGAGCCGAGGCGGCGGAGCTCGAGCTTGATCTCGAGCCCGAGCGGCTCTGGAGACAAATGGGTGGTGCGGGAGGTTGACCAGGGGTGTGGGGGAGCGACAGGGAGTGAGAGAGAGGCTCGGGGTCACCTTATATAGGCTGGCCGAGGTCCACCGTAGGCGCGGCCTATGGGTTTCCATGGGATCGGCTCGGGTGGCCGTTAGAGAGGGAATGAAGGGCTCGGGGGTGCTTGTGGGAGTGGTCTAGGGTGCCAGGGAGAGAGAGGAGGAGCGGGACGAGCTGCGGGCGGGCCACAGGGGCGGCGCGAGAATTGGCCGAGCGGGGCGGCGCGAGCATTGGCCGAGCGGGGCGGCGCTCTAGCGCGAGCTGCAGGAGAGAGAGGAGGGCGCGTGAGCAAGTGGGCGGCCTGCTGGGGTGGAGCGGACGCCGAGGGGCATTGACTGGCGCGCGGGGGAGGCTCGAGGTGGCCGGGGGACGCGGTGTCAACAGTCGGGTGCCCTGCCAGGCGCTCCAGAGCGCGACTTTGGCCGGCATCCGCGGCTTTCCCGCGTCTGCGCGCGTCCACTTGCATTTGGCAGCTATAGGGGGCGTGGGCAAAAGCTGGGGAGAGCCTTGGATGCTCTGGAAAGCTGAGGGGAGAGAAGGAGGCTGAGAGAGAGAAAGAGGAATCCAATGTGCAGAGAAGAAAAATGGGGTTCTCCCCCCTTCATCATTGCTTTCTCGGGTAGAAAAGCACACAGGTGCTAGAGGGGGACTAGGAGGGGTCGTGGTAGAAAGTTGAGCCTACGGAGATTAGTGGAAGAGGCCAAAAATGGGATTTTGGTAAAGTGGCAGAAGGTGTTTGATGCTGGTTTGGGCAAGTAGATGATTTCCATTTGTCATGAGACTTCACAGGGTGAAATGTCACATATAATTAGGGCCTTCCACCAATTTTGAGCTCATTTGGGCAAAGTTGCCAATGCAACCTTTGTAAACCCTAGAAATTAGCAGAAATGAACTTGTGCAGATCTAGTTAAGAAAATCACTTCTCCTTGATGCACCACTTAGTGTAGTGGCCTCATTTGGTCATGTGAACATGATCACAAAAGTTGGGGTCAAGGAGAGAAAGTTGGTAGTATAAAGTTATTCAAATTTGATTCTGGTCAGAGAGGGTTTTGCGGCATTTTGGTGAACCAAACTGACCTTAATTGAGATGAGGCTTTGCAAGGTGATCACAATATGCATTTGTGACTTGCTGGATTTTCCTTGGATTTTTATGAAAATATTTCCTGTAGAAATATTTCAAATCCTTGAAATGGGCAGAAATGGTTTTGGGAGGTTTTGTCCAATATTTTGAACATGACCATGTGTTGAAACTCTTATATATGGAGAATATATGTCCACTGAGTTTCCCTGATTTTCCCAAATATTTTTGAAGCTTTTAAATAATTTTAACCTATTAAAGACCATTTCTGGCCTAAAGAAAAAGCCTTTAAATAAAATAGGAAAATTACTTTTAAAATTATATTTTTGTGTTTTATGGGAGTCCTAATAGGTTTCAAATATACTCTTTGAAATATTTTTCATACCCCAACTCAAGTACTTGTAGTGCAAACCTCAATTCAGGGTTTTCTGGAAAACTAATTTTTGAAAATAATATTTGGCCAAATTATTTTTGTAAGAAAATACTATATTGCACTATACACATGGGATGATCATTGGGCAGAAGTTTGGGGGCAGGGGGATGATGTATATAAGGTGGAGTAGTTGACTTTAGAGAGCACATGGAAAACCACACCGAGAAAACCAACTCCAAAATAAAAGCCAAATAATGCAAAAGTTTTTGTTGGTCCAAATTTTCATGCTTTATTAATGCAAATGACATGTTACAAAATGCAGGGTGTGACATAGATGCACTTACAATCTCCCCCTTTTTGGTGATTGATGACAAACTGGTTGAAGTTTTCAACGGGGATAAAAGTATGTGAAAGTATGAGAATTCAGGCATTGTCTTCATAAGTAGCAAAAGGCTCCCCCTGAAGATGTGCATATAGGTAGTTTGCTTTTGAATGCAAATGCACATGGCAGGTTCTACTTTGTGGAGATCCTCTTCAACTTATGAAGGCAATTCATCATGCATATAAAAAGATAACGAAGACAATGACATGCATAATGAAAAATGGACGTCTATGGAATGGCTTCATGCGGGATTTACCATCGCATCACAAAGTGGCAGAAAAAGTAGCAGAGGACCATCGAGTTTAAGTGTTACAACTCAGAGAACCAAATGTTTCAAAAGACGAGAGTTGTAAAAACTTAGCAAAAATAAAGCAACCACCCATAAGGACCCGCTTGAAGACTATCAACTCATAAGCTTCTCCCCCTTTTGTCAGTAATGACCAAAAAGGTTTGAAGACATAGAGTATCTACTCGTTCCCATCAGGAGTAGATGAAGGTGCAGGGTCGACGCTGGAGTTCGGTGGTGCAGAGGGGCCAAGTGCAGTGTCGAGATGCAGTGAAGCCATGGTTGGTGAAGTGGCATCATCTTCTTCGTCGGCGACACTCGCAACAACAGTTGCAGCCGAAGATGAATACTCAGAATCTTATATTTAGGGAGTGTGACGCCAGCTTGCCTTTTGGGGACGCCTGGAATCAAACATGAAGTCCTCAGTTAAGCCATCTTCGTGAAGATCAGCTTCAGGACAGAGCAGTGTGAGACTCTTCCAGGACCGCCGACAGGCTTCATGGGCAACAGATGAGTTCTTGGTGGCTAGGTTCCGAATGCGATTGACATCCACCAAGATACTCTGCATCTGACGCTTGAGCTAGTCATGATGCTTATCATGCTTCATATGTAAGGCAACAAGAAGCTCTCGGTCATTGAGTACACGAGAACGCTTCCGAGGCCTTTGAGCAATTGTACTGTCAGTGGCTTTGGTGTTTGCATGATGGGGCACATGCATATTGCTAGCCAGAGGATAAGCGGGAGTTGCAGCATTTGGAACAAGAATTCCCTCCATTGGCTGTGTGAAGCTTTGATGATCAGCATTATGAAGACATAAAGGCTTCTTGGCGGCTCAGGGTAGATGGCTTCAACGGACAGATCAACCTCAGGCAGAAAGACAAGATGGTTGCGCGCTGAGGGCTGATAGTCAACAGAAGAATGGAGCTTGATTAGGCGCATCAACCATGGAGCATAGAACTTTAGGCCAAACATATCAATCCTAGATGGAACAAGTTGTCTGATGAAGAAATCCTGGGTGTTGAATCTGATGCCATTGACGATATAGAATACCAAAGTCTTCATGGCTCCTCCAAGTTTGGCTTCAGAGGTATATCCCTTGATTGGCCATAGAGTACGCCTCAGAATATGTTAAACTGCGCGGGGCAAGTACTCGAGGTCTTTGACGAAGAACTCTTTGGGGTATTCAGCATCTTGGGGCAGTGGCTTCATCATGCTAAGCATCTCGCTCATATTGGGTTCAGGCCTCTGAAAAATACTCCGCAGTTCATTCCTGCAAAGCTGACAACCAGGCTCATACAACTCGCCTAGAGTGGGCAGGGAAGTAAGCTCGATGATGTCGTGAGCTTTGGCTTCATGATGCACATCTCGTGTCATCCACTCAAGGATCCATGTCTTCGGATCCCTGTTGTAGCCACGAATGTGAAGGGTGGCATAGAACTGCAGCAGAAGCTTTTCATTTCAGTGCTCTTTGTCTGTAACGAACGGCAGAAGACCAACCTCCCTGAAGCAGTCAAGAGCTTCTTCCAGACAGGGCAGCCCAGCAATAGCTTCACAATCAAGATGCATGTGTGGAAAGATTCGCTCTTGATTGTATAGAATGCAGGAGTAGTAGCTGCGCTGCTGATAGCTCCAAAATCGATCAGAAGAGATCTTTGGCTTCGAGTATGGATTCCTGGCGTTGTCGAAGAAGGTGTTGTGTGCTCTGAAGCTATTGACGCTAAAAGATCCTGGCGATGTAGCAGCACCTAGAAGCCTTGGCAGCCTTGGCTTCGGCTTCCGAACCTGAGGCCTCTACTCCACATGGTAGTCATACTGTGGTCCGGGAACAGTGGGAGGAACCAAGATTGGCCATTTCACAGTGACCAGTTGTCCATGATCAAAGGCCTGTTCAATGGTGTGAGGCCGAGGAAGTGGAACAGTGGCTTCAACATTTACATTTGCTTCAGGTTGCACATGAGCTTCAGGCATCACATTTGCTTCAGGCTCCACATTGTCTTCGGCCATGACAATGTCATTGGCTTCAGCATTATTGTTTGTGGCAGCCTCAGTGGTTTCAACCTCCGTTTGTTCAAGGACAGGAGGGTCGGGCACACTCACATTCTCCTCGATAATGTCTTGATTTGTAGTTGGGGGTGTGGCAACTCTTTCTTCTTCTCTATCTCCTTGATCTTCATCGGCTGATGCAGCCGGAATGTCTTCAGCAGCTTTGGCTTCAGACTCAGAGACATTCACAGTAGGGGTGGCTTAAGGAAACACTTGACGTTCTACTGAGCTTTGTTGCACTTCCCCTTCTGGAATGCTCGACATGGTGACTTGTGGCCTGGGGCCTTTGCAAAGCCTGCGAAAAGTGGGCGACGCCTGTGGTGATGGAGTGGTCTGTACCATGTAGTTATCGTCATCAAGCACCGGAGTGGTGACTTGAGGTGGTGGAGTTCTGGGTGTCTCATCATGAATGGGGGTGTCTTGTTGGGGGCGATCGGCCCATGAATCATCCTGAGCAATTGGTGTCAAGGGACGACCAATGCTGATGAGTTCGTTGTTCGTAAGAACAGGCGATGATACCAATTGGTGCTCAAGTTGAGGAAGGACTTCATCATCTTCAACATTGTCATCACGACCAATGTCTTCAGCTGTGATGGGGTCGACAGCTGGAACTTCTTCAACTTCAGGAGCCTCTGTGGAAGCAGGCTCGTGGATTACCAGACGACGCCCTTGATTCCATGAAGCTGGAACAACAGAGATGGGTTCAACATTGAGGGGCTCAGAGGCGGCAACATGCTCTTTCTTTGAAGAATTTGTCTTCAACTTCTTCTTTGATGGGGCAGCATCAGAAGCATTCTTGTGCTTGCGTTTCTTGGCTTCGGCTTCAGCTGCCCTTGTCTTCTTCAGCTCTGAAGCTGCTGAGGTGACCTTAGGCTTCGAGCCAGTCATGCTAGCAGGGAAGAGAATCCGAGGTTCTTCCTGCCTTGGTGCTTCAGTTTGGGCCACAACAGACTTATTTTGCTTGGCAGCCATCTTGGGGTGGATGCCAGGACGCCCAAGAGCCTTTCGCTTTTCAGCTTCATTGTGTGCTTGAACACATTTCTGCGCGAAGTACTTCATGCGTTCTCGAGAGCCCTTGGCTTCTTCACGCTTCTTGTGAAACTGTTCCTTGAGGTCATGCAACTTCTTCTTGAAGATCTGAACATCTGCCACGCTGAGCTTGGCCATGTTCTTGTTGAAGTGAGCCTTCTCATAATCAATTTTGTTCTTGATTTCAACAATTTTCTGAGCCAGAGCCACTTCATTGGCAATGGCTCCATGGAAGGTGACGCTAATGTCCACAGGAAGCTGAAGATCATCAATGCTGATGCTCTAGTCGTCGAACCACTCATCAATGATGTTTTTTAGTATATCAACATCAAAGAGAGGCAGATCATTGAAGATCTCCGCCTCTTGCTTGCTCTTGATCAGCAACTCAAGGGCATCATCGCCAAGATCTTCATTGCTGGACAGATCAATGGTTTCATCCTCATTGCGCAGAACGGCAGCAGGAGTCAGTTCATGTCCAGAAATCTTCTTGGGCTTCTTGCTTTTCTTTGTCTTCTCGGTCTTCTTGGAGACATGAGAAAAATCTTCAGACTGCACACTGGGTTCAGGAGGTGCAGTGGCCAATGGCTTCACACGCGAAGCTTTTGGTGAGGCAGAGGGCTTCGAAGCCTTGGTCTTCTTCTTGTTCTGCGGCTTTGGTGGAGCTGGCGCTTCTTCAGAGTCAGCGTCTTCAACGGATTGATCCACAGTGGCCCGCTGGGCAGCAATGTGGGAGAGGAGACCATCGAAGTTGTCGAAGGGGCCGATGACATTTGGATTGGCATCGTGTGTGCCATCATCCCTTGGAGCAGATGGACCAGGGTTGAAGTTGAGGCCAAACTCCTTGTTCTTGACAGCTGACTCCTTGGCAAATTGATAGTTGCGCTTGAATAGATTGTCTTTGCGACACCATAACATAGATGATGGGTCGGCATTCTCTGGCTTCGGTCCTCAGACCATGCATGGGTAGAAGCCTTGAGCAATGGCTTCAGACTTAGACTTTGGCTGAAGATTTCGGTACAGAATATCTCCCCATGGGAGCTTGATAGCATTCTTCTCTGCATATTCGGCAGTCACGAAGTTGTACTTGAACCATTGCTCTGCCCAATATCTTCGAATCCATTGGATTTGGGTCTTGCGCTAGTTGTAGCTTTCCTCAGGATCTGACTCGTACAGTTCAAACATATTTGGAGGTAAATCCTTAGCAGTATCTCCCCGGCACTGTCTGCCGCCTTTTCTTGCTGATTTCTCAGTTGCCATTGTATTCAGACTGAATGGCTTCGGAACGGTGAATGGCTTCCTTCTGCTGGTCAGACAAGAGCTGGCTTCAGGGGAATGTATATGACGCTGTAAGAACTCTGCAAATGAATGCAGACTATGAGAACCAAGGGATTCTCCCATGGACATGTACCTGTGACAGCATTAGAGATGCGAGGGAAGGGGAAGAGGCCATATGCATTCTCAGAAGATTTTGAAGAAAAATCAGTTTGAAGACATTGACCTCATAGAACAAAGACATTCACTTATTTGAAGAGAGTTGGTTCCAGATTTGTACGAATCCATGAATAAGTACACGTGAGGAATCTAACTAGTTATGAAGCATAAGTGAATATTCTTAGCAAGATATGAGATGCATATAGGGACAGATCCATACTTGGAAGTGTAGAAACCACTTTTGGTTGAAGTGGATTGATTTGACGGATCAAAAAGGCAGTAAAAAGTGAGATTTAATTACCGCTGAACTGCTAGACGAGGCGGAGTTAGTGGCCGAGCAGTTCAATCTCCCGCGCCCTAACTTGGCGGCGGAAGACACCTACGGCGGCGGCGGAAAGGATGAGGTCCGCGGCTGGCGTGAGGACGGCATCGAAGAAGTCGCGGCAGCTAAGCGCTTCGTCTCTGGCGTCGACGTGAGCTAGCGGAGGTGCTAGGGTTTGTGCGAGGTGGCGAGGTGGAAGAAAAGATTTGACCGCGGTGAGTGTGTATTTATAAGGAAGGGGGCAGCACAACGCAATTACGCAGGTGCCCCTGGCGGTTCACATCTGAAGGACATGTGGCCTGCATGCAACTTATTGAAAGTTGTTCCACGTTCCCACGCACGCCTAGATTGTCGGGTGGTCATTCCGGCTTCTCCGGTATTTAGGCAAAAAAGGATATGGCAATAAAAACAGATTTAAAGGTTTGTCTCTTTGTCTTCTGCTGATAAGGACTCGGAGAAGACAATCGACATGTTTCAATAGAATGCATATGATTTGGATAAAAGAACTTGAGGAAGAAGCACAGAAGAGGTTAGGGTCCGATCACATTCACTTAGATCAAGTAAAATCAAATAAGAAGACATAGCTATAAGTGAATGTTGTAGAGGACAGGACACACACACACACACACACACACAAACACACACACACACACACACCCACACACACACACATATATATACTAGCAAAGATGCCCGTGCGTTGCAACGGGGGACAAAACATGGCGTACATTTAATTAAAGCAAATATGCACTCCACATTCTAATCAATTGCATCATTCAAGCTTTTTCTTATCCATCCTAGCTCTACATGAAATTGTAAAAAGGAAATACAATTGGACCCTTTTTCCATGAGTAGCTGATTGGCGCTGGTAGACTTGATGCACGAATGGTAACTAACAACGATGAAAGCAAATGCTCAAATTACCAATAACATGTCTCTAGTCTCATAATACAATATCTAATTAATCTAACTCCAAAGAGAAGGCATAAATATGTAATTGGACAGGACATGACAGGGCGGGATTAATCCCTACATGGCTACTAATGGAAGAAGCAAAACTGGCACTGGTGGTGGTATGAGGTAATGAACACATTGAACTAAAGTGTAAGCAGAAGCTGAATACATTATATATCTTTATGTACCTGAAAGCATCCTCAGAATATTTTCACCTCGTAATAATAAATATAGTTATGTACAGATTAATAACAAAAATGACCAGGAAATTATGTTTTTTAGTACAATGAAAAATACGACAATGCTTGTCCCGGGAGGCATCCCTTTATGGTATGCACAGAGAAAATCAATAAGAAATATAGATATATATAGATTACTAACAAAATTGACCAGGAAACTAAGTATTTTCAGTACAATGAAAACATGGCATTGCTTGTCCTCTGAGATGCATCTCTTCATGGTCTGCACAGAGAAAACTGTTTGTAGCTTTTAAAACGCAAAGTAGTATGTAAATGTCAGTAGGAAAACAGAAAAAAATATTGACCATTGATATGCAAATATGTAAAAATGGCGTCAAATCTGCATGTACCTCCACCACTATGACAATATAGAGAGACGAAACATGTCATTCCAGCCCACTCGCAGCGTACCAATCTAAATATTTCACATCATTTTCTTAACGCAGTCTTGCAAATGATTATAAACATATATCAAGCGCTGCACAAAAGTTGATGCCGGGATTATGTATGCTCCATGATATCTAAAAATATATTTTAAACACCGATAATTGATTCGGAAGTGCTTCTCTGATATATTTTCAGTAACAAAAGCTATGTAAAAGCTAACCTTGATGTATCAAATTTGCGTTGGAGCGTTGGTGCCAAATTCAGGCCTTTATTTCAAATTTGAAAACCAATAGCTTCATCCCTTTGTCACAGAGGAAGAGGTGTGAAAGATAGAGCTGGCCAAATGGTGAAAGTCGAAAGCAACCAACGAAAATTTAACTCCATAGTCCTTGTATAAAATGATGAATTTTCTACCTACCCACAATTGTAACATGCCTTTATATTAGTATATATTCAAGGATGGAACATGCCTTCAGATGCATGCAAGCTTTACGTTGCTGACCTTCAGGTCACAAATGAAAACATAACGTACCGCTCTTTAACACAAAACATAATTTGCGTACTTAGGAGATGACCACAAATAAAAAAATTCTAATTAACTGGGAATAGAAGATTCAAGTAAGTAGGAGTAGATACGAATGCCCGTGCGTCAAGACCACATGATGCTCCATCACTTACATAGTCTCTATCTCTATCTATCTATCTTTCTTTCTTTCTTTCTTTCTCATTCAGACATTTCGCAAAGCATCGGGCGTGTTATCGACAATAAAATAAAATGCATGCATGAAGTGGTACACTCCCGGTCATAAAAATATGGAACTGCTGACCTTGATGCATTGGATTTGTGTTAATTGCGGTCTCTTTTTTTTACCAAGGAGACATGTGCATCCCTTCAGACATCACATTTCTTGCTACATGAACTCTGTGCAAAACACAAACAATCCAGACAGTATTTTTATTGGCATGAAAAAATCCCAGATCATTTTAATTGAGTAACAATATTCATCAGCCAGCTAATTAGACATGCAAAGCCAACGCTCAACCGTAGCATTTTATTGCAACTATATAAAAATATAAAACAAATTGCTCCTGAGCTCACAGTTGCATCGGCAGGAATTTTTATGGCACAAGGAATACAAATCATTCGGATTGTATATGCTGTAGCACCATGGAAGTAAGCACATTCATCAGTTCAAATCGACACTGGTTGTAATGATTTTATTGATAGTGCATCATTTTCTCAATTCTGAATTCATACTGCGATCGCCGACAATCGTTTCAGACTTCAGACTTGAGTGGCTTCATGTTCAGTGGTGAAACTAAGGAACCTCATAGGCTCTGGTGCAGCTAAAAGGCTGTAAGATTCTGATAAATTACCTTTTGTACAGTTGACAGGGGACCAAGGAGCAAGGATACACAGTTAAGAACAGAGCAGGCAGCTATTAACATAACACAAATAATCGAGAATAATTCGAACAATGTCTACTTCTCTATTAATATTGATACCACTCTTCTTGTAGAAAGCATAAAATTTATGTCAAGTTCTCAACATCTACATTCTTACCATTGACAAAAGATGTTTGGGAGTTAGGCACCAAACTTCAGTAAAAAATACGCTAAGTTGCAAATACAATACCTGATTGAGAGCTTGCAGGCTAATAGCTTCGAGAATTCTATCGGATAGGTCTACTAGAACTGGAAGTTGTCTCCTGATGTTCATAGATAGAAAAGGACTTTCAGTAGAAGATCTGAACTTCAAGGTAATTATTTTGATTTGGGGAAATCCTTAAAAGTTATCCAGCGAGCTACTTAATTAAGAGCAAACCCAGTTCTAATTGTATCTGTGGGAGTACTTGCCAATGCATAATCCAAGTAGCTAGCTGTCTTAAAAAAATCTATAGTTACATGTCTTTTCTATGTATACATTGGCAAAAAATCAATGCCTTATCAGCTATCGGCGCGAAGTACTATGAACACAAAAACTTTAGTGCACAACAAACAATTAACATTTTCGAATTCATAAGTGCCTAAACGTGCTGACCATGTCTTCAGATACATTTCAATTATAGTTTCCCAACCTTCAGAGGCCACAAGCAGGGAGTTGGCCTGCAGCAAACACATCATGGCCATCAAATACAGCACCCAGATCACCTCATATCATCCATCCACCATGGCCACTATCTGCACCATAGCTCTAGGATCAATTAATAAATTAAAGAGGTTAAATGCTTTTTCTACAATGAATACAATCAGCTATTGTAGACCTTCCGCAGGTATTCATTTTTCCAGTTACTACTAATTTATCTTTTTCTAGCTGTTTCTAATAGCATCACTTAAAACAGCATGTCCAAAACTCGAAATTCAGTTCAGCTAAATAAACACCTGGAATTCTTTCAGTCCAAGAATGACCTGGAGTCCATGTTGGAGAGCAGTCCCACCCTGGACGCGTCGGCAATTCTTCTAGATCAGGAGCATGTTGGTGCCGCGGGAGCAAGCCGAGGGGCTCGAGAGCACTGGGTTCATTGGCCATGGCGGACGGTGGTTTTCAGGAACGTGGCGACGCGGCTGCAGGAAGAACTGGTGCGTGCTGCTCTGGCCGCCGCGCCCAGAACAGGAGCAGCTGCTGGCCATGCCCAGGAGCTCGAGCCTCCGCCACTGAAGGCCAGCCGACGGTGGTGGAACAGCAGGAACAGCAGCCGGCACGCCCTCGAGCTCCGTCGCCAGAGCAAGGCCAGCGCCGCCGCCACTGAAGGCCGGCCGACGAAGCGAAAAAGCAGGAGCAGCAGCTCCGCCACGTGCAGCAGCCGGCACGCCCTCGAGCTCTGCCGCCAAATCAAGGCCGTCCAATGCGCGCGGGTCCCTTCAACGGCTCCAGCAAGCTCGTCGCCGGTGGGGACCTATTTTTCCTGCAGCACGCTCTCCCATGAGCCCACCCGAAGCTGTTGCCGCCATCAACGCGCCGCCCCTCAACTTCTCCTGCTCCGCCCGCCCCTCAACTTCTCCTCCGCTGTGCCGCCCATCAACTTCTCCTGCTCCGCCCGCCCCTCAACTTCTCCTGCTCCTCCATGGCTGGAAGGGAAGCACCGGCGTCTGGATAAGATGCAATTTTTTTTTCTTTTTTTTAAAAAACGAACCGTTTTTCAGACCTCCACTAAAAGAGGGATTGCGGGTTGAATAATCAAAAACCATGGGGACTTTTTAGCAAAAGCGCGGCGACGATGAGCAGGCGGGCAGAAGCAATAATCGCATTATTAAGGAAAGATATATATATACATATATATATATATATATATATATCAGAACAATTCAACATTGCGAAGATAAACCTTGAAGTCAAATCAATGTTGAAAACAAACCAAACGCGAAGACTATGCAAATATGACGCCAAAAGAAACACTGCAATAAGAATTTGGTGGTGGTGTTACCCACTGTATAGGAAGTATTAGACCCAGACACGGCGCACAATTATCGTGGCGCTCCGAAGTCAAATTCCATGTTAATGTATTCACACTTAGAGTGTATGTCTTCACTGATTGAAGATATACGTTACTTTGTGTGTTGCACATCTAAGTCATCAACATGCATAAGCGTTAGGGTGTGTGTCCAATTACAGGACATTTGAGAATTCTAAGATATTTAGCTCACACCGCAACTTGCAAAACCTTTTCTCATCCAAGGGCTTTGTGAAGATATCTGCCAATTGCTCTTTAGTGTTGACGTGAATGATATCAATATCTTCCTTCATGACATGATCTCTGAGAAAGTGATGGCGGATTTGAATGTGCTTTGTCTTCGAGTACTGAACTGGGTTGTTGGCAATCTTGATGGCGCTTTAATTGTCGCAGTAGAGTGGCACATGCTTTAGGTGGATGCCATAGTCCTTGAGAGTTTGCTTCATCCATAGAAGTTGAGCGCATCAAGATCCAGCAGCAATGTATTCAGATTCAGCAGTGGAGATGGATACATAGTTCTGCTTCTCTGAAGACCAACAGACAAGAGATCGTCCAAGAAAGTGACATGTGCCTGATGTGGACTTGCGATCAACCTTGTCACCAGCATAATCAGCATCTGAGAATCCAACTAGATCAAACTCTGAGCCCTTTGGATACCATAATCCTAGTGTCGGGGTGTAAGCCAAATATCGAAGAATTTACTTCACAACTAAGTGATGCGATTCCTTTGGTGCCGCTTGAAATCGGGCACACATGCAAACGCTAAGCATTATATCTGGCCTAGATGCACAAATAGAGTAAAGAACAATCATGGAGTGGTATACCTTTTGATGGAACTCTTTACCATTGTCGTCGGGACCTAATTGACCTTTGGTTGGCATTGGCGTCGTGTATCCTTTGCAGTCTTGCATTCCAAACTTCTTCAGGCAATCTTTGAGGTATTTATCTTGTGATATGAAGATGTTGTTGCTTTGATGACGGATTTGAAGACCGAGGAAGAACTTCAGCTCACCCATCATGGACATCTGATATTGCTCTTGCATCATATGTCCAAATTCATCACTGTATTTCTTGTCAGTGCAGCCGAAGATAATGTCATCCACATAGATTTGGCACACAAACAGTTCTTCATCATATGTCTTCGTGAAGAGTGTGGGATCCAGAGAACCAAGTTTGAAGCCTTTGCTCTTTAGGAATTCTTTGAGTGTGTCATACCAAGCGCGAGGGGCTTGTTTGAGGCCATACAGTGCCTTGTTGAGCTTCTATACCATATCAGGATGTTTTGGGTCTTCAAAACCAGGTGGTTGTTGTCGGTGTCAAAACCGGCGGATCTCGGGTAGGGGGTCCCGAACTGTGCGTCTGAGGTTGATGGTAACAGGAGACGGGGGACACAATGTTTACCCAGGTTTGGGCCCTCTCTATGGAGGTAATACCCTACTTCCTGCATGATTGATCTTGATGAATATGAGTATTATAAGAGTTGATCTACCTCGAGATCGTAATGGCTAAACCCCTAAAAGTCTAGCCTATATGACTATGATTATCATTGCCTATATGGACTAAGCCCTCCGGTTTATATAGACACCGGAGGGGACTAGGGTTATACAAAGTCGGTTACAGAGAAAGGAATCTTCATATCCGGGCGCCAAGCTTGCCGTCCACGCCAAGGAGAGTCCCATCCGGACACGGGTGAGAGTCTTCGGTCTTGTATCTTCACAGCTCATCAGTCTGGCCCATGTCCAACAGGCCGGACACCCGAGGACCCCTTAATCTAGGACTCCCTCAGTAGCCCCCGAACTAGGATTTCAATGACGATGTGTCCGGCGCGCAGATTGTCTTCGGCATTGCAAGGCGGGTTCCTCCTCTGATGACTTCAAAGAGCTGTATTTGGCCCTCCATTTAATGTCGTTCCCATTGCTTCTGTGTATCCACAGCTTCAACTTCCACGTGTCGAGTGAATACGAGAGGTCAGGGTATTTTTGCATATAACACCCCGGCTATGTAAGAAAAGCGTCTATTTAAAGGGATTGGCTCTCAGATCCGTTCCACATCATGCGGAAAATCCTCAGAGCTTGCTAGGAGAGACCACTCCAGCATGGCTAGCACTCCCAGTTCTTCCTCCCGTCCCCATGGCCCAGAAAAAGGTGATTGGGAGAGATGTTCCATATCCCACGGTCAGCTAGTGAAGCTGCAAACACAGGGATTTCTTCCCTCCCCCCCCCCCCCCCCCCCCGCGGATCTAGTCCCCGTTCAAGCAGGATTGACTTCCTTCAACGGCGGGGCTCAGGCTGAGAATTTCCCCAATCCATCCAGGGGAGAACGAGTGAGTTCCGTTCCTTACCTGCTAAGAGGCGTTGGATTTCCAATCCATCCGTTCCTCCAAGGACTTCTGGAGTATTATGGCCTCCAACTTCACAATTTCACTCCCGCCTCCATCTTGCACATTGCGGGTTACGTTGCTCTTTGCGAGCTCTTCCTGGGATGCGAGGCCCATTTTTAATTATGGAGGAAACTATTTTGCCTCGTCCCTCTAACCAAGAGGGATCAATATTTGAAGTGGGCGGAGCCGAGGTATGGCGCATCGCCGGGACCGGATACCTGTCCGGCACGCCGAAGAAGGCATCCGAAGAGTGGCCTTCCGAATGGTTTTATATCAAGGACGTCGCCCTTCCTGACCCAGTCCGAATGGGTCTGCCCGAATTCTCAAGCGCTCCATTGAAGAAACGCCACAGCTGCCGCCCTCGGAGCCTCGAGGAGGAAGACAACGCGGAGGTCCGTCAATTGATGGGCAAGATAAAGACACTCGCCTAGTCTGGATTATCAATAGTCGAGGTAATGGCGACTTCCATAGCGCTGGGGGTTCAGCCACTCCAATACAGAGGGCTTCCCATGTGGCACTATAATGGGGAAGATGACGCCTCCCGCTGCGGTCGGAAGGGTCCGGACACCCCCGCCGCTTTGGCTAAAATATTGACCGAACTATTCAAAGGGGAGAAAGAGGATTTCACTCGTATCAAGCGTCGAGATGGATTTTCCATGTACAATCCTCCTAGCTGGGTGAGTTCCAATCCTACTAGCCTACTCAATCTACTCCATGAGTCAATTTAATGAACATTAATCCGTCCATTTGTAACAGGAATGGCGAAAGATCACCAAGGGGCTCCACAGCCTAGCCCCACAGCCAGAGGACCACAACCGGGACCTTGACCCCGGATTCGAAGAGGATCCGGACATATTCGTGGAGCTCGAGAATGGGGTTTTCTACCAGGCGAGCTATGACGTCACGGAAGTGGCCATCACTGCCGACTATCCCGGTCTTCTCCCTGCCTCACACGTAAGTAATCAGGAGACATTTCCTCCGAAAGAGCTTCCTCATTCGGCCTCACCCACCGCACTGTCTCGTGCTCCAAAGGGGAGGCGTTCGGCGCACCATGCTATACCAGGGGCAACTCCAAAGAGGGCGGCGCCCGCGCCGGGCAAGCCTTCGAAGAGGAAGGCAAACAAAGACACGACCGAGCCTTCATCAAAGAGGTACGGCTTTGCAAATATGCTCCTTGGCAGTCACATCCAACTATGACGTTGTCCGCTTGTGCCTTATCAGGAAAAGCGTTCGCCGGACTATGTCCGCGGGTCCTGCCGATCACACTCCCAACAGCCAGGTTCCAGACCCTGCCGTAAAGACGGGGGCTGATACGGGAGTGACACCGGATTGTCCTTTGGTAGAGGATTCAGATGATATATCCGTCACAAACTCGGAAGTGGAGAGCGCCATGAATCATCGGCGTCGGAAGGCCGGTCTACGCGGCCCCGGCTTTACAAAAAGAGGCATTCAATGCCTTCAGCTCGGCCGATGCATACATCCGAGCTGCTCGAGACAGGCTTGCCAGAGCCACAGACCAGTATTTAAAAGATATACGGGTAAGTTTACATTGTCCAAATATGATAATTATATACAAGTAGCCCCCGAGACTTGAAACAGTTGATACAACTGATTTAAGGATCATTGTATAACCAGGTGCTTATGGAGAAGAACAACCTGTTGTCTCAAGAACTGGAAAAGTGTCGAACTGAGCTAAATGCCGCTACCGTTGAACTGGAAAAATCCAAGAAGGCATCGCCTAGTAATATTCCCCTCCATCGAGAAAATATAATTATATACGAGCAATGCTAATATTGTTGCATATCTCATGGCATGAGCGTCAGATAAACTGGAGGAGGCACTGGAAGTCGCGCGGGTGGGTGTACAAGAAGCCAAAAGGCAATGGGCCGCGGGCGAACGTATGCTAACATGGGTCAGGGAGGAGAAAAACAAACTCCAGGATACCAATATCCAGCTGGGCGAAGAACTGAAAGATGTGCGGGCCCAACTGGCTGACTCCGTGAAGGAAAATAAGAGGCTGCGAGGCGGCATATTTAGTATGTGTTCAAACTTTCCTTCGTGTAATTCAGCGAGGAAAGGAACTGACAAAGTTATGTCTGTAGGTATGCTGACTGGCCGTCCCAAGGAGGAGGTGTCCGGATCTTCGGGCGATCTGCTACAAGAGCTGTCACAAATTCACGAGCGAGCTCGGCAGGCGATGCGGAGTGTTGCCAAGGCCTTATGGCCATCCGCCTCCCCTCCAGGAAGTATGGAGAAGCTTGTACAGCTATTCAAGGGAGCGCGGCGGCGTTTCCGATTATGGAAGATATCGGCCTGCCGGGAAGGTGCGCGAGAGGCCTGGGCCATGGTGAAAACACAGTATACCAAGCTTGATCCAAATCATATGGCCCGGGTCGGACCTCTAGGGTCAGATGGGAAAGAAATTCCCGTTAATTTGGTATATGACCAAGTAGAAGTAGCCGCCAAATATTCCCAACAGGATTGTAAGTTAGACAGCCGGTTAGACGGTATAGAGGAGGAAATTTTTGAGTCCAAGTGACTATGTACTTTCCTTGACATATTTGTCCCTAGCCGGATTGTAAAACGATTGTCATGGCAGACCTTTTCCCTTCGAACTCTGGACCCGAAGGTGTGGAGTGTTTCTGAATACCTGAACGGCAAAATAGACCGGGGTATGCGTGGAAACCAGGCGTAGGGGTCATAGTTGCTTGAACAGACAAGTTGTATCTGGCTAGCTATGTTATATTACATTGTGATTGTAAGAAACATCTTCCAGAGAGAATAGTTTCGTTAAGGGTTCCTTTCCCTGGGTGTACATGCGTTAACGTGCATGTCCGAACTGTGATTGAAAAAATCACAGTATACGTAACATCTGGGGGTTCATAGTGGAATGAATGTGAAAACAACTTTAGTCGGCCGATCGAATATTCCCTTAAGAACGCTAGCTTTCGGCTTCACCCAGTTTGAGGTACACATCCAAATGACCCGGCAGTAACAATCGCTGAGGTGCTCCCTTTATGCCCTAGCTGAACTAACGGGAACGTAGGGCATAAGCACATGAGCCAGGCAACCCAGCTTGGCCAAAACTTAAGTCATATCGATTCATATAATGGCGAAGAAAAGGTACATATGAGGGAAAGACGCATATGTGATGAGCTTGATGCTAGGAAAATAACAATAATAAGCTTCTGTGCCAGAAGCCCCCAGGTATAATGGACGTACATATTTGAGGATGTGTACGTCATAGGTGCGCGGTTTTAGCCGCACGAAAGCTTTTAAGGCTAAAAAACGAAAAGGCGAAAAGAGAGGAAAAATAATGAAACAATAGGGAGAAGGAGACGAACGAAGAGTTCGGTGCTAGGCATAGAATCTTCGGAGTCTGGCCGCGTTCCAGGGGTTCGGCTCTAGGCGATTGTCTGATGCGTCACGAAGGCAGTACGCTCCTCCAGTGAGAACTTCGTCAATGATGAAGGGACCCTCCCACTTGGGCTTGAGTTTGTCCTTTTTCTTCTTCGGCAAGCGTAGAACGAGTCCGCCAACATTATAAGTCTTGGCCCGCACTTCTCTGCTTTGGTATCTGCGGGCCTGCTGTTGATAAAATGCGGAACATGCTTTTGCAATGTCGCGCTCCTCCTCCAGGACATCTAAGTTGTCTTGCCGATCAAGCTCGGCCTCTCTCTCTTCGTACATGCGCACTCGAGGTGAGTCATGAATAATGTCGCAGGGTAACACAGCCGCTGCGTCGTACACCATGAAGAAAGGTGTATATCCGGTAGTGCGATTGGGCGTGGTCCGCAGCCCCCAGAGTATGGAGTCGAGCTCCTCCACCCAGTGCTTATCTGATTCCTTCAAATACCGCACTAGTCTGGGCTTAATGCCGCTCATAATAAGACCATTGGCTCGTTCGACTTGATCGTTTGTTTGCGGGATAGACAGAGGCGTAATCAGGCTTGATGCCCAGATTAGCACACCAGGTTTTCACCTCATCGGCTGTGAAATTGGAGCCGTTACCGGTGATAATGCTGTGCGGAACACCATAACGGTGCACAACACCGGATATGAAGTCTATCACTGGTCCAGCTTCGGCCGTTTTAGCTGGCTTGGCCTCTATCCACTTAGTGAATTTATCCACCATGACCAGCAGATATTTTTTCTTATGGCTTCCTCCTTTAAGGGGTCCGACCATATCAAGCCCTCGGACCGCGAAAGGCCAAGTGATGGGGATTGTTTGTAGAGCGGTGGGTGGCATATGGCTTTGGTTGGCGAAAAGCTGGCATCCGACACAGTGCTGGACAAGGTCATGTGCATCTGCTCGGGCCGTCGGCCAATAGAAACCTGTACGGAAGGCCTTGCTTACAAGGGCCCGAGCCGCGGCGTGGTGACCATTGAGACCGGCATGAATTTCAGCCAATAGCTGCCACCCCTCTTCCTCGGAGATACATCTTTGGAGTACTCCGGTAGCGCTTTTCTTGTAGAGTTCTCCGTCATGAACCATGTAGGCTTTCAAGCGCCGGACAATGCGGCGAGCCTCATTCTGATCCTCGGGGAGTTCTCGCCTATCAAGGTAGGCCAAGAAGGGTTCAGTCCATGGGGCAATGACTGCCATGATAAGATGGGCCAACGGTGTTATTTCGGTGGCTGAGCCCCCGATGATATCGGTGTGTTCGGAATCTGGGGTCATAGCCGGATCCGGACTGGTGTTGCTGCTCTCCCCTTGCGACACCACGGATGGCTTGAAGAGTCTTTCCAAAAAGATGTTAGGTGGGTCGGGGTCGCGCTTAGCGCCGATGCGAGCAAGGACATCTGCTGCTTGATTACTTTCTCGAGGCACATGATGAAACTCGAGCCCCTCGAATCAAGCTGACATTTTGAGAACGGCGTTACGGTAAGCCGCCATCTTCAGATCTTTGGCATCGAAATCTCCATTTATTTGAGATATTGCGAGGTTTGAATCCCCGCGCACTTCCAGGCGCTGTATGCCCATGGAGACAGCCATCCGAAGACCATGCAACAAGGCCTCGTATTCGGCTACATTGTTGGAGTCTGTGTATAATATTTGGAGTACGTATTGAACTGTATCTCCAGTGGGGGACGTTAGGACAATGCCTGCTCCTAAGCCCGCCAGCATTTTGGAGCCGTCGAAGTGCGTGACCCAGTTGGAATATGTGTCGTACTCTTTAGGGAGTTCGGCCTCTGTCCATTCGGCGGCGAAGTCGACCAGCACTTGGGATTTAATGGCCCGGCGCGGTTTGTATGTTATGTCGAATGGGAGGAGCTCAATGGCCCACTTGACAATCCGGCCCGTGGCATCGCGGTTGTTTATTATGTCATTAAGTGGTACTTCGGAGGCCACCATGATTGAGCACTCTTGAAAGTAGTGTCGTAGCTTCCGGGATGCCATGAAGACCACGTATGCTATTTTTTGGTAATGAGGGTACCGAGATTTGCATGGTGTGAGGACAGTGGATACGTAATATACCGGCTTTTGAAGCAGGAATTTGTGTCCGTCCTCCTCTCGTTCAACGACGAGCACCGCACTCATGACCTGGTGTGTTGCCGATATGTATAATAACATGGGTTCACCGGCATTCGGTGCGGCCAGGATTGGGTTGCTCGCTAGAAGAGCCTTTATTTCTTCCAGTCTGGCTGTTGCCGCATCCGTCCATTCGAGGTGGTCAGTGTGTCGGAGAAGGCGATACAGTGGCAATGCTTTTTCTCCTAATCTGGAGATAAAGCGGCTTAAAGCTGCCATGCATCCGGCTAGTTTTTGGACCTGTTTAAGGTCAGTTGGTATAGCCAATTGTGACAGAGCCCGGATTTTGGCTGGATTGGCCTCAGTTCCTCTATTGGAAACGACGAAGCCCAATAGTTTCCAAGCGGGAACGCCGAAAACACACTTTTCTGGATTGAGCTTGATGTCATATGTATGGAGGTTGTCGAATGTGAGACGTAAGTCGTCTATTAGTGACTCGAGGTGCCTGCTCTTGATGACTACGTCATCCACATATGCTTCAACTGTCTTGCCGATTTGTTTCTCCAGACATGTTTGAATCATGCGTTGGTAGGTGGCGCCAATGTTTTTGAGCCCGAAAGGCATAGTGTTGAAGCAGAAAGGCCCGTATGGGGTAATGAATGTCGTTGCGGCTTGATCAGAACCCTTCATCTTGATTTGATGGTATCCGGAGTATGCGTCGAGGAAACACAGTGAGTCGTGTCCTGCGGTTACATCAATAATCTGATCGATGCAAGGGAGGGGAAGGGATCCTTAGGGCAGGCCTTGTTGAGGTCTTTGAAATCGATGCATAGGCGCCAGGATTTATCCTTCTTTGGTACCATCACCAGGTTTGCTAGCCAGTCCGGGTGTTTTATTTCTCTGATGAATCCGGCCTCGAGTAACTTGGCTAGCTCCTCTCCCATAGCTTGTCATTTGGGTTTGGAGAAACGTCGCAGTGTTTGCTTGACCGGTTTATATCCCTTCAATATATTGAGGCTGTGTTCGGCCAGCCTGCGTGGGATTCCTGGCATATCAGAAGGGTGCCAGGCGAATATGTCCCAGTCCTCGTGCAGGAACTCTCGTAGCACGGCGTTGACCGTTGGGTCGAGTTGTGCCCCGATGGATCCTGTCTTCTTGGGGTCCGTCGGGTGGACTTGAAATTTGACTATTTCCTCTGCTGGTTTAAAGGAGGTGGATTTGGGTCGCTTGTACAGGATTACGTCATCCCTATCCATGGTGGAGCGTAGCGTGGTTAGCTCTTCGGCCGCGAGGGCTTCAGACAATGCCTCGAGGGCCAGGGTTGCGGTTTTATTTTTGGCACAGAGTGCTATGTCCAGATCACTAGCAAGAGTGATGATGCCGTTGGGCCCGGGCATCTTGAGCTTCATGTACCCGTAATGAGGTATAGCCTGGAAGCGTGTAAATGCATCTCGTCCCAATAGGGCGTGATATCCGCTGTTGAAAGGGTCCACTTGGAAGGTTATCTCTTCGGAACGATAATTCTCCGGCGTGCCGAATACTACGTTGAGCGTGATTTTTCCCGCGCATCGCTCCTCCCGACTGGGAATGATTCCTCGGAAGGTCGTGCTACTTTGCTTGATGCGGCTCCTGTTTATTTCCATTTTATTGAGCGTATCCTCGTAGATGAGGTTTAATCCGCTGCCGCCGTCCATGAGCACTTTGGTGAGCCGAAAGCCATCCACAATTGGATTGAGGACCAAGGCGGCTGGTGCCCGGACTGTCCGGAATTTTGGTTCGTCACTGGCATTGAAAGTTATGGCGTGTCGTTCCAGGGGTTTATTGCTGCGACTTGGCAGACTTCGACGTGGTTACGGAAAGCCCTTTTACGCCGATTGTTTTAAGCGAAAGTCTTGAAGACTGTCAATACGTTGGGGTCGTCATCCTCCGGGGGGTGTTGCTCTGGGGTGTTTTTGGTGAGGATATCCTCGCCGCTCTTGGCCACCTGCCGGAGTATCCAACATGCTCTAAGGCTGTGGATTGGTATGGTATCCGGTGTTGTGTGTATTTTGCATGGCTTATCAAGCCATCACTCCAGAACGGTTCCGCACCCCATAGTGGGCTTAGATTTCTTTACTGTTGGGTCGGGCGCCCCGTGAGGGTGCATCCTTTTTGTCCGGACGGGGGTTTGAGTGGAAACCGGTGGTCCCCAGCGGGCTGCTTAGATTTTCCAGGCGCTTTCCATTGCGCAGTACTTGTGTACTATGGCTGCCAAGTCAGCAAAGTGTGATACGCGACGATGGCTGATGGCGTTGAGGATTCCTTTGTCCATGCAATTGTTGCTGAATACTGTGGTCGCGTCTTCGTCGCGGCAATCTTTAATCTTGTTTTTGACAAGGAGGAATCTGGCCCAAAAGTGATGGACTGTTTCCTGAGACTGCTGTCGTATGTGCATGAGATCGTTTATATTTGGGCGGGTGGGTGGTTTTAAATCCGAACCCTGACCCACTTTGGGATCCGGAGTTTGAAAAACTTCCGATCTTAATAGCTCGGGCTCTGGGATATCAACTGATTTTTCAGGCCCGTCGTCCGATTCTAGGTTCGGAGGGCAGGGTGTGTCTTTCCGAAGGCAGGTATCCGGCTCTTCGAGCTCGGAGATCCGAACATAGCTCGTCCTCAGCATAGAGGAAGAGTTGTCGTCTTGCTCCTCTACTACCGCTATCTGGTGGGTGATCGGTGGAGATTTAATTTCTCTCTGGTCGGGTTTAAGCCCAATCCGATCGTAGTCTGAAGCGACCCCCAAGGCGGCGATGCGATCTAGGAGCTCGTTCAAAGACGACAACTCCGCCGGATCCATCTTCGTGGAGTATTCGGAGTGAACACGTAGGAGAAGTCATCATCGGCTTAATGGCCGAACGGGCGGTCATGGTAAAACCGCCCAGCCGGAGGGTTTGGCCTGGGGCCAGTGCTCCTCCGGAGGTGACACTGTCCTTGATAACAAGGCAAGCCATCAATCCTGTCTTTGACATCACAGCGGAACTCTCAATGAAAGCACCAATGTCGGTGTCAAAACCGGCGGATCTCGGGTAGGGGGTCCCGAACTGTGCGTCTGAGGTTGATGGTAACAGGAGATGGGGGACACAATGATTACCCAGGTTCGGGCCCTCTCTATGGAGGTAATACCCTACTTCCTGCTTGATTGATCTTGATGAATATGAATATTACAAGAGTTGATCTACCTCGAGATCGTAATGGCTAAAACCCTAAAAGTCTAGCCTGTATGACTATGATTATCCTTGCCTCTATGGACTAAGCCCTCCGGTTTATATAGACACGAGAAGGGATACAAAGTCGGTTACAGAGAAAGGAATCTTCATATCCGGGCGCCAAGCTTGCCTTCCACGCCAAGGAGAGTCCCATCCAGACACGGGTGAGAGTCTTCGGTCTTGTATCTTCACAGCCCATTAGTCGGCCCATGTCCAACAGGCCGGACGCCCGAGGACCCCTTAATCCAGGACTCCCTCAGCTGTGCAACATACACTTCTTCTTCAAGCTTGCCATTGAGGAAGGCACTCTTCACATCCATTTGATACAGAAGGATGTTGTGATGGTTGGCATAGGCTAGCAGTATACGAATGGCTTCAAGCCTAGCCACAGGAGCAAATGTTTCATCGAAGTCAATCCCTTCTACGTGAGTGTAACCATTAGCAACGAGACGAGCCTTGTTTCTGACAACTTGATCGTGCTCATCTTGTTTGTTGTGATAGATCCACTTTGTGCCAATGATGTTATGCTTGCGAGGGTCAGGACGCTTAACCAATTCCCACACATTGTTCGGCTCGAACTGTTGAAGATCTTCTTGCATCGCTTGAATCCATTCAGGTTCCATGAAGGCTTTAGCAACTTTCTTGGGTTCAGATATAGAGACAAATGCAAAGTGCCCATAGAAATTTGCAAGTTGTGTTGCTCTTGAACGAGTGAGCAGACCAGGTGCATTGATGCTATCGATTATCTTCTCCATATGTACTTCATTTGCAACACGAGGATGAAATGGACGAAGATTTTTCCCTTGCAGATCATTGTCTTCAGCTTCAGCATTGACTTCAGGCTGAGCATTGTCTTCAGGTTGACTAGGTGCAGAAATGATGATTTCTTCTTCAGCCTGAGCCTCTGAAGGTATGATTTCTCTAGTGCCCATAAGCTTGATAGATTCACTTGGTGAGGCTTCATCTAGCACACTAGGCAGATGCTCTCTCTGCGAGCCGTTAGTCTCATCGAACCGCACATCCACAGTTTCAACCACTTTATAGTGAAAGAGGTTGAAGACTCTATAGGAGTGTGAATCCTTTTCGTAACCAAGCATAAAACCTTCATGTGATTTCGTTGCAAATTTTGAAGTGTGATGTGGATCCTTGATCCAGCACCTAGCACCAAAAGAAGCCAAACATGATTCATTGGATCTCGACAAACACACAGCAAAAGAAGATTACATTGAATAGATCTGCAAGAGAATCGAGGAGAACTTTGTATTGAGATCCAAAGAGAGAGAAGAAGCCATCTAGCTAATAACTATGGACCCGAAGGTCTGAGGTAAACTACTCACACATCATCGGAGAGGCTATGGTGTTGATGTAGAAGCCCTCCGTGATCGATGCCCCCTCCAGCGGAGCGCCGGAAAAGGCCCCAAGATGGGATCTCACGGGTACAGAAGGTTGCGGCGGTGGAAACATGGTTTTTGCTCTGTATCTGATGTTTTTGGGGTACGTAGGTATATATAGGAGGAAGAAGTAGGTCGGTGGAGCTACGAGGGGCCCACGAGGGTGGAGGGCGCGCCCAGGGGGGTAGGCACGCCCCCTGCCTCGTGGCTTCCTTGTTGATTGCTTGACGTCCACTCCAAGTCCTCTGGATCACGTTTGTTCTGAAAATCACGTTCCCGAAGGTTTCATTCCGTTTGGACTCCGTTTGGTATTCCTTTCCTTCGAAACACTGAAATAGGCAAAAAAACAGCAATCTGGGCTGGGCCTCTGGTTAATAGGTTAGTCCCAAAAATAATATAAAAGTGTATAATAAAGCCCATTAAACATCCAAAACAGAATATATAATAGCATGGAACAATCAAAAATTATAGATACGTTGGAGACGTATCAAGCATCCCCAAGCTTAATTCCTGCTCGTCCTTGAGTAGGAAAATGATAAAAACAGAATTTTTGATGTGGAATGCTACTTGGCATAATTTTCAATGTAATTCTCTTAATTGTGGCATGAATATTCAGATCCGAAAGATTCAAGATAAAAGTTTAATATTGACATAAAAATAATAATACTTCAAGCATACTAACAAAGCAATCATGTCTTCTCAAAATAAAATGGCCAAAGAAAGTTATCCCTACAAAATCATATAGTCTGGCTATGCTCTATCTTCATCACACAAAGTATTTAATCATGCACAACCCCGATGACAAGCCAAGCAATTGTTTCGTACTTTTGATGTTCTCAAACTTTTTCAATCTTCACGCAATACATGAGCGTGAGCCATGGACATAGCACTATATGTGGAATATAATGGTGGTTGTGGAGAAGACAAAAGAAGAAGATAGTCTCACATCAACTAGGCGTATCAATGGGCTATGGAGATGCCCATCAATAGATATCAATGCGAGTGAGTAGGGATTGCCATGCAACAGATGCACTAGAGCTATAAGTGTATGAAAGCTCAACAAAAGAAACTAAGTGGGTGTGCATCCAACTCGCTTGCTCACGAAGACCTAGGGCATTTTGAGGAAGCCCATCATTGGAATATACAAGCCAAGTTCTATAATGTAAATTTCCACTAGTATATGAAAGTGACAACATAGGAGACTCTCTATCATGAAGATCATGGTGCTACTTTGAAGCACATGTGTGGTAAAAGGATAGTAACATTGTCCCTTCTCTCTTTTTCTCTCATTTTTTCTTTTTTTTTATTTGGGCCTTTTCTCTCTTTTTTTATGGCCTCTTTTTATTCGTCCGGAGTCTCATCCTGACTTGTGGGGGAATCATAGTCTCCATCACCCTTTCCTCACTAGGACAATGCTCTAATAATGATGATCATCACACTTTTATTTTCTTACAACTCAAGAATTACAACTCAATACTTAGAACAAAAATATGACTCTATGTGAATGCCTCCGGTGGAGTACCGGGATATGCAATGAATCAAGAGTGACATGTATGAAAATTATGAACGGTGACTTTGCCACAAATACGATGTCAACTACATGATCATGCAAAGCAATGTGACAATGATGGAACGTGTCATAGTAAACGGAACGGTGGTAAGTTGCATGGCAATATATCTCGGATTGGCTATGGAAATGCCATAATAGGTAGGTATGGTGGCTGTTTTGTGGAAGGTAATGGTGGGTGTATGGTACCGGCAAAAGTTGCGCGATACTAGAGAGGCTAGCAATGGTGGAAGGGAGAGAGTGTGTATAATCCATGGACTCAACATTGGTCATAAAGAACTCACATACTTATTGCAAAAATCTATTAGTTATCAAAACAAAGTACTACGCACATGCTCCTAGGGGGATAGATTGGTAGGAAAAGACCATCGCTCGTCCCCGACCGCCACTCATAAGGAAGACAATCAATAAATAAATCATGCTCTGACTTCATCACATAACGGTTCACCATACGTGCATGCTACGGGAATCACAAACTTTAACACAAGTATTTCTCAAATTCACAACTACCCAATTAGCATGACTCTAATATCACCATCTTCATATCTCAAAACAATTATGAAGTATCAAACTTCTCCTAGTATTCAACGCACTTATAAGAAAGTTTTTACTAATCTTGGATGCCTATCATATTAGGACTAATTTTCATATTTTAGGAAAATTACCATGCTTTTGTGTAGGACTCTCAAAATAATATAAGTGAAGCATGAGAGAACAATAATTTCTATAAAATAAAGCCACCACCGTGCTCTAAAAGATATAAGTGAAGCACTAGAGCAAAAACTATATAGCTCAAAAGATATAAGTGAAGCACATAGAGTATTCTAACAAATTCCGAATCATGTGTGTCTCTCTCAAAAGGTGTGTACAGCAAGGATGATTGTGGTAAATTAAAAAGCAACGACTCAAATCATACAAGACGCTCCAAGCAAAACACATATCATGTGGTGAATAAAAATATAGCTCCAAGTAAAGTTACCGATGGACGAAGACGAAAGAGGGGATGCCTTCCGGGGCATCCCCAAGCTTAGGCTTTTGGTTGTCCTTGAATTTTACCTTGGGGTGCCTTGGGCATCCCGAAGCTTAGGCTCTTGCCAATCCTTGTTCCATAATCCATCAAATCTTTACCCAAAACTTGAAAACTTCACAACACAAAACTTAACAGAAAATCTCGTGAGCTCCGTTAGAAAGAAAACAAAACACCACTTCAAGGTACTGTAATGAACTCATTATTTATTTATATTGGTGTTAAACCTACTGTATTCCAACTTCTCTATGGTTTATAAACTCTTTTACTAGCCATAGATTCATCAAAATAAGCAAACTACACACGAAAAACAGAACAGTCTGTAGTAATCTGTATCTAACGCAAACTTATGGAACTCAGAAAAATCTACCAAAATAGGAAGACCTAGATAATTTATTTATTGATCTACTTCAATTGGAATCAGTATTTTATCACATTCTGGTGATTTTAAACAATTGTTTTCGTGAACAGAAAGTTTCTGGAATTTTCAGCAAGATCAAATAACTATCATCCAAGAAGATCCTATAGGTTTCACTTGGCACAAACACTAATTAAAACATAAAAACACATCTAACCAGAGGCTAGATCAAAGATTTATTATTAAACAGGAGAAAAAAGCAAAAAACTAAAATAAAATTGGGTTGCCTCTCAACAAGCGCTATCGTTTAGCGCCCCTAGCTAGGCATAAAAGCAAGGATAGATCTAAGTATTGCCATCTTTGGTAGGCAATCCTTAAGTGGCTCTCATAATATATTCATAAGGTAATTTAATCTTCTTTCTAGGGAAGTGTTCCATGCCTTTCCTTAATGGAAATTGGAATCTAATATTCCCTTCCTTCATATCAATAATTGCACCAATCGTTCTAAGGAAAGGTCTACCAAGAATAATAGGACATGAAGGATTGCAATATATATCAAGAACAATAAAATCTACGGGCACATAATTCCTATTTGCAACAATAAGAACAACATTAATTCTTTCCATAGGTTTCTTGATAGTGGAATCCGCAAGGTGCAAGTTTAAAGAGCAATCATCAATTTCACGGAAACCTAGCAAATTACACAAAGTTTTTGGAATCGTGGAAACACTAGCACCCAAATCACACAAAGCATAGCATTCATGATCTTTAATTTTAATTGTAGGTTCCCACTCATCATAAAGTTTTCTAGGGATATAAACTTCCAACTCAAGTTTTTCTTCATAAGATTGCATCAAAGCATCAACGATATGTTTAGTAAAGGTTTTATTTTGGCTATAAGCATGAGGAGGATTTAGCACGGATTGCAACAAGGAAATACAATCTATCAAAGTTCAATTATCATAATTAAATTCCTTGAAATCCAAAATAGTGGGTTCATTGCCGTCTAAAGTTTTAACCTCTTCAATCCCACTTTTACCAATTTTTGCATCAAGATCTGAAAACTCCGAATTTTTGGGACGCCTTATAACTAAAGTTGACTCATCTCCAGTCCCATCATTATCAAGATTCATATTGCAAAACAAAGATTTAATAGGAGACACATCAATAACTTTTAGATCTTCATCTTTATTCACATAAAAACTCTCCGGTTTAGCGGCCATCTTATTAACTAAGGTGGCTTGCTTATCCGAAATTTCAGCTATTAATTTTTCAAGATGAGCAATCTGAGATTTCAAACCATAAAATTCCTTAGACATGTCATCAAGCTCTTTATTCATGTACTCCACAAAGCCTTTTTGTTCCTTAAGCTCGTTTCTAAAGAAATTATTATGCTAAAATTGTAAAGTCATAAAGCTTCTGACGTTGCTTTCAATCTCTTCCAACCTTTTAAGGTGAAGATCACCAAATCTAGGCAGAGCCATAAGGGCAACAAGCAACAAGAGGAAACGGAAAAATGGGCGAATAAAACGGCAAGGGTGAAGTGGGGGAGAGGAAAACGAGAGGCAAATGGCAAATAATGTAATGCGAGGGATAAGAGTTTGTGATGGGTACTTGGTGTGTCTTGACTTGGGCGTAGACTCCCCGGCAACGGTGCTAGAAATCCTTCTTGCTACCTCTTGAGCACTGCGTTGGTTTTCCCTTGAAGAGGAAAGGGTGATGCAATAAAGTAGCGTAAGTATTTCCCTCAGTTTTTGAGAACCAGGGTATCAATCTAGTAGGAGACCACGCTCAAGTCCCACGCACCTACACAAACAAATAAGAACCATCCAACCAACGCGATGAAGGGGTTGTCAGTCCCTTCACGGCCACTTGCAAAAGTGAGATCTGATACATATGATAAGTTTTGGTATTTTTATGATAAAGATTGAAGTAAAGATTGCAAAATAAACGGTAATAGAAATAACTTGTTGACGGGAGATTAATATGATGGAAAATAGACCCGGGGGCCATAGGTTTCACTAGTGGCTTCTCTCAAGATAGCATAAGTATTACGGTGGGTAAACAAATTACTGTCGAGCAATTGATAGAATTGAGCATACTTATGAGAATATCTAGGTATGATCATGTATATAGGCATCACGTCCGTGACAAGTAGACCGACTCCTGCCTGCATCTACTACTATTACTCCACACATCGACCGCTATCCAGCATGCATCTAGAGTATTAAGTTCATAAGAATGGAGTAACGATTTAAGCAAGATGACATGATGTAGAGGGATAAACTCATGCAATATGATATAAACCCCGTCTTTTTATCCTCGATGGCAACAATACAATACGTGTCGTTTCCCCTTCTATCACTGGGATCGAGCACCGCAAGATTCAACCCAAAGCTAAGCACTTCTCCCATTGCAAGAAAGATCAATCTAGCAGGCCAAACCAAACTGATAATTCGAAGAGACTTGCAAAGATAACCAATCATACATAAAAGAATTAAGAGGAGATTCAAATATTGTTCATAGATAATCTTGATCATAAACCCACAATTCATCGGATCTCGACAAACACACCGCAAAAGAAGATTACATCGAATAGATCTCCAAGAGAATCGAGGAGAACTTTGTATTGAGATCCAAAGAGAGAGAAGAAGCCATCTAGCTAATAACTATGGACCCGAAGGTCTGAGGTAAACTACTCACACATCATCGGAGAGGCTATGGTGTTGATGTAGAAGCCCTTCGTGATCGACGCCCCCTCCGGCGGAGCGCCGGAAAAGGCCCCAAGATGGGATCTCAAGGGTACAGAAGGTTGCGGCGGTGTAAATAGGGGTTTTGCTCCGTATCTGATGTTTTCGGGGTACGTAGGTATATATAGGAGGAAGAAGTAGGTCGGTGGAGCTACGAGGGGCCCACAAGGGTGGAGAGCGCGCCTAGGGGGTAGGCGCGCCCCCTGCCTCGTGGCTTCCTCGTTGATTGCTTGACGTCCACTCCAAGTCCTCTGGATCACGTTTGTTCTAAAAATCACGTTCCCGAAGGTTTCATTCCGCTTGGACTCCGTTTGGTATTCCTTTCCTTCGAAACACTGAAATAGGCAAAAAAAACAACAATCTGGGCTGGGCCTCCGGTTAATAGGTTAGTCCCAAAAATAATATAAAAGTGTATAATAAAGCCCATTAAACATCCAAAACAGAATATATAATTGCATGGAACAATCAAAAAGTATAGATACGTTGGAGACGTATCACAGTTTCAATAGCTTCAGGCCAGAATTTCCTTGGAGTCTTGTACTCATCGATCATCGTCCGTGCCATCTCAATGAGGGTTCTTTTCTTGTGCTCCACGATGCCATTCTGCTGAGGTGTGTAAGGAGCTGAGAACTCATGTGATGCCCAATGTATCAAGATAAGTGTCGAGGCCGGTGTTCTTAAATTCTGTGTCGCTGTCACTTCTGATGTGCTTGATCTTGATGCCATAGTTTTTCATGGCACGATTGGTGAATCTTCTGAAGACATGCTGCACTTCATTCTTGTAGAGGATTATGTGCACCCATGTATATCTAGAGTAATCATCAACAATGACGAAGCCATAGAGGCAAGCAGTGGTAGTAAGTGTAGAATAGTGAGTAGGGCCGAATAAGGCCATGTGAAGCAGCTCGAAGGGACATGATGTCGTGATGATTCTCTTCGAGGGATGCTTGGCCCTTGTCATCTTTCTAGCTTTGCAAGCACCACACAGATGATCCTTCTTGAACTTGACGCCGTCGATGCCTACGACATGCTTCTTCTTCGTGAGAGTGTACAAGTTCCTCATGCCAGCATGCCTTAGCCTCCGATGCCAGAGCCAGCACTCTGAAGCTTTTGCTAGAAGACATACTGCCAACTGTGGTCCTGCTGAGAAATCTACCATGTACAAATCGTCTTTTTGATATCCTTCAAAGACTAGAGATTTGTCAGATTCCATAAGCACAAGGCAACGATATTTTCCAAATATCACAATCATGTTCAGATCACAAAGCATTGAGACAGACATTAAGTTGAAACCAAGGGATTCAACAAGCATCACTTTATCCATGTGCTGATCCTTTGAGATTGCAACTCTACCTAGACCCAATACCTTGATTTTAGCAGTGTCAGCAAATGTGATGTGACTCTTGTTAGATGGACATAAAGTTGAGTCCATGAGAAGACTTCGATCACCAGTCATGTGGTTAGTGCATCCACTATCCATAATCCACTCAGAAGCCTTTGGTGTCGTACCCTACAGTGCAGTTAGGGGGATAGGCTTCACCAAGGGAAATGTGAAGCATAAACATTTGACGAACAAGCATATTATCAAAGTTCAGATCCTGGTTAGGGTAGATAGGATGTTTGTCAAGAAATCCTGGGACAAAATACATAGTAAGACCGTTTGGACATTTTATCTTGCGTCCCACAAGATGTTTTAGGTCCCCAGCATAAGCATCAGATGCCTTTGATTTCCGGCTGGAGACCTTTCCCCACAAAAGAGAGTTAATTTTTCTTAACAACCCACATTTTCAGGGGTGGCTTCGAAGCAATGAGTCTAAGTGTAGCATCTGAGAACTTCGGCTTTGGAGCCCTAGCAAATAGCCTTGCAGGAGGTGAATAATACTCATAAGAATAAGCAAAAAAGTTCTTGGTTTTATGAACATAGCGGTTTGATGAAACACGCTCATATTCATAAGTCTGAGTATGGTTTCCCTGCAAAACATTGGCGTTAGGGTGACTCTGGTGAGTCCTCTGTCTGTATGAAGCCTTTGGACCATATGAAGCCTTTAGTCTGGGGTTTGTCTTCTTCCCAGGTGGTGTCATGATGACATTCACCTGAAGATTCTCAAGACAACTTTTGGGCACCCAGATCTTCTTCAAAGGAGGTCCATTCCTGGAGTTAGTACCAATATACCTGGCAAACACTTCACCATTCTGATTCTTAAACAGTTTATAGTTTGCATCAAAGGATTCATCAATGATAATCGGGTTAGCACAGGTGAAGCCAGATAAGGTGGATGGATCCACTGAAGGTCCCTTTACAGCAACCCATGTGGTTTTGGGGTACTGCTCAGGCTTCCAGTAAGAACCATCAACATTGATTTTCCTCTCAAACCCAACACCCTCTTTCCTAGGGTTTCGGTTCAGAATCTATTTCTTGAGGACATCACATAGTGTCTGATGCCCTTTGAGACTTTTGTACATTCCTGTCTCAAGCAATGTCTTCAACCTAGCATTCTCATCATCAATAGTAGTGGTATCCTTAGCAGAGGGGTTAGTTACCACATCAGTAGTTGAAGATATTGCAATAGTACCAGCAGTAGAACATTCAGCAACAGAGATAACATTATCATGCTCAAGACATTTTAGACATGGTGGTTCAAATCCTTCCTGAGCGGAACTGATCTGTTGAGCGCGGAGTGACTCGTTCTCCTTTTGAAGATCTTCATGAGCCGATCTCAAGCTCTTGCTTCCTTTGAAGATAATCATAGGAGAGCTTTTCATGAGTAGTTGAGAGCGTTTCATGACGACTTTCAAGTTCCTCGTACTTAACATGAAGATTTTTAATGTGTTCAATTAAGGACTGAGTTCGGGTCATTTCCGCGTCCAACAGGTCATCGCTTTTGTCTAGCAACATCTGAATATGTTCCATAGCATTTTGTTGTTCAGTTGGAATTTTAGCAAGTGTTTTGTAGCTAGGTTTAGATTCACATTCAGAGTCATCTTCACTTGATGTTTGAAAGTAAGCATCACGTGAGTTTACCTTGGCACCACGTGCCATGAAGCAGTAGGTGGGAGCAGAGTCATCATCATGATTAGCATCAGCGTGGGTGACGGGGCCATTGTCTTCAGTGTTGAAGATGGACTTGGCGACATACGCTGAAGCTAGAGCCAGGCTTGCTACGCCTGAATCAGATTCCTCTTCAGACTCCACCTCAGCCTCCTCAGAAGCAAACTCCTCCTATGAATCCATCTCCTTGCCAACAGACACACAAGCCTTGCTAGATGAGCTCTTCTTGTGTGATGAAGACTTCCACGAAGACTTGGAAGAAGACTTTGAGTATTTCTTCTTCTTCTTGTCATCAGAATCATATTCCTTGCTCTTCTTCTTCTTCTTCTTGGTCTCATTCTCCCACTCTGGACACTCGGAGATGTAGTGACCAGGTTTCTTGCACTTGTGGCATGTTCTCTTCTTGTGATCACGAGTGGAAGCTTCATTGTTTCTAGAGCTGGATCTTGAAGACTTTCTGAAGTCTTTCTTCTTGGTGAACTTCTGGAACTTCTTCACAAGCATAGCAAGCTCCTTTCCAATGTCTTCAGGATCCTCAGAACTGCAGTCAGATTCTTCTTCAGATGAGTAAACAACTTTTGCCTTCAAAGAACGAGTTCGGCCATAGTTGGGACCATAGATATCTCTTTTCTCAGATAGCTGGAACTCATGTGTGTTGAGCCTCTCAAGTATGTCAGACGGATCGAGAGTCTTGAAGTCAGGGTGTTCTTGAATCATTAGGGCTAGGGTGTCGAATGAGCTGTGAAGCGATCTCAGAAGCGTCTTGACGATTTCGTACTTGGTGATCTCAGTGGCGCCGAGTGCATGAAGCTCATTTGTGATATCAGTGAGGCGATCAAATGTGAGTTAGACATTCTCATTGTCATTTCCCTTGGAGCGGTTGAAGAGGTTGCGAAGAACACTAATCCTTGAGTCTCCCTGGGTTGAGACGCCTTCGTTGACCTTGGAGAGCTAGTCCCAGACTAGCTTCGCAGTTTCCAGAGCACTCACACGACCATACTGTCCTTTGGTCAGATGACCATAGATGATGTTCTTGGCAGTCGAGTCCAGTTGAATGAACCTCTTGACATCAGCAGCAGTGACACCTTCATCGACCTTGGGAACACCGTTCTTGACGACATACCAGAGGTCGATGTCAATGGCTTCAAGATACATACGCATCTTATTCTTCCAGTAGGGGTAATTAGTGCCATCGAAGACAGGGCATGCAGCGGAGGCTTTGATTATCCCTACAGTCGACATAGCTAAAACTCTAGGTGGTTAAACTGAATCACATAGAACAAGGGAGCACCTTGCTCTGATACCAATTGAAAGTGCTAGTTATCAACTAGAGGGGGGTGAATAGGCGATTTTTATGGAAGTCTTCAAAACACGGGGGCTTTGAAGACAAACAGTAGAAATGAACCTATTGATATGCAGCGGAAGGTAGACTACACTAGACAAGCCATAGTCAAGTAAGCAATGAAGTGAAAGCATGAAGACTATCAGCAGCTAGGTAGTGTGGATCGGGATGGAAGATAGTATGAAGCCAAACAGCAAACAGTCTATACACAGTGAAGCCAATCAGTTCATGCAAGCAGGCAAGACTTCATGAAGACAAACTATAAAGTAAAGAGATGGGAAGGATAGAACCAGTTGCTTGGAGAGGATATGGATTTGGTAGTCCAGTTCCAGTTGCTATGACAACTGTATGGCTGGTTAGGGAGGCTAAGATTCAACTCAGAAGACCTCATCTTCACCTTATTCCCCTTGAGCTAAGAACACACAGTCCTCGCCCAATCACTCTGGTAAGTCTTCAAGGTAGACTTCCAAACCTTCACAGACTTCGTTCACCGGCAATCCACAATGGCTCTTGGATGCTCAGAACGCGACGCCTAACCAGCTGGAGGATTCACAGTCCTCAAGTGTAACAAGTCTTCAGATCACGCAGATAACACACATTGCTTAGAGAGGATACGGATTTGGTAGACTAGTTCCAGTTGCTGTGACAACTATATGTCTGGTTAGGGAGGCTGAGATTCAACTCGGAAGACCTCGTCTCCACCTTATTCCCCTTGAGCTAATAACACACATTCCTCGCCCAATCACTCTGGTAAGTCTTCAAGGTAGACTTCCAAACCTTCATAGACTTCATTCACCGGCAATCCACAATGGCTCTTGGATGCTCAGAATGCGACGCCTAACCGGCTGGAGGATTCACAGTCCTGAAGTGTAATAAGTCTTCAGATCACGCAGACAGAAAGACTTCAGTGATGCCTAACACTCTTTGGCTTTGGGTGTTTTGGGCTTTGTCCTCGCAAGGATCTCTCTCTCAAATGCTTCGGAGGTGGGTTTCTCTCAAACGACAAAAGTCGTGTACTAACTCTGAGCAGCCACCAATTTATGGTGTAGGGGGTGGGCTATTTATAGCCAGGAGGCAACCCGACCTGATTTGTCCAAAATGACCCTGGGTCACTAAGGAACTGACACCTGTCCAACGGTCGGATTTCAA
Source organism: Aegilops tauschii subsp. strangulata (assembly GCF_002575655.3). Lineage (NCBI taxonomy): Eukaryota > Viridiplantae > Streptophyta > Magnoliopsida > Poales > Poaceae > Aegilops > Aegilops tauschii. Next base: position 275,741,924 of record NC_053038.3, on the reverse strand, counting down.
ACACACGCGGCAACTTTACTTGGGCTACAAGTAAAGATGACTCATCCAGCTCTGGATAAGATTTGCTCTCATTGTCTTCGCTCGAAGAGATAGGATTTGGTTGAGCATCACATCAGTCACTCTAACTTTGTTCACTTGGACCCCACTTAATAGTACGGTGGTTCCTATGACTCAACAAAGAAGAAAAGGAAACTATGAAACAACTATGTCTTCGCACTCCGTAGTCTTCACGCGATGTCTTCTCCTGTCATAATCTTCAGTGTGAATATCTTCACCGACCACCATTGTCTTCAATGTCTTCACACATTTTTAGGGGTCATCTCTGGTAGGTAAACCGAATCAATATGGGACTACGACCTGTGTTATCCTGCAATTCTCACAAACACATTAGTCCCACAACCAAGTTTGTCGTCAATACTCCAAAACCAACTAGGGGTGGCACTAGATGCACTTACAGTTGGATCGTGAAGACGTTCGACTACATCAACCGCGTTGCTTAACGCTTCTGCTTTCGGTCTACGAGGGTACGTGGACACACTCTCCCCGCTCGTTGCTATGCATCACCTAGATGGATCTTGCGTGTGCGTAGGAAAATATTTGAAATTACTGCGTTCCCCAACAGTGGCATCCGAGCCAGGTCTATGCGTAGATGTTATATGTACGAGTAGAACACAAAGAGTTGTGGGCGATAATAGTCATACTGCTTACTAGCATGTCATACTTTGATTCGGCGGTATTGTTGGATGAAGCGGCTCAGATCGACATTATGCGTACGCGTATGCGAGACTGGTTCCACCGATGTGCTTCGCACATAGGTGGCTAGTGAGTGTCTATTTCTCCAAATTTAGTTGAATCGAGTGTGACTACGCCCGGTCCTTGTTGAAGGTTAAAACAGCAAACTTGATGAAAAATCGTTGTGGTTTTGATGCGTAGGTAAGAACAGTTCTTGCTAAGCCCATAGCAGCCACGTAAAACATGCAACAACAAAGTAGAGGACGTCTAACTTGTTTTTGCAGGGCATGTTGTGATGTGATATGGTCAAGACGTGATTATATAAAATGTTGTATGAGATGATCATGTTTTGTAACACAGTTATCGGCAACTGGCAGGAGCCATATGGTTGTCGCTTTATTGTATGAAATGCAATCGACATGTAATTGCTTTACTTTATCACTAAGCGGTAGCGATAGTCGTGGAGGCAATAGTTGGCGAGACAACAACGATGCTTCGATGAAGATCAAGGTGTCAAGCCGGTGATGATGGTGATCGTGATAGTGCTTTGGAGATCGAGATCAAAGGCACAAGATGATGATGGCCATATCATATCACTTATATTGATTGCATGTGATGTTTATCCTTTATGCATCTTATTTTGCTTAGTACGATGGTAGCATTATAAGATGATCTCTCACTAAATTTCAAGGTATAAGTGTTCTCCCTGAGTATGCACCGTTGCTATAGTTCGTCGTGTCAAGACACCACGTGATGATCGGGTGTGATAAGCTCTACGTTCACATACAGCGGGTGCAAGCCAGTTTTGCACACGCAGAATACTCGGGTTAAACTTGACGAGCGTAGCATATGCAGATATGGCCTCGGAATACTGAGACCAAAAGGTTGAGCGTGAATCATATAGTAGATATGATCAACATAGTGATGTTCACCATTGAAAACTACTCCATCTGACGTGATGATCGGACATGGTTTAGTTGATTTGGATCACGTGATCACTTAGATGATTAGAGGGATGTCTATCTAAGTGGGAGTTCTTAAGTAATATGATTAAATTGAACTTTAATTTATCATGAACTTAGTACCTGATAGTATTTTGCATGTCTATGTTGTTGTAGATAAATGGCCCGTAATGTTGTTCCATTGAATTTTAATGCGTTCCTAGTGAAAGCTAAGTTGAAAGATGATGGTAGCAATTACACAGACTGGGTCCATAACTTGAGGATTATCCTCATTGTTGCGCAGAGGAATTACGTCCTGGAAGCACCGCTAGGTGCCAAACCCGCTGCAGGAGCAACACCAGATGTTATGAACATTTGGCAGAGCAAAGCTGATGACTACTCGATAGTTCAGTGTGCCATGCTTTACGGTTTAGAACCGCGACTTCAACGACGTTTTGAACGTCATGGAGCATATGACATGCTTAAAACGGCGTTTCCGTGACACGGCGCTAGATCGAAATCACCTACTCCAATCTGTAAAACCTGTTTATTCAACACTTAGCAGATTTCACTCTTGATAGATACCAATCTGGTCATGGCGGCTTACATCTCCGGTTATTACTAGCCATATGTCATTAGGCCCCATTTAAGCCGCCACTCTGAATATGTACTATTGCACTTTGCTTCTGGCTTACTGAATCGACTTAAACCGGTAATTTTTTTATTTCCTTTAGGCTTCTTTCTTCACAATGCCGCCGAAGAAAACCACCTCATGCAATTGGGTTCCTTCCATTGTCACTGAGAATACACTCAAGGACTTTGTCAAAGTCGGCTTTTTACCAGCAAAAGATATCCTGCATTGGCGCACCCCCAGACCAAGTGAAGAAAGACCTCACCCAAAGGATGGTGAAGTCATCGTTTTTACTGATCACATGAACCGGGGCTTCTCACCGCCCGGCTCAAAAAAAAATTCCGAGACATTCTGCACTTCTTTCAACTCCATCCTCAAGACATCGGACCCAATTTCGTGTCAAATATTTGCAACTTCCAAGTTTTCTGCGAAGTATACCTTCAAGAAGAACCCAAAGTCGACCTCTTTAGGGAATATTTTTATTTGAACTGCCAAAACGAGTTTACGAATGGACCGAGCCTGGAACTAGGCGGAATCTCAATTCAATGGAGAAGAGATGCTATCTTCCCCTATGCCCGCTTGCCGAGTCACCCCAAAGATTGGAATCAGACGTGGTTTTACTGCAAAGATACTTCTCTGGCTGACGAGAATGCACTGCCGGGTTATCGTGTCCAGCGTCTTGACTCCAAGCATCGTCTTCCTGAAAAGCGTACCACTGCCGAATGTGCAAAGGTCAAGGCTCTGCTGGGAAATGGGTTAACTGGCATTGACTTGGTTCGGTGCTGGCTTTCTTGGCGAATCATACCCTTGAGCCGCCGACCCGGCTTAATGTGTACTTACACAGGCGGTATAAAGGATCCACTGCACCACAGCTCCGTGCGTTTAACTGACGAGGCAATCAATGAAATGACAAAGACTCTTCTGAATGAAGACGCAGAAGACTACAGCAAAGTGGGTCTGAACCCTTTCTGCAAGCTTAACCCGCCACTGGATGTGAGTCCCTGAATCCCTTACCTTTACCTCATCATTTAAATGTTCTATTAACTCAACTTTGATGACTTTCACAGGTTGAGTCAGATTTTTGGAAAAAGACATATGATCATGAAGCCGCCAAAAAGGCCAGGGCTGCCAAGAAAGCCACCAAGAAAACTAAGAAGAAATCAAGTACTTCTGAGTTGTTTGAACTGAATGATAGCTCTGAGTCGGAGGTAGCCCTTAACTCCCTTGGCTCCTTTTTCAATTACCTTATTGACACTGATTATTATCGGGATGACACGAGGGCCAGCCAAGCAATTGAAGAAGAGGTAACTATTATTTCCTCCAGCTCAGCACCTTTGCCAAGGCAAAAAAATTCGACGAGTAACCCGAAAAGTAAGGTTTTCACACCCCTTAGCTCATTTGGATCCTCACTTTATTTTGAAGCAACAGCAGCACGAGAACCGGCGACAGACTTGGACCGGCAGAGGTGAAGAATTATCCTCCAGCTTACCGAACACTCCAGTCCCACGGAAACGCCGAAACGAGGTCCTTCCGAACTTAAACTCTTTTTACCCACTGGCGGGTCTCATTCGCCAGCCACTTAATTCTTCCGATTCAAACTTGTTTTACCATTGTCGAAATGTCTTGTGAACCGGGATTCCGAGCTTGATTGGGTTGTTCCAGGAGGAGGATTTTCCTCCGTTGATCATGAGAGTTTGTGATGGACTAAGTTGGGACACCCTTGCAGGGTTGGATCTTTTGAAAGTCGTGCCTGTGGTTATGTGGCAGATGGGAATTTTTAATATCCGGTTATAGAGAACTTGACACCATATCTGAATTAAAATACAGCAACCGCGTGTGTAACCGTGACTGTCTCTTTTCGAGTGAGTCGAGAAGATAACACGGTGGGGTTATGTTTGAATGTAAGTAGTACAGGATCACTTCTTTATCATTACTAGTTTGCGACCGTTTGCGTAGTTTCTCATCCTACTCTTGTACTCATAAGTTAGCCACCATACAATGCTTAGTCGCTTCCTGCAACCTCACCACTTATCCATTTCATGCCCATTAAACTTTGCTAGTCTTGATACCCATGGTAATGGGATTGCTGAGTCCTCGTGGCTCAAAGATTACCACAACAACAGTTGCAGGTACAGGTAATGCGATGATCATGACGTGAGAGCGATGTTTGCTTGTTTTGGAGTTCTTCCTGTGCTTCTTCTTCGATCAGGGGATAGGTTCTGGGTTGGCAGCCTGGGCTAGCGGGGAGGATGTCATTTGTCTTTTTTTGATTTTATCCGTAGTCGGATGCTGCTCTTCTGTATGATGCATGATGTATTCTTGTGGCAATTGTATGCCTTGTATGTATCCCCAACTATTATGTAATGGTACGATGTAATGATATCCACCTTGCAAAGTGTCTTCAATATGCGGCTCTATCCTTGGTGGCATCTTCGAGTTCCTGTTGGATAGGATCGCATATTGGGCGTGACACCTACTCCTGCTTTGTGTTGGATTGCCTCGCGAGGAGGATGAGTATGAACTAGTACAAGTGTGAGCTGCCTCGGGAGAGCTCAATGGCTAGAGGGCTGGATGAAAACCAAATCCCTTTCTGCTGTAGAGTCTAACCTATGTTTATAGTGGCCTTGGTCCTCTTCCCTCATACAGCACAAAAAAATACACTTTCGTGATGATACGTGTTTGTCACAGTAGGTCACGTTTTTTGTCATGCATGTACATCCATGACGATTTTATGACAGAATCAAGATAGTCATACATGTGCTGTCGTAGAAGTGTTCCATGACATTACCAAACTTATCATCACGGAAGTGTCCACTTCCATGACGAGAAATGGCACGTCATGGAAGTTCTTTCGTCAAGGGTAACCAACACATGGCATCCACCGTAACGGGTCACCGTTAAGCTATCGGGTTCTAGTTTGGATCCGATAACCCATTAACAGCCTGGACCAATGGGGATTTTCCACATGTAAAATCATCATTGGCTAGAGGAAACACGTTTCTACTCCTCGGTGGGCCAGATGTCGTCTGTCCAATGGAGGAGACATGCCTATGATACGTTGACACGTGGCAGGGCCCAACAGAGGCTCATATAGGTTAAAAAGGCCAGACTGTTCAAAGGCCCGTGGTATTTACTCGGGTACTAGTGTGCCAGCCCAATAACGGCCTGTTTAAACATGTCCCATTTATGACCCGAAGCCAGACCTGGCCTGTTAATTGTTCGCCGAATATTTGGGCCCAATTACGGCCCAGTGATATTTTGGCTTCTTAGAGGCCTGATGTAGACATGGGCCCATTCAGCCCGGTGTGTATTTCTGCCTGGGAATGGCCCGTGCTTCCCATGGGCCATATATGGTCTGGCGCGACATCTGGCCCTCTAACGGCCCGTGATAAAGGTGGCAACAGTTCAGCCCAATGTGACTTTGGGCCTGTTAAAGGCATGTCGTATAATTCGGCCCGTTGATGCCTGTACTAAGCTTTCGGCCTCTTAAAGGCCCATGATATCAGTGGGCCAACTAAGGCCTGAGATATGTTTCGGCCTGGTAATGGCCCGTCATATAACTGGGCCAAAAAGGCCCGGTTTACATTTCATCCTGTTGAAGGCCCGTTGACGACTAGTGAAAATTGAGGCCCAACATGCATTTCGTCCTGCTAAAGGCCCATGGTTTCTTCTGGGCCGTAACAGGCCAGTAGAATATTCAGCCTGTTAAGGCCTTGTACAATGCAAGGTGCTTAGGAGAGGTGCTTAGAGAAATAAACTAGGCTTTCCTTAAGCACCGGTGCTTATTTGTACAGGGTAGATGCTTAGTTAAGCGTCTCTCCTCTAGAAATAGGCACCGGTGCTTCACAAAAACCCGGTTTATTTTTCTAAGCACCTAACATTGTACAAGATCTAATGGCCCAAAGCTACATGGGCCCAACTAACCGCTAGGTCCACTAAAGGCCCAACTAAACTTTGGGCTGAATATAGGCACGTGTAAGTTGTGGGCATGGCGCACAGTGTGAAGGCCTCAATGGCCTTCCAGGCCCAAGAAATTTGCAGGCCAGCCTAATTGTGGCCCTCTAAAAAGCAGGCCCGTTAGAGGCGAATGTTTCGGCCCGGTCGACTACATCAGAGTTTCTCCATTTCTTTCAGATAGTGAATGATGGCAGTAACTAGTAGGAATTAAGAACAAACCTACTCTATACAATAAAGAAATTACGGCATAGTAACTTAGAATAAACCTACACTATACAATAAAGGATTTATGGTATATTACATCCACTAGGCATCGAAGTTCGCCACCAGTGATCATAAAGCGCAAGGAAGAAGCATATTACAAAAACTGGGCACCATTGCAGCGTACCAAAATAATACTGAACCAAGACCACTTCCAAGACAGTTCAAGAAAGGTTAGCCTTGCGCGGGAACTGATGCGCAAGCTGCTGAGCAAGGCTGTGAGACCGGCCTAGCATGTCGGTCATAGCTTCCAGGTGTAGCTATTTAGCAATGAAGTTCTCATTGGTGTTCTCCGCAATCTTTCTTAGAGATAGGACTTCAAGTCGAAGTTGAGTTGTAGAATGCCTTTTTGCTAGAACTTGGGAATGAAGAAGTCGAACTGATTTAGACAGCGAATTCTGTGAGCTTGTCTGACTGCTAGTCTCAAGTAACTTGAACACTGCATCAAGACAAGACTTTGGGGTTGTCTCGCTATCTTCAAGATGTTTTGCCTTCTCTGCTGCAATATATGTTGGGTTTGTCTCACAGCCTTCAGCAGACTTGTGCATGCCATCAGGCATATCACCCTGAAACAAGCAGAGAGATGACAGGTTTTGCACGTGTATAAACAAAAATGATAATTGTGTTGTCAATTCCATCCAATTTCAAATTAGAAAATAAAGAGTAAGTTCAAACTATTAATAGCATAATTTGGCACTGTTCATAATGCGGGGAGATTCACCACACTACTGGATTAGCATGTCAACATAACAAGCATAGATGATGTCGGATTCAGGGTTCCGCAGACCCTTGAGAGGTTCGAACTCTGGGGTGTGTGCAAAGAACTCGTCCTCCACAGTCCGCCGGCCCACCAGTCCCACGGCCTAGCTCAATGAATCTAATGGAAAAGAGACACAACAGTTTATCCCGGTTCGGGCCACCTTGCGGTGTAATACCCTACTCCATCTTTGTGGTGGGTTGCCTCGAGGGGCTGAGGATGAACTAGTACAGTGGTCGAACAGCCTCAGGAAGCGAGGTGTTCTTGTGCTCGATGGGCTGGTGGGTGTGAGGTTGGTCCGAATGATCCCCTCTCTATGGTGGTGGCTAAGTCCTATTTATAGTGGCCTTGGTCCTCTTCCCAAATGTATGAAGGAAGCGATCCCACAATGGCCAAATTCAAAGGGACACAACTAGTACAAGTTATCCTAACAAAAGTAGTCTTCGCCTGCAAAAGCATCTGGTGGTGACGCTGCGGTGGGCTCCGCGATGACCTCCGTCCTGCCATCCTGGCAACCTTGGTCTTGTTGCACCGAATGGAAACCCTTGCTTGATTCCTCGGGACCTCGCGCTTGCGCTCGCCTCCTTAGCACCAAAGAGGAAACTGGTACACTGCGCCCGCTGGCACCTGCCTGGCCTTGGTCGTCATGGCTTACGTCATGTGAACCTCGCAAGGTGCAGCTCGCGTTGACATCTCCGCTCCTCGGGAGCCAACCTGGGGAGGCCGCCCCTCGTGGAGGTCTTGGTGTCGTCCACCTCGCGATGCTTGGCCCTCGCGAGGGTCTTGGGTTGTTGTTGTCGTAACTGGGCCGTACCGGTCCATCGATGGAGCCACGCCATGGGCCGCAGGCAGGCAAATCTGGGTACCCCCGTTCCCAGAATGCCAACAGTAGCCCCCAGGCCCAAGGCGCACTCGGACTTGGCTTCGAGGCGAAGCCAAAGGGGAAGTGCGGAGCGCCGCGGGCCCCAACCGCTTGTGGCCTAGGTTGACGCGTGGCGATTGATGGCACGTGGGCGTCCCCACTTCCCCACACAGCCTTGATATTCGCTGGACTCGGCGGCCATCGACGCCAACACAGCTCCGCCTTCATTGCTTGCCGCGCGCTCGCTCAGCTCCTTCACCTTCCTGAGAAACAGCAGCTCTCTTCCCGGATTAGACGCCGGCACTGGTCCTCCCCTATCGCCATGGCGCCGCGGTTATAGAAGAAGGGGAAAACCTATGCTTCGGTCGAACCTCCGCCGGCCCTCAAGCGGTTGACAGTGGTCAATCAAGAAGGGTTGGACAAGATCCGTCCGGCGCTTGTAGCCAATTCCAATGAGTGGAAGGTGACGGTGGTTTGGCCTGCTTCCTGGGCCATGGTCGACATGGCAACCACTGAGATCCCCATCCATCTTCACGCTCTATTGGCTGGCCTGATCCCCCTTCCTCTGATTTCTTCAACGCCATACTATCCCATTACCAAGTCCACGCGCTGCACCTGGATCCTCAATCCATCATTCTCCTTGCCGTCTTTGCCTTCATCTGCGAGGCCATGGTGGGCGTTGCCTCTTCCGTGGCCTTGTTTCATCATTTCTTCTCGCTTCACCTGGTCGATGCCCGCCAGTGCACGGGGTGCGTGGCCTTTTAGGCCGTAGCAGCGACGGCTGGCTCGGGTATCGACTTTGAGCTCTCGCCAGGTGTAAGTGGATTCCGGAAGCGGTGGGTGTTCATGGATGTCGGCGTGCTCAACTCTCTGCTCTTGCTTCCACGGGCGCCGGCCGTACCCAGCTCTGGCTGGGGGCACGCGGAGCTTGTCGACCTTCGGCTTGCCCACGTCTGGCACCGGCTAGCCAGGTTTAAGAAGCTCGGGGTGATGGCTCCCATGGTGGTGAAGGAGTTCATCCAGTGCCACATTGCTCCATTTCAGCGCCATTCTCGACCAATGTGGGCCTTCACTGGTAGCAGGGACCTGCGCTTCCTCTTGAGACGCTACACACGATGCTCGAGCTCTTGACGGGCGACCCGGCGCCAGCCACGCTTCCGGAGGAGGGCTGCCTTCTGTACTGTTGCTCGAACAAGGAGGAGTGCATGAGGCACATGCCCCTTTTCGATGAGTGGGGGTTGCGCCCAGCCGGCCTTGAAGGGCCCTGCAAGAACCCCATTCTCGTGGCTCCTTTGACTGCCGTCCCCGCGGAGCATGCCCCAGAGGTGGATGTAGGGGGGCAAGCACCGCCGAGTGCCGCCGGGCGGCTGCGGAAGAGACGACGCAACCCGGCGCTCCTGAGATGGCAGCCCCTGGGGCTCGGGTGAGCTGTCCTGAGGGGGCGGCCAAAGAGCTGGCACGGTACGAGGCTCCCAAGTTCGCCGCCCCCGAATCTCGGGCGAGCAGTCCTGAGGTGGAGGCTTGGGAGCTGGCGCGGTCTGACGCTCCCGAGGTTGCCACCCCAGGGGCCCCGCCGAATGCCCCAGACGCTGACGGTCGCGCTCCGGGCTTCGGCCAGCTTCGTCTGAACCTCGAGGCACTCTGCAAGAGGAAAGGGCCTCCAGGCTGCAGTGGTGACGCCTACCGGCTGCTGAAGCAGAGGAAGTACATAGCCATAAACGAGTAAGTACCTTATCTTCACGATTTCCTGCGTGTTGCATACTTTCTTGACAATGGCTCTTCAGGATCCCTTCGGCTGCAGCGGTGAGATCTCCTGAGGAGCGGCATCCACCAGTCCTTGACTCACCCCTGGTCTCGAGCTCCCCACGCTGGACCACTGCACGAGGCACCGGACCTGTCTAGGAGGCGGACGCGCCGATGGGGGGTCTTGATCATGCGTTCCTGTCATCCCTCCTTCACGGTCCGGCCTGGGATGCAGAAGGCGTGCTGAGGGCTCCTCCATTGGTCATCACTGGCGGCTGGGTAATCCCATCCCTGCTTCGTCTTTGAGTAGTGAGGCCACGCCACCCAGTACCTCCGCCGAGGCCCGAAGGGTGACCGGGAAAGCACCGGCCTCCAGCCCCCTGCCACGGGCAGGCGGGCCACCTCAAGCTTCCCCAACAACTTCCGGCACGAAGGATGAGCTTGGCCATGTGCTGGAGCTCGCGTGAAGGCACGGTGCTGTACGCCACGAGCTTTTCCAGGAGGCGATGGGTGTGCTGAGCCGGCTCGGAGAAGAGCTTGCCGACGTCGACGCCCACCTTGAGACGGAGGACCTTTGGCTGGCGCACGAGTGGCACCAGCTGAAGGTGGCCATCAACCTCGGACATCTTTAGCATGAGCGCGCCAGCGTGAAGGCAGCGGTGTCCCTTTTGACCTCACGCGAGGCTTGTGCCCGGGCCTTGGAGGAGGCCAGGGTGGCCGACCATCGCCGTGAGGCTGCTGAGCAGCGTGAGCGGGATCTCCAGGCCTCGAACGCTGCCCTTGAGCAGCGGATTGAAGCGCGCAGGGCCGTCTTGGCCGCGTCACTGAGGGGATCGCCTTCCGAAGAGAAGGAGATCCAGAAACGTGAGGAGGCACTAGTGCAGGAGGCCTTGGAGCGCAGCTTGGAGCTTGAGCGGCTGGAGGTGAGGGAGCGCTAGGTAGCCATGGCTGAGGACACCGTCATCGCGCGAGAAGCCAAGATCCATGAGGAGGTCGATCGGAGGGTGGTGAAGGCTCGCGCGGACCTTTCCGACGAGCACCGCCTGAAGCTGTAGCTCCTGGAAGCCGAGGTTGAGGGCAGGACTGCCGCCCTTAGGACAAAGCTAAACGAGGCAGAGCAGCTCGAGAGGGACACCAAGGCAGCTCAGGCCTCCTCCCATGCTGACTTGGCCTCCGCACGCGCCGACCTGCTCTCACTCCAGCAACAGATCGATGGCGCTGCATCCCTCGCGAAGAAGAATGCGGATGAGGCATTTTGTCGGCGGACGCTGCAGTGCGAGCACACCTCTATGCTCCAGGCCCTCAGGGTGAGAGCCAACCGAGCCTTGAGCACCATCTGCGAGGAGAGCGCCCCTCACCCGCACGAGGAAGATTACGCTGGCCACCTCCGCTTCTTCACCGAGGTCGTGACGCGCCTGGAGGACCGGGCCGCGAGGGCTCGCGAGCTCGTTGAGGAGAGGAGTCGGGGCCTCCTTGGGCGTGCATTCTCACGCGTCTTTAGGCACCTTAAGAGCCTCGACACCCACATTGACTTTGACGCCGCCATAGCCCCCGTGCCCGGGGCTATCCGAGAAAACCTGTCGAACTGGGTGGACGACCATGTGGACGCCCTAGTCGCGGAGTTCGCCCCTAAGGATGACGCGGCCGTGGTGGTGGTCGGAGAAGGTGGCGCGGGCGACGATGATGAAGATGACGCTAGCAACAGCTCGGGTGGCGAAGATGAAGACAGCGGGGACAACGTGGAAGGCAGCACCTCCGACTAATCCTGCATTTCTTTTTTCCTTAACCCGTGTGAAAGAGAAAACCTCTGGGCGTGGCCCTGCGGAGTGTGAAAGCATTTTGAAAGGGGGGCCCCTTATAATGTATGAAACAGAATGTATGAAATGATGACGCGCCGTGGACAGGGCTTGAGATGCGCCATCGCGGGCCCGCGGGGCTCCCGAGTAGGCTAGCTGTTACGTCTTACCTTGGTTCCGCAGGTCTTGGGCGAGCCCCGACATCCTGGTCGTACCTTCCTCCCGAGCTGGTCCCTTCGGGGCTCATGAGGTTCTAAGTCCCCCAAGAAGCCTGTTGGTCCATTCAAGAGGGCCTCGTGAGGAGCAAACTCTGGACTACGGCAGGATGTGCACGCGGTGATCCTGCGGCGACAGCACCTTTGACCCTAAGGGGGTCCTGCCTGGGACGTCCGAACACGACTGGCGCCGCGCGCCGACCAGCCCCTGCTCGCGAGGCGCTCGCAATGGGGGCAGCAGGTGTGAGCCTCAAGGTAAAACACACAACTAGAACACAAGAAAAAGATACGAGCAAGGGAAGACTCCCCCCGTTTTTGATAACACAAAAGAACTTCAAATCTCAGTCCAAAAGGCGGTGAATCGAGTTACAGAAAAGGGAACAAAAGCAAACAGCCGCGTCCGGCACCTAGCTAGTCTTCTTGTCTTCCCACCAGCACGGAGCTAAGTGCTTTCACTGGATGTGAGCATAGTCATTGGGGGACAGTGTCGATGGCCAGCACGGAGCATGGTGCTTCCACTTGGCCGTGGGCGGGAGCCCCCGAGGCCCGAGGGTGGCACTCCGGAGCCTCCAGGGCGTGTACAGCCCCACTCATTTTTACGTGAGAGTGTCACGAGCAGAGACCTTCACAAGCGTGAGCCTTGCTTCATATCGCCTGACGAGGGCCCCGCCCTGCGCCTCCCCCGACCATTGTTGGGGCGTCTGGAAACCAGGACGGGACCAAGGGGCAAGGGGGACGCTAGCGGCACCCTCGGCGACCACGGGCCCTCTGCCGGGGGGAAGGGCTCACCAGCGCCTCCCCTGGCAGAGGACCTACCTCCATGCGACGCCTTGCTCCATGCGGCGCGGGGGAGGCCCATGCTCCGGGCCCCTCCCACGCAGCCCCCAGTGCGCCCCTCCCGCCGGGAGCGGAGCCACCGTCCTGGGGTCTCCGGCAGCTACTGTGGCCTGGATCACCTTCGGTCCATGGTTAGCGTAAGCATGCCCCTGAGATATCGGCTGTACCCTGCGGTTATTGTCGTCGAAGGGGTCGGCAACGCTTCCGGGTGGCTCATGGAAAGCCTCAGCCTCTAGCGTCCCTTCTGCCGATCCTAGCTCGGGGAAGGAGCTGGGGCCTTCCTCCGGCGTGTACTCCAGGTCCATCATGTGGGGCACGTAGGCGTCTGAAGCTACCCTGCCGGAGTCTTCACTTGGGTGCCCCACGCCTGACGGCGGATCACGCCGACCCGCGCCGCCCGCGTCCGACGGTGTTGGGCGGTGTGCGGGTCGCCTGGAGCATGGAGTGTAGGTCTTCTTGGGTGGACGACACTGCCCGGGCGGGCCAAGCAGCCCAGTGCTCGGTATGACCGCTCGGATCATCAGCCATTGGAGCTGCAGGGTGATGATGGGCCGAATGGAAGAAGAGAGGCTCCTACGCACCCCTACCTGGCGTGCCAAATGTCAGATTCAGGGTTCCGCAGACCCTTGAGAGGTTCGAACTCTAGGGTACGTGTGAAGAACTCATCCTCCCCAGTCTGCTGGCTCACCGATCCCACGGCCTAGCTCGATGAATCTAATGGAAAAGAGACACAACAGTTTATCCTGGTTCGGGCCACCTTGCGGTGTAATACCCTACTCCAGCTTTGTGGTGGATTGCCTCGAGGGGCTGAGGATGAACTAGTACAGTGGTCGAACAGCCTCAGGAGGCGAGGTGTTCTTGTGCTCGATGGGCTCCTAAGGGTCCGCCCCTGTAGTTGTGCCATTTCGTTCATGTACCTTGAACTAGTTATGCTTTCATGAGTTACTATGGTTGTTAACCCTGCACTTGATGTCATATCACTTCTGGAGTCGCACCCGCGGGCCTCACGCGTTGCCTGCTCTCCCCTTGAACGTCCCATGAGAAGGGGCTACCGGCATGGCGCCTGTGCTTGGTTCCCTCCTTTAAGTGCTGGTAAATCTAAGAGACTGAGCTCTGGCTCGCGGGCCTGCCCCGTGCATGTCACCTCACCAGGTGCTTAGTGCCTTCGTCTTCTCATGAACGATCAGAGCAGATCAGCCAGCGTGCAATGCCCCTGTATCTTGTAATTGGCTAATACACAGGAACCTCAGGAGACAGGCACTCGAGCAGCCTTGACGACACCTTGCCGCCTTAGGAAGGCCCGCCTCGATCATGCAGCGGTTTGGTCCACAAAAGGCTAAGTAAAATCGCTTCGTATGCCCCGTGTCACTGGTCAAAGTCCTTTTCCTGGACGCCCCCGCGAGGTGAACCACTCCTTTCTGCGTGAACTGCTTGCACATCAAAGGGGGGCTCTTGTGCATCGCGCCTCAGGAGCCCCTACTGGCTCTCGGGCCCTCACCCCCTGGCCTTGTCCCAGACATCGTGACCTCACATACCAGCAGCAGCTGAGCTCACTTGAGGGCTGGTCCCGAGGATGTAGAGCATTTTGGTGAGCAAGGAGATGAGAGGCGGGCCTCGCGAGGGAGCATGGGAAGTGGGGTGCAGCCTGGCCGCACACGCACTGCTCAAAATGCTAAAGTACGCCAGTCTTTTCACGCACCCCTAGCGGGACTTGCCTTGGTTCGTTTCAGAGCAGAAGCGGAGGACCAGGCTCCAGGAAAGCCCACCTTCATGACACGAAAACCCCTCGCGAATCGCAAGCACCCAGAGCTAAGTAACCTTTTTCGCTCTGAGAGCGAGCTTTACCATTGACACTGCTCCTTCGATTTTCGCAATCTTGTTTCGGTGGAAAATCCAATTTCCTCGAGAGAGAGCCACTTGCGCGTCAAGGGGAACCTCTTGAGCATCATGCCTCAGGAGCTCCTACCAGACCTCGGGTTGCTCACCTCCTGGCATACCAGCGACGGTAGAAGCCTACCTGGGGACTGGGTCCCGGCGATGCAGAGCACCAAGCTAATGTGATGGAAAAAGGGGGCTCGAGCCCAAACAAGAAACGCTGACGTAACTTAAAAGCGCGGATAAATATTAAGATAAAGAGCGCAAGCGCCATAGTTCCTTACATGCCCCTGCGGGGCCCTTCATGGTTTTTGATGCAGGAAATATAAATGAAACAAAAGAAAAAGCCTCCCGAAGGCCGCAGCTCCTAACGCGCCGACTCCGACAACGTCGGCGCTTAGTCGAAGTCCTCCTCCTTCACCTTGACACCGCGGCACGACGACTCATTGTAGTCGTTGTCGCTCGAGCTCCCCCCAGAGGAAGCATCACGTCTGTCGCCAAGGGCAAGTTCGCCGCTGAGGACGTCGCTACCGCCATCATCGTCGGAGAGGTGGTCGCCGCTGCTATTGTTGCTCTCCGGGAAGCACCCTAGGCATCCGCCATCCTCCCCGAAGATCTTGACGAAGAGCGTCGTTGCCCCGTCGTACTTGAAGTGGAGGGTTTGCCTCCCCTTCAGGCCACGGGCACGGGTGAACGACTGCCACCCCCTGGTCAGGTAGACGTAGCCTGAGGGGGTGACCTCGACTTCTGCCACAAAGACCTGTTGCAACAGCCGTCAGGCTGCAGCCACAGCCCGACGGGTCCTCCAGCCGGCAGCTCATCCGTGAAGGAGCGAGGGAGCTGGATCCAGGTGCGGGTGGACTCTCCATCCACACCACAAACTCACGGGCCATGTCATTCGAGTGGGCCCACGGGCAAGGTGGTCAGGTGGCCACTGAATGCCTTCCCCCTGGGCCTTGGCCGCCACGGCTTCCGCGGGAGGGAGTCTTCCCATAGTTGCCAGAGCTGACGCGGACCCCCAGCGGGGCGCGCCCGCGCCCCTGGGGAGCCACCGCGGGCGTCGCGGTGGACTTGTGAGGGCGGCCGCGCCCCCTCTTGGACAGTGGCAGCTCTGGCCCTTCTCGCGGCACCGTGCCCTTCTCAGCAGCGGAGAACCTCCTCACTAGCGCCATGGCTCCTGCGGCAGAAGTTTCGGAGCGGAGAAGCAAGAAGAAGATTGGTTGGGAGCTTCGTTCCCTTCGCCCTCTTATATACGATCAGAGAAGGCCAACCAGCGTCCCTTCGCATTCAAAGCAATGATGTCCTTGCAGCACGAGCGCCAGGCTTTTGTCAGCTCTGGCAGTTGTCGAGGCGACATGGGGAAGTGGGGGCGTCCTCATCCCGTCATGCGCCACGCGTCAAGCCTGGCCCGCAAGCGATTGGGGACCGCGTCACTTCGCCCTCCCTTCACTGCCTTCGCCTTGAAGCTAGGTCTTCAGGGATCAGGGGTATCCAGGCCCGCCTGCCTGGGGCCTAGCACGTGGCTCCATTGACGGCCCGGCGTGGCCCAGCTCCAAGGACTCACATGCATGACCCTCGCGAGGGCCCCCGCCTCGCGATGCGAATGACACGAAGGCCTCCCGAGGATCGGCTTCCCGAGGTTGTCTCCCGAGGAGTGGACATTTCTATGCAAGCACCTCGCCTCATGAGGCGCGCGATGACATGAACCATGACGACGAAGGCCAGGCGGGCGCCAGCGGGTGCAAGAGAGGACAGTTTCCTCTTTGGTTCTAAGGAGGAAAGGACGTACTCGGGTTCCCAAGAAATCCCCCTAAGGTTTCCATTCTTGTGCAACAAGACCAAGACCACGAGCTCGGCAGGAAGGGTGTCATCGTCGTGCCCACCACTGCGTCATGACCAGAAGCTTTGCAGGCGAAGACCACCTTTCATCAGGATAAGATGTACTCTTGTCCCCTTTCAAATTGGCCGTTGTGGAATCCCTTCCCACCTAAGCTATGAGGGAAGAGGACCAAGGCCACTATAAATATAGGTTAGACTCCATCATAGAGAGGGATCCGGTTTTCATCCAGCCCTCTAGCCATTGAGCTCTCCTAAGGCAGCTCACACTTGTACTAGTTCATACTCATCCTCCTCGCGAGGCAATCCACCACAAAGTAGGAGTAGGGTTTTACACCGCAAGGTGGCCCGAACCAGGGTAAACTGATGTGTCCACTTCTTCTTCTCGCTCGATCGAACCCGACGAGGCCAGGCCATGAGGCAGTGAACTTGGGGCTGCAGCTGGGGTGGATCCTTGGTACACGCCCCAGAGTTCGAACCTTGTTTGGGTCTGCGGAGCCCTGATTTCGAAAGTATTCTTTAGTCAGATCGTGATCTCTTCATTCTCTCATATCTAATTTCTCTCAAGCATCTACGTTTCTCCTCTAATTCTTCCCAGTGATTCGTTCTCTTTTCTTCATTCATTTCAAATTCTTATGGTGGTTCGTTCAAGATTCCTTTTCCTTTGTTATCATATCAATTCATTCGTTCTTCCCA
This sequence comes from Aegilops tauschii subsp. strangulata, assembly GCF_002575655.3. Taxonomy (NCBI): domain Eukaryota; kingdom Viridiplantae; phylum Streptophyta; class Magnoliopsida; order Poales; family Poaceae; genus Aegilops; species Aegilops tauschii. The sequence continues at coordinate 275,724,785 of NC_053038.3, read as the reverse complement.
ATATCCTACCCGTGGTTCATTGAAGACCATCCCAGGTTTGCACCAAATCAATCCTTTTTCAAACAGAGTAAGGATTATGCCAAATCCGTTGCTTGTCATCAATTTAAATTGGTGGAGGATAAGCATAACATAATTCTTATTCTTGTTTCATCCAACTGATTAATTCCTTTCTTCCGGAGATTGTTCATGATGAGTTGATTCTCGATTCCAAGTGATTCATCTTTCTTTCCAGAGTTCCAAGCTCTCTCAGTTATCTCGTCATGAATCTCCATCTAAATCAATGCAAGTCTTCAACTCTTGTTCTTTTAAACCATCAATTCTTTTATATAATCCTTTTACCACCGGAGTTTTTCGGGAGTTCTTCATGCTAGTTCATTAAGGATTTAATTCATTCTTGAAGTGTTCATCAAGATTCTTGTTGGAGGAGCTCAAGTATTCTTCGTTTTGCATTTCGAAGTGCAATCCCTTCTCCCTTATCTTTTGTGGTGGTAGTATAGAATTCTTGATTAACAAGGAGTCGCGAAGTGAAGTTGTCAAGAATGAGATATTTTAAATCCATCATTTTATCTTCGTTTAGGAGATCGTTTCAACCTATCAATCTCTTCCTTGGAGTTATCTTGGTAAAGATTTCACCTAAAGCCTTCCATAAGGAATGTTGCTAATTATGGTGCCTATTAGTAAAACAAGTTTTCTCCTATTCTCTTGGTGGAAGAAGCTTCTCGTCTCTTGTTGCTCCCAATCAAATCATTTGTTTTCATTAGTGGCAGGCTTTAACCTCATAATTTTGGGACGTTTGCCATAAGACCATTTGAAACCATATCTTTGTTGGATTGATTCATTAAACAACTTTGTTCAAGCCTTCTTCGTAAGGATGCTTTCAAACTCGTCACCTGTGGTAGAAGATGTTGGTTCTTCTCCGTTCATCCATTCTAGAGTCATGTTGTTACTCTCTTCTCCATGTTCTTTCCATCTCATCAAGTTTTGCTTCTCTTTTCAACCGGAGTGTTGTTCGAATTTGTTCTTTCTTGTTCCTTGTTTATCTTGTTTCAATCGGAATGATTGCATGTTCTTTCTTGTTCATTTGTAACCCCTTTCATATACCTTTGCAACCGCCAAGGTTCTCATGGTGTTCCTTGTTCCTCTTTTCTACCGGAGTGCCCTCAACTTCGTTCATCTCCGTTTTATTCTTTCTTTCAAGTTTCTCAACCTCTCAAAGTTTGTGGTTTCACTCGTTTGTCCAAGAAGCAACTTTTTTACCTTTTCGTCATCCTCTTTCTCTTCTGTTTCGATTCTAAGATCTCGGGATGAGATCTTATGTTAGTGGGGGAGTGTTGTGACGCTTCGAGACCGATGCTACGGATGCCTTTCATTTATTTTTGTTGATGTGGCGTGTTTCAGTTGTTTGTTGCCATGATCATTGTGGCACCCAGATCCGCATGGAGCAGGGGGCCTTCGCACGTCAGCCCAGGATAACACCTGACGCACGACAGGTCCATAATAGAGCATTCCAGGTACAAAAATATTCATCAAATACATGTATATGAGATTACATCATTGATGAATACAATTATCTGGCATAGCCCTAAGGCTATTAAATGACAGCGGAAGTCTGAAAAAATGGCAGCGGAAGTCTTGGTTTGGCAGCATAACAACTCTGGCTGGGCTCCACAACTCACAGGACTGGCAAGGTTACGGCCTAGCACGACGGATCAAGCGAACAATTTCGGGTATGACCTACAAAACTGGCATGACACGCCAGGTCAGTACATTGAATGTACTTGCAAGACAACCAAATACATAGCATCCAAACAAGCAGAAGACAAAGCAAGAACCAAGCGCATGCAACAACCTATCTCATATCAATTACTAAACATGGCATGATAAAAATTCAACTAAGCATGAACCAAATCATAACATCTACTAACATGGCAATGACATGGCATATCAGATCATGCTTCTAACATGGCAATGGCAAAGCATATCATCTCAATCATGGCATAATTTAACATGTCAATCGACGCATGGCATGGCATCATGAAACTATGCTGAAAATAAACTACCGATTATATCCAATGCAGACATAGCATGTTAACTATATACAATCATCTTCTGTTACACCTTAGGTTTTTAAATGCAACATATTACTCATGCAATGCAACCAAACTCGTACACCGAGTCCCTCGGACTCTCTTACCACCGTGTTGCCTCGCAACCGAGCGGTGATCTTTTCGGCGATCACAACCATGACCAACACTTGGTCTCCAACACTTATCGAGACCTCATCTCGTGATCATATCAAAACATCGTCGTGACTTCTCACGACTATCTCATAGTCCAAGTCACCATATTTTTGTTATCACATATTTATTTACCAATTTAATTATTTCAGGTTTATCCTCCATTTCGACCAAGACCTGATAGTGGGACCTACTACGAACTGTTGCTATCGATAGACTTTATACACTCTGCAAAGGTAGCACACTATACCCACACCACGGAACCCATGGCCTCGTCATCCCATTCGGGTGGACCAACGGCATTCCGACGAAACCAACCTACTGCCATGACGCTCTCCCGGCCACTCCGACCCAATCCCCAACGGGCTTGTCCTGGGTGGCCCCGTATCTACCAAAGACACCCCGACCACCGTCGTGGTCAACTCCCACTCGGGGACACTCCCACTCAGGGACTGGTACCAAAAATCTCAAGAACGAGCACACAAGGTTATGTCCGCTTACCTGATTAGGGTAAGCACGCCCATAACCTCCCCTAGTGGGAGGCACCGGCGAGAGGTCACGACAATAGCTCACATTAAGGCCTTCCCATAAAGGCAAATGTGGCTGCACTGAAAAAGTTCGATTTGGTGGCACTATGACTCGATCCCATCGATGACGGAGGAGGTTTGTTATTATTAAGTCATTTTAATTCCTTCTCCATCATCATGAACATGAATGCAACAATGAGCATGCAGTATACGATTGCATGAACAAAATATTGAACTACTCAAGTGCACAGCTATAGCATAAAGAACATGACAATACCAAGTAATAGCATACCAACATTGTATAACGATGACATGCAAATAAAGTAGAGTAGTGACATGGCATTATCAATGACAACATTTTAATTAGCATGGCAAAAGATATCATGAAAACACAAGCATGCATGACAGGCATAATAACTGCAGACGAAAATGATGTGAAACAACTGCAACTGCACACACACACAAGGTGCAAGCAAAGTCAACATGCAAGTTCGGGGCTCATGATAAGAGGTTGGCTTGCCTGGGGGTCGACAAATACTCCGGGAAGAAGTGCGAAACGATCGCGGAAAGATTTGCCGGAAACAGTTCTCTCTCGGAGGAGGCTGTTTACGGTCAAGGGCAAAATGGTCATTTTCACAGTGTGAAAATATTATGAAAATGATACCAACGGAAAGAGCTCGACGAACAGAGCACGTGAGCGCTGGAATCACCTTATTCGGAGTTACGGGTAAAAAGCTACGGACGTTTAAAGCTCAGGGACTAGTCTGTAAGAATACTTCTACAAACAGGTCCCTGGTAGTTTAAACAGAACGTGTCTTTTCTGAAAATACGTTTTCCACAGAGGGAAACGTATTCCCGGCCGAAGGAGAGCAAAATTCGCTTTCTGAGATTGAAAGCGCACTTTCCAAAAATGCGCTTTCGCGCGGGGAAAGCGGCGTCGCGGCGGGGGCGCCGCCACTTATCTGACGTGGCACTGGGTCCGGCCCTTCGTCGCCGACAGGTGGGGCCGTGCAAGGAGGGGCCTGCCTGGACCTGGCGTCTTCTAAATCCTACTCGGGAGCGAGCGAGGCCGGGTGAGGAGATCGCCCCGACGAGGATCGCAGGCGACTCCGGCCACGGCAGGCGACGGGCGACCTACCCACGGGTTCAGGAGGAGGAGGCACACCCCGGGGTAGTCTCCATTGCCGGCGACGAGCACAGGGGAGGGAGCCACACAGCCCGCGGCGGAGAGGGGCTTCGGCCTCCGGTGAACTAGGGGCTCCGGTGGGAAAAACGGTCAGGTGAGGCGACGGGGAGGCTTGACGGACTCCGGGCGAGGCTCTGGTGGAGTCTAAATGGCAAGGAGCGCGCGGGATAGCTGGAATCGAGAGGGACCCGAGGCGGCGACCACCGCGGCGATGGAAGTGGAGGAGTCACACTGGGGACGAGAGGAGGGGTTGGGGAGGCGTAGAGGAGGGTGAGGAAGCAGATGAAGAGCTCGAGGGGGTCGCGGGCTCCTTTTATAGCCGGGGCGAGGGGTGGCCGAGCCAAGCACCGCCGAGCGCGTCCGTCCACGGCTCTACCGGCCGCAGCAGTCACGGAGGCGCACGGGAAGGCGACCAGGAGGGTCAAGACGAGAAGCAGAGGCTTACGGAGACGAGAGGCGCTCGGGGACGAAAGGAGGAAGCGGACAGAGGCGAGGAAGACGACGAGCTCACGGGCGCGCACTGCTCGGTCGTTGGCACGGCTCGCCGGAGAAGAAAACGAAGGGGGGCAGCGGTCCAGAGGGAAGACAACGACGAGGGGGGTACTGTACATTAATGGAGAGGCCAGAGGCGGTCGGGGCAGCGCTGCCGACGACAACAGTGGCTAGACCACCGTTTTGGCTGGTTACACGCATGGTCACCACTGGCATGGCACGCTCTGGGGTTTTTACTGATGTAAGTTCATGTCTACCGCGTAGTCCTTCCAGCGTGGAGTGTTATCATGGTGAAAGATCGGGCAGAGACAAATGGAGATGAGTGAAACAAGCTCCACAAGTTTGTTGTTGCAAACCTAGCAACATCCTAGAGATTAAACCAGAGAGGGTAAATGGTAAACTTGATGTCCGGGAGGCTTGGGGTAGAAAGGACTATGGTCCTGGGAGTTTTGAGGTAAAATGGACAACTATTTACCATAGTTGTTGTACAACCACCAAAACTACCCGAGAAACTTAATCATGATGAAACACTCACCAGGAGTGATGGATTGGGCTATAACTAGGCAAAGCCTGATGATTTGAACATACCATGATGCTGTAAAAAGTTCATACCAAATGGACTCACCAAAATGGTACTTCCTTCACAGCTATCATTTCTGTCCAAAAACATCAGAAAAATCCTCAGGGCAATTGGTCAAGTGAAATGAGACACAATCTAGTGGAGATAGGTTATATGAGTAGGAGAAGGCCTGGAAATTTTATCAGCCATAATGGAGCAAGATAAAATACACTTGCTTCACAAACTGAAAATTTGGACAGAAAACAAGAATTGCTCCTGTGCTCACATAGTTCAATGAAATGAACTGAATTTGGGTGGAGGATAATGATTTGAGATACTTGAGAGGATGGAAAAGTTTCATCCCATTTGGAAACACTATGAAGGTACTTCCTTCACAAACTTGTGTTCTGGTCACAAACTTTGAAAAATTGCACAGGGAGCTAGGGTGAATGTATTGAGCTCATCTTTGTTATCCATGGGTTATTTAACAATGTTAAACACCCTGCCAAATTGCAGATCAATTGGACTTAGCAATAAAGCACTTCCTTTGCAAAATTTCAGAGAAGGCAGAAACTTGCATTGGATCATGTGCCAAATTTTGAACTGTGGAATCATGATATAAGGATGGAACTAGTGATTATATAGCAAGGACAAGCTCCACAATTTATGTGGGAATTTTCTCTGCTATAAAAATAGTAGTTCCTTTGGGAATTGGCAGAAACGCGATATGGGCATTAAATAGGAAAAGGCAATTTTCCTTATTTAATTATGGCCAATATACTTGCCAGAGCTTGGATTAGGCATAAGCATCAACTCCACCAATTCTCATGAATTTAGGAGATGGCTAGCTATGCCTTCGGATTTTATTCCTCAGAAAGGCAAGAAAAGGAATAAATCATAATTCAAAAATATTGCATTGGACTTAGCAATAGTTTTGCATATCCAAGGTTAAGAAAGATAGGATGATCTCTGGGATCAATTGGGAGGATCAACAGAACAAGGAAAATGGTGGCTCCTTTGTAATCACAAGGGCATATCCGAATTCCAAAAATTTGGAATTAGGGTTTAAGAGGAATTGAGCTGATGCAAATGAGGTCTTGCCCACTGAAAAAGACATGAGCAGGATTTTGAAAGGTTGGAAATGACAAAATTTCTCAGAGTCATCCAGCAAACTCAGGAGAAATATTTTGAAAATGAGTGACAGGAAGGAATAACAACACAAAAATTGATAACCCAATTTTGGGGCTGTTACAACTCTTCCCCCCTTAAAAAGATATCTCGTCCTCGAGATTCCTAGGATTACAGCACAAACGAAAGAATAACAACTCCGGAGAAAAACCTCGGGGTTAATTTTTAACCCTTTGGTTAAATTCAAACGAGTTGGGGTCACCGAGAAAAAAAAATCGCGGATTCCTCCACGAAACGTAGGTGTCGAGGTAGAATCAAGGGTGAAACCTGTATTGGGGTAGATGTACTGGATCGAGTGAAATAAAATTGGCAGCGTTTCTCCGAGAATGAAATCGGGGAAAAAGAATTAGAGATGAGGAATTTCCGGGCGGAAATGCCTCTGCGAGGTTTCTAGAGTTGGAAATCTGGCTCACGGCGTATGCACAGATAGGTAGGGATATGTGACTTTGCATTTCCCCGAGTACTGCCCGAATGTACTCGTGGGTGAACCGGGTATGCGTGCAGTATGCAGAAAAATCTAAACTAGCAAACAGACAGAGGCAATAAACATGCAACAGAAAACACACCAGGAAAAATCATTCTATGGTGTTTTAATGCTAGTGGGTATATGTACTCCTGGTATATATATACCTACACCAGCACGCATTTTATTATAGACTCGAGACGAGTCAGGGTTAATTTAGTGTATGTGATCTACTAATTAAAATCTTGTTAGCAACACAGTGTCAACCCTGTCAAACATTTCTGCTTGATAGAGAGACAAGCAAAAACAACACAAAAACAAAAGCACAAAAACATACATAGAACACAGCATACGGACTACAACAGTACCAGCAGACAACAGAACACGAACGCGCTACACGCTAAAAGAAGCAACTCATCTAGGGATACATAGTTCTACCCTCATATCGAGGATGAACCAACAGACTGATCATCTTACTGCTTGACTGAGGTCATGCAGAGGATTTGCCTTGCTGGGGCTCTCCGGGAGGACGAAGTCTGAACCAATCTCCATCTTCATCATCCGACACTACTATGGGTTGGGGTTCGGCTGCTGGGGGTGTGGCTGAAATTGATCCGAGCAAATGCTGCTGGTGGATCTGTAAAAGAGCCTTGTCGAGGGTGACGATGTTGGGTCTAGGCCACAACACGGGTTGAGAGGACAACACTGGTTCGGATGGCGTTGGACAAATGACCTGAGATGCGAATTTACGAGCCTCACGGTAAGATTCCTTGATGACTCGCACCGCATCATTGTCCAGAGTTCAAAACTCAGCAAGCATCTGGGAAATCATCATCCCCTGGGCGGTAATATACTGCACCAGGCGAGCGATTGCGGGGTCATCTCCTTGGAAAGTGGGAGAAGGCTGCATTCCTATTTCTGTCACAATGGGGTAAAAGCAGAAATCACGCCTTGCTGCCATATGCGGGTATCTGGTTCGGAGGTGAAGCATAGCCTCCACAGCAGCGGCCTGAATGGCTAAGTCAGAGGTAGGCATAGCTCTCCCCTGAAAAACCAATGGCTGGCCATCTGCTGCTAGGCTGATGCGCACTCTTGCATCGAAGCGAGAAGGTGAGGGATGGGTGCCGATTGGAACACCAGGTAATTGGGGCTAGCCTTGCAGCCAAAGGCTTTGGTGAGCATCTCAGTAAGAAGGGGTGGAAAGCCAGTGTGGTTGACGGCACCGGTGCGGCTGTGAAACTTGGGAGCTTTGAAGGTGCCAGTCATGGCTGGAGTGCTACTAGCTAGGCTTCTCTGCAGGGACATGGTTGACTGAGGGGTGAGCGATACGGCGAGCGGAAAGTGGGCTTTTATAGGCAGCTATGCGAGACATGCCCGCATGGTGTGGCCCCTTTCCCTTAATGACGAACGGTGAGCGGTGTGGCCGACCAGAAAGGATATGGTTGCTATTCGCACCACGGATAACTAGGCGGGGACAGCGGGGTAAGGACGTGTCGGTCCCGACTGCGCCACCTGTTGATTAACAGCGGCCATGCCGTATGCAGGGACGGGTCAAATCCCTTAGGGCAATTACCGGTTAATGGTAGCGGTGATCTAATACTAGGATAACCTATGCCAGCCTGGCTGCTCTCATACCATGCCCTGTGGCACCCCGATCCGCATGGAGTAGGGGGCCTTCGCACGTCAGCCCAGGATAACACCTGACGCACGACAGGTCCATAATACAGCATTCCAGGTACAAAAATATTCATCAAATACATGTATATGAGATTACATCATTGATGAATACAATTATCTGGCATAGCCCTAAGGCTATTAAATGACAGCGGAAGTCTGAAAAAATGGCGGCGGAAGTCTTGGTTTGGCAGCATAACAACTCTGGTTGGGCTCCACAACTCACAGGACTGGCAAGGTTACGGCCTAGCACGACGGATCAAGCGAACAATTCGGGTATGACCTACAAAACTGGCATGACACGCTAGGTCAGTACATTGAATGTACATGCAAGACAACCAAATACATAGCATCCAAACAAGCAGAAGACAAAGCAAGAACCAAGCGCATGCAACAACCTATCTCATATCAATTACTAAACATGGCATGATAAAAATTCAACTAAGCATGAACCAAATCATAACATCTACTAACATGGCAATGGCATGGCATATCAGATCATGCTTCTAACATGGCAATGCCAAAGCATATCATCTCAATTGTGGCATAATTTAACATGTCAATCGAAGCATGGCATGGCATCATGAAACTATGCTGAAAATAAACTACTGATTATATCCAATGCAGACATAGCATGTTAACTATATACAATCATCTTCCGTTCTGCCTTAGGTTTTTAAATGCAACATATTACTCATGCAATGCAACCAAACTCGTACACCGAGTCCCTCGGACTCTCTTACCAACTTGTTGCCTCGCAACCGAGCCGTGATCTTTCCGGCGATCACAACCAGGACCAACACTTGGTCTCCAACACTTATCGAGACCTCGTCTCGTGATCATATCAAAACATCGTCGTGACTTCTCACGACTATCTCATAGTCCAAGTCACCATATTTTTGTTATCACATATTTATTTACCAATTTAATTATTTCAGGTTTATCCTCCATTTCGACCAAGACCTGATAGTGGGACCTACTACGAACTGTTGCTATCGATAGACTTTATACACTCTGCAGAGGTAGCACACTGTACCCACACCATGGAACCTATGGCCTCGTCATCCCATTCGGGTGGACCAACGGCATTCCGACGAAACCAACCTACTGCCATGACGCTCTCCCGGCCACTCCGACCCAATCCCCAACGGGCTGGTCCTGGCTGGCCTCGTGTCTACCAAAGACACCCCGACCACCATCGTGGTCAACTCCCACTCGGGGACACTCCCACTCGGGGACTAGTACCAAAAATCTCAAAAATGAGCACACAAGGTTATGTCCGCTTACCTGATCAGGGTAAGCACGCCCATAACCTTCCCTAGTGGGAGGCACCGGCGAGAGGTCACAACAATAGCTCGCATTAAGGCCTTCCCACAAAGGCAAATGTGGTTGCACTGAAAAAGTTCGATTTGGTGGCACTATGACTCGATCCCATCGATGACGGAGGAGGTTTGTTATTATTAAGTCATTTTAATTCCGTCTCCATCATCATGAACATGAATGCAACAATGAGCATGCAACATACGATTGCATGAACAAAATATTGAACTACTCAAGTGCACAGCTATAGCATAAAGAACATGACAATACCAAGTAATAGCATACCAACGGTGCATTACAATCCTCATAACATTGTATAACGATGACATGCAAATAAAGTAGAGTAGTGACATGGCATTATCAATAACAACATTTTAATTAGCATGGCAAAGATATCATGAAAACACAAGCATGCATAACAGGCATAATAACTGCAGACGAAAATGATGTGAAACAACTGCAACTGCACACACACACAAGGTGCAAGCAAAGTCAACATGCAAGTTCTGGGCTCATGATAAGAGGTTGGCTTGCCTGGGGGTCGACAAATACTCCGGGAAGAAGTGCGAAACGATCGCGGAAAGATTTGCCAGAAACAGTTCTCTCTCGGAGGAGGCTGTTTACGGTCAAGGGCAAAATGGTCATTTTCACTGTGTGAAAATATTATGAAAATGATACCAACGGAAAGAGCTCGACGAACAGAGCACGTGAGCGCTGGAATCACCTTATTCGGAGTTACGGGTAAAAAGATACGGACGTTTAAAGCTCAGGGACTAGTCTGTAAAAATACTTCTACAAACAGGTCCCTGGTAGTTTAAACAAAACGTGTCTTTTCTGAAAATACGTTTTCCACAGAGGGAAACGTATTCCCGACCGAAGGAGAGCAAAATGCGCTTTCTGAGATTGAAAGCGCACTTTCCAAAAATGCGCTTTCGCGCGGGGAAAGCGGCGTCGCGGCGGGGGCGCCGCCACTTATCTGACGTGGCACTGGGTCCGGCCCTTCGTCGCCGACAGGTGGGGCCGTGCAAGGAGGGGCCTGCCTGGACCTGGCGTCTTCTAAATCCTACTCGGGAGCGAGCGAGGCCGGGTGAGGAGATCGCCCCGACGAGGAGGCGACTCCGGCCACGGCAGGCGATGGGTGACCTACCCACGGGTTCAGGAGGAGGAGGCGCACCCCGGGGTAGTCTCCATTGCCGGCGACGAGCACAGGGGAGGGAGCCACACAGCCCGCGGCGGAGAGGGGCTTTGGCCTCCGGTGAACTAGGGGCTCCGGTGGGGAAAACGGTCGGGTGAGGCGACGGGGAGGCTTGACGGACTCCGGGCGAGGCTCTGGTGGAGTCTAAATGGCAAGGAGCGCGCGGGATAGCTGGAATCGAGAGGGACCCGAGGCGGCGACCACCGCGGTGATGGAAGTGGAGGAGTCACACTGGGGACGAGAGGAGGGGTTGGGGAGGCGTAGAGGAGGGTGAGGAAGCAGATGAAGAGCTCGAGGGGGTCGCGGGCTCCTTTTATAGCCGGGGCGAGGGGTGGCCGAGCCAAGCACCGCCGAGCGCGTCCGTCCACGGCTCTACCGGCCGCAGCAGTCACGGAGGCGCACGGGAAGGCGACGAGGAGGGTCAAGACGAGCAGCAGAGGCTCACGGAGACGAGAGGCGCTCGGGGACGGAAGGAGGAAGCGGACAGAGGCGAGGAAGACGACGAGCTCATGGGCGCGCACTGCTCGGTCGTTGGCACGGCTCGCCGGAGAAGAAAACGAAGGGGGGCAACGGTCCAGAGGGAAGACAACGACGAGGGGGGCTACTGGACATTGCTGGCGAGGCCAGAAGCGGTCGGGGCAGCGCTGCCGACGACAACAGTGGCTAGACCACCGTTTTGGCTGGTTACACACGTGGTCACCACTGGCATGGCACGCTTTGGGGTTTTTACTGATGTAAGTTCATGTCTACCGCGTAGTCCTTCCAGCGTGGAGTGTTACCATGGTGAAAGATCGGGCAGAGACAAATGGAGATGAGTGAAACAAGCTCCACAAGTTTGTTGTTGCAAACTTGGCAACATCCTAGAGATTAAACCAGAGAGGGTAAATGGTAAACTTGCTGTCCGGGAGGCTTGGGGTAGAAAGGACTACGGTCCTGGGAGTTTTGAGGTAAAATGGACAACTATTTACCATAGTTGTTGTACAACCACCAAAACTGACCCAGAAACTTAATCATGATGAAACACTCACTAGGAGTGATGGATTGGGCTATAACTAGGCAAAGCCTGATGATTTGAACATACCATGATGCTGTAAAAAGTTCATACCAAATGGACTCACCAAAATGGTACTTCCTTCACAGCTATCATTTGTGTCCAAAAACATCAGAAAAATCCTCAGGGCAATTGGTCAAGTGAAATGAGACACAATCTAGTGGAGATAGGTTATATGAGTAGGAGAAGGCCTGGAAAAATTATCAGCCATAATGGAGCAAGATAAAATACACTTGCTTCACAAACTGAAAATTTGGACAGAAAACAAGAATAACTCCTGTGCTCACATAGTTCAATGAAATGAACTGAATTTGGGTGGAGGATAATGATTTGAGATACTTGAGAGGATGGAAAAGTTTCATCCCATTTGGAAACATTATGAAGGTACTTCCTTCACAAACTTGTGTTCTGGTCAGAAACTTTCAAAAATTGCACAGGGAGCTAGGGTGAATATATTGAGCTCATCTTTGGTATCCATGGGTTATTTAACAATGTTAAACACCCTGCCAAATTGCAGCTCAATTGGACTTAGAAATAAAGCACTTCCTTTGCAAAATTTCAGAGAAGGCAGAAACTTGCATTGGATCATGTGCCAAATTTTGAACTGTGGAATCATGATATAAGGATGAAACTAGTGATTATATAGCAAGGACAAGCTCCACAATTTATGTGGGAATTTTCTCTGCTATAAAAATAGTAGTTCCTTTGGGAATTGGCAGAAACGCGATATGGGCATTAAATAGGATAAGGCAATTTTCCTTATTTAATTATGGCCAATATACTTGCCAGAGCTTGGATTAGGCATAAGCATCAACTCCACCAATTCTCATGAATTTAGGAGATGGCTAGCTATGCCTTTGGATTTTATTCCTCAGAAAGGCAAGAAAAGGAATAAATCATAATTCAAAAATATTGCATTGGACTTAGCAATATTTTTGCATATCCAAGGTTAAGAAAGATAGGATGATCTCTGGGATCAATTGGGAGGATCAACAGAACAAGGAAAATGGTGGCTCCTTTGTAATCACAAGGGCATATCCAAATTCCAAAAATTTGGAATTAGGGTTTAAGAGGAATTGAGCTGATGCAAATGAGGTCTTGCCCACTGAAAAAGACATGAGCAGGATTTTGAAAGGTTGGAAATGACAAAATTTCTCAGAGTCATCCAGCAAACTCAGGAGAAATATTTTGAAAATGAGTGCCAGGAAGGAATAACAGCACAAAAATTGATAACCCAATTTTGGGGCTGTTACAATCATGATGAGTGCCATTGTCATATTTTGCTTCTTGCTTCATGTTCATCATTCGTGATATTGCATTGTTCCATCCCTATTGTTGCCATGGTCTTCTCACTTTGTTATGCTATATGATATGATATGCCTCATTGTCATTTTATTGCATTTTATCATGATCATCATGTGGGTTGCATTCTTCATGTTGATGTATTGTTGGTGTGCTATCCATCTTCATCTTTTCTATCAACATTTTTCCCCAAGTGCACAAACTATCCACTTCTTACACTATGCCTTATGCCTCAATTAATGTTCATTTATTTCCTGATAATCTTACACTATGCCTTATACCTCTCTGTCAAATTTCATACTTTTTGGAAATGTTCTGGACAGATTCAAAAATGGCTCAGGTTTGAGTTAAATTCAAACTTGATTTAATTTTTATGTCTTTAAATAATGCCAGGATATTTTATTCAAATTATTCATATGTCCAGGAGCCTAGGAATATATTTTTTATTCCTTCTTGTTCTTCCAAAGACTCCCTGGCCTTTTCCTTTCCCTTCAGCTATGAATTTGGATTTGCAAAAATCAAAGGAGAAGGGGAAGGCCTCAATTCCCAGCCGGAGACTTCATGGGCCTCCTCCTCCAGCCCACCAGGACTACGCCCTGTAGCCTCCCTCCCTCTCTCCCTCGCCAGTAATTCTTATGTGGATCACCACAGAGACCCCACCTGTCGGTCTCTCTCTTCCCTACCTTTCTCCTTCCCCTCGTTCTTCCTCTCCTCATAGTAAAAAGGGCCAGGACACACATGGAAGTCCCAGTGGCCGCTCCTCCCTGTGCACCCCCTCTATAAAGCCCCTCCAGCGACTCCTAGGTTTCCTCTTCCTCCTCCTTCCCCTTCTCCGCACCGCTGCCTCTCCGGGTAAGGGTAGCCCACGCCATAGCCGACCCCATGGCCAAGCAGAGTTCGAGCTCGTGCTCGACTTGATCCTTCCAGCGGCCATCCTCTTCTTCCCCGGGAGCATCAAGATCGTCGTCGTCATCTTCCTCACCCCCTACATCCGACCACATGACCCCGAAGGCTTCTTCCTCGTCGTCCTCTTCCTCCCCTGCTTCCTCTGCTTCACGGACTCGAGGACGCCGCCCTGATCAGCGCGCCCCCGTGCCGTCTCCTCTGCTTCCCCGACAAGCATGTCTTCATTAGCAGACCCATGGTGACGCTCTGCTCCTCCTCATGCCCTTCTCCTTGTCGTATGCTTTCACCAGGTGCCGATCTCCGCGGGCACAGCTCCAGCCACCATGGCTACACATGTGAGCGCATGGACGCTGCACTTGTGTAGCTCCTTGTCTTGCACGCACCGCGTCGCGCGCAACACCCACAACCTATCGCCCCTAGCCTCGTCAGAGCCCCCCTTGTGCCACAAACATGCATCCATTGCATTGGTCAGAGCATCTTCAACAGTAGCTGTAAAAAATGTGTGCGCGTGGTAAACGTGGATTTTAGCGCGTGCGGAGCGGTTTCGCGCGCTCCAGCAGGCACAGGATATTCAGGAGCATAGGAAAAGATCACGCGCGCGTGAAAAAGCAGCCGGGCGTGCGCTAGTTTTGGCGTGCGGCGTTCGGCGTGCTTTATAAATCCAGTGCCAGTCACCCGCCCTCCCACCGCTGTCCGCCTCGCCACGCGCCCTCTGCCACTCTCTCCCCGCTCTTTCTTGCCTCGCCACCGACGCGCCACCATGCCGTCGGGCCGCCAGGGAACTTCGGGCTACTGCGGCATCCGTGCACACCCCTCTGGTGCCTTCTCTGTCGAGATTCGGTCCGGCGAGATGCGCTTCTGCCTTGGCACTTTCGACACCGCCCACAAAGCCGCCCGCGTGTACGACGCAGCGGCGTGGCGCCTCTGGTAGCCTCGTTGGGGGATGAATTTCCCCGAGGTGGCAACGTGGGAGCAGGCTTAGGAACTCGCGCCTCCCCCGCGGCTTGTTACCTATGAGGACCGTCGTGAGAACCAGAGGCTATTTATGTTGAACTATCTATGTATATTTTTATCTACCTATGTTATGAACTATCTATGTTGGAACTATCTTGTTTTGCGTACGTATGTGTATCGCGCGCTGTATTTTTAGCGCTTCTACAGGAGTGGCACGCGCGCAATTTTGCAACGGCCGCTGGAACCAGCACTCTGCGGCGCGCGAAAAGTTGCTATTTTCGGTGCTGTAAACTTATTTAGCGTGCCGCGCCGTTGCGTGCCTGTTGGAGATGCTCTCAGTGCATTGGGTTGCACGTAGGAGGTCATGGGTTCGAATCCTGGGAGCCCTTGAATTTTGCCGTGTATTTCTTTTCTCTGTGCACACTGTCACTCGGGCCAAATCCTCCTGGGCCGCAGCAATTTGGCCTGTGTTTTTTTTAAGTCTCGCGTTTTGCTAATTGTCCATGGTATTAGATATTTAAATAATTGCCATTGTTTTAAATTGTTTATAGGTAAATATCCATGCATCCAAATAGATCATGTTATGTATGAAACTTCTATAGATTTCATGTAGTTTCATAATTTGTAACTTTCATCCATGTAAAAGTGTTTAAACTAGCTATTTGCATTAATTTGCATAAATGACTTGTTAAAATGGTTTATTTCACATATTCATTACCATAGCTCCGAATTAAATAAACTTTATATGTAAGTGGTCTAGGAAAATGCATAGATTAACATGGTGCACTTATTTCGCAAGTTTGAAAACTCTAAAATATGGTTTTAGGCAGAACAGTACCAAATTCAAAATTTGCATATGAGGAGTTTCCGGAATTGTTTTGTGTTGTTTCCAGCCTTATTTAAACTTGCTTTGATGTCGGGTTCTTTTATGCATCATCTCTTGCCATGAGTAGCAACACTTGGTCTTGTCATGCATCATACTTGGTTATGCATCACGTCATGTTTATGATTATGTGTTTACCGTGTTTGTTGTGGAATTGTCACGGCAGATGTCCCTAGTGTCAGGACTTAGTCGCGAGGCCAACACATCTATGCGGTAGCTTGAGAGGGGTTGAGCGGAATCGAGAGACGCAACACAAGACAAGGATTTAGACAGCTTCGGGCCCCGGGAAACATCATCTGGTAACAACCCTACATGCTGTTTGAGGCTAGGTCTCATTATGATCACGGGAGAGTCGCCGCATAAGCCGGCTCCCCCTTTGTGTCTAGCCCTAGATATTGTTTCCTCTTGCTTCTCCCTCTTTGGGGAGCCCTGCCCCTCCTTATATAAGTTAGAGGGGCGGGTTACATGTGGAGTCCTAGTAGGACTAGGACTAGTCTATCTTCTCTTACAAGTTAATTACAAGTCCGGGTCTTGCTTCCTTGTAAAGGAAATATTCGTCATCTCTTTCTTCTTAAGCCGGACCACCATCACATGAGCCGGCCTTCTGGGCCTTGGGCCTAGTCTTCTATCTGACCCGCCGTCGGGGTCATCCGTGAGTCGTCAGGCTCGTGAGTCGTCTGGCAGTGAGCCGCCAGACCCGTGAGTCGCCAGTCCTCCGGCGGGTCACGGTGAAGCGCCAAGTCCGGCCGGGTCATACTTCCGGCCGGGTCATTCCGCGGGGTATATCCCCGACATTAGCCCCCAGTTTAATTTGGATTCATCCATGTTAAACTAATCTGCAATATGAACACAAGAACAAATTTGACAGGTTGTGTTCCGGGTTAAATATTCTTTGTAAGCCGGCACTTGATCATCCTTAAGTCCTTGTCATCTTCCTTCTTGATATGTATCCATAATCTCATAGCAAATCTCTTTAGCAGATATGTTCAAATTTTGCCAATGCAAAAAATCCAGATACTTCCTTTGAAAAATCCGGGTCAATAGGCCAGCTTCAGAGTCAATTTGCTGACATTGGTCTCTTGTTGAGAAATATTGTAAGAGATAATCCACTTGAGTCGGCTTTCAATGCTCTGACTTGACAAAAATATTGGTCTTCAAATATTCAACTTTTATTCATCCGGCTTAAAGATATAAAACTTGCCGGTTTATGAGTACCAAAATTGCCGGGTTATAAATAGATGATGCCAAGTCATAATTTGTCGCCGACGCCGGTTTATGATTTTTGCAGACACCAGGTCAATCTGATTTACTCAAAACTGAGAATTTGAAGATATTTCTCCCTTATATCCATATTACCTGTAGCCCCCAAGGGCTGGTTTGATCAGCATGAATAAGCCGGGACTTATCACCATGGCTTTAAATAAAATCCAGTTGTGTAGCCCCCATGAGTCGGCTATAGTCATAGTAGTGTAGCCGGGTCATCCTAGAATTGTCTTGAATTTTTGACAGGAGCAATTAGTAGTCCCCAAGGGTCGGCTCATTATGATATGATGAGTCGGGTCTTCAATAAGATTAGTAAAAATGACTTTGCATTAGCCCCCAAGTGCCATGGTGCATGATGGCAGTGACATGGGACTTGCATATTTGATGTAATCTCAATTTGAATAATGTAGCCCCCAAGTGCCGGGTTATAAGCCTGCAGCGACTCGGGACTATTCCTATCATTGTAGCATAAATCATATCCATTGATAAAATAATAGCCATTGCGCTGAAGCGACTTTGAAAACCTCAATCATAATATTAGTTTCTGATAACCATAATAACAATCCAGCCATGTTGGCTATTAAAGATTTGACTAACCCGGTTTGAAAACCTCAATCATTCAAATCATAATGAAAATCCAGCCAAGTTTGGCTATTTAAAGATTTCAAATACCTTATCTGTTGACAAGTAAATCCGGAGTTTAGATACCCGGCGGCTCTTGGCCGATGGCGATTTATTACGCCTCCATTGTAAGCCGGAAATTTTTATAACCTGGCTATTTATAGCCTTTTGAGAAAATCAAGAAATGATAACCCTTTTGAGACACCAATGTCAATCTTCCGATGACGGGCTTGGACTTAAACATTTATATAAGTCATAGTTCTGCAAATCCTGCACAGAGTTTAAACAACATATGCGCTGACGACTTAACGTCAAAAGCCAGGGCGGGTAACCACCCAAATGTAGTCTTATCCTGCACACAAGTAGATCACAAGACACCTTTGCGGTTTACCGCAGGGCGGGTCATAATATCTTACATATGACCACTAATGTGTAAAAAAAAGGAGTCACAGATAAGCCTGTTATGAATCATAACTTTGAAACATAACTATAACATCATACTTGTGATATTGAATTTGCATTGTCGGTTTATATGACCTGCACAATAAGGGTGATAACCCAATCTTTGATACGCGCATGATTCCAATGGCGCAACTCAAAACATACTACCGGCGGCTTAAAGTCCATAGCCAGGGCCGGTTTAAACATAATCATGTATAAACAATATCATACCTGTGATATTGAATTGTACTGCCGGCTTATGATACCTGTGCAGTAAGTGTGATAACCCAATCCTTAGAATCCAATGCTTCCACATAGATGATGATTGTCATAAGCCGGCGACTTATCATCAAAAATCAAGCCGGGTTAAATAGCAACCACTCATATACACTTTAGATATGATCAAAAAGAGCTTCAAATAAAATCCGAAAACTGTTTGCAAAAAGAGACTTCAAAAATTTTGAGGCTTCTGATTCGAATATGATCAGAAAACCGTCCCAAAGGGGTTAAGCTAAGATTCGAATACGATCATATAGCCCCTAGTGGCTTTGGCGTTGCCGATCAAGAGGGTACCGACAGCTATGTTCTCTTTGGTTCGAATACGACCTATGTTCGAACAGGAAGCCCCCAAATGACCTTGAGAGTTGTTTAACGACGCTGATTCGAATACGATCCACGTCGGTTCCCAAAGGGGGTTGAGCTATGGTTCAAATATGACCAAGAAACTCCCCAATGAGCTCGGCAGTGTGCCGATCAAAAGGGTATTGACAACTATGTTCTCTTTGGTTCGAATACGACCTATGTTTGAACAGGAAGCCCCCTAGTGATCATGAGAATATTTAACGACTCTGATTCGAATACGATCAGGGTCACACCAAAAGGGTTAGGCTAAATTCAAATATGATCAGCTCCCAATGGTCATTAAAGCAGGGTACCTATATTTGAATTGTGCTTTGTAACAGACTCTCTTTGGTCCCTTTAATTTTTCCTGAGAACTCGAACTTTGCGAGAGATAACCTCTTTTTGAATTGGAAATTTGTAAACCAGATATTAAGAGCTTCAAAGCTTTATAAGATACAAATTTACCTTGAGCCGGACGTTTGAACCGGATTTGAGAGCTTCAAAACTTTGCGGGAGAAAGATATCTCTTGAACCGGAGTTTAAACCGGAATCTTTATTTGAACCGGCAATTTTCTGACGGCCTTTAAAGTTTCATCAATATGGTAGCAGCCTCCGGAACCGGGTTATCATTCCCTCCAACGACCCGGGGTTCCCGAGTCATGTCACTGTAGCCCCCGAGTCTGATGACTCGAAGAGTCGGCTTGAGATTCTCCATATTTAACCGTGATATAAAACCGACATAACTTGTATATCATTGGTGTTGATAGCACGATGTGTATCCACAGAAGGTTGAGGTGACTGCGGCGGGTTATAAAGGATCCCGTATGAGCCGTGTCAGCAACTCGGCCAATGGTTCCTTCCAACTGGCTGTTTGAAGTTCAACCAAACTGTAGTGACGGCGACTTGTGCGCATGTCCATTGAACCATCCGGTGCAGACGGCGGTTGATAGCATATGATAATTTGCCTCCAATTTGTTGGAAGAAAACCGGGCTTCCCAAG
The DNA here is from genome assembly GCF_002575655.3 of Aegilops tauschii subsp. strangulata. Classification (NCBI taxonomy): domain Eukaryota; kingdom Viridiplantae; phylum Streptophyta; class Magnoliopsida; order Poales; family Poaceae; genus Aegilops; species Aegilops tauschii. Next base: position 275,704,902 of record NC_053038.3, on the reverse strand, counting down.
TAGTGGCCTGCTCATACTCAATACACAGCTCATGTGGACAGGTGCGGCTCGGTGTGTTGATGTAGACTAGACCGCGAGAGGCAGACGGAAAAGACGACCTCAGCATCAGAGGCGGCTCAAACAGATGATCCGACCTTGGCGTTGTAAGCCGGCGCGGATGAGCGAGTTAACCACATCGTTTTGACGTGGTGAACAATTGTCCTGCATCAACACTAGGGTGAACCGGCCGCGGCGTGGTAAACCGGCGCAGACGGCTGAGTCGACCATGGCGTTGTAAGCCGGCGCGGACAGCGAGTCGGCCACGGCGTTGTAAGCTGGCGCAGACACGTGAACCGGCCGCGAGGGCGGACGGGCGAGTCGTCCGTAGCGTTGTAAACCGGTGCAAACGGGTAAATTGTCCTCCTCGTTGTAAACCGGCGCGGTCGCAAGAAATGGCTACGGTGTTGTAAGCCAGTGCGGGGGTCCGTTGAATAATGAAGACCACCTGTGCCAAAAGATGTTGGCGTGCCTCAGCCACCGCAGTATAATATCACTTTTTGTCGTAAATAATTGCCCTGCATCAACAATATTGCAGACCAAGGCAAAGATAAACTTGTTCTTTGACAAAAACAACATGTGCTAATAAAACAAACTTGGATGGATATCACCTGATTTGTTTGGATGACGGACGACAAGTCAATCGCAGGCGTGGTAAGCCGTGCAGACTGACGAGTTGATGTAGACCGGGCCACAGGAGCGGCGACTTACGCACGTCCGTTCATCGGGTAGTGTGGCACGAACGAAACACTAGGCCAGAACGTTTGCCAGTGTGCGCTCTGTACCCGTAGTATTACAATTGTCTGTGAAACAATATTACACGCCAAGTAATTGTTCTCAGACGAATTAACATATTGATAAAATACAGAAGAAAGATATCACCTGATGTGCTTTGATGATAGATGATTTGCATGCAGACTACTAACACCAATTAATTCATCTGCTGCGTGATCTCCCATACTTTTGTTTTTTCCTTTTGTTGACTCTGGTCATCATGTGGTTAGTAATCCACTTTTCCCATTACAGCCTCAAAGATGTAAGGTAACATGCAGGCGCTTATTAGGATGTATTCTTTTTTCCTCGCCCTCTTCTCACCCACAGTAGCACAGAACTGCAGAGAGCCCGTTCAGAGGTGGAAGGCGGCTGAAACAAACATGGCCGAGGCGGCGGCAGCCAACACGAGGACGGGCCCGAGGCCGCGGCGGCTTGCGGCAGGGGAGGAAAACAAGGCCGGTTGTGGAATGATCCGGCAGGACACAGAGAGCCGGCGCATGGCCGGAGCTGGCAGGGTCGCAGAAGCAGAAACAACCCGATGACGGCCGGCCGAGCAAGGTGTTGTGATTCAAGGCCAAAGGCGGTTGCTTGAGGTAACACACGCGCGGTGGAGGAGAGTTGAGCACGGCTAGGCGTGCGACAATGGAAGCCAGGGCGGCTTGGGATCTGCTCCGGAGAGGGGCGTGGCGAGCCGGCGCTGGGCCCGGCGACCTCAGGCTGCTCAGTGGCCACCGCGGAGGAGAGACGGCGATCCGGTGGATGTTGGGTGACTCGAGCGCGGACAGTGGTATTCGGGTCGTGGTCAGTTGGTTGACCCATATCCTATTCCTTCTCTGTAGCCTTCTTTCCCCATCTTCTTTCCTTTCCCCTTTTTTTTTAAACTATTGGCGCAGTCCGACTTGATCCTAGTATCTTTCCTTTCTATACACGGCCACCGTGTAGTACTCTTGCCTTGGATTGATTGGACTTATTCCTTGTTGGACCATCAACTATGATTTTTCTACAAGCACGGAGACCATGGCTGACTTCACGTGAAGCGGTGATACTCGCAAGTAGTATTACAAACAAATTGGGTCCAGCACGCTTCCAGGATTGGATTCATTGCTAGTTTTGTCAGAATATGAGCAATCTTTAGACTTGCTTTGATTAAAACCGCGCCGCAGAGATAGAAACTTTGCCAATCTTGTACAGCTTGCCGTAACTGCTGCAGCGGAAAACCCAATCGGTGTCGACGGCTTGCGGCGGTTCAACCAATAATTAATGCAACCCTAATCCTCTCGATCTTGCTTCTTCGATCAATTGACCCGGATTAGTTGCTATGGTTTTTTTGTCAAGCCGCCTGGGCTCCGGGTCAAAACAACAGCTTGACTTATAGTAAGAACACTAGCTCCTTCGGAGTTTCAGAATCCTTCGGCTTCAAGCGACCTGAAATCCACTGAACAAATCACAGGATGGCGGCAGCTTAACCGGCTGTAACCCTAATTTTCCTAGAACTTTAAACCTCATAGACTGTAACTCCAAACTGATGAACCCAAAGTTGATGCAAATCTTTCCAAGCGGCTTTTCTTTATCCGGAATTTACAAACCTTTCGATCCCTGTGAAAGATCCCTCCAAGAACTCAACACCACCGTGCGCTTGCCCCACGGTGGGCGCCAACCGTCGTGGAATTGTCACGGCAGATGTCCTTAGTGTCAGGACTTAGTCGCGAGGCCAACGCATCTATGCGGTAGCTTGAGAGGGGCTGAGCGGAATCGAGAGACGCAACACAAGACAAGGATTTAGACAGCTTCGGGCCCCGGGAAACATCATCCGGTAACAACCCTACATGCTGTTTGAGGCTAGGTCTCATTATGATCACGGGAGAGTCGCCGCATAAGCCGGCTCCCCCTTTGTGTCTAGCCCTAGATATTGTTTCCTCTTGCTTCTCCCTCTTTGGGGAGCCCTGCCCCTCCTTATATAAGTTAGAGGGGCGGGTTACGTGTGGAGTCCTAGTAGGACTAGGACTAGTCTATCTTCTCTTACAAGTTAATTACAAGTCCAGGTCTTGCTTCCTTGTAAAGGAAATATTCGTCATCTCTTTCTTCTTAAGCCGGCCCACCATCACATGAGCCGGCCTTCTGGGCCTTGGGCCTAGTCTTCTATCTGACCCGCCGTCGGGGTCATCCGTGAGTCGTCAGGCTCGTGAGTCGTCTGGCAGTGAGCCGCCAGACCCGTGAGTCGCCAGTCCTCCGGCGGGTCACGGTGAAGCGCCAAGTCCGGCCGGGTCATACTTCCGGCCGGGTCATTCCGCGGGGTATATCCCCGACAGTGTTGCTTGCTTCTTTTCGGTTGTGCTTCTTCTCGGTAGTCCCAGTTTCATTGCGATTGTGAGGATTCATACGACCATGTTAGTTACTCTACTTCATGGACATGATCTTCTTCCGAGCGGGATTTTAGGCAAGATGACCATTACCTTGGATATCACTACTATCTTTGCTTTTGCTAGCTGTCTCGATGCTATTGCTATGTTGCGCTACCTACCACTTGTTTGTCAAGCCTCCCAAATTGCCCTGATAAGCCTCTAACCTTTTCCACCATCCTAGCAAACCGTTGTTTGGCTATGTTACCACTTTGCTCACTCCCTCTTATAGCGTTGCTAGTTGCAGGTGCAGTGTAGGTTGTAGGGACATGGATATCTTGGGATATCACAATATCTCTTATTTAATTAATGCATCTATATACTTGGTGAAGGGTGCAAGGCTCGGCCTTTTTCCTGGTGTTTTGTTCCACTCTTGCCGCCCTAGTTTCCATCATACAGGTGTTATGTTCCTTTATTTGTGTTCCTAACATGGTCAGGGTTTATGGGCCCCCCTTGATAGTTTGCTTTGAATCAAAATCTTCCGGCAAGGCCCAACATTGGTTTTACCATTTGCCTGATAACAACTAAAACTTGCATAAGGACTTTCCAGACCCCGAGGATAATTAATCAACTACCTGGGCCAGTGCTCCTCGTGAGTGTTGGTCCAAAACAGAGCCCCTTGCGGCGCCCCCTGATGACCCACAAGTATAGGGGATCAATCATAGTCCTTTCAATAAGTAAGAGTGTCGAACCCAACGAGGAGCAGAAGGAAATGACAAGTGGTTTTCAGCAAGGTATTGTCTGCAAGCACTGAAATTATAAGTAAAGAGTAGTTTGATAGCAAGATAATTGGTAACGAGCAAGTAACAATAATAGTAACAAAATTTCAGCAAGGTAGCCCAATCCTTTTGAGGCGAAGGACAAGCCAAAACAGTCTCTTATAATAAGAAAAGTGTTCTTGAGGGTACACGGGAATTTCATCTAGTCACTTTCATCATGTTGGTTTGATTTGTGTTCGCTACTTTGATAATTTGATATGTGGGTGGACCGGTTCTTAGGTGTTGTTCTTACTTGAACAAACCTCCTACTTATGATTAACCCCCTCGCAAGCATCTGCAACTATGAGAAAAGTACTAAGAATAAATTCTAGCCATAGCATTAAACTTTTGGATCCAAATCAGTCCCTTACGGAATAGCGCATAAACTAGGGTTTAAGCTTCTGTCACTCTCACCACCCATCATCTAATAACTACTCCACAATGCATTCCCTTAGGCCCAAATATGGTGAAGTGTCATGTAGTCGACGTTCACATGACACCGCTAAGGGAATAACAACATACATACCATCAAAATATCGAACACATATAAAATTCACATGATTACTTGCAACAAGATTTCTCCCGTGACCTCAAGAATAGAAGTAACTACTCACAAATGATAATCATGCTCAATATCATAGGGGTATTAAATAGCATAATGGATCTAAACATATAATCTTCCACCAAATAAACCATATAGTAATCAACTACAAGATGTAATCAACACTACTAGTCACCCACAAGTACCAATCTATAGTTCCGGTACAAAGAGTGAACACAAGAGATGAACTAAGGTTTGAGAGGAGATGGTGTTGTTGAAGATGTTGATGGAGATTGCCCTCCCCAAGATGGGAGAGTTGTTGGTGATGATGATGACGATGATTTCCCCTCCGAGAGGGAAGTTCCCCCGGCGGAATCGCTCCGTCGGAGGGGAAAATTGCTCCTACCCAAGTTCCGCCTCGAGACGGTGGTGCTTCGTCCTGAAAGTCCTCTCCTTATTTTTTATAGGTCAAAATGACTTACATAGCATAAGAGGGGCACCAGAGGTGGGTCGAGGCACCAGGGCACGCATGGGCTCCCTGGCACGCCGAGGCGTGTTGTGCCCACCTGGTGGGCCCCCTCTGGTACTTATTGGCTCCAATAATACCTGTATATTCCATAAAAAATCCCCATAAAGTTTCAGCTCATTTGGAGTTGTGCAGAATAGGTAGCCTGACATAGCTTTTTCAGGTCCATATTTCTAGCTGATGGAATTCTCCCCCTTTGTGTGTACCTTGCATATTATGAGAGAAAAGGCATTACAAATACTCCAAAAAGCATTATTATACATGAAAACAATCTTAATAATAGTAGGTAAACATGATGCAAAATGGACGTATCAACTACCCCAAGCTTAGACCTCGCTTGTCCTCAAGCAAAAACCGAAATTGAAAAACATGTCCACATGCTGAGAGAGAGAGAGGTGTCGATAAAAACAAAATACGGACATAGAAGCATCATGTATATTATTATAACAGCCACAAACTTTAACATAAAACTTTATCATAGAACTTCTATTATAGACTTCTCATGAATAAGTAACAATTCATCACAACATCAAAGTATAAAGCATAAACTCTATTGAAAACCAACAAACTATGTTCTCGGTCAACTTTGAAACTACAATTCATCATCTTTTCAGGAAGTTTCACATATCGGAGCCTTTAGGCAAGTCCACATACTCAACCATCATATAGTCTTCTATGATTTCGAACACTCACCGCATACACATGGGCAAAACGTCTCAACCGGGCACATTGAAAGATAGGGGCTTATAGTTTCTGCCACCCAACATACTCACCTCAAGGGTGATGTCAACAATAATAACTCATGCTACACATATCCCACTGGATATATGTGCCTAGATCTTTCCTCACCAAATGATGCTTAGCAAAAGAGAAAATAAAAAGGAATCGAGAGAAATACCTTGACTCTTGCATAAAAGTAAATACATGAAAGTAAAAGATAGGCCCTTCGCAGAGGGAAGCAGAGGTTGGCATGCGCTTATTTGTTTGTATGCTCAGGCTCTTGGTGCAAAAGAACGTCACGTTGTATTGCCCCTTATGATAGCAACCTTTATTATGCAGTCTGTCGCTTTTATTCTTTGCCATCACAAGTTCGTACAACGCTCAGTTTTCTCTTACACTAAATGATCCAACACTTTTAGAAGCAATTTTTATTGCCTTATTGCATCGATGACAACTTACTTGAAGGATCTTACTCAATCCATGGGTAGGTATGGTGGACTCTCAAAACAAGATTTGGGTTTAAGGGTTTTTGGATGCACAAGTAGTATCTCTACTTAGTGTGGATTTTTTGGCTAGCAAAGCTAGGGGTAAGCACCACATGTTAAAGGATCTATGGCAATATAACTTCTATGTGAATATGAACAAACATAAATCATTACGTTTTCTTCCTTGTCCAACTCAACAATTTTGGCATATAATAATTTGATGGGGGCTCACAATCACAAAAGATGTCCAAGATAGTGTATTTGCATGTGAATCTTCTCTTCCCTTGTTAATTCTTTCATGAATTGCATCATTGACCAATGCTATGTTTGTAAATCTCCAATAAAATTTTCTACTTATACTATTCCTTATGTGATGTCATTACTTACCATAAGATTAGCATATGATCTTTTTCATTTATTTCCTTTCTTTTTATTGAAACATGGAAGTAAAGAATGCAAAACTCAAACTAAACTTTATCATATATCTCGCACACGATTACAAGGATAGATCACTAGGCAAACTCTTGAAAAGAAAGGATCGAACTAAACTTCTATTCATTTAAAGCAAAAGATAACTATGGATCGAACTAAGATAAGTAAAGGAAAAAGATAGTGGGGGTGATACGATACTGAGGCACCTCCCCCAATCTTGGCACAAGCCAAGGGGAGTGCCCATACCCGATACTCAATTTTCTTTTGGTGATGAAGAAGAAGGAGGTGGTGATGAAGTAGCGATCTTATCCTTGAGTTCCATGGCAGAGGCTCACCATTATAAGAGGAAGAGTGAGTCTCACGGGTCCTGCAGCTGGCAGCCAAACTCATACCTTTAAACCTCACCTCATATTCAAAGACTTGGTTTTGGAGATCATAGATTTGGCTTTGGAGGAAGTTGATTTTCTCGTTGAAGGTGAAAACGATGCCCTTCATGGACTTGCCATCCACCTTGAGATCACGGGTGTAATCCGTGATCATGAGGTGATTGGCATTGAGTCCACATTCCACCATCGCCTTGCACCGGAAGACCTCCTGCTCCATAGCTTCAAGCCTGGCCTCCACGGTTCCCATCCCTTTGGGACCTTGCACGTCGCGGATTTGAAGCGCCCCCTCATGCATCTGGATAGCCTGAGGGTGCTGCATCACCTCCCGCAAGTATGGGTTGATGACGTTCTCGAAGAAGTTGTCCTTGGAGGAGCGAGAAGCTGCCATGGTAGATGGGATCTGTCAGAAAACAACAAGGAAAAGAAAACAGGAGATTTCTCTGCAATACGGTGGTCAATAGGTTCGGGGGGTATATAAAGATTTTTTTATCTTGGGAAACAAGCAAACGGAAGAAAAACGGAGTCCGAAAGGTACTCGAGGTGGGCACAACCCACCTGGGCGCGCCTGGCACCAGGGTCACCTTCTTGGTAGTTTCTTATTTTCCTAAATTTCTAAATATTCCAAAACTGACAAAAAATATTTTTGTGGATTTTTTGGAGTCCGTTTACTTACCGTATCACGTACCTCATCTTTTTAATGATTCTGGAGTGTTCCGGAAGGTTTCCTTTTATGTGTTCTTCCGGTGTCATAGTTTGGATAATATTGCTTTCAACATTAATGGGTGTACCTGAGATATAATGTTTTATTCTTTGCCCATTGACGACCTTTGGGTTAGTACCTTCGGCATTATTTATTTTGATGGCTCCCGATCGATAAACATCCTCAATAACATAGGGTCCTTCCCATTTGGAGAGGAGTTTTCCTGCAAAGAATCTGAAACGAGAGTTGTACAAAAGAACATATTATCCAACTTTGAACTCACGCTTTTGGATTCTTTTATCATGCCACCTTTTAACTTTTTCTTTAAATAACTTGGCATTTTCATGGGTTCTCCATTCATCTAGTGAGCTAATATCAAATAACCTCTTTTTACCGGCAAGTTTGAAATCATAGTTGAGTTCTTTAATTTCCCAATATGCTTTATGTTCTAACTTAAGAGGCAAATGACAAGCTTTTCCATAAACCATTTCATAAGGAGACATACCCATAGGATTCTTATATGCTGTTCTATAAGCCCAAAGTGCATCACCTAATTTCTTAGACCAGTTCTTCCGGGACCTATTGATAGTCTTTTGTAAAATTAATTTTATTTCTCTATTGCTAAGTTCAACTTGACCACTAGACTGAGGATGATAAGGTGATGCAATTCTATGGTTAACATCATACTTAGCAAGCATTTTACGGAAAGCACCATGAATAAAGTGTGAACCGCCATCAGTTATTAAATATCTAGGGACTCCAAACCTTGGGAAAATAACTTCCTTAAGCATTTCAATAGAGGTGTTGTGATCAGCACTACTAGTTGAAATAGCTTCTACCCACTTAGTAACATAATCAACAGCAACCAAAATATGTGTATACCCATTAGAGGAAGGAAAAGGTCCCATATAATCAAAACCCCAAACATCAAATGGTTCAACAGCAAGTGAATAATTCATAGGCATTTCTTGACGCTTACCAATATTACCAATTCTTTGACATTCATCACAAGATAAAACAAACTTACGGGCATCCTTGAAGAGAGTAGGCCAATAAAATCCAGATTGCAATACCTTATGAGCAGTTTTATCTCCTGCATGATGCCCTCCATAAGCTTTAGAGTGACATTTCCGTAGGATTTGTCCCTGTTCATGCCCAGGTACACAACGTCTAATAATACCATCTACTCCTTCTTTATAAAGATGTGGGTCATCCCAAAAGTAATGTCTTAAATCATAGAAGAATTTTTTTCTTGCGTTGGTATGTGAAACTAGGTGGTATGTATTTAGCAACAATGTAATTAGCACAGTCAACATACCAAGGAGTGTTATGAGAAACATTTATTGCAGCTAATTGTTCATCAGGAAAACTATCATTAATAGCTTGTGGGTCATCAAGTATATTTCCTAGCCTAGACAAGTTATCAGCCACGGGATTCTCAACTCCCTTTCTATCAATGATATGTAAGTCAAATTCTTGCAGCAAGAGAACCCACCTAATAAGTCTAGGTTTAGCATCTTCCTTTTCCATAAGATATTTTATAGCAGCATGATCGGTGTGAACAATAACTTTAGAATCAACAATGTAAGATCTGAATTTATCACAAGCAAACACCACTGCTAAGAATTCTTTTTTAGTAGTAGCATAATTTCGTTGAGCACTGTCTAGAGTTTTACTAGCATAATGAATAACATTTAATTTCTTATCAACTCTTTGTCCTAGAATAGCACCAACAACATAATCACTAGCATCACACATAATTTCAAAAGGTAAGTTCCAATCAGATGGTTGAACAATAGGTGCAGAAATCAAGGCTTTCTTGAGTGTTTCAAAGGCTTATACACAATCATCATCAAAGAAAATGGAACATCTTTTTGTAAAAGATTTGTAAGAGGCCTAGAAATTTTAGAGAAGTGGCAACACCATGGAACTGGAGGTCTTGAGATGGCTCCCTCCACCTCCCCTCTCCCCCTCCCCTCTTCACCTGCTCCACAGCCTACCATGGTGATCTTCAACCTTGATCAAGATGGAGAGTCTTTTGCATTGGGATTTTGCCCCTGGCCTAGCCCTTGCAGATCAGGTGAGGAGACGGTTCGGATCTACAGTGCACTTTTCCCGCTCTCGGGACCGCAAGGAATTCTTTCTTGTGGCCACGTTTTCTTCTGCCTCCTTCCCTCTTACGGTGGATTCAGTTGGAATTGCTTTGCAATGTTGTTTGGGTGGAATGAGCTCTGGTTTCAAGGTTGTTCAAATTAATCCTCGAGCTTTCCGCTTCTCAGTTGCCAACAACAAGGTGGGGCATTTCATATATGGTCTCAAAGATCGAGTTTGGCCGGATTTTGTATGCCATTTTCATCTTTTCAAGGGCCGTTTCACTCATGCTCCTATTCTGGATCATTGTTGGCACGCTGATGAAGAATTGGTTGATTTGTCGTCACGACGACCGATGGCTATTAAACCACGTTTGGATTTTCTCAAATAGCATTCACAACACAGTGATTCTTCCAAAGGTGAACTTAGCAAATTCAACATTGTGCCTCTAGATCATGTGAGCTTTTCAAATAAAAATTCAGCTCAGGCCTCATCTTCTCTGTTGTTGCATCAAGCTAGTCCTATTGGTCCCATGGAAGCACAATTCAAAATTGGGCCAGTTATGGTAACTGCCAACGAAGGATCGACAATGGTGCCAATCAGCCCGTGTCTTGTCTTAATGGAGCATTATCTCAAACAGGCGAAATTTGAGGAAGCAAATCAACCATTATTCCTTGCCTTGGGAGCATTTAAATGCCCAGTTAATGTGCCTTATCCATCTCCCCCTCAATGTTTTCTTTCCTCGGCTCTCAAATATGCACCAGCCCTCCAACTCTCTCGGCCCAACATAAAGCGGACCTAGCCCAGGCCTCCTATTCAGAGGAGGAAATATCACCTCTGGATCGTTTTTGGGCATCTCTTTGCGCCCGCTGCCTGCAATGGGGGCATAAAAAGATTAATTGCCAAGCCAGGATTATTTGCATTCACTGCTCCGCACTTGATCACAAGGTAATTAATTGCCCTTCTTTGAATAACCCTAAGTTTTATGGTTCAAATCTACCTGCCCATGGGAAAGATATCACCCATCCCGGATCTTCTGCGCGGTTTCCCCCGAATGTGTGTGCTCCGCCTCCCAAAATTGCAACGATTGGATGTGATTTCTGTGCAACAATGGACACGTGGTGCGATCTTGCCATTCCAAAAAATGGAAAGAGTGCTGGAAATGGGTCCCCAAGCAATCCCATCATACCTGTACTACCCTTTCTGCCCCTCACGGTCCAGCTTCCACCTCGATTTCTCAAGCGTCACCGCCCCGCCCTGCCCATTCACCACACCTGCCACCCTCACTCCCTCTCGCAACAATGGCGAACTACCCTCTAAACCCCGTGTCGTTCTTGCCGCTGGGGTTTGCCGTGGAGCCAGGGCCGGTGGACCGCGTCGTCCGCAGTGGAATGGTGGTCGGGCCTATCCCGCCTCTGAACCACGACTATCTGGCGATCGCTGAATCCAGTCAGTATGTACCTCTGCATCGCCGCGCTGCCATTCGTCACCAAATCCAAGGTTTGCTCCATGAAGCTAATCTGTTCACCACTGAGGCTAGTGATCACCCGTTCGGTATTGGCATATTTGGATTTGTGGACTCCTTCATGCGTGATACAGCTGTAGTGACTCCTATTGAGCTAGAACAGGAAGATTTGCTTATCTCTTTTGTTCCTCATCATGAAGCTCTTAATTGCCGCACCACCACCTTTGGGCCTGAAATCTGGATGATGTATTTTGGCTTTCCGTATGACTACCAGACAGATTAGTATATTAACAAATCTCTTGGCGGGTTCGGTTGTTTGGTCTCATGGTACAATCCTAGGCAAGACCGACGGTTTATGTTGATCAAGGCTCGAGTACTCATTCTGCGCCTGGTTCCTAAAAGCTTTGTACTTTGGCAATTGGGTGGTGCACGCGATTGTTGGACTGCGCAGATTACTATTCTCCGGAGCAATTACTGGAATGCTCTGCTTCCGGAGGTGCCCCCTGCTGGTGAAGAAGCGCCCCCACCTGACGGTAATCCTCACCCCCAGTTTGGCCCTGATCTTACCGCAGAACAGCTATATCAGCAACAGGTTCATCAGTGGTTGGTCCAGAATGCTGCTCCCAACAATGATGTCCTCCATGGACATGATGCTGCTCCAGGTCAAGGCAATCAGGGTTGGGGCGCCTGGCCTGCACCACCAGCACCTCCTCTGCCTCCCCTGCCTCCGTTTCTGATGAACTATCAGGCTTGGCTCGCTGAACAAGGTTTGCAGGTGCAGGATGGCTTGGTCCCTGAAGATAACTTAGTTGATAATGTTGCTCAGGCCTGGAATGAGTCTATCACTCAGTCAGACGATTCTAGCTCAGACCACTCTGCTTTGGCCATAGTTTTAGCTCCAGTTGCTGAGAATACTGCACCAGTGTTAACTGAAGATCACCTCACTGTGTCAGTTTCACTACATAACCAAGGGATCAGATTTGGACTCTCAGCCCATGGAGATCATTTCATGAACTTACTGTTATCTGATCCACTACCCCGTCAAATGATGAATCAAGCCATCTTCTCGGGTCTGCGTCCAATGCTGGCTACTATGGGGCCGTGGATCCATGGGTATGGTCTGAGACAAGAACACATTCAGGTGGAGATACAAGTTACTTTTGATGCTGCAGGAATACATGTCATATAGCTTGATGCTCAACATGCCCAACTGACAGGAAATGCACTTCAGATTTCTGAGGTTTTGGAACCTGTTTCCCCCTATATGCTGGAGTATCCTGATCCTGTCGAACCCCTGGAAGAAGCAACTGGCTATGAGATTACTGATGCACCTCCAGAAGACACTCAGATCCTTGTGGTCACTTCTGCCTATGCCCCAGGCCATACTGTGACAGATCTTTCTGACAGCAACATCCTCACTGCAACTGAAGTCACTGCACAGTCTGACGGAACTGGCTCTAGTATCTTTGAATCTGGTTCTTCCACTCAGTCTGTGCTGTCTAACAGTAGCAATTCTTATGAAGCTGATCTAGACACACATTCCGAGGGACAATCTGGATCGTCAAGCATGGCACCCAAGTTGAAGAAGGACAAGAAGCAAGCCCCTGTGGACACTTCTTCACTTAGACGCAGCAACAGATCCACCAAATATGATGGTTTCAGAGTTATGCAGCCCACTGATTCTCGTGTGTCCAAGTCCAAGGTTAAGCCTCGCTTTGTGCCATTTGTGCAACCCACTGTTGAAGAGGATCGCTCTGAAGCCTGTGACATGGAAATCCCACAACCAACGTCTATCTCCTCCATGCAAGCCATTGGCACCCAGTTGTGCGCCATCCCTGAAAGAGCTATATGTGGAAGCATTCACCAAGCCTCAGGAAGGCTCATCCTCCTCCAACTAGTTATCTGCTCGCTTTATTTCCTTCATGGTTCTTTTGCATAATTGGAACGTACTTTGTTGGAATATTCGTGGCCTTAATTCTCCGGACAAGCATTTAGTGCTCTCTAATGCGATCAACTCTAGCGGTTGTGTGGTTATCTGTCTACAAGAATCTAAAATGCAGACCTTTGATGTTTCCTCTCTTAAAGCGATTTGCCCTCGTCGTTTTGATCATTTTTCTTATATTCCGATTTGGGGCGTCGGGTGGCATCATTACTGTTTGGAATGGCAGTTTGTTTTCTGGACGTGTCTTGTTATCTGAATCTTTTGCGCTGGGCATTGAATTTACGTCCACACAGTCAAATCATACGTGGAAACTTGTTAATATATACGGGCCTTGCCAGGGTGAACATCGGGTTACTTTCACACAATAGCTTTTTGATCTTAATATCCCGTCTTCTGAAGATTGGCTACTCCTTGGGGACTTTAATTACTATCGTTCTCCTAAAAACCGCAACAAACCTGGTGGCGATGTGTCTGACATGCTCACGTTTAACGATTTCATTCGAGAACAGAACCTCACTGAGCTTTCGATTAAAGGTAGATCGTTCACTTGGTCTAACATGCAACAAAACCCACTCCTCGAACAACTTGACTGGTTTTTCATGACGACAAGCTGGACTGCCTCCTTCCCTAATACCCTAGTGACTCCGTTGGGTAAGCCCGTATCTGATCACATTTCTTCCTCCGTAGTTATTCAAACCACAATACCAAAAAGCAGACTTTTCCATTTTGAAACTTACTGGATAGCTGATCCTGGTTTCATGGAAGTGGTGGAACAAGCTTGGCACAAACCCATTCGATTTGGCAAAACCTCCAACGCAGCTTCTAGAATGGGCCAAAAACTTAAAGCAGTTTGGCATGCCTTGAAGAAGTGGAGCAAGCATATCTCACGTCTGAAGGTTGCTATCGAGAACACAAACAAAGCCTTATCAGAACTTGATAACATTGAAGATCGTCGTGTTCTCATAGTCCCAGAAAGCAATTTCAGAGGCATTCTAAAACGACACCTCCTCCGACTGCTGCGCTATCAAAAAGAACATTGGAAAAAGCATTGCACGATTCGTTGGATCCAGTTCGGTGATGAAAACTCAAAGTTCTTTCGGGCCATTGCCACAGAAAGATACAGGAGAAACTGCATCAAAACCTTAAAGACTGGTGACGGAATAATTGTGGATGATCATGTTGGGAAGGAATCAGTACTCTTCGCTGCCTTCAAAGCACGGATGGGTAAAAATAACCCCCTGGACATGAAATTTAATCTCTCACGTCTGTTGAGAGAGGAGGTAAACTTTGCGAGCCTGACCACGCCCTTTACCCACGAACAAATTGACATAGTTGTTAAAGAAATGCCTCCTGATAGAGCACCAGGGCCAGATGGTTTCAACGGTGCTTTCCTCAAAGCTTGTTGGCCTATCATAAAACAGGATTTCTAACTTCTATGCGAGGAATTCCATCATGGAGACTTCAACTTAGAAAGCTTGAAAACCAAAGACCAATGCGCCTGAGACAGTCAATGACTATCGGCCCATTACTCTCCTGAACTGCTATCTCAAAGTGATCACAAAGATCTTAGATAATTGTCTCCAAAAAATTATTTTACACATCGTGCATCATAACCAATATGGTTTTCTCAGAGGAAGATCGATCCATGACTGCCTTGCATGGGCCTTTGAGTATATTCACCAATGCCAAACCTCAAAAAAAAGAAATTGTCTTGCTTAAACTAGACTTTGCCAAAGCCTTCGACACTATAGAGCACTCAGCCATGCTTTTGATCATGAAGAAAATGGGCTTCCCCGCTAAATGGCTCGATTGGATGCATACCATCTTCTCCTCGGGCATATCCTCGGTTCTACTCAACGGTGTACCGGGCAGACAGTTCCATTGCAAATGTGCAGTGAGACAAGGTGACCCGCTATCACCTCTTCTCTTTGTTCTTGCAGCCGATCTCTTGTAATCTGCTATTAATGAGGCACTTGATCTTGGCCTTATCAAAACCCCCAACCCCCCAAAGGTGATACAAAATACCCGGTCATATAATACACAGATGACACGATCATTGTGCTCCCAGTCTGCCTTGTTCAAGCTGCCAAGATCAAGCAAATCCTAGAAGATTATGCCACCTCGTACCCTCGTACCCATCAACACTCAACCGGATACTTGTGACGCCATGGCCACTCTCTTTGGTTGCAAACAAGCTAGCATGCCGTTTACATACCTAGGGCTTCCTCTTGGCACCACTAAACCATCTGTTCTTGACATGACGCCTATGGTATGCAAGGTAGAAAGAAAAATTACGGCAGCCATGTCCCTAATGTCGCATGCAGGAAGGCTTGTGCTGCTAAACTCTATCATCACGTCTTTGGTGATTTGCCCCATGGGCACCATCAGAATTCCCCCCAAAAAATTTGGCGCAGTTGGATAAGATAAGGCGACACTGTCTATGGAACAAAAAAATGGAGAATGGGGAAAGATGTAATTCATTAGCAGCTTGGGACTTGGTGTGTCGCCCGAAAAAGAGTGGTGGGCTTGGAGTCCTCAATCTGCAAGTCCAAATGATGCGTTGCTACTCAAGTTTCTTCACAAGTTTTATAATCGGTACGATGTACCGTGGGTGAATCTTATTTGGGATACGTACTACGTGAATGCGGTGCCACATGCGGCCAACACATGCGGCTCCTTCTGGTGGAGAGACCTGATATACTTAATGCCCACTTATCGAGGCATTACCAATGTGCACGTCAGTTCGGGCAATTCCACCCTCTTTTGGAAAGATGATTGGCACCAGGCGATACTTGCAGAAAAGTTTCCGAGGGCCTACTCATACTCCAAGCATGAAGATGTCTCTGTGCATGACTTCCTTGCTGCTGATGATCTGTCAACGACCTTCCACCTACCACTCTCGATGCAAGCCCATGCAGAACTGAGACAGCTGCAGTCTGAAGTGATTGATGTGGACATATCGGGGGCGAAGGACACCTGGCGATGCACCTGGAATACTCACGTCTTTAGACCAAGGCGTACTATGACTTTTACTTCAAAGAAGTCAATGCGCACGCGGCGTTTGGTTGGTTGTGGAAATCAAAATGCACCCCAAAGATCAAAGTGTTCGGCTGGTTGCTCCTGTCTGACCGCCTAAATACCATAAACATGTTGAAAAGAAGACACTATAACATTGGAGACAACCTTGACTGCCTTTTGTGTGAAGAGCATTTCGAGGAGACAGTGGAACACTTGTTTTTTCTTTGCCATTTCAGTCAACGATGCTGGCGGGTTCTGAACATTGCATGGAGCAACCACCTAAATAGACTGCAGCTCATGGAGTACATGAAGGAAAGCCATCAACGCAAAATGATCATGGAAATTTTCCTGGTGGCAGCGTGGAGCCTGTGGAAAGAACATAACAACAACTACTTCAGAAAAGTGACTCCTTCGATGAACTCTTGGAAACACAGATTCAAAGAGGACTTTGGCAACGTGGCTTATAGGTTGCCCTCCCAAAAAAGGAACCTCATTCTTGATATTCTGGCTACAGTACCCTGATTGTCTTGTGTGTATATTGTAAATCCTGCTTACCCCCCTAGACTACTTAGAAGTCTGACCCTACTAGATTAACTTACATTACTCCATTTGTAAGATACATGTAACACCACAGTGACTTTGTCTTCAATATATATGCAGTAGGAGCCTTTCCTACCGTTTCAACCTTCAAAAAAATTAGAGAAGTCTTTAATAAACCTCCTATAGAAACCAGCATGACCGAGGAAACTACGAATACCTTTGATATCTTTAGGGCATAGCATTTTCTCAATTGCATCAACTTTAGCTTTATCCACCTCAATACCCCGTTTAGAAATTTTATGTCCCTAGACAATACCTTCATTAACCATAAAGTAGCACTTCTCCCAATTAAATACAAGATTGGTCTGCTCGCATCTCTGCAAAACTCGATCAAGGTTGCTTAAGAAATCATCAAAAGATGTTCCGTAAACATAAAAATCATCCATGAAAACCTCAACAATCTTTTCACAAAAATCAGAGAATATAGCAGTCATACATCTTTGAAAGGTAGCAGGTGCATTCCATAAACCAAAAGGCATACGTCTATAAGCATAAGTTCCAAAAGGACAAGTAAAGGTGGTTTTCTCTTGATCAGGTTGTGAGACAGGTATTTGAGGAAAACCAGAATATCCATCAAGGAAACAAAAATGTGTGTGCTTAGATAGTCTTTCTAGCATTTGATCAATAAAAGGCAGAGGGTAATGATCTTTCCTAGTTGCTTTATTCAATTTTCTAAAATCAATTACCATTCTATAGCCAGTGACAATTCTTTGTGGAATAAGTTCATTCTTGTCATTAGGAACAACGGTAATACCTCCCTTCTTAGGGACACAATGAACTGGACTTACCCATCTACTATTAGCTATAGGATAGATTATACCTACTTCCAGAAGCTTTAGTATTTCAGTTCTTACCACTTCTTTCATCTTGGGATTCAAACGTCGTTGGTGATCAACAACGGGTTTAGCATCAGGTTCCATATTAATTTTGTGTTGACAGACAGTGGGACTAATGCCCTTTAAATCATCAAGAGTGTACCCAATAGCAGATCGATGCTTCTTCAGAACCTTCAATAATCTTTCTTCTTCATGTTCTAAAAGGTTAGCACTTATAATAACAGGATATAACTTTTTCTCATCAAGATAATCATATTTCAAAGTGTCTGGCAATTGTTTTAATTCAAACACATGATCACCTTTAGTTGAGGAGAACCTCCTAGAGTTTCAATAGGCAAATTGTGTTTAAGAAGAGGACGTTGCTCAAAGAGAATCTTATCTATTTCATTTCTTTCTTGCATATGCATATCATTCTCATGGTCTAGCAAATATTGTTCTAGTGGATCAGTAGGAGGCACAGCAATAGAAGCAAGACCAATTATTTCATCCTTACTTGGCAATTCCTTCTTATGATGTTTTCTACTAAACTTCGAAAAAATAAACTCATGAGACTCATCACAGAAAACAGATATGTTTTTGTGTATTGCGCACCTCTCATGGGGTGGCTTCATATCACATATATAGATTATATGTCTTGACCATCAAGGAAGATCAAGTGAATCCCAAACCGAATCAATACATATCGGCAGGTGATAGTATGCCTATACAAGGTAATCTATACAAAACGAATACTTTAACATCCCCCCTCAGTTTGTGCGTCGTATGGCAAGAGACACAAACTGGACCGGAACTCGGAGAAGAGCTGCGACGGGAGTCCTTTTGTCATTATGTCTGCATACTGATGAGAAGATGGCACACGAAGAACCCGCACCTCACCAAGTGACACCTTCTCACGAACAAAGTGAATGCCAATCTCGATGTGTTTGGTACGGCGATGCTGAACCGGGTTGGAAGCCATGTAGACAATGCTGACATTATCATAGAAGACAACTGTGGCAGTCACGAGAGGATGATGAAGCTTGCCGAGAAGCTGCTGGATCCAACAACATTCGGCAACAACATGAGCAACGGCACGATACTCTGCCTCGGCACTAGAGCGAGATACCGTGGTCTGGCGTTTGGACGACAAAGAGACCAAGTTATCACCGAGATAAACGGAGAACCCAGAAGTCGAGCGTCTGGTGTCAGGGCAGCCGGCCCAATCAGCATCAGAGTAAGCTGTGAGAGATGTCAACGAGGAGCAGGTGATGTGCATGCTGAGGTCAAGAGTGCCCTTGACATACCGGAGAATATGCCAGGTGCAGATGTGGCTCGCGAGGTGCATGCATATAGAGACATGCCTGTTGAACAGCGTGCGCGATGTCAGGGCATGTGAGGGTCAGATACTGCAGAGCTCCAGCACAGTTGCGGTACTCAGTAGGATCAGCAAGGAGGGAACCATCTTGCACCGAAAGCTTGCACTTGACGTCGATAGGGGTAGTCGAGGGATTACAATCCACCATGCCGGCACGTTGGAGAAGATCCAACGCATACTGTCGCTGTGAAAGCACCATACCAGACGATGTCCGAGTGACGGAAATGTCGAGAAAGAATGATAGGGCACCAAGGTCCGTCATAGCAAACTCGGAAGGAAGTTGCTGAGTGAGACGGTGAAGTAGCTGATCCGTGGAGGCGGTGATGATGATGTCGTCCACATATAGAAGATGTATGTGAGGTCATGGCCACACTTGTAGATGAACAGGGAGACATCCGACTTGGAGGCGACGAATCCCATCCGATGTGCAAAGAGGGCAAACCGCTGGTACCAAGCACGCGGAGCTTGCTTGAGACTATAGAGCGATTTGTGAAGACGGCACACATAGTCGAGGCAGCGAGCATCGACGAAACCGGGAGGTTGCTGATAGTAGACCTCCTCCTCAAGATTGCCATGAAGAAAGGTGTTCTTGATGTCGAGCTGGTGAATTGGCCATGCCCGGGACACAGCGAGGCTGAGAACGATACGGATCGTGGCCGGCTTGACAACCGGGCTGAAAGTCTCATCGTAGTCGATGCCTGGCTGCTGAGAGTACCCACGGACAACCCATCGAGCCTTTTAGTGAGCAAGGCTATCGTCAGAGTAAAACTTGTGCTTGAAGATCCATTTCCCTCAAACAACATGAGCACGAGGAGGGCGTGGAACAAGTGACCACGTCCGGTTAGCGACAAGAGCATCAAATTCCTCGAGCATACCACGACGCCAGTGGGGATCATGAAGAGCACCCCGGTATGTTTTGGGAATGGGAGAGGGAGTGGAGTGGGACGCTGTGAGGTTGAGACGATCAATGGGTTGGAAGAGCCCACGTTTAGCACGCGTGAGCATAGTGTGTGTGTTAGACGGTGACGGTGGTCGGTGAACGATGACGGGTGGTGCCATGTCAATAGACGCGGAGGAAGGAGGGGAGGCGTGGTCAACCGAGGGAGGAGGAGAGGCCGACGGGCTTGGTTGAAAAGGAGGCGAGCTGGTAGGTGTAGCCGACGCAGGGGGATACGAAGAGCCACTATGCATGCTGGGTGATGGGGTTGCATGCAGACTTGGTGGAGGACCACTAGACGAGGCATGTGATGGGCATGCATGCAGGATGGACGAGAGAGAGGGTGCATGTTGGGTGGCTGCTAGCTGTAAAAAGAAATCGAAGTCGGCTAAGGTATTTTTGGGTTGATCGAACAAGTGTGAGAAAGGGAAGACATGTTCGTCAAAAATGACGTGGTGTGAGATAATGACTCGATGAGTGGCGAGATTGAGACAACGATACCCTTTGTGTTGACTAGGATAACCGAGAAACACACATGCGACCGATCGGGGAGAGAGTTTGTTTTTGGCAGTGGCGGATTGGTTGGGATAGCATAGACAACCGAAGACACGGAGAGTGGCGTAGACTGGCGGGGTGTCGTATAGGCGAATGTAGGGTATAGCAAAGTCTATGGCTTGGGAAGGGCAGATGTTGACGAGGTGGGTAGATGTGGCGAGGGCTTGTGCCCAAAAGGAGGGTAGCATGGATGACTGAAATAAAAGAGTTCGGACGACATCGTTGATCGTGCGGATGCTCGTTCAGCTTTGCCATTTTGAGCAGAAGTGTAGGGGCATGAGAGACGAAGGTGAATCCCGTGAGAAGTGAAGAAGGTGGTGACAGTGGAGTTAAGAAACTCGGTGCCATTGTCGGCTTGCATAGCGACTAGAGGACAAGAGAATTGTGTTCGAATATATGCGACAAAATTGATAAGTATGGCAGCGGTGTCTGATTTTTGTCGGAGGGGAAAAGTCCACATAAAATGTGAAAAATCATCAACAATAATAAGATAGTATTTGAAACCCGAATTACTCAAAATTGGAGAAGTCCAAAGATCACAATGAATTAACTGGAAGGGTTCGACGCTTGTTGATGATGACCTAGCAAAGGGCAAATGCATGTGCTTGCCAAGTTGACAAGCATGACAAACACGTGAGACTACTTTACTACAAGAAACAAAAGACTGCTTATGAAGTTGGGACATGGCGTCACGTCCGGGATGTCCTAAGCGGTGATGCCAAAGCTCGGTGGAGGTGGTGGCGAGGAGTCCATGGGCATGATGATTGATGACGGATGACGAAAAGATGTAGAGGCCTCCTTGGCTATTGCATCGAAGAATCACGGCCTTGGTGCAAAGATCCTTCACTGAAAAGCTGAACGGGTCAAATTCTATAGAACAAAGATTATAAATAGTGAAATGACGAATAGAGAGTAAAATTTTGACAATGTGAAGGACAAGTAGAACATTTTTAAGCAAGAGTGTGCGAGCGGAAGTGGGTATAGATGCGTGTCCGATGTGAGATATGGGCAAGGTGGAACCATTGCCCATGGTGAAAATGGAAGAAGAAGTAGACGGGGTGAGGTGGTGAAGCATACCAGGGTCCGAGGCCATATGAGTAGTGGCTCCGGAATCCATGACCCACTCACCGACGGTCTTCGGAGTGGCGGCGTTGTTGAGGGCGGCCATCAGTGCGGTGCAGTCCCACGATGAGGCGCCGTTGTAGCCAGGAGTTGGAGGTGAGTTGGTGCCAAATGCTTGTCCATGAAGAGGAGCCAGAGATGTGAATGCTTGAGCCGGTGGTACCACCGGTGGCCGCGGGCCAAGAAGACCAGCCCTAGTGTTCTGCCTTGCCGTGGGTGATGCCTGAAGCTGTTGACCTGTATATGGGTTAAAGCACACCCACAACACAATAGATGGTGCAGCGTTGCCTGGGCGTTGGCCGCTGGAGTTCCCACTAGTGTTGCTGCCACCGTTGTTTTTCTTCTTGCGCCAGTTGTTGCCGCCATTGCGGTGGCTGCCGAAGTTGCCACTGCTACGGCTGCCATCACCACAGTCCGAGCCGCGGTTCTGGCCGGACGTTTTTGATCCACCAGCACCATAGGAGCCACCAGCGCCATGAGGACCTCCAGCGCCATGGGATGGGCCACCGTCGCTGTAGAGCGCGGTCTGGTGCCCCGCAGCCGAGGAGTTCGCGAGCTGGGTCTCGCGGAGGAGAGAGCGCGTCTGGGTGAAGGATGGCAGGGGGCTCTGCATGGTGACTATGGTGGTGATGTCGGAGAAGCGCGGGTTGAGTCCACGGAGGCAGTTGAGAACAAGTGTCTGGTCAGAGACGGGGTTGCCGACGTCACTGAGAGCATCCGAGAGAGCCTTGAGGCGATGATAGTAGGCGGTGACAGAGAGGTCCCCTTGGACAAGGCCACGGAACTCCGCCTCAAGGTAGACGGCGCGGGTCATCTGATTGTCCAAGAAGAGGTTGGTGATGAGTGTCCATGCCTCCTGAGCCGTCTGGTCCTCTGCCATGATGATGTAGAGGATCTCATCGGAGATGGACCCGTAGATCCACAAACGGATGACGTAGTCGTCGTGAGTCCAGTCGGTCGTGCGGTCCGCCGCGGCGGTGACGGTGTTGACGTGAGGGAGCAAGTCGTACTTGCCGTGAAGAACACAGACGAGCATCCGCCACTTGGTGAAGTTGGAGGTCTGAAGATCGAGTACGACGGGCACGTGGGTGCGCACGCTGGCGACTTGCACCGCCGAGGAGGTGGCCGGCATAGCAGCGGTAACGAGGGCACCGGAGGTGGAGTTCAGGGAGGCGGGCAGGGAAGGCGAGGTGAGGGAGGAGTTGGTGCCTGCCATGGTAAAATACGGCGGCGAGATAGCGTCAGGGGCTAGACAAGGCTGGATCGGGAATTGCTAGCTGATACCAAGAAAACAGATATGTTTCTGTGTATTGCGCACCTCTCATCGGGTGGCTTCATATCACATATATAGATTACATGTCTTGACCAACAAGGAAGATCAAGTGAATCCCAAACTGAATCAATACATATCGGCAGGTGATAGTATGCCTATACAAGGTAATCTATACAAAAGGAATACTTTAACAATCACCAAAACTAACACCGACAGTTTGTTTCTCACAATCTATTTTAGCATTAACGGTGTTCAAGAAAGGTCTACCAAAGATAATGGGACAAAAGTCATCTTGTGGGGAACCAAGAACAAGAAAATCAGTAGGATAATTAATTTTCCCACATAGGACTTCAACATCTCTTACAATCACAAGTGGTGTGATGGTGTCTCTATTAGCAAGTTTAATAGTGACATCTATGTCTTCGATCTCAGCGGGTGTTATGTCATCCATAATTTCTTGATATAAGGTAAAAGGAATAGCACTCACGCTAGCACCTATGTCACATAAACCATGATAATAGTGATCTCCTATCTTAACTGACACAACAAGCATGCAAACAACGGGTCTATGTTTATCTTTTTCTTCGGTTTGGGCAATTCTAGCACCTTCATCACAGAAGTAAATAACATGCCCATCTAAATTTTCAACTAGGAGATCTTTAACCATAGCAACACTAGGTTCTACCTTGATTTGTTCAGCTGGTTTAGGTGCTCTAATATTACTTTTATTGACCATGGTTGAAACGTTAACGTGTTCCTTTATCCTGACAGGGAAAGGTGGTTTTTCAATATAAGCAGTAGGAACAACCGGATCAACATTATAAATAATAGTTTCATATTTAGCTATTACCGGTTCTTTAATTTCTTATTTAATAGGTGGGTGATATTTAAACCACTTCTCCTTAGGGAGAACAACATGACTAGCAAAAGATTCACAAAAGGAGGCTACTATCTCAGAGTCAAGTCCATATTTAGTGCTAAACTTTTGAAAGCATCGGTATTCATAAAAGATTTAACACAACCATACATAAGCTTAATACCTGACTCTTTACCTTCATCGAGTTCCCAATCTTCAGAGTTGTGTTTAATTCTTTCTAAAAGATCCCACCTGAAATCAATAGTCTTCTTCATAAAGGAACAAGTACGAGAACTATCAAGCATGGATCGATCATCGTGAGAAAGCCGAGCATAAAAATTCTGAATAATAATTTCTCATGAGAGCTCATGATTGGGGCATGAATATAACATTGAGTTAAGCCTCCCCCAAGCTAGAGCGATACTTTCTCCTTCACGAGGCCAAAAATTATATATGTAATTCCGATCACAATGAACTAGATGCATAGGTAATTTTTTTGGTGGAACTCCAATTTCATTCGATTCCAATTCCAAGATCCAATATCATCACATAGCCTATACCATGCCAATGCTTTTGTCACACCCCTAGACAGTTGCTTGTAAATAGTTGCATCTGAGAGCATCATGCATCATGTTTAAATTCAAGAAACTTGAATTGAGGAAATTTGAGAGCCTCAAAAATTTAATTTAAAGAAGGGCAAAGAACCCTGGAAAATTGCATTCAATGTTTTCCAAAATGTTCTTATTAATTGTTTATATTTTTGGCAAGGTTCTTGCACCAAACCAAAAACAATGAACATTTTTGAGGAATATTTTGGGCATTGGATTTAATTCATTATTGTATTTGAATTTGGAATTATATCCATATTATATAGAATATATTTTCAAATAACTTTGAAATGTTTTATGTGCTATTGGAAAAGTCCATCCAGCAACATAAAAATATTCAAAGGGTTTTTGTCACTGTTTTGAAATTGTTTTGAATTTTAAACAGTGGCAAAATATTAAACAAAAGAAAACAAAACAGAAGGTAAACAAAGCAGAAACTCACATGTGCTTACCTGGGGGCCCAGCTCGCCGGCCAAACCCACCTCCACCTTGCCAGTCACCCTCAACCTCCCACCAGGAGGATGAGAGGCGCGTGGCCACCGCACGCAAGCACGTGCCCCGACCACCTCCTGCTTGCCGCCTCCCTCTGGACCTCCCGGACGACGCCACGCACGCCGCGTGCACAACTCTCTCACTCTTACCCGCTTTTCCCTCTCTCCCGCAAGAACACGAGCTTGACCGAGCAAGCTCGCCGACGCCGATCACCGTACCCGTGGCCACCGGCCACCCCTCGCCCTGCCGCTGAATCCAGAAGCTCCACCGCGCCTTCCTCGCCTCTCCACCGAGCTATGCGGTGCCCGGAGGCCCTGCTTCATCACCACCATCGTCGTCTTCACCCTCGGCCATCATGGATCGCCGCCGTTGATTCGCGACCACCAACGCTTCCCCGACCCTGCTATCTGCACCATCTACCTCCTCGTGAGCCCCGCTCTTTCTTCCCCCTGTCCCCTGCTCAAACTCATGTCGTAGCCGCCGTCCCACCGCAACTGAAGCTCGCTACCGCCGGCCATGTCGCCGTTGCGGCCATGTCTTGATTCGGTCGCGTCCGAGCACACCACCGCACTCAACATGTCTCCAGGAGCCCGTAGCCAGCACCAGCTTCTCCCCACATGCCCCTTGGCTCCAACCTGAGCACGCCCGTAGCTCTGGCCGCCGCTCGGCTCGTCGCCGGCGTCGAATAGAGTGACCCCATGACCTGCTGCTACCTCCGCTAGATGTGCGGGAGCAAGGGCTATCGCCCGGTGCCATCGGCATTGCCAGCCGACGCCCACAACGCGATTCCGGCGAGCCGCCGCCGCACTGTGAGGTCGTCGGAGTCCAACTCCGGTGGCTGGTGACGTGGCACGTCATTAGCCACTGATGACCCTTCTAATTAACCCATCTCTCACTCACATATGGGCCCCATGCTCTAATTAACCCTAGGATTTATTCCCTGTTTAGTTTAGATTAAACCAGCCGGCCCCACCTATCAGTTGACCCTGCCACGTCAACGTTGACCTGGCCCCACAAGTCAGCCTCTGCTCCTGCCCTGTTACACTGACGTGCGGGCCCCACATGTCAGGTTTGACCTGGGCCGCCCCTGTTGACTTGATGACATCACACCGACGTCATGCTGACGCAGTTAACCATTTTTTGGGTTAAAAATAATCCAGGAAATTCCAGGAAATGTTTAAAACTTCTAAAATTCATAGAAATTCAACCGTAGCTCAGAATGAAATAATTTATATATGAAAAATGATCAAAAAAATACAATATTTCCATATCTACCATTTTCATGCATGTTAGAACAACTTATAGCTGCTGTTTAGGACCAATCATATAAATGGCATTTGAATATCCACATATGGAGCTTGAATTTGAATCTTGGATTCAAACCAACTCCATCTAACCCGTTGCTAGTTGCATTAGCTCAAATCACAGCATATTGACATGTCATGATCATGCATCATATTGTGCATTGCATTGATTGTGTTCCTTCTCTGTTGCCAGTGGTTGTTCCCTCTCGATAGACGTGTTCCAACGATGAGTTCGATGACACCAATGAAGAGCTATACTATCTTCAGAAGTGCCAGGCAAGCAAAACCCCTTTGTTCATTCCGATACAATCCCACTCTCTTGCTCCTGCTCTCTTTTACTGCATTAGGACAACAACGATTCATCTGTTACATGCTGCGGTAGTTGAACCCCTTTCCTCTGCATGACCTGTCATGCCACGGTAAACAGATGAAACCCACTAGCATGAGTAGGAGTTGTTTGAGCCCTGATGTGCCTACTCATTCATGCTTGTTTGTCATGCCTGCTACTGCTTAGAGTTGAGTCAGGTCTAATTCATCGGGAATGAATTGGAATGGTGATGAACATGTCCTACTGTGTGTGAGCTAAGTGTGTGAACACGATTTGGTAAAGGTAGCGGTGAGAGGCCATGTAGGAGTACATGGTGGGTTGTCTCATTGAAATCGTCCTCAGGAACTGAGTTCTGTGTTTGTGATCCATGAACAGCTACTACCACGCATTGGGCCCGAAACCAATGGACCCTCTCGACTTAGTAACCGCCCCCGTCCTCTGTCCGGGAGTTGCAAGTAGTTTCTGGTGTTTGTAGTATGCTGGAGGCCGTGCATAGCGCTGACCCGAGGGGTGGGCTGTGATGCGGTAGGCACGTGGCACGGTGTACCAGGACGCCCATTTGGTGCCTCGGGAACCCTGCACACATCGTTCGGGGCCGTATGTTGAAACCTCGGCCGGACTCCCTGCGGATGGAACCTGAATAGGCGATAAACCTGGACTAGGGACCTGTGTGGTTAGTCAGGTCATGGCCGACACCCTCGCTGGGCTTTCGCTTGAAGGTTGCCGAGTACATGTTGTGTAAACAGCGATAAGTGGTGAGAGCGTGTGTGAAGAAGTACACCCCTGCAGGGTTAACATCATCTATTTGAATAGCCGCGTCCGCGGTAAAGGACTTCTGGGTTGCCTATACAGTTCATAGACAAGTGAAAGTGGATACTCTAAAATGCGCAAGATAAGCGTGAGTGCTATGGATGGCGTTCTCGTAGGGAGACGGGAGCGGATCCATAGTGGTGTATTGATATGGTGAATATGTGGACTCGTGTGTGCCACCTCAAAAGAGTTACTTGCAGTCGTAGTTTAGGATAGCCACCGAGTCAAAGCTGGCTTGCTGCAGTTAAACTCCACCACCCCCTTTGTTGATACCGATGCATTTGTAGTTAGTTCTGATGTAAGTCTTGCTGGGTACATTTGTACTCACGTTTGCTTAATTTATGTTTTTGCAGAGAGACTTCAGTCTCACTAGTAGTTCCGTGTGGACTTCGACGTTTAGCTTGTTACCTCAGCTACGATCTTGTGCCCTCGGCAGGGTCTTGTAGATAGTCAGGCTTCTTAGCCTTTTCATTTGTAGTTGTTTGTACTCAGACAAGTTAAGCTTCCGCTTGTGCTTGTTGCTTGTATGACTTGAATGCTGGGCCATCAGACCCATGTTTGTAATATCTGGCTCTTCGGAGCCTAATGAATAAATACTTTGAGTTGTAGAGTTTTGCTGTGATGCCATGTTGTATTTGCACATATCGAGCATATTGTGTGTATGATTTGAAATGCTTGGTATGTGTGGGATCCGACAACCTAGTTGTTTATCCTTGGTAGCCTCTCTTACCGGGAAATGTCTCCTAGTGCTTCCACTGAGCCAAGGTAGCTTGCTACTGCTCCGGAACACTTAGGCTGGCCGGCATGTGTCCTTCTTCGTTCTTGTGTCTGTCCCTTCGGGGAAATGTCACGCGGTGTCTACTGGAGTCGTGTTAGCCTGCTACAGCCCGGATTCTCCGGAGTCCTGTTAGCCTGGCTGCTACAGCCCGGATTCACTCGCTGATGACCGACACGTTCGTTGCTGGGTCATGTATGCCTGTCCTTGTAAGTTAGTGCCACTTTGGGTTTACGACTAGTCATGTCGGCCCAGGTTCTTTGTCATATGGATGCTAGCGACACTATCATATACGTCAGCCAAAAGGCACAAACGGTCCCGGGCCAGGTAAGGTGGCACCCATGGGAATACCGTGCGTGAGGCCGCAAAGTGATATGATGTGTTACATGCTAGATCGGTGTGACTTAGGATCGGGGTCCTGACAGCTTTTCCCTTCAAAGATAAACGGAAAACCTTCTTCTTAGCTTCATCTCCGGGTAAACCTGCAAGCTTAAGAAATCCACAAATTTCTTCCACATATATCAAGTGCATATCAGGATGTTCGGTTCCATCTCCAGCATAAGGATAAGCTAGTAGTTGTTCTATCATACCCGAAGGAATTTCATAACCAATATTTTCAATAGGTGCAGTAGGTTGAGGGGTGAAAAATTGTGGTTCCAGTCGAGGTGAAGCTACCCCGAACAACCCCCCCCCCCAAAGGATTGTTTTCCATAGTAACAAGTAACAGTAAATTTCAGCACGTAATAATAATTTTTCCTTACCAATTTCAACTTACCAAGAGCACTTCACTCCTCGGCAACGGTGCTAGAAAAGAGCCTTGAAGACCTAAAAGTATAGGGGATCAATCGTAGTCCTTTCGATAAGTGAGAGTGTCGAACCCAACGAGGAGCAGAAGGAAATGACAAGTGATTTTCAGCAAGGCATTGTCTGCAAGCACTGAAATTATAAGTAACGAGTAGTTTGATAGCAAGGTAATTGGTAACGAGCAAGTAACAATAATAGTAAAAAAAGTGAAGCAAGGTAGCCCAATCCTTTTGAGGCAAAGGATAGGCCAAAACGGTCTCTTATAATAAGCAAAGTGTTCTTGAGGGTACACGGGAATTTCATCTAGTCACTTTCATCATGTTGGTTTGATTTGTGTTCGCGACTTTGATAATTTGATATGTGGGTGGACCGGTGCTTAGGTGTTGTTCTTACTTGAACAAACCTCCTACTTATGATTAACCCCCTCGCAAGCATCCGCAACCACGAGAAAAGTATTAAGAATGAATTATAACCATAGAATTAAACTTGTGGATCCAAATCAGTCCCTTACGGAATAGCGCATAAACTAGGGTTTAAGCTTTTGTCACTCTCGCAACCCATCATCTAATAACTACTCCATAATGCATTCTCTTAGGCCCAAATATGGTGAAGTGTCATGTAGTCGACGTTCACATGACACCGCTAACGGAATCACAACATACATACCATCGGAATATCGAACACATATAAAATCCACATGATTACTTGCACCAAGATTTCACCCGTAACCTCAAGAACAGAATTAACTACTCAAAAATGATAATCATGCTCAAGATCAGAGGGGTATTAAATAGCATAATGGATCTGAACATATAATCTTCCACCAAATAAACCATATAGTAATCAACTACAAGATGTAATCAACACTACTAGTCACCCAAAATGACTTATATACCAGAAGAGGGGCACCGGATGTGGGCCGAGGAGGGCACAACCCACCAGGGCGCGCCTGGGCTCCCTGGCGCGCCCTGGTGGGTTGTGCCCACCTGGTGGGCCCCCTCTGGTACTTATTGGCTCCAATATTTCTTATATATTCCATAAAAATTCCGCATAAAGTTTCAACTCATTTAGAGTTGTGCAGAATAGGTAGCCTGACGTAGCTTTTTCAGGTCCAGATTTCCAGCTGCCGGAATTCTCCCCCTTTGTGTGTACCTTGCATATTATGAGAGAAAAGGCATTAGAAATACTCCAAAAAGCATTATTATACATGAAAACAATCTAAATAATAGTAGGTAAACATGATGCAAAATGGACATATCACCCCCTTAGCAACTTGGGTCTCAGCGACCGTAAGCTTAGCTCATCCAATCGTGGCCTTAGACGAGAGGTCTTGCTGGTTTTGTTTTACCATTGTCGAAATGTCTTGTGCACCGGGATTCTGAACCTGGTCGGGTTGTCTCGAGATGGAGGTATTTCCTCTGTGGATCGTGAGAGTTTATGATGGACTAAATTGGGACACCCCTGCAGGGTTAAATCTTTTCAGAAGTCGTGCCCGCGGTTATGGGTGACTTGGAAATTTATAATATCCGGTTGTAGAGAACTTGACACTAGATCCGAATTAAAATATACCAACTGCGTGCGTAACCATGATCATCTCTTTTCGAGGGAGTCCGGGAAGAGAACACGGTGGGGTTATGTTTGACTCGTAAGTACTTTAGGATCACTTATTGATCATTGCTGGTTTGCGACCATTATGCATAGTTTACTCTTCTTACTGTTGTACTCGTAAGTTAGCCACCATACAATGCTTAGTGCTGCTGCAACCTCATCACTTATCCATTGCATACCCATTAAGCTTTGCTAGTCTTGATACCCATGGTAATGGGATTGCTGATTCCTTGTGGCTCACGTATTACTACAACAACAGATGCAGGTACTGGTAATGCAATGATCTGACGTGAGAGTGATGCTTGCTTGATTTGGAGTTCTTCTTCTGCTTCTTCTTCGTCAAAATTGGGATAGGTTTCTGGTCGGCAGCCTAGGCTAGCAGGGTGGATGTCGGTTGTGTTTTTCCTTTGATTTCATCTGTAGTCGGATGCTGCTCTTCAGTATGATGTTTGATGTATTCATGTGGCGATTGTACGCCTTTGTATGTATCCCCATTTGTGTTATACATGGTACGATGTAATGATATCCACCTTGCAAAAGCGTCTTCAATATGTGCTTCTATCCTTGGTTGGACCTTTGAGTTCATATCGGATAGGATCGCATATTGGGCGTGATAGCACCGGGTTGTGGCCCGACCTCAGGAGTCCGCCTGCAGCTGGCGCTGGAGCCTCAGGCGGATAGTCGGGTTGCGGAGTTCAAGGCTTACCTGCTCCACGGCACCCTTCTAGAGAGGATTCGGAAGCAGAGCACGTGGCCCGGCAGGCCACAGCTTACTACTTACAAGAGGGTGAGTTGTATCGCAAGCGCCCCAATGGCGTCTCGCTGTGGTGCATTTCAGAAGAGCAAGGGAGCAAATTACTAGCTAACATCCACGGGGGAGACTATGGGCACCACTCCTCGTCGCGCACCCTCGCGGGTAAGGTGTTCCGCAATGGTTCGATTGGCCCACGGTGCTCTGTCACTCCGCTGAGCTGGTCCATTCCTGCGAAGCCTGCCAATTCCACGCCAAGAAAATCCACCAGCCCGCAGGGGCTTCAGACAAGCCCACTCTCATGGACCTTTGCAGTATGGGGGCTGGACATACTGGGCCCTTTCCCCCGCGCGGCTGGTGGCTACCACTACCTCTACGTCGCCATCGACAAATTCACTAAGTAGGCGGAGGTCGAGCCCATGCGCACCATTCCGGCGTGCTCGGCCGTCAAGTTCATCAAGGGCCTCGTGAGTCGATTCGGCATCCCCAACCGTATC
This sequence comes from Aegilops tauschii subsp. strangulata, assembly GCF_002575655.3. Lineage (NCBI taxonomy): Eukaryota > Viridiplantae > Streptophyta > Magnoliopsida > Poales > Poaceae > Aegilops > Aegilops tauschii. The sequence continues at coordinate 275,673,119 of NC_053038.3, read as the reverse complement.
ATCACCAACAACGACTCCCAATTTATGAGCGGCCTCTTCAGGTCATACTGTGCTAACATTGGTACGCAGATATGCTACGCCTTTGTGGCACACCCGCGCAGTAACGGCCAGGTCGAGCATGCCAACGCTGAGATCCTCAAGGGCCTCAAGACTAGGAGCTTCAAGAAGAAGCTTGAGGCCTACGGCAAGGGCTGGATGGATGAGCTACAGTACATGTTGTGGTCCATCCGCACCATCGCGATTAAGCCCACTAGCGAAACCCCCTTCTTCCTCGTCTACGGGGCTGAGGCGGTCCTCCCCTTGGAGCTTAAGCATGGTTCCCGGCTAGTCCTGGCGTTTGACGAGGCGCATCTGGACGATTCGCGGGAGGCCGATCTTTTGCTCCTTGAGGAGGCCCGCCGCCAGGCCGCCCTTCGCGTCGCGAGATACCAGCAGGCCTTGCGGCGCTACCATAGTCGCAACATCCGCCCTCGCACCCTCGAGGTCGGAGATCTCGTCCTATGTTGGATCCTCTCCAAGGAGGACCTCCACAAGCTCTCGCCCATGTGGGAAGGCCCTTTCAGGGTTGCCCATGTCTCTAGGCCAGGCGCTGCCCGCCTGGAGACGGAGGATGAAGTTCCTGTGCAGAACGCCTAGAACATCCAGCACCTCCGCAAGTTCTACCCGTGAACCTCTCACGTAAGAATGAGGTGGGCATGTACACGCCCCGAAGCCTATCGGCGCACCGCCCCACAGCCTTGTGAGAGCTCCCACCCACGCCCAAGTGGAAGCCCCATGCTCCGCGTTGGTGGAATGGTTGAATCGCGACCATGCCCACACCCAAGTGGAAGCCGCATGCTCTGAACTGGCGGAACGATTGATCTATGATCATGCCCACGCCCAAGTGGAAGCCCCATGCTCCGTGTTAGCGGAACTATCGAGGAGGGCGCCCCAGGGGCTGCACCAACCTCTTGCTGACCCGCACCGGATGCGGCAGCCGCATCTCTTTTTGCTTGTAACGAATTTTTCATCTTCTTTAGCAAAATTCATGGTGGCATCCCACTATGCCTACAACACCTTGAAGATGCCAGGGCCGGTAGGAGTCATTTCCATCCCATCAGAAGAGAAGGACGCAGCCATTTGCGTGGATAAGATGTACCGAGACGCAGTCGCGGCAGAGGCCATGGCAGCAGCAGTTCCCGCCAAGGAAAGCAAAGGAAAGAAGAAGGATAGCAGGGACACCAGCAAGGAATCCGGGAAGCGTACCTCTTCAGAGTGCGCTACGCCTGTCGATGACTTGCCAGAGAGTTCCAACACCAAGAGATCCAAGGTTGCTGCACCACATGTGAAGAAGGTCCCGGCAGGGCTGGCTGACATTGATGGTACCTTCACCATCGGTGCCACCCTCGATGACAAATAGGAAAGCGCGCTCGTTGCCTTCCTGCGGGTGAATATCGATGTGTTTGCTGGCAACCATCTGATATCCCCGGTGTTCTCAGGGAGGTAATTGAGAACCAGCTTGCTGTCTGTCCACATGCCCGACCCGTCAAGCAGAAGGTTCGAAAGCAGGCCTTGGAGAGGCAGCAATTCATTGCCGAAGAGATCAAGAAGCTTGAGGCAGCTAGCCTGGTCAGAGGAGTACTGCATCCGACCTGGTTAGCAAAACTCAGTGGTAGTACGCAAGGCTAACGGGAAATGGAGGCTTTGCATACATTTCACAGATCTCAACAAGGCTTTCCCGAAGGACACATTTCCCTTGCCGCGCATCGACCAGATTGTGGACTCCACTTCAGGTTGTGATTCGCTCTCCTTTTTGGATGCATACTCTGGGTATCATTAGATCTTCATTTCCATGGAAGACGAATAGAAGACCTCGTTCATCACCCCATGTGGTACGTACTGCTTTGTGCACATGCCTTTCGGGTTAAAGAGTGCCGGATCCACTTTTGCAAGAGCAGTCCAGATTGGTATTGAACCACAGTTGCGCAGAAACATTGATGCTTATATGGATGACATCGTGGTCAAAACCAAGGACAGATCAACCCTCATCCAGGATTTAGAGGAGACATTTGCCAATCTGCATACGATCAACTTGAAGTTAAACCCGGAGAAGTGCGTATTTGGCGTTCCCTCCGGCAAGCTACTTGGGTTCTTCATATCCCATCGAGGGATCGAATCCAACCCCAACAAGATCAAGGCTATCGAGCAGATAAAGGAACCCAGGACAGTTAAGGATGTGAGGCGTCTGATAGGGTGCGTTGCCGCGCTTAGCAGATTCATCTCCAAGTCCGCCGAGCGTGCCCTGTCGTTCTTCAAAATTTTGAAGAAGGTAGGGCCCATGAAGTGGACGGCGGAAGCAGATGCAGCTTTGCAAGAGTTAAAGGCCTACTTGTCCTGTGTGCCCACTTTGGTTTCCCCTAAACCCCAAGAGTCGTTGCTGCTGTACTTGGCGGCAACTAATCAGGTGGTTAGTGCAGCCCTAGTGGCACAACGGGAAGTAGAGGAAGCAGAGAGTGAATAAGGACCGGCAAGACCAGATGAGGATCAGGACAGAGAAGAGGACGGTAGCAAGGGCAACCCCAAGGACGCGGCAAGGAAGAAAGTGGTGCAGCGCCCAGTGTACTTCATCAGTTCCCTGCTGCAGGGGGCTAGATCGAGGTACTCTGGTGTGCAAAAATTGATTTTTCGCCTCGTCATGGCCCCCAGAAAACTACGCCACTACTTCCAAGCCCATGAGATCACGGTTGTCACTCGCTTCTCGTTGGAAAGGATACTCTGAAACCCTGAGGCTACCGGAAGAATAGTGGAGTCGGCTTTGGAGTTATCCAGCTTTGGCCTAAAGTTTGAGAGCACATCAACAATTAAGAGCAGGGCATTGGCAGAGTTTATTGCAGAATGGATGCCAACCCCGGATGAGGAAGTGCCGGAAACAGTTATTCCTGGCAAGGAAGCGCCCCAAGAATGGATCATGTATTTTGATGGTGCCTTCACCCTACAAGGTGTAGGGGCTGGCGTGCTTCTCGTCGCCCCTACAGGGGAGCACTTGAAGTACGTCGTCCAGATGCACTTTCCCCGGGAGGAGGCAACTAACAATACAACAAAAATGAAGGGCTCCTTGTCGGGATCAGGATTGCGACGAAATTGGGAATCAAGAAGCTGATCATTCGAGGAGATTCACAGCTTGTGGTGAGACAAGTCAACAAGGATTACCAAAGTCCATTGATGGAGGCATACGTTGAGGAAGTGGGAAGATTGGAGGAACACTTTGACGGATTGCAAATAGAGCACGTACCCCGTGCAGAACATAGCATAGCTGATCATCTGTCAAAGTGTGCTGCGCAAAAGCTTCGTGTGGAATCAGGAACTTTTGTTCTCCATCTTACTCAGCCCTCCGTATCCCCAGCAACAATGGCCTGGAAAAGGAGGAAGATGGACTCCGGTAAGCCTCTCCCGGTAGAGCCTCCTGGGGCTCTTGGGAGGGACTGAGGGAGTCCTGGATTAGGGGGTCTTCGGATGGACGGGCTATGTGACATGGGACGAACTGATGGGCCGTGAAGATACAAGATAGAAGGCTCTCCCTCGTGTCCATATGGGACTCTCCGTTTGCATGGATGGCAAGCTTGGCGGCCAGACGTGTAATCTCCTTTCTCTGTAAACCGACTCTATACAAACCTAGCCCCCTCCGGTGTCTACATAAACCGGAGGGTGTAGTCCATAGGGGCAATCACAAATCATACAGGCTAGACATTTAGGGTTTAGCCATTACGAACTCGAGGTAGATCAACTCTTATAACCCAAATACTCATCAAAGTCAATCAAGCAGGAAGTAGGGTATTACCTCCATTAAGAGGGCCCGAACCTAGGTAAACATCGTGTCCCCCGCCTCCTGTTACCTTCGATCTTCAGACGCATAGTTCGGGACCCCCTACCCGAGATCTGCCGGTTTTGACACCGACATTGGTGCTTTCATTGAGGGTTCCAATGTGTCGTCGATAGAAGGATCGATGGCTCACCTTGTAGTCAACAACAAAATCACCTCTGGAAGGGCCCTAGCTCCTGGGCAGATCCTCTAGCTTGGCAATTTTACCATGGGCACCCGCTCGGCCATTAAGCCAAAGCCGGTCCCCCAAACTACCAAAAATCATCTCCGCATTGGCCTTGAACACTCTGACAGGATGGATCTGACAGATATCTCGTCTTTGAACGAACTGCTAGATTGCATCGCCGCCCTGGGGGTCGCAACAGACTATGATCGGATCGGTCTTAAACCCAACCAGAGGGAAATCAAGTCCCCACCGATCACCCATCTGGTAGCGGTTGTGGAAGAACAAGCCAAAGATACTTCTCCCCCTATGCTGAGAACAAGCTATGTTCAGATCTCCGGGCCTTGCGAGCCGGATACCCATCTTTGGGACGAGACCCTCTATCCTCCGAACATAGAACCGGGCGCTGAGCCTAAAAACACCCAGGACACTCCACATCCTGGGCCAGTGACCTCAGACATTCTTCAAATTCAGGATTCCGCGGTGGGTCAGGGTTCGGATTTAAGCCCACCCACCCACCACAAGCAATACTCTCCAAGCAATCCCGGTCCCCCCGACATATGCGACTTAATGTATGTGCAGCAGCAACCTCAGGAAACAGTTGATACGTCTCCAACATATCTATAATTTTTGATTGTTCCATGCTATTATATATTCTATTTTGGATGTTTAATGGGATTTTTATATTAATTTTGGGACTAACCTATTAATCGGAGGCCCAGCCCAAATTGTTGTTTTTTTGCCTATTTCAGTGTTTCGAAGGAAAGGAATATCAAACGGAGTCCAAACGAAATGAAACCTTTGGGAACGTGACTTTTGTAACAAACGTGATTCAGAGGACTTGGAGTGGACGTCAAGCAACAGACGAGGAAGCCACGAGGTAGGGGGCCGCCTACCCCCCCCCCCCCCGGGGCGCGCCCTCCACCCTCGTGGGCCCCTCGTGGCTCCACCGACCTACTTCTTCCTCCTATATATACCTACGTACCCCCAAACCATCAGAAGCGCCCATGAAAACCTAATTCCACCGCCGCAACCTTCTGTACCTGTGAGATCCCATCTTGGGGCCTTTTCTGGCGTCCTGCCAGAGGGGGCATTAATCACGAGGGCTTCTACATCAACACCATAGCCTCTCCGCTGATGTGTGAGTAGTTTACCTCAGACCTTCGGGTCCATAGTTATTAGCTAGATGGCTTCTTCTCTATCTTTGGATCTCAATACAAAGTTCTCCTCGATTCTCTTGGAGATCTATTTGATGTAACTCTTCTTTTGCGGTGTGTTTGTCGAGATCCAGTGAATTGTGGGTTTATGATCAAGATTATCTATGAACAATATTTGAATCTTCTCTGAATTCTTTTAAGTATGATTGGTTATCTTTGCAAGTCTCTTCGAATTATCAGTTTGGTTTGGCCTACTAGATTGATCTTTCTTGCAATGGGAGAAGTGCTTAGCTTTGGGTTCAATCTTGCGGTGTCCTTTCCCAGTGACAGCAGGGGCAGCAAGGCATGTATTGTATTGTTGCCATCGAGGATAAAAAGATGGGGTTTATATCATATTGCATGAGTTTATCCCTCTACATCATGTCATCTTGCTTCAAGCGTTACTCTGTTCTTATGAACTTAATACTCTAGATGCATGCTGGATAGCGGTCGATGTGTGGAGTAATAGTAGTAGATACAGAATCGTTTCGGTCTACTTGTCACAGACGTGTTGCCTATATACATGATCATACCTAGATATTCTCATAACTATGCTCAATTCTATCAATTGCTCGACAGTAATTCGTTTACCCACCGTAATATTTATGCTATCTTGAGAGAACCCAGTAGTGAAACCTATGGCCCCCAGGTCTAATTTCTATTATATTAATCTCCCGTCAACTAGCTATTTATGGCGGCATTTATTTTACTTTGCATCTTTATTTACTCTTTATCATAAAAATACCAAAAATATTATCTTATCATATCTATCAGATCTCACTCTCGTAAGTGCCCGTGAAGGGATTGACAACCCCTTTATCGTGTTGGTTGTGGGTTCTTATTTGTTTGTGTAGGTGCGTGGGACTCGAGCGTAGTCTCCTACTGGATCGATACCTTGGTTCTCAAAAACTTAGGGAAATACTTACGCTAGTTTACTGCATCACCCTTTCCTCTTCAAGGGAAAACCAACGCAGTGCTCAAGAGGTAGCAAGAAGGATTTCTGGCGCCGTTGCCGGGGAGTCTACGCACAAGTCAAGACATACCAAGTACCCATCACAACCTCTTATCCCCCGCATTACATTATTTGCCCTTTGCCTCTCGTTTTCCTCTCCCCCACTTCACCCTTGCCGTTTTATTTGCCCTTCTTTTGTTCGTCTTTTTCGTTTACTTTGATGTCTTACTTGGCTTGTTTGCTCATTTGGTTGGAATAGTTGTGTATTTATTGCTAAACAGAGAGCCTAAGATCTATGGATCCTCATCCGGTTGCCAATCTTTTTAAGAGATCCAATTATGATGAACCAATTCCTAGTGATTTGGGTGCACTAGATTATCTTTATAAGGTTTTGCTTGAAATCCATGAATTTGAAAATTGTGATGAAGTGCTTTATGAAGTGATTCACAATAGATCTTTGAATAAAAAGCATGATTGCAATGATGTTATTATTAATTCTATTAATGTCAATTGTGTTAATGATATGCAAAACCCTAAGCTTGGGGATGCTAAGTTTGCTATGTCTACTACTAGTTTCGATGATCATGATTGGGGTGATTCTTCTTATGATCTTGAAAATTTATTTAAGCCCCATGATGAATATGAGATTGATAGTAGTGTTTGCAATAATATTGAAAGTGGGTTTGGAATAGTGTCAACTTTAGATCCCACATATTTGGAGAATATTCAATCTTATGAAATTTTTGATAAAAGTGGGTTTGGAGAGGTCATGACTTCAGTTAATGTTAATCCCACTATTTCGGAAGAGTGTCAACTTTGCATGCATGTGGATCATGAAGAGAATATGCTATGTGATAGCTATATTGTTGAATTTGCTTTTGATCCTACATGTAATTATTATGAGAGAGGAAAATATGGTGGTAGAAATTTTCATGTTACAAAATTACCTCTCGTTATGTTGAGATTGCTATTGTTTCTTTCCACTTCCTTGCATATGCTAGTTTTTGCTTGCTATGATAGTTTTTTTTGCCTATAATATGCCTATGAATAGGAAGTATGTTAGACTTAGATGTGTTTGTCACATGTTACATGATGCTCTCTTTGCGCTTCAATTCTTGTCTTTCATGTGAGCATCATCGAAAAATCAATGCCTAGCTAAAAGGCTTTAAAGAAAAGCGCTTGTTGGGATACAACCCAATATTTTTACTTGCTGTTATTCAATAAATATTTGATCTAGCCTCTGGTTATATGTGTTTTTATGTTTTAATTAGTGTTTGTGCCAAGTGAAACCTATAGGATCTTTTTGGATGATAGTTATTTGATCTTGCTGAAAATTCCAGAAACTTTCTGGTCACGAAAACAATTGTTTAAAATCACCATAATGTGATAAAATGCTGATTCCAATTGCAGAAGATCAATAAACAAATTATCTAGGTCTTCCAACTTTGGTATATTTTTCTGAGTTCCAGAAGTTTGCGATAGTTACAGATTACTACAGACTGTTCTGTTTTTGACAGATTCTGTTTTTCGTGTGTTGTTTGCTTATTTTGATGAATCTATGGCTAGTAAAATAGTTTATAAACCATAGAAAGTTGGAATACAGTAGGTTTAACACCAATATAAATAAATAATGAGTTCATTACAGTACCTTGAAGTGGTGTTTTGTTTTCTTTCGCTAACGGAGCTCACAAGATTTTCTGTTAAGTTTTGTGTTGTGAAGTTTTCAAGTTTTGGGTAAGGATTTGATGGATTATGGAACAAGGAGTGGCAAGAACCTAAGCTTGGGGATGCCCAAGGCACCCCAAGGTAAATCCAAGGACACCAAAAAGCCAAAGCTTGGGGATTCCCCGGAAGGCATCCCCTCTTTTGTCCTCATCCATCGGTAACTTTACTTGGAGCTATATTTTTATTCACCACATGATAAGTGTTTTGCTTGGAGCGTCTTGTATGATTTGAATCTTTTTTTTTAGTTTACCACAATCATCCTTTCTGTACACACCCTTTTGAGAGAGACACACATGATTCGGAATTTATTAGAATACTCTATGTGCTTCACTTATATCTTTTGAGCTATATAGTTTTTGCTCTAGTACTTCACTTATATCTTTTAGAGCACGGTGGTGGTTTGTTTTATAGAAAATATTGTTCTCTCATGCTTCACTTATATTATTTTGAGAGTCCTACAAAACAGCATGGTAATTTTCTTAAATTGAGAAGGTAGTCCTAATATGATAGGCATCCAAGATTAGTAAAAACTTTCATATAAGTGCGTTGAATATTAAGAGAAGTTTGATGCTTGATAATTGTTTTGAGATATGAAGATGGTGATATTAGAGTCATGCTAGTTGAGTAGTTGTGAATTTGAGATATACTTGTGTTAAAGTTTGTGATTCCCGTAGCATGCACGTATGGTGAACCGTTATGTGATGAAGTCGGAGCATGATTTATTTATTGATTGTCTTCCTTATGAGTGGCGGTCGGGGACGAGCGATGGTATTTTCCTACCAATCTATCCCCCTAGGAGCATGCGCGTAATACTTTGTTTCGATAAATAATAGAGTTTTGCAATAAGTATATGAGTTCTTTATGACTACTGTTGAGTCCATGGATTATACGCACTCTCAGCCTTCCACCATTGCTAGCCTCTCTAATACCACGCACTTTTCGCCGGTATCATACACCCACCATATACCTTCCTCAAAACAGCCACCATACCTACCTATTATGGCATTTCCATAGCCATTCCGAGATATATTGCCATGCAACTTTCCACCGTTCCGTTTGCTATGACACGCTTCATCATTGTCATATTGCTTTGCATGATCATGTAGTTGACATCGTATTTGTGGCTAAGCCACCATTCATAATTTTTTATACATGTCACTCTTGATTCATTGCATATCCCGGTACTCCGCCGGAGGCATTCACATAGAGTCATATTTTTGTTCTAAGTATTGAGTTGTAATTCTTGAGTTGTAAGTAAATAAAAGTGTGATGATTATCATTATTAGAGCATTGTCCCAAGTGAGGAAAGGATGATGGAGACTATGATTCCCCCATAAGACGGGATGAGACTCCGAACGAAAAAAATTTAACAAAAAGAGGCCATAAAAAGGGAAAAGGCCCAAATTAAAAAAAGAGAAAGAGAGAAGGGACAATGTCACTATCCTTTTACCACACTTGTGCTTTAAAAGTAGCACCATGATCTTCATGATAGAGAGTCTCCTATGTTGTCATTTTCATATACTAGTGGGAATTTTACATTATAGAACTTGGCTTGTATAATGATGGGCTTCCTCAAAATGCCCTAGGTCTCCGTGAGCAAGCGAGTTGGATGCACACCCACTTAGTTTCTTTTGTTGAGCTTTCATACACTTATAGCTCTAGTGCATCCATTGCATGGAAATCCCTACTCACTCACAATGATATATATTGATGGGCATCTCCATGGCCCGTTGATACGCCTAGTTGATGTGAGACTATCTTCTCTTTTTTGTCTTCTCCACAACCACCATTCTATTCCACATATAGTGCTATGTCCATGGCTCACGCTCATGTATTGCGTGAAGATTGAAAAAGTTTGAGAACATCAAAAGTATGAAACAATTGCTTGGCTTGTCATCGGGGTTGTGCATGATTAAATACTTTGTGTGATGAAGATAGAGCATAGCCAGACTATATGATTTTGTAGGGATAACTGTCTTTGGCCATGTTATTTTGAGAAGACATGATTGCTTAGTTAGTATGGTTAAAGTATTATTATTTTTATGTCAATATTAAACTTTTATCTTAAATCTTTTGGATCTGAATATTCATACCACAAATAAGAGAATTACATTAAGGAATATGCTAGGTAGCATTCCACATCAAAAATTCTGTTTTTATCATTTACCTACTCGAGGACGAGTAGGAATTAAGCTTGGGGATGCTTGATACGTCTCCAACGTATCTATAATTTTTTATTGTTCCATGCTATTATATATTCTGTTTTGGATATTTAATGGGCTTTATTATACACTTTTATATTATTTTTGGGACTAACCTATTAACCGGCGGCCCAGCCCAAATTGCTGTTTTTTGCCTATTTCAGTGTTTCGAAGGAAAGAAATATCAAACGGAGTCCAAACGGAATGAAACCTTCGGGAACGTGATTTTTGGAACAAACATGATCCAGAGGACTTGGAGTGGACGTCAAGCAACAGACGAGGAAGCCACGAGGTAGGGGGCGCGCCTACCCCCCTTGGGCGCGCCCTCCACCCTCGTGGGCCCCTCGTGGCTCCACCGACCTACTTCTTCCTCCTATATATACCTACGTACCCTCAAACCATCAAAAGCGCCCACGAAAACCTAATTCCACCGCCGCAACCTTCTGTACACGTGAGATCCCATCTTGGGGCCTTTTCCGGCGTCCTGCCGGAGGGGGCATTAATCACGGAGGCTTCTACATCAACACCATAGCCTCCCCGATGATGTGTGAGTAGTTTACCTCAGACCTTCGGGTCCATAGTTATTAGCTAGATGGCTTCTTCTCTCTCTTTGGATCTCAATACAAAGTTCTCCTCGATTCTCTTGGAGATCTATTTGATGTAACTCTTCTTTTGCGGTGTGTTTGTCGAAATCCGATGAATTGTGGGTTCATGATCAAGATTATCTATGAACAATATTTGAATCTTCTCTGAATTCTTTTATGTAGTATTGGTTATCTTTGCAAGTCTCTTCGAATTATCAGTTTGGTTTGGCCTACTAGATTGATCTTTCTTGCAATGGGAGAAGTGCTTAGCTTTGGGTTCAATCTTGCAGTGTCCTTTCCCAGTGACAGCAGGGGCAGCAAGGCACGTATTGTATTGTTGCCATCAAGGATAAAAAGATGGGGTTTATATCATATTGCATGAGTTTATCCCTCTACATCATGTCATCATGCTTAAAGCGTTACTCTGTTCTTATGAACTTAATACTCTAGATGCATGCTGGATAGCGGTCGATGTGTGGAGTAATAGTAGTAGATGCAGAATCGTTTCGGTCTACTTGTCACGGACGTGATGCCTATATACATGATCATACCTAGATATTCTCATAACTATGCTCAATTCTATCAATTGCTCGACAGTAATTCGTTTACCCACCGCAATATTTATGCTATCTTGAGAGAAGCCACTAGTGAAACCTATGGCCCCCGGGTCTAATTTCTATTATATTAATCTCCCGTCAACTAGCTATTTCTGGCGCCCTTTATTTTACTTTGCATCTTTATTTACTCTTTATCATAAAAATACCAAAAATTATCTTATCATATCTATCAGATCTCACTCTTGTAAGTGACCGTGAAGGGATTGACAACCCCTTTATCATGTTGGTTGCGAGGTTCTTATTTGTTTGTGTAGGTGCGTGGGACTCGAGCGTAGTCTCCTACTGGATTGATACCTTGGTTCTCAAAAACTGAGGGAAATACTTACGCTACTTTATTGCATCACCCTTTCCTCTTCAAGGGAAACCAACGCAGTGCTCAAGAGGTAGCAACAGTCCATCACTTTTGGGCTAGATTCCTACTTGTTAAAAACATGATCAAAGATTGCTGCGACGATGAAGCGATTTCAGTCTTTTGCCGCAACTTTACGGACGAGGGGATCCTCAACGCCCTCAACCGATGTCGCATACTGCACTTTGCAGATTTGACACACATAGTACAGAAGTACTGTGCAATGGAAAGCGCCTGGAAAGCCCAGACAGCTCAGTGGGAACCGCCGGCCTTTAAGCCACCCACCGGACAGGCAAAAAGGATGCACCCTCACGGGGCACCTGATCATCACTCCACGGACAAGAAAATTAAGCCCTTAACAGGACACAGAACTATCCTTAATGAATGGCTTGACAAGCCTTGTCAGATACACATGATGCCCAATCCCGAACTAACACATAGCCTTTGGGCATGTTGGATACTCCAGTGGGTGGTTAAGAGCGGTGACCTTTTCTTCAAATAATCGGCGGAAAAGGGTGCTCCGCGACCTCGCCGAAGTCAACCAAGTAGCCGCAATAAATCCTTGGAACGACATGGCGAAAACCTTCAACGCTACTGATGAACCACGCGCCTGATCAGTCCGAGCACCAGCCGCTTTAGTTCTAAACCCAATTGTGGACGGATTTTGGCTCACTATAGTGCTCATGGACGGTGGCAGCGGATTGAACCTCATCTATGAGGACACGCTCGACAAAATTCAAATGTACAAGAGCCGGATCAAGCAAAGCAATACAACCTTTCGAGGCATTATCCCCAGTCGAGAAGCGCGATGTTCGGGAAAAATAAACATGATGTGGTATTCGGCACGCCTGAGAACTACAGGTCCGAAGAGTTAATCTTCCAGGTGGCACCTTTCAACAGCGGATATCACGCCCTGTTGGGGCGAGATGCATTCACACACTTTCAGGTCATACCTCATTACGGGTACATGAAGCTCAATATGCCCAGGCCCAACGGAGTTATCACTATCACCAGTGATCCGGACATAGCACTCCGCGCCGAAAACAAAACCGCATCCCTGGCCCTCGAGGCACTATCTGAGGCCCTTGCGGCCGAGGAGCTCATTGCTCTGTGTTCCGCTTCTTTCAAGCCAGCTGACAAAATCGTCAAATTCGAAGTCCACCTGACGGATCCTAATAAAACAACAGCCATTGGAGCACAGCTGGATCTAAAGGTCGACGCCGCTCTAAGAGCATTCCTGCGCGAGAGTTGGGACATATTTTCCTGGCACCCTTCGGATATGCCAGGAATCCCACGTAGACTGGCCGAACACAACCTCAACATACTAAAGGGGTTCAAGCCAGTTAAGCAAACATTGCGGCGATTTTCTGAACCCACGCGACAAGCTATGGGGGAGGAGCTAACCAAACTACTTGAAGCCGGGTTTATTCAAGAGATAAAGCACCCGGATTGGCTAGCAAACCTGTTCATGGTGCCAAAGAAGGGCAAATCCTGGCGCCTTTGTATCAATTTCAAAGACCTTAACAAAGCTTGCCCTAAGGACCCGTTCCCACTACCCCGCATTGACCAAATCATAGATGCAACTGCAGGACACGATTCACTATGTTTCCTCGACGCATAATCTGCGTACCATCAGATTAAGATGAAGGAATCCGATCAGGCCGCAACGGCATTCATTACTTCATATGGGCCTTTCTGCTTCAACACTATGCCTTTCGGACTCAAAAACGCCGGCACTACTTATCAACGCATGATTCAAACATGCCAGGAAAAACAAATTGGCAAGACGGTGGAGGCCTATGTGGATGATGTGGTCATCAAAACCAAACACGCTGAATCATTGATAGACGACTTATGCCTTACATTCGACAACCTCCGAACATATGACATACGGCTCAATCCGGAAAAATGCGTTTTCGGCGTTCCGGTCGGAAAGCTGCTCGGGTTCATTGTTTCCAATAGAGGAATCGAAGCAAATCCGGCCAAAATCCAGGCCCTATCACAATTGGCAACACCAACAGACCTAAAGCAGGTCCAAAAACTAGCTGGGTGCGTGGCAGCCTTGAGTCGCTTTATCTCCAGATTGGGAGAGAAGGCGCATCCGCTATATCACCTGCTCCGATGCACCGACCACTTTGAGTGGACGGATGCAGCAACAGCCGGGTTGGAGGAAATCAAAACTTTGTTGGCAAACAACCCAATCCTTACCGCACCTAACGTCTCTAAACCTATGTTGCTGTATATATCTGCAACTCACCAGGTGGTGAGCGTTGTGCTCGTCGTTGAACGAGAGGAAGCGGGACATAAATTCCCACTCCAAAAACTAGTATACTATGTATCGGCGGTTCTCACACCATGCAAATACCGATACCCGCACTACCAAAAGATAGCATATGCGGTTTTCATGGCATCTCGGAAGCTGCAGCACTACTTTCAAGAGTGCTCGATCACGGTGGCCTCCGAGGTACCCCTCAATGACATCATAAACAATCGAGACGCCACCGGCTGCATTGCAAAATGGGCTATCGAGCTCTTGCCATTTGAAATAACATATAAGCCATGCCGAGTTATCAAATCCCAGGTATTAGCCGACTTTGTCGCCGAGTGGACAGAAGCCGAACTCCCTAAAGAGTACAGCACATACTCCAACTGGGTGATGTATTTCGACGGCTCTAAAATGTTGGCTGGACTGGGGGCTGGTGTCATCCTAACACCCCCCACAGGGGACACAGTCTGTTACGTATTGCAAATCATGTATACGGACTCCAATAACGCAGCCGAATATGAGGCACTACTGCATGGTCTCCGGATAGCTGTTTCTATGGGCAAAAACGCCTTGAGGTGCACGGGGACTCGAACCTTGCAATATCCCAACTAAATGGAGAATTCGATGCAAAAGATCCAAATATGGCGGCCTACCGCAACGCTGTACTCAAAATATCAGCTCGGTTTGAGGGGCTCGAGTTTCATCATGTGGCCCGAGACAGTAATCAAGCAGCGGACATCCTTGCTCGAATGGGCGCTAAACGCGACCCCGTCCTGCCTAATACCTTCGTGGAAAGGCTTTTGAAGACATCCGTGGTATGGCAGGACGAGAGCGGACATACTAGTCTGGCGCCGACCACACACTCAGATGCCGAACATGATTCGGATATCATCGGGGGCTCAGGAACCGAACCAACGCCTTCCGCCCACGTAATCATGGCAGTGATCGCCCCATGGACCGAACCCTTCTTAGCCTACCTCAATAGGCAGGAGCTCCCTGACAACCAGAACGAGGCCCGTCGCATAGTTCGACGCTCAAAATCCTACAAAGTCCATGAAGGAGAGCTCTACAAGAAAAGTACTACCGGAGTCCTTCAAAGATGCATCTCCGAGGAGGAGGGACGACAGCTCTTGGCCGAAATACATGCTGGTCTTGGCGGCCATCACGCCGCAGCCCGGGCCCTTAAAAGTAAGGCCTGCCGTACAGGTTTCTTTTGGCCCACGGCCCGAGCAGATGCACAGGACCTCGTACAACGTTGTGTCGGATGCCAGCTTTTTGCCAATCAAAGCCATATGCCGCCCACTGCCCTACGAACAATCCCCATTACCGGGCCTTTCGCGGTCTGGGGGCTGGACATGGTCGGACCCCTTAAAGGGGGAAGCCATAAGAAAAAATACTTACTGGTTATGGTAGATAAATTCACTAAATGGATAGAGGCCAAACCAGTTAAAAGGGCTGAAGCCGGACCGGTGATAGACTTTATAGCCGGCGTCATACACCGTTATGGTGTCCCACACAGCACTATTACTAACAACGGCTCTAATTTTACAGCCGACGAGGTGAAAACTTGGTGTGTTAACCTGGGCATTAAGCTCGATTACGCCTTCGTATATCACCCCCAAAGAAATGGTCAAGTGGAATGGGCCAGTGGCCTGATAATGAGTGGCATCAAACCCAGACTGGTGCAATCCCTAAAGGAGTCGGACAAACACTGGGTCGAGGAGATTGACTCTGTACTCTGGGGGCTGCGGACCACGCCCAATCGCACAACCGGATACACACCATTCTTCATGCTGTACGGCGCAGAGGTTGTCTTGCCCTGCGATATTATTCATGACTCACCTCGAGTGCGCATGTATGAGGAGAGAGAGGCCGAGCTCGATCGACAGGACGACTTAGATGGCCTGGAGGAGGAGCGCCACGTCGCAAAAGCCTGTTCCACATTCTACCAACAACAAGCTCGAAGATACCAAAGCAGAGAAGTGCGTGCAAAGACTTATAATGCCGGTGAACTCGTTCTGCGCCTACCAGAGAAGAAAAAGGACAAGCTCAAGCCCAAATGGGAGGGTCCCTTCATTATAGATGAAGTTCTCACTGGAGGAGCGTATCGCCTTCGCAATGCATCGGATAATCGCTTAGAGCCGAACCCATGGAACGCTGTTTGACTCCGAAGATTCTACGCCTGAGTCCGGACACATACCTTTGTTCGTCCCCTTTTTCTCCTTTTTTATTTTTCCTCTTTTTTCATTTTTTCTTTATGATTTCTAGCGTGTGTTCGGGTCAGCCGCACACTTGATGGGTATGCATCCTTAAATGTACACACCCCATCATAACTGGGGGCTTCTCTCAATAGAAGCTTATTGTTCTGAGCATAAAGCTCACTATATATATGTTGTTTTCTCACATACGTCCTGTCTTCGGCATTATATGCACCTCTATGACTTAAGTTTTTGCCAAGCTGGGTTGCCCGGCTCCTGTGCTTATGCCCTACGTTCCCACTTGTTCAGCTAGGGCATAAATGGAGCACCTCTGCGATTGTTACAACCGGGTCATCCGGACATGTACCTCAGACGGGTGAAGCCGAAAGCTAGCGTTCTTAAGGGAATAATTGGTCGGCGGGCAAACGACGAACTGCCTTCGTGGCAATATAAACTATCAAAATATAAAGACTCCGGCGGTTCTTTCGCACCACGGCTTAGGCATGTATACATAAGGCATGCTAACCCAGGGAGAGGAACCCTTAACGGAACTATTCTCTCTGGAAGATGTTTACGTTAAAAAGTAATATAACAGAGCTCCCCGAATACAGTTTGTCTGTTCACGCACTATGGCCGGATTGCCTGGTTTCCGAACATACTTGGTGTTTCCCACGGGTACTGTATTCGGAAACACTCCAACCCTTGGGTTCCGGAGGTCGAAGCGGAAGGTCTGCCATGACAATCTTTTACAATTCGGCCGCGGATAAGTTTAATGATAAAGCGCATTGATACATGAAATCACACACCTACTCTTTATCTATCTCATCTATCAGGCTGTCTAGTTTACAGTCCTGCGGTGAGAATTTGGTGGCTATCCTTACTTGATCGTACACTAAGCTCACCGGAATTTCTTGTCCGTCTGGTCCCCGAGGTCCGACCCAGGCCATATGATTCGGATCAAGTCCGGTACACCGCGTTTTCACCATGGCCCCGGCCTCTCGTGCACCTTCTCGACATGCTAATGCCTTCCACAGCTCAAAACGAAGACGAGCTCCCTTGAATAACTCCGCGAGCTCCCCCATCATTCCTGGAGGAGAATCGGATGGCCATAAAGCCTTAGCCATGTTCCTCATTGCTTTCTGAGCTCGCTCGTGCACTTTGGATAGCTCTTGCAGCAAGTCGCCTTGAAATCGGGACACTTCTCCTTTGGGCCACCCAGTTAACAAACCTACAGGAAGAAATCTCGTAAAAAATTTCCATCAGGGGATCTTATGAAAAAGTTGGGTTCAGGGACATACTAAATATGCCGCCTTTCAGCTTTCTGTTCTCCTTCAAGGCATCCGATAGTTGGGCTCTTATGTTCTTTAGCTCTTCGGCTTGCTTGATGTTGGCATCCTGTAGTTTGTTCTTCTCATTAATGGTTTGTGTTAATACACGTTGACCAGCGGCTTCTTGCCCTTCGGCATGTTGTTTGTCCACTTGAGGAGCCTTCAGCCTCTCCTCCAACTGATCTGTCGATCCTACTGATGTACACAATACAATGAATAATCAAACATCCTTGTTAGCACAGAATCGTATTTTCCAGACACTGTTGGGCTTACCACCCGGAGCTTTCTTGGATTTCTTCAAATTTTCCAGTTCGGTGGTGGCAACAGTTAGCTAGGTCCGACATTCTTCAAGCTCCTTGGACGGCGTGTTATTTTTCGCCGCAAGTACCTGATAATATCAAATGACCCTTAAATCAGTTGGGCCAACTGCTTCAAGTCTCGAGGGCTACTGGCATAGGATTATTAAATCTCCACAAAAGTTCTTACCCGCATATCCTTTGAAAGCTGGTAAGTGGCTCCAGCAAGTCTGCATCCACGGAGCTGAGGGCATTGAACGCCTCTTCAGTAAAACTTGGGTCGTGCATGGACTCTTTCCGCCACCGATGATTCATCGTGCTCTCCACATCAGAATTGGTGACGGATTATCTGAATCCTCTTGGAGATGACAATCCGGCATTTTACCCGTATGAACCCTAGTCCCTATGGCAGGGTCCGGGGCCGGATTGGTCCATGCATGGCCAGCTAGGTCCCCGGATATAGTCCGGCGCATGCTCTTCCTAGAAAATGGCCCAGCAGAAGACATCACAATTTGTTCCGTCCATCGAGTGCGCGTTAAAAACTATACCTCTTTGATGAAGGCGGGGGCTTGGTAGTATCACCATTCGCCCTTCTTTTCAAAGACTCGCCCGGTGCGGGTGTCGCCTTTTTAGCATACACCTTTGATACGGTTTGGCAGGATGAGCACCGCCCCTTCGGAGCATGAGACAGTGTGGTGGGTAAGGCACAATGGGAAAACTCTTGTGGAGGAGACGTCTCCTGGGTACTTACATGGGAGGAGGGGAGAAGGCCGGGGTAATAGGCTATATGTCCGGATCTTCTTCATATCCGGGATCCAGGTCATGAATATGGTCCTCTGGCTACGGAGCGGGGCTGTAGATCCCCTCGACGACCTTTCTCAATTCCTATTAAAAGCAGCCAGATTAAATTCGACTAGCATAACTCTGCAAAAAGCTTGAGTAAGACCAATCATCAAAAACTTACCCAATCGATGGGGTTATACATGGAAAAACCTTCCCGACACTTCAAGCGAGTGAAGTCTTCCTTCTCCCATTTGAAAGGGTCAGCTAAGATGGTGGCCAGGGCGGCAAAATTGTCTGGACCCTTGCGTAGACAATGGGATGCGTCGTCCTCCCCATTATAATTCCACATAGGAAAACCCCTAGATTGGAGCGGCTGAATGCATCGCATTATTGAAATTTTCATCACCTCGATTATGGACAGCCCGGAGTTGGCAAGTACTCTGATCTTGCTCGCTAGCCTCGCGACCTCCGCACTGTCTTCTTCCTCGAGGCTTTGGGGACGCCAGCTGGCGTGCTTCTTTAAAGGGGCGCTGGAGAATTCGGGGAGACTGCGTCGGATTGGGTCCGGCAGAACGACGTCTTCGATATAAAACCATTCTGAGGGCCACTCTTCGAATGCCTTCTTCAGAGTACCGGACGGGTATCCTGTCTCGGCTATGTGCCATACTTCGGCGCCGCCCACCTTGAATATAGATCCCTTTTGGGAGCAGGGGACAAGGCAGAATTTTTTTCGACATACCTCGAAATGAGCCTCACAGCCTAGGAACAGCTCGCAAAGAGCAACGAAGCCTGCGATGTGCAGGATGGAGCATGGCGTCAGATTGTGCAATTAGAGGACGTAATACTCCAGAAGACCTCTAAGGAAGGGGTGGACAGGAAATCCCACGCCCTTCAAAAGGAAGGAAACGAAGCACACCCGCTCCTCTTTAGAAGGATTGGGGAAATTCTCCGCCAGGGCTTCGCCATTGTAGGAAGTTAATGCAGCACGAACAGACACTAGATCCACGGGAGGAAGATATCCATGCGTTTGAAGCTTACTCAGATGGGCGCAGGATACTGAGTAGCTATCCCAGTCGCCTTTTTGAAGGTCGTGGGGCGTGAAGAAGAGCCAGGAGTGCCGGCCATGTTTGGGCAAGTTTCCTATGGCAAGTTCTAAGGATTTTCGTGTGGTGTGGAATGGTATCTGAAATCCAATCTCTTTAAATAGATGCCTTCCATGTGCGGTCAAGGGGTTATTTGTAAAAAACACCTAGGCCGGTCGCCTTCATCTGACACGCGGAAGCCAAGGCGACGGCAGCAAAGAATCAATAGAATGTGATATTTAATGTGGAGCCGAATTATCGTCAAACCGAAGACTTAAGCCGGATACTACATCGTCATTGAAGGCAAGTTCAGGGGCTACTAAGGGAGTCCTAGATTAGGAGGTCTTCGGATGGACGGGCTATGTGACATGGGCCGAACTGATGGGCCGTGAAGATACAAGATAGAAGGCTCTCCTCGTGTCCAGATGGGACTCTTCGTTTGCGTGGATGGCAAGCTTGGCGGCCAGACGTGTAATCTCCTTTCTCTGTAAACCGACTATGTACAAACCTAGCCCCCACCAGTGTCTATATAAACCGGAGGGTTTAGTCCGTAGGGGCAATCACAAATCATACATGCTAGACATGTAGGGTTTAGCCATTACGATCTCGAGGTAGATCAGCTCTTGTAACCCCAATACTCATCAAAGTCAATCAAGCAGGAAGTAGGGTATTACCTCCATTAAGAGGGCCCGAACCTGGGTAAACATCGTGTCCCCCGCCTCCTGTTACCTTTGATCTTCAGACGCATAGTTCGGGATCCCCTACCCGAGATCTGCCAGTTTTGACACCGACAAGGACCCTGTCGGAAACAACTCATCATCACTTGCCGAACCGCACCCTCCAGCCTAGCCAATGGTCCTCGTGAATGAGGAACGTGCCCCCGCAGATGCGGAGGTGCCACTAGTCCTTGTTGCCGAGCCTCAGGCTCCAACTTGTGCAAGGCACATAGTCCATTTCCTCCAAACTGGAGAACTTCCCGATGAGCAAGAGGAAGCTGAAAGAGTAGCCCAGAGGGCTAGTATGTATCAGTTTGTCGATGACACTCTGTACAGAAGGAGGCCCAACGGTGTGAAATTGAAGGGCATCTGTCGGGAAGAAGGAAAGGGACTGCTGGCTGAAATACACAAAGGCTTGTGCGGCTCCCACATTGGATCAAGGGAATTAGTTGGGAAAGCATTCCGGCAAGGATTCTATTGGCCCACAGCCCTCCAAGATGCAGTCGAGCTAGTCACCAAGTACCAAGCCTGCCAGTTCAATTCCAAGAACATCCACCTGCCTGCACAAGCTCTTCAGACAATCCCTTTGTCATGGCCGTTTTAGGTCTGGGGGCTCGATATCCTCGGCCCTTTCCCCCGAGCTGTCGGGGGCTTTGAATTCTTGTTAGTTGCTATCGACAAGTTTACAAAGTGGCCATAAGTAGCTTCCGTGAGAAAGGTGACTGCTCAGTCAGCTATCAAGTTCTTGAAAGAATTGGTGTGCTGTTTTGGAGTCCCGGCAAGGATCATTACCGACAATGGCACTCAATTCACGAGCCGCGCCTTCATGCAATATGTTCGTGCCCTCGGAAGCAAGATCTCATTCGCCTCTGTTGCACGTCCCAGAAGCAATGGACAAGCTGATAGGAAGAACGCTGAAGTGGTGTGAGGACTCAAGACAAGAACCTTTGATACGCTGCATAAGCACGACAGGCGGTGGATCGATGAGCTGCCGGTAGTTCTCTGGTCCCTCAGAACGACACCAAATCGAGCTACCGGGCAGACTCCCTTCTCCCTTGTTTACGGGGCGTAAGCAGTTATCCCCACGGAACTCATTTATGGGCCCCTCGAGTTCTTGCCTACGATGAAGTAGTGCAGGATCAGCACCAGCGTGACGACGTTGTGCTTATCAAGGAGAACCGTCTCCAGTTGCTACGTGTGTTGCATGCTATCAGCAAGCCCTCTGTCGCTATCACAGCCGCAGGATTCATGCCCGGTGTTTTGAGGAAGGTGACCTTGTCCTTAGGCGTGTTCAGTCCGCCAAGGGTACAGACAAGTTGACGCCAAAGTAGGAAGTGTTGGGGAACGTAGTAATTTCAAAAAAATTCCTACGCACATGCAAGATCATGGTGATGCATAGCAACGAGAGGGGAGAGTGTGGTCCACGTACCCTAGTAGACCGTAAGCAGAAGCGTTATGAGAACGCGGTTCATGTAGTCGTACGTCTTCACGATCCGACCGATCCAAGTACCGAACACACGGCACCTCCGAGTTCAGCACACGTTCAGCTCGATGACGTCCCACGAACTCCGATTCAGCAGAGCTTCGCGGGAGAGTTCCGTCAGCACGACGGCGTGATGACGGTGATGATGTTACTACCGACGCAGGGCTTCACCTAAGCACAGCTACGATATGATCGGGGTGGATTATTGTGGAGGGGGGCACCGCACACGGCTTGGAACAATCAACTTGTGTGTCTTTGGGTGCCCCCCCCCCCCCGCACCCGTATATAAAGGAGCAAGGGGGGAGGCCGGCCGGCCTTGGTGCGCCCCAAGGAGAGGAGGAATCCTCCTCCTAGTAGGAGTAGGATTCATCCTTTCCTAGTCCTACTAGGAAGGGGAAAGGGGGAAGGAAAGAGAGGGAGGGGAGAGGGAAAGAGGGGCCGCGTCCCCCTCCCCTAGTCCAATTTGGACTCCTCATGGGAGGGGGGCGCCACCTCCTGGGCTGCTGCCCTCTCTCTCCCCTCAGGCCCACTAAGGCCCAATACTTCCCCGGGGGGGTCTGGTAACCCCTCCGGCACTCCAGTTTTCTCCGAAACCATCCGGAACACTTCCGGTGTCTGAATATAGCCGTCCAATATATCAATCTTTACGTCTCGACCATTTCGAGACTCCTCGTCATATCCGTGATCATATCCGGGACTCCGAACTACCTTCGGTACATAAAAACACAAAAACTCATATTACCGATCCTCGCCGAACGTTAAGCGTGCGGACCCTACGGGTTCGAGGACTATGTAGACATGACCGAGACTCATTTCCGGTCAATAACCAATAGCGGAACCTACATGCTCATATTGGCTCCTACATATTCTACGAAGATCTTTATTGGTCAAACCGCA
The DNA here is from genome assembly GCF_002575655.3 of Aegilops tauschii subsp. strangulata. Lineage (NCBI taxonomy): Eukaryota > Viridiplantae > Streptophyta > Magnoliopsida > Poales > Poaceae > Aegilops > Aegilops tauschii. The sequence continues at coordinate 275,650,424 of NC_053038.3, read as the reverse complement.
TAACAACATACGTTGTTCCCTTTGTCATCGGTATGTTACTGGCCCGAGATTCAATCGTCGGTATCTCAATACCTAGTTCAATCTCGTTACCGGCAAGTCTCTTTACTTGTTTCGTAATACATCATCCCGCAACTAACTCATTATTTGCATTGCTTGCAAGGCTTATAGTGATGTGCATTACCGAGAGGGCCCAGAGATACCTCTCCGACAATCGGAGTGATAAATCCTAATCTCGATCTATGCCAACCCAACAAGTACCTTCGGAGACACCTGTAGAGCACCTTTATAATCACCCAGTTACGTTGTGACGTTTGGTAGCACACAAAGTGTTCCTCCGGTATTCGGGAGTTGCATAATCTCATAGTCATAGGAACATGTATAAGTCATGAATAAAGCAATAGTAATATACTAAACGATCAAATGCTAAGCTAACGGAATGGGTCAAGTCAATCACATCATTCTCTAATGATGTGATCCCGTTAATCAAATGACAACTCATGTCTATGGCTAGGAAACTTAACCATCTTTGATTCAACGAGCTAGTCAAGTAGAGGCATACTAGTGACAATTAGTTTGTCTATATATTCACACATGTACTAAGTTTCCGGTTAATACAATTCTAGCATGAATAATAAACATTTATCATGATATAAGGAAATATAAATAACAACTTTATTATTTCCTCTAGGGCATATTTCCTTCAGTCCCCCACTTGCACTAGAGTCAATAATCTAGATTACACAGTAATGATTCTAACACCCATGGATTCTTGGTGCTGATCATGTTTTGCTCGTGAGAGAGGCTTAGTCAATGGGTCTGCAACATTCAGATCCGTATGTATCTTGCAAATCTCTATGTCTCCCTCCTTGACTTGGTCGCGGATGGAATTGAAGCATCTCTTGATGTGCTTGGTTCTCTTGTGAAATCTGGATTCCTTTGCCAAGGCAATTGCACCAGTATTGTCACAAAAGATTTTCATTGGATCCGATGCACTAGGTATGACACCTAGATCGGATATGAACTCCTTCATCCAGACTCCTTCATTTGCTGCTTCCGAAGCAGCTATGTACTCCGCTTCACACGTAGATCCCGCCACAACGCTTTGCTTAGAACTGCACCAACTGACAGCTCCACCGTTCAATATAAATACGTATCCGGTTTGTGACTTAGAGTCATCCGGATTAGTGTCAAAGCTTGCATCGATGTACCCATTTACGACGAGCTCTGTGTCACCTCCATAAACGAGAAACATATCCTTAGTCCTTTTCAGGTATTTCAGGATATTCTTGACCGCTGTCCAGTGATCCACTCCTGTATTACTTTGGTACCTCCCTGCTAAGCTAATAGCAAGGTACACATCAGGTCTGGTACACAGCATTGCATACATGATAGAGCCTATGGCTGGACCATAGGGAACATCTTTCATTTTCTCTCTATCTTCTGTAGTGGTCGGGCATTGAGTCTGACTCAACTTCACACCTTGCAACACAGGCAAGAACCCTTTCTTTGCTTGACCCATTTTGAACTTCTTCAAACTTTATCAAGGTATGTGCTTTGTGAAAGTCCAATTATGCGTCTTGATCTATCTCTGTAGATCTTGATGCCTAATATATAAGCAGCTTCACCGAGGTCTTTTATTCAAAAACTCTTATTCAAGTACCCTTTTATGCTATCCAGAAATTATATATCATTTCCAATCAACAATATGTCATCCACATATAATATTAGAAATGCTACAGATCTCCCACTCACTTTCTTGTAAATACAGGCTTCTCCAAAAGTCTGTATAAAACCATATGCTTTGATCACACTATCAAAACGTTTATTCCAACTCCGAGATACTTGCACCAGTCCATAGATGGATCGTTGGAGCTTGCACACTTTGTTAGCATCCTTTGGATCGATAAAACCTTCAGGTTGCATCATATACAACTCTTCTTCCAGAAATACATTCAAGAACGCAGTCTTTACATCCATTTGCCAAATTTCATAATCACAAAATGCGGCAATTACTAACATGATTCGGACGGACTTAAGCATCGCTACGGGTGAGAAAGTCTCATCATAGTCAACTCCTTGAACTTGTCGAAAACCTTTCGCAACAAGTCGAGCTTTGTAGACAGTAACATTACCGTCAGCGTCAGTCTTCTTCTTGAAGATCCATTTATTCTCGATGGCTTGCCGATCATTTGGCAAGTCAACCAAACTCCACACTTTGTTCTCATACATGGATCCCATCTCAGATTTCATGGCCTCAAGCCATTTTGCGGAATCTGGGCTCATCACCGCTTCCTCATAGTTCGTAGGTTCGTCATGGTCAAGTAACATGACCTCCAGAAGAGGATTACCGTACCACTCTGGAGCGGATCTTACTCTGGTTGACCTACGAGGTTCAGTAGAAACTTGATCTGAAGTTACATGATCATCATCATTAGCTTCCTCACTAATTGGTGTAGGAGTCACAGGAACAGATTTCTGTGATGAACTACTTTCCAATAAGGGAGCAGGTACAATTACCTCATCAAGTTCTACTTTCCTCCCACTCACTTCTTTCAAGAGAAACTCCTTCTCTAGAAATGATCCATTCTTAGCAATGAATGTCTTGCCTTCGGATCTATGATAGAAGGTGTACCCAACAGTCTCCTTTGGGTATCCTATGAACACACATTTCTCCGATTTGGGTTCGAGCTTATCAGGTTGAAGCTTTTTCACATAAGCATTGCAGCCCCAAACTTTAAGAAACGACAACTTTGGTTTCTTGCCAAACCACAGTTCATAAGGCGTCGTCTCAACGGATTTAGATGGTGCCCTATTTAACGTGAATGCAGCCGTCTCTGAAGCATAACCCCAAAACGATAGCGGTAAATCAGTAAGAGACATCATAGATCGCACCATATCTAGTAAAGTACGATTACGACATTCGGACACACCATTACGCTGTGGTGTTCCGGGTGGTCTGAGTTGCGAAACTATTCCGCATTGTTTCAAATGAAGACCAAACTCATAACTCAAATATTCTCCTCCACGAACAGATCGTAGAAACTTTATTTTCTTGTTACGATGATTTTCCACTTCACTCTGAAATTCTTTGAACTTTTCAAATGTTTCAGACTTATGTTTCATCAAGTAGATAGACCCATATCTGCTCAAATCATCTGTGAAGGTGAGAAAATAACGATACCCGGCGAGCCTCAACATTCATCGGACCACATACATCGGTATGTATGATTTCCAACAAATCTATTGCTCGCTCCATAGTTCCGGAGAACGGCGTTTTAGTCATCTTGCCCATAAGGCATGGTTCGCAAGTACCAAGTGATTCATAATCAAGTGATTCCAAAAGTCCATCAGAATGGAGTTTCTTCATGCGCTTTACACCAATATGACCTAAACGGCAGTGCCACAAATAAGTTGCACTATCATTATCAACTCTGCATCTTTTAGCTTCAATATTATGAATATGTGTATCACTACTATCAAGATTCATCAAAAATAGAACACTCTTCAAGGGTGCATGACCATAAAAGATATTACTCATATAAATAGAACAACCATTATTCTCAGATTTAAATGAATAACCGTCTCGCATCAAACAAGATCCAGATATAATGTTCATGCTCAACGCTGGCACCAAATAACAATTATTCAGGTCTAAAACTAATCCCGAAGGTAGATGTAGAGGTAGCGTGCCAACCGCGATCACATCGACTTTGGAACCATTTCCCACGCGCATCGTCACCTCGTCCTTAGCCAATCTTCGCTTAATCCGTAGTCCCTGTTTCGAGTTGCAAATATTAGCAACAGAACCAGTATCAAATACCCAGGTGCTACTGTGAGCATTAGTAAGGTACACATCAATAACATGTATATCACATATACCTTTGTTCACCTTGCCATCCTTCTTATCCGCCAAATACTTGGGGCAGTTCCGCTTCCAGTGACCAGTCCCTTTGCAGTAGAAGCACTCAGTCTCAGGCTTAGGTCCAGACTTGGGCTTCTTCACTTGAGCAGCAACTTGCTTGCCGTTCTTCTTGAAGTTCCCCTTCTTCCCTTTACCATTTTTCTTGAAACTGGTGGTCTTGTTGACCATCAACACTTGATGCTCCTTCTTGATTTCTACCTCCGCAGCCTTTAGCATCGCGAAGAGCTCGGGAATTGTCTTATCCATCCCTTGCATATTATAGTTCATCACGAAGCTCTTGTAGCTTGGTGGCAGTGATTGAACAATTCTGTCAATGACACTATCATCCGGAAGATTAACTCCCAGTTGAATCAAGTGATTGTTATACCCAGACATTTTGAGTATATGCTCACTGACAGAACTATTCTCCTCCATCTCGCAGCTGTAGAACTTATTGGAGACTTCATATCTCTCAATCCGGGCATTTGCTCGAAATATTAACTTCAACTCCTGGAACATCTCATATGCTCCATGACGTTCAAAACGTCGTTGAAGTCCTGGTTCTAAGCCGTAAAGCATGGCACATTGAACTATCGAGTAGTCATCAGCTTTCTTTTGTCAGACGTTCATAACATCTAGCGTTGCTCCTGCAGCGGGTTTGGCACCTAGCGGTGCTTCCAGGACGTAATTCTTCTGTGCAGCAATGAGGATAATCCTCAAGTTACGGACCCAGTCCGTGTAATTGCTACCATCATCTTTCAACTTTGCTTTCTCAAGGAACGCATTGAAATTCAACGGAACAACAGCACGGGCCATCTATCTACAACAACATAGACATGCAAAATACTATCAGGTACTAAGTTCATGATAAATTAAAGTTCAATTAATCATATTACTTAAGAACTCACACTTAGACAGACATCCCTCTAATCATCTAAGTGATCACATGATCCATATCAACTAAACCATGTCCGATCATCACGTGAGATGGAGTAGTTTTCAATGGTGAACATCACTATGTTGATCATATCTACTACATCATTCACGCTCGACCTTTCGGTCTCAGTGTTCCGAGGCCATATCCTCATATGCTAGGCTCGTCAAGTTTAACCCGAGTATTCTGCGTGTGCAAAACTGGCTTGCACCCGTTGTATGTGAACGTAGAGCTTATCACACCCGATCATCACGTGGTGTCTCGGCACGACGAACTTTCGCAACGGTGCATACTCAGGGAGAACACTTATACCTTGAAATTTAGTGAGAGATCATCTTATAATGCTACCGTCGATCTAAGCAAAATAAGATGCATAAAAGATAAACATCACATGCAATCAATATAAGTGATATGATATGGCCATCATCATCTTGTGCCTTTGATCTCCATCTCCAAAGCACCGTCATGATCACCATCGTCACCGGCGCGACAACTTGATCTCCATCGTAGCATCGTTGTCGTCTTGCCAACTATTGCTTCTACGACTATCGCTACCTCTTAGTGATAAAGTAAAGCAATTACATGGCGATTGCATTTCATAAAATAAAGCGACAACCATATGGATCCTGCCAGTTGCCGATAACTCGGTTACAAAACATGATCATCTCATACAATAAAATTTAGCATCATGTCTTGACCATATCACATCACAACATGCCCTGCAAAAACAAGTTGTCTTACGTGGCTGCTACGGGCTGAGCAAGAACCATTCTTACCTACGCATCAAAACCACAACGATATTTCGTCAAGTATGTGTTGTTTTAACCTTCACAAGGACCGGGCGTAGCCACACTCGATTCAACTAAAGTTGGAGAAACTGACACCCGCCAGCCACCTGTGTGCAAAGCACGTCGGTAGAACCAGTCTCGCGTAAGCATACGCGTAATGTCAGTCTGGGCCGCTTCATCCAACAATACCGCCGAATCAAAGTATGACATGCTGGTAAGCAGTATGACTTGTATTGCCCACAACTCACATGTGTTCTACTCGTGCATATAACATCTACACATAAACCTGGCTCGGATGCCACTGTTGGTGAACGTAGTAATTTCAAAAAAATTCCTACGCACACGCAAGATCATGGTGATGCATAGCAACGAGAGGGGAGAGTGTCATCCACGTACCCTCGTAGACCGTAAGGGGAAGCGTTATGAGAACGCGGTTGATGTAGTCATACGTCTTCACGATCCGATCGATCCAAGTACCGAACGCACGGCACCTCCGAGTTCAACACACGTTCAGCTCGATGATGTCCCACAAACTCCGATCCAACAGAGCTTGGTGGGAGAGTTCCGTCAGCATGACGGCGTGATGACGGTGATGATGTTACTACCGACTCAGGGCTTCGCCTAAGCATCGCTACGATATGATCGAGGTGGATTATGGTGGAGGGGGGCACCGCACACAGCTTGGAACAATCAACTTGTGTGTCTTTGGGTGCCCCCCCCCCCGCCCCCGTATATAAAGGAGCAACGGGGGAGGCCGGCCGGCCTTGGTGCGCCCCAAGGAGAGGAGGAATCCTCCTCCTAGTAGGAGTAGGATTCATCCTTTCCTAGTCCTACTAGGAAGGGGAAAGGGGGAAGGAAAGAGAGGGAGGGGAGAGGGAAAGAGGGGCCGCGTCCCCCTCCCCTAGTCCAATTCGGACTCCTCATGGGAGGGGGGGCGCCACCTCCTGGGCTGCTGCCCTCTCTCTCCCCTCAGGCCCACTAAGGCCCAATACTTCCCCAGGGGGTTCCGGTAACCCCTCCGGCACTCCGGTTTTCTCCGAAACCATCCGGAACACTTCCTGTTGGGGATATTACCACTGGGCGTAAACCGGCCAGGAGAGGCCGGGTTAACTTCATAAGTAGTTCATCTGTATCTGAAGCCCATGAAGACAGACGGTGATGCTTCATGAAGGCCCAGGGCCCAAAGCCGGTTTAAGGCCTGTAGACACAAACCGGCATTGATATGTAAACTTGTGTTGTAAGATAGAAGTAGCAGAGACCGATCCGGACACGATTATGAGCTGGCCTCGGAGTCTGTAAACCGACGGGCGTCAACCCATGTATATAAGGGGACGACCCGGTGGCGGTTCAAGGACAACAGACAACAACTCGAGACTCAGGCAAAGCGTATTTGCTCCCTGGTCATCGAAACCCCATCAATTCCATCACAACTAGATGTAGGCTTTTACCTTCATCGTAAGGGACGAACTAGTATAAAACTCTCTTGCGTCCCTTGTCCGCTTTAACCCTTTTAAGCTAACCCGTAGCGATGGCTCCACGACTAAGTCCTTTCTCTAGGACATCTGCCGTGACAAAACCATGACAGTTGGCGCCTACCGTGGGGCTATCGCACGATGGTTTCAAGTTCTTGGAGGGCAACTTCGAAGGACTCAAGGGTGACGCTGTGGGCTGGATGACCAAGAGTCGTCGCGGCAAGCTCTACATCGACGATGCAGGCTGGGGCCCCGAGGCCGGCTCAATCGAGTATGGTTACCGGGTCCCCTTTGGTGGCATACACGTTTTCATTGGCAAGATCGGCGAACTCGGCCCTGAGCCGGACATCTGCACCAACCTCATCGAAACGGCTCAGCGTGCGAGATCTGCCTGGGTCAAGCCTGTCATGAAGCGTGCCTTTGTGGGAGTTATCCATGGAGGGGAATCTGAGGATAGATCGGAATCTGGTGGTGAGACCGTCGTTTATTCCGGCGACGAGTCATCGACTGGAGAGACCGAGTCGTTATATCAGTTACAAGATGGCCGGATTGGGGGATGTTCCGATGGCGATAGTATTCCGGGCCCCTTTGATCTGCCAAACCGGGTGGCGATCTTCATGCCGGCACGCAACCAGCGCTCCACTCTTCAACCGCAGCGGCGATGATTTCCAGATCAGCAGCGCCGGCAGCGGCTAGGGAAGGAGGCCCTATGCGACCGCCAGCTCAGGTTCTATCTGATTTATTTGACGCGTTGGCAACACAGATGGCGGAGGTTAACCCGGCGGATCAGGATGCACACAATACGGAAATCGCAAAAGTAAAAGATCAGATCACCCAGGCCAAAATCGACTTAGCAGCTGAGGATACCGGGATAGCCACGGAGCGGGCCGCTTTGGATGCATAAGCTTACCGGATTATGCTGGATCAGAGTGCGTCGAACGAAGTCCTAAAGAGGAGGCATCGATCTCGCTTGCCACCGGTTTATGACGCTAGAAATCTCTTTAACACCCCAGGAGCAGGGACCAGTAATCCGCCGGTGGTAAACCGGGCGGAGGCACCGGGGGCAGGGGCGCCGGTTCAGCCACGTTTGGCGGATCCGCCTCGTCAGAACAACATTGTGGCACCACATGTCCCCACGCCACCGGGTCATTATTCTAGCCCGATGGACAACATTGTCGCTGCCGCTTCATGGCTGGCGGCCATCCCGATCGAAGGCGATTCTCCAGCAGCGGTCGAGACGCGTCGGGTTAAGGAGCTTCTTCAGATAGACTTGGTTCAACAGGAGGCTTATTCATATAGTCGCAATCGGATTCATTCCACTCCCCGTCCAAGCCGGAGTTACAGCAGGCGTATGGATGGACCGGCAGTATCAAGCAATGCGCGGAACCGTGATCCGCCCCGTGGCCATAACCCGGCGGGTGGTGTTGGTGATGCTCAGGAGGTGGTGGACCGGGCTCGGGCACGCAGAGAGGCCGAGTTAGCGGCGCAGCATGAAGCCCGTCAGCTTATTCCGGTTCGTCCAACCACATCGGTGGAACCAGGAGTTACCTCTAGTTCCTTGGGAGTGCCATGTCTTGTCCCAGCGTTGCGCAATGTGCGCCTGCCCAAGGATTTCAAGGGCCCGCGCAAGGTGCCGAATTACACCGCCGATTTATCCCCTGAAACATGGGTCGAAAGCTATGAGATGGCCACGGAGATGCTGGACGTGGATGATGCGGCATGTGCGAAGTACTTCACCATGATGCTAGAAGGAACGGCCCGCACTTGGCTAAAGAGTTTACCGGCTAATTCTATCAGGTCATGGGCCGAGTTGAGAGCCCGGTTTATTCAGAATTTCAAGGATACATGCAAGCAGCCTATGTCAATCATGGACTTAGCTGCCTGTGTCCAGGAGGAAGGAGAGTCAACAACCCATTGGGTCCGCCGGGTTTCGGAGATTTTGCATTCATCGGACCGCATCAACGCTGACACCGCAGTTTTAACATTGGAAGGCAATTGCCGGTTTGAACCCCTGAAGTTGAAGTTGGGACGGCTCAAACGTCATTGTAATGACATGGGAACCCTCATGGCTGCACTGGTGAAGTATGCCGACTCTGATAGTACCAAGGATCCCAAGTCTGATGATGATAAGACAGGGAAGGGAAAGAAGAGCGGCAATGCCAAGGGGCAGCACCCCAACCCGGCGGGTCATGGAAACGGCGGCAAGCGTAAAGCAGACCATGGTTTAGACTTTGTGGCTAACACTAATACACACGACAAGGGCCAGCGGCATAAGGGTAAACCGCCCCGGCGCAGTGGAATGCCAAATCCTAATCCGGACCGTTTGTCGTATCTGTTGAACCAGCCCTGTCCAAAGCATGGGACGAAGGAGGAACCGTCCACACACCTCTGGAAAGATTGTTACATCATGCAAGAGTTCAAAAATTCTGATTCTTTCCGGTATGATCATGGATCAGGAGGCGGTTCGGGCTCTGGCTCTCACGGGCCGGGTTATGGCGGAGGAAATTCCAGTTCAGGATTCCATAGCAATCAGGGTGGATATAACAATCAAAGTAATCAGGGCAATCAGCAGCAGCAGTCGGGTTACCAGAGCAACCCAAAGTAGTTGAATAGCGGAGAGTATCATGTCTTCACCACTAGCTTGGACAAGCGTGATCAGAAGCTTCATAAAAGGGTGGTGAATGCCGTTGAACCGGTCGTGCCCCGTTATTTGCGCTGGTCCGAGCAGCCGATTGTGTGGAGTAGAGAAGATCATCCACCCCGGGTTGACAATCCGGGTCATCTGGCTCTGGTGGTGGCACCTCAGGTGGGAGGTTATAAGTTCACTAAGGTACTCATGGATGGAGGGGGTAGCATCAATATCCCTTATTATGAAACTTTCCGTCGCATGGGGTTAACAGATAAAAATCTTAAGCCGTCCAATACGGTGTTCCATGGTGTGGTGCCTGGTAAGTCGGCATATCCTGCTGGTAAGATAGCTCTGGAGGTGGCTTTTGGAGATGAGCATGACTCAAGATCAGAAACCTTGACCTTTGAAGTGGTGAAAATCAGCAGCCCGTATCATGCCCTATTTGGACGGCCAGCTTATGCTAAGTTTATGGCACGGCCTTGTTATGTCTATCTGCAGCTCAAGATGCCGGGTCACAAGGGAACTATAACCGTGCATGGGAGCCGCAAGATTGCTCTGGAGTGTGAAGAAGGTGATGCGGCTTTGCTGAGTCGGTTTGTGCAACAGAAGAGTTGAAGTTTTACAAGGACAATGTTGATCCGGCAGATATGACTTCGTTGAAGAAACCAACTACAGAGCATGATCCGGCCCTGAAGTTTAAATCGGCTGATGAGACTAAGCTTGTTGACTTCGTACCTGGCAATTCGTCCAAGCAGTTCAGCATTAGCACTAACTTAGATCCGAAATAGGAAGGCGCGCTCATCGAGTTCATCCGTGAGAATTGGGACATCTTTGCATGGAAGCCTTCTGACATGCTAGGTGTGCCAAGAGAACTCGCTGAGCACACTCTCAATGTTGATCCTAAGTATAAACCGGTCAAGCAGTTTCTCCGCCGGTTCAATGAAGAAAGACGCAAAGCTATTGGAGAAGAAGTAGCCAGGCTCTTGGCGGCTGGATTTATCGTTGAAGTATTCCATCCTGAGTGGTTGGCTAATCCAGTGCTGGTCCTTAAGAAGAATGGCACTTGGCGTATGTGTGTGGACTACACAGATCTCAACAAAGCTTGTCCAGCAGATCCTTTTGCCCTTCCCCGTATTGATCAAATTATTGATGCTACGGCGGGTTGCGAGCGTTTAAGCTTTTTGGATGCATACTCTGGTTATCATCAGATCAAAATGGCAGTTAGGACCAGGAGAAGATAGCATTCATAACTCCCTTTGGATCCTTCTACTATGTGTCCATGCCCTTTGGGCTAAAGAGTGCCCAGGCGACTTATCAAAGGTGTGTGCAGAATTGTCTGCATAAACAGATCGGCCGCAATGTTAACGCCTATGTGGATGATATTGTGGTAAAATCAAGGAAGAAGGAAACATTGATTGATGACTTGAAGGAAACCTTTGATAACCTGCGGGTTTATAAAATGATGCTTAATTCGGCCAAGTGTGTCTTTGGTGTACCTGCAGGCAAACTCTTGGGATTTTTGGTGTCTAACAAGGGCATTGAAGCTAATCCGGAAAAGATCAAAGCCATCACCTCCTTGACTAAACCGAAGTGTATCAATGATGTTCAACGCCTGGCAGGCCGGATTGCCGCGTTGAGCCGGTTTGTCAGTCGCCTTGGCGAGAAGGCCATCCCTTTGTATCAGATGCTGAAGAAAACGGATAACTTCGTCTGGAGTGACACCGCTAATGAAGCATTTGAGGATTTAAAGCGGCAGCTAGCTAATCCGCCGATTCTCGCTGCTCCGGTTGACAAAGAACCATTGTTGCTATATGTGGCAGCTAACGCTCGGGTTGTTAGTGTGGCTATTGTGGTGGAGCGCAAAGAGGTAGGAAAGGAATATCCGGTTCAGCGACCGGTTTACTATATCAGTGAGGTACTCATTGAGTCCAAGCAGAGGTACCCGCATTGGCAAAAATTGGTGTATGGGGTTTTCATGGCAAGCCGGAAGCTTAAGCAGTATTTCCAAGGTCATCCCATCACGGTGGTCAGCTCTGCTGCTTTGGGAGATATAATCTAGAACAGGGAAGCAACCGGCCGGATTGCTAAGTGGGCTATCGACCTCGGGCCTCACGGGTTGAAATACATGCCCCGAACGGCAATCAAATCTCAGGCACTTGTGGATTTCATCAATGATTGGACAGAGTTACAAGCGCCAGAAGAGAAGCTGGATCGTACTTATTGGACTATTTATTTTGATGGGTCCAGGCAATTGGAGGGCTCGGGGGCTGGAGTCGTATTAACTTCCCCACGAGGTGATAAGTTTTGTTATGTTCTCCGTTTAATGTTCCCTTGCACTAACAATGCAGCTGAATATGAGGCTTTACTCCATGGTCTTCGGATGGCTAAGGAGATGAATCTCAGCCGAGTTAAGTGCTTCGGTGACTCGGATCTGGTGGCTCAACAAGTGTCCGGCACTTGGGATTCCAAGGACTCACTAATGGCAGCATATCGTCGTGAGGTGGACATTGTTGCGGGTCACTTTAAAGGTTATCAGGTGGATCATGTGGACGGGCGAAAGAATGAAGCGGAAGACGCTTCAAGCCGCCTGGGTTCCCAACGTAAACCGGTTCCACCTAATATCTTCCTGGATGTTTTGCATAATCTGTCCGTCAAGCTCCCTGGTGAAGAGGATTTGGTTGTTCCTGATCCGGAGGCTCAGTTGGTGGCGGCTCTTCATGTTATCCCGGATTGGACGGTTCCATATCTAGCGTATATAAACCGGGGCGAGTTACCAGAGGATGAAACTTTGGCCAGGCAGATAAACCCGGCGGTCCAAGTCCATGACTGTTATCAATGGAGAACATCATTGCAGTGTGACAGGGGTGTTTCAACGCTGTGTGTCTCCTGAGGAAGGCCGTGAAATTTTGCGTGAGATCCATGAAGGAGATTGTGGTCACCACGCCGGTTCAAAATCTTTGGTGGCCAAGGCGTTCCGTCACAGTTTCTATTGGTTGACAGCTCATGCTGATGCCGAGGACTTGGTCAAAAGATGTGATGGTTGTCAGAAATTCTCCAGGTGCGCTCATGTACCAGCTCAAGAATTGAGGATGATTCCAGTCACCTGGCCATTTGCAACTTGGGGGCTAGATATGGTTGGGCCTTTCAAGAGGTCCAAGGACAAGAAGACCCACCTTTTGGTGGCGGTTGATAAGTTCATAAAATGGGTAGAGGCAGAGCCAGTTGGTAAGTGTGACGCGGCCACGGCGGTTCAATTCATCAAAAAGGTGATCTTCCGGTTTGGTTTTCCACACAGCATTATAACAGATAATGGTACCAATCTGTCAAAGGGTGCCATGAAGGAGTTCTGTCAATGTGAGCACATCCGGCTTGACGTATCATCAGTGGCTCACCCCCATTCCAATGGTCAAGCAGAGAGGGCCAATCAAGAGATCTTGAGAGGCATCAAACCCCGGCTTATGGTTCCTTTGCAACGAACGCCGGGTTGTTCGGTTGAGGAGCTACCTTCAGTGTTATGGAGCATAATACCACACCCAATAGATCGACAGGATACACACCGTTCTTCATGGTTTATGGAGCGGAAGCGGTTCTTCCTAGTGACATCCGTCATGACTCACCTCGTGTAGTGGCATACGTTGACGCTGACAACGAGAAGGCACGGCAGGAAGCTCTTGACCTGTTAGATGAGGAGCGTGACATGGCAGCAGCCCGTTCGGCGATTTATCAGCAAGATCTGCGTCGTTATCATAGCCGTCGGGTTAGAACCAGAACCTTTCGAGAAGGAGATTTGGTGCTTCGACTCATCCAGGATCAGACAGATATGCACAAGCTATCCCCCCCCTTGGGAAGGACCTTTTGTGGTCAGCAAGAATCTGCACAACGGGTCATACTACCTAATCAATGTTCGAGAGCGCAAAGACTCACGTAAATCGGAGGAGGAGACCAACCAGCCGTGGAATATTGCTCATCTTCGGCCCTACTATACTTGAGCTATAGGCTCTGCTTATGTACATATTATGACATTGTATATATTATGATCAATATAATAAACCGGAACCTCAGCTAAAGCGGGGTATTTGTTGTTTTCTTACATCATGTGTGGTTACATGGAGCTTACAAAGCGGCGTCCGGTTTACCCCTTGATTCAGCTTCTCAAAGCTTGATATTAGATCACTTGGGAGCTTGGTCGTATCCGAACCATAGCTACACCTCTTGATCGGCGCAATGCCACAGCATCACTTGGGGGCTTGGTCGTATCCGAACCATAGCTACGCCTCTTGATCGGCGTAATGCCACAGCATCACTTGGGGGCTTGGTCGAACCCGAACCATAGCTACGCCTCTTGATCGGCGTAATGCCACAGCATCACTTGGGGGCTTGGTCGAACCCGAACCATAGCAACACCTCTTGATCGGTGTAATGCCACAGCATCACTTGGGGGCTTGGTCGAACCCGAACCATAGCAACACCTCTTGATCAAATTTGGGGCCTGGCAGTCCGTGAAAAGCCTCGACTACAATGGTTTTATTTGCCTTTTGCTAAGTTTCTTTTTCTTTTGCTAAGATTTGTGATGTTTTCAAACCGGTGTTTATCAACCCAGTTAGGCTGTCAACTACAAGTTGTCAGTACATGACCAAGTTATAATCCGGAGACTATCAGCCCAGTCTGGTTTTGACTCATAGTCACCAGTATGGAATAAACCGGTGTTTATCACAACCCGGAACGGTTTTATTGTAAACCGGCATTATATAACAGGAGATACTTTTACTCCGGATTAGGGTTATTACCCTCATTACAAGGTTGGTCAGCCAACACTATGCCTAAAGGTCACAGGTATCATATATTTCCATATTTGGTTATCTTTTACAACCTTGGTCATATATATAGTTGGGTATCATGACCCGCCCGGTGGTAAACCGCCAGGGCGCTTTAAGCTTCTTATCTGTAGGAACAGCTTGAATAAATAGCTATGGATTATGAACATCATATCTCAAGCATGGCGGATTAACACGCATCAGTTGCAGATAAATATGCATGAAGGCATAACAGACCAAGTGTTTTAACTAGCCTATTACAAGGTGTTTCAGTGCCCAAAGGAATAATTGTTTCTCAATAAACATTGCAGTATGGAAGATTAAACCGGCCCCCAGGTTATGATCGCTGAGCAGCTTGACCTGACGGCTGAAGATCATCTTGCACCGATTCATCTTCTTCGTCTCTACCCAGCGGCTGGAAGTCAACAGTTGTCCAGTTGATCCCAGTTAAAGCTTGGAACACAGCTTTGTCGCTTATAAGGGTGGACGGTTCAATATCATGGGCATAAATGTGCTTACGGATTGGAGGGATCAGGTTTTGAGCCTCGGGAGTTGGTGCAGCAACCCGCTTGTTATTGGTATCATAGCTCGCCTGGTAAAATGAAAGATCAGCCTCTTCAGCAAGTTGACAAACCAGTGGACGTACTTCCCGGTTTATGGCGCGGAGATCATCAGTGTCAAACTCTGATCCGTCTTCTTTTAAGCTTGGGTAGCCTTTAGCCACGTCCGTCGGATCAAGATCAGGCGCCCATGCTTTTGCCCGGGTTAGTGTGGTCAGAGCGCCAGCCCTTGCAGCAGACCTCTTCAGCTCTTCTATCCGGGCAGGCAGCATATATAGCCTGTCTAAGGTATCCTTGATCAACGTCGGGGGCGGCTTATTGTGAGAAGCGGTGCAGATAATTCGTTGAGCGCCGATATACAGTTGTTCTATCAGCGTGTAGGCAGCCTTCAGCTTCTTCTGGACATCGGAGCCCAGATGACTAATGCGAGTTCCTACATCATTGCAAACATCAGTAAACCGGCAACGCATGGGAAGATATATTAACAGTATTAAGGAAAAGATGCTTACCAAACACAGCAGCGGTCATCGCATGTACTTGCCGCTTTACCCCAGTTAGCTCGTCTACCACCGGTTTGAGAGCTGCTTCTACGTCTTCAGCTCTTTTCCGCAAAGCGGATTTCTCTGTGTTCCAATCCGCTCGCTCCTTGGCAAAGCTCTCCTTTAGCTTTTCCATAGCGGCTAAGGCGCTCGTCAGCTCATCTTTTGCTTTGGAAGTTTCGGCCTGTTGGGACTTGATGTTCTTTTGCAGATCAGCGGTTTGGCTTTCCTTCTTGCTCAGTTCAGCCTATAAAGAGACAGATACATAGTGAGTTGACAGTACATATTTGAAGTACCAAGCACATAACAAGTTATCCCCTTGATACTTGGGGGCTAATGTGGGTTTGCTCAAAAACTGTTGGTATGGGAATTTTTCTATAGTCCAGGTTCATCTTTATAAAGTTAAACCGACCCTTGGGGGCTATACCGGCGAAAGAGCAGTATGGCAAATTTTCAGGAACCGGTTCATCTTTAAAAGGTAATCCGGTCCCTGGAGGCTAAATATGCAAAGTTAAGTTATGACAAAAGTCCCGGTTTAGATTGGTATCATAAACCGTCACTTGGGGGCTACTAGGAGTTGATAAACTGCAATTGGACAAAAGAGAAAAATAGTGGTTACCTCATATCGCTCCTTCATCAAGTTTACCAAACTAGCTTCATAGTCACGGCTGGTATACAGACGGTTCAAGAAGCCAGAGTGAATATCTTGAGCATTGAGATGAGCGTAGCTTGATAAATCAACATTCCATTTGCCTTTGCTGATAGCAGAGAGATCATCCTTGCAGTATGCTTTGACAAAGCTACAGGATTGCCAGGAGTGGTGTGGCCAGTACCAGTAATCATAACGTCATCATCTTGTTCATCAGCAGCCTTCACCGGAGTTGGCGGTTTATCAGTGTCCTTAGCTGGACTGACCGGTTTGTCATCAGTTCGGATAGGGATGTTTGGCCGATCTGCATGGCTTGTAGTGTCAATTTGCACTTGTTCAGCAAGGAAATCATGGTCTTGAAGCGGCGGATCGTGAAGCATGGCGTCAGCATCGGTTTCTTCCAGATCTGGAGTTGTCTCCGGTTCAGCAGGTACATTATCATCAGCCGGTTTGTTTAACCGAGTTTTCTTGCTGGGTCTTGGCTTGGCGCTGAGAAAAGATAGACATAAGGATCAAGTACAGTATGTAAAGATAACACATCAAGAATAAAGACATGTCCATAGCTCACCCAGGAACTGTTTTGAGGGGTGGAAGCTGTGTGGTCGATGACTCGCCAGAGGATGAGTGAGAAGTACCCTAATAATTTGAATCAGACGGGTTAAGAGGCTGGCAAAAACAACCTGCTTTTGGGCATGAAGTATCATTGGGATAAGAGACCTCTGATCGGCGTTTCTGAACCGGACTGTTCGGTAAACCGGCGGAGGTAACTACCTGGCCGTTGTGTCGGGTTGTACGGCGAGCTTCGTGCTGCTGCGTCTTCAAAAGAAAGTTTGGGTCCAAGTAAGCAAGAGGGTGAGAAAATTTTACTTTCCGGTTTGCTTGACGGATTTTTGATGTTGGCAGAGGATCTGAATCGGAGGAAAGAATGGTTACCTCTACGTCCTCAGCGTGACTGCCTTCAGCGTCGTCCTGGTAATAATCATCGTCAATGAGATGTACGAAAAATGAACCAAGAGAGTCAAGTTCTACCTCTGGTTCCGGATTACGCACATTGTCATCAACTGGTAGATCGGAGGATGCGGTGGTCCTTCTTTTGGCAGGTTTCTTAACAACCTTGGTCTTTGGACGAACTGGCTTGACCGGTTTGTCTTGCGGCTTCGCCGGTTTGTCTTGTGATGGTTTCTTGTTCCAGAACGGATCATCACCCTGTCAGAAAATAATCACACTTTCAGAGAATATTTGGACAGAAGCAAATTCAGATACAAATGATTATATGATTCTTACAGCTGGTGGTTTGTTGAAGGTGCAGAAAGGGAGTAGTCCGGTTTGGGCACAGACGGTCTCCGGTTCGTTCAGTATTTTCTTTACAGCCTCAGTGACTTCTTTGTCTGTAAGTTGAATGTCAATGTGTCGCTGAGCATCCTTCAAACTCCCCGTGTACTCACACATCAAACCGGGGCGTCGGCTTAAGGGCAGAATGCTCCAGCTTATCCAGTAACGAGCAAGATCAATTCCTGTCAAACCGTTCGCCATGAAGGCTCTAAGCTTTGATAATTGGGGAGCATAGTTGGCCCATTCTCTTGCTGTCAACCTCTGAGGAAAAGGATGTGTGTTGCTGAGGCATTCAGGGCAGTAACTCAGCAAAGGATTTTCATCCGATGGAGATGTATCCATGTAGTAAAACCAAGTCTGGTTCCACTCTTTGGGGTGACTGTGGAGTTTGGGATGAGGGAAGGTAACTTCCTTCCTTTTCTGAACCGCCATTCCGCCCAGTTCCGTATTAGGTCCATCTGAGAACTCTGTGCGACGGTTTAAGTGAAAGAAGTCCGGAAACAGTTTGACTGAAGGTTCCTCTTGCAGATAAACCTCACAAAAGAATTGGAAGTGGCAGATGTTGGTTACAGAGTTAGGACCAATGTCTTGAGGGCGCAGTTGAAAACTAGCCAGTACATCCCGGAAAAATTTTGAACCAGGAGGGCTAAAACCTCGTCCGAGATGATCAGCGAACACGACTACCTCTCCATCCTTGGGTGTAGGAGGATTTTCCGGGCCAGGGACCCTCCAGTGGATGACATCTTTCTTGGCTAAAGCACCCGTTTTAACAAGGTTGTTTAACTGCTCCTCGGTTACTCGAGAGGGAGACCAATTGCACTCATAGACTTGCTTAGCCATGACAAGGAAAATCTGAAACATGATTATTACTGGTTTAAGATTTACAGTGGACAACTATACAGCGGTATGAGGATACAAGCATATTGGTAAACCGGGTTTTGGTTATTCGTAAACCGGAGTCTGACAATGGAATGGTGTAATGCATTGACGGTTCAACAGGGGACTAATGGTATCTACCGGGTCATCATTTTTCTGTGAAGTTAAACCGGCCAATCTGGTATTCAAAGTGTGTAAGTGAAGGAAGAAACAAGTTTCGCATCTTGCTATGGTAATTTCAGATCTACCGTGCGTAGGAAAAACAAAATATATTCTGACCCAAATTCCAGCGTACTAAAAGTTCACCAAGTTGAGATGAGTTGGATATCAAACAGGTGCTGAAACTACTACCACGCGAGATCTATGTGGTTTTTGGATCTAATCCATGGATATAAATAAGGAAAAAGAAGGGCGGCGACAAACACTGATGAACGACAGCAACCCTAAGTGCATATCTATGGTAAGAGAAAGGGGAGACTTACGGAGGCTGTTGAGCAGCGGCGGCGCGCGGAGGAGCTCTGGTACGTTCAGGTCAATGCAACGGCCAAGGTTGGTGCAGCAGTTGAAGGTTGACGGCGGCGGCCGAGGTCGAAGGGTCGGGCGTCGCGAGGATGACGATGAAGCGAAGAGGCACGAGGGGGAAATGGAAAGACCCCCTGGCCCTATTTCTAAGGGAGATAAACGACACACGCGAAAATCGAGGAGCCGAATTTTTGGATATGAGGCGATGCTGTCGCCTCGATTGTCGGAGGCTTGTTAAATAACAGGTGACATCATGGCGGTTTACCATGATCCTAGAAGATGATGTCATGGCGGTCTACAAGATTGTGTGAAGATGTTGAAGAAGAAATTTTCTTAAGTATTGAGGATTAACATGAAACAGTTCAAATCAATCTGGGGCCTAATGTTGGGGATATTACCACTGGGCGTAAACTGGACAGGAGAGGCCGGGTTAACTTCATAAGTAGTTCATCTGTATCTGAAGCCCATGAAGACAGACGGTGACGCTTCATGAAGGCCCAGGGCCCAAAGCCGGTTTATGACCTGTAGACACAAACCGGCATTGATATGTAAACTTGTGTTGTAAGATAGAAGTAGCAGAGACCGAGCCGGACACGATTATGAGCCGGTCTCGGAGTCTGTAAACCAACGGGCGTCAACCCATGTATATAAGGGGACGACCCGGCGGCGGTTCAGGGACAACAGACAACAACTCGAGACTCAGGCAAAGCGTATTTGCTCCCTGGTCATCGAAACCCCATCAATTCCATCACAACTA
This sequence comes from Aegilops tauschii subsp. strangulata, assembly GCF_002575655.3. Classification (NCBI taxonomy): domain Eukaryota; kingdom Viridiplantae; phylum Streptophyta; class Magnoliopsida; order Poales; family Poaceae; genus Aegilops; species Aegilops tauschii. Next base: position 275,630,651 of record NC_053038.3, on the reverse strand, counting down.
GACGTAGGCTTTTACCTTCATCGTAAGGGGCCGAACTAGTATAAAACTCTCTTGCGTCCCTTGTCCGCTTTAACCCCTTTTAAGCTAACCCGTAGCGATGGCTCCACGACTAAGTCCTTTCTCTAGGACATCTGCCGTGACAAAACCACGACACTTCCGGTGTACGAATATAGCTGTCCAATATATTAATCTTTATGTCTCGACCATTTCGAGACTCCTCGTCATGTCCGTGATCATATCCGGGACTCCGAACTAACTTCGGTACATCAAAACACAAAAACTCATATTACCGATCGTCACCGAACGTTAAGCGTGCGGACCCTATGGGTTCGAGAACTATGTAGACATGACCGAGACTCGTTTCCGGTCAATAACCAATAGCGGAACCTGGATGCTCATATTGGCTCCTACATATTCTACGAAGATCTTTATCGGTCAAACCGCATAACAACATACGTTGTTGCCTTTGTCATCGGTATGTTACTTGCCCGAGATTCGATCGTCGCTATCTCAATACCTAGTTCAATCTCGTTACCGGCAAGTCTCTTTACTCATTCCGTAATACATCATCCCGCAACTAACTCATTAGTTGCATTGCTTGCAAGGCTTATAGTGATGTGCATTACCGAGAGGGCCCAGAGATACCTCTCCGACAATCGGAGTGACAAATCCTAATCTCGATATATGCCAACCCAACAAGTACCTTCGGAGACACCTGTAGAGCACCTTTATAATCACCCAGTTACGTTGTGACGTTTGGTAGCACACAAAGTGTTCCTCCGGTATTCGGGAGTTGCATAATCTCATAGTCATAGGAACATGTATAAGTCATGAAGAAAGCAATAGCAATATACTAAACGATCAAATGCTAAGCTAACGGAATGGGTCAAGTCAATCACATCATTCTCTAATGATGTGATCCCGTTAATCAAATGACAACTCATGTCTATGGCTAGGAAACTTAACCATCTTTGATTCAACGAGCTAGTCAAGTAGAGGCATACTAGTGACACTTAGTTTGTCTATATATTCACACATGTACTAAGTTTCCGGTTAATACAATTCTAGCATGAATAATAAACATTTATCATGATATAAGGAAATATAAATAACAACTTTATTATTGCCTCTAGGGCATATTTCCTTCAGGAAGGCCCTTACCGGGTAGTTCGAGTCACCACACCTGGCGCAGTCCGTCTGGAGACCAGAGATGGCATTCAATTGCAAAACTCATGGAATATTGAGCATCTCCGCAAGTTCTACCCATAAGGCGCGACTGTCGGGCCCTACCCGGCAGCCACCCTTTTGTACAGGCCATGCCTCAGTTGCATGTAACTCGTTGTAGCCAGGCGCAGACACTGAGCAATAGAGAAATGAATGAAGCATTGGGAGGCCCGACAAGTTGCGTGCATGCATAAGCATATCCTCGGCATTGCATAATCATACCATATGCATTGCATAAGCATTTCATGAGCGTTGCATATGCATATAGATAAGATCGCATCTTGCATCATTTCCATCTTCATAAAACTGCAGGTTCCTGCCATGAGCTTGGCCTCTACAGGAAGCTGGAAAGATGAACTAACGATGCGGTCTCCGACAAGCCAAACAGATAAGTTCTATCTCTTGTCCATATGTGTTCTGTAAGCAAGTACTTGTGCATAAGAAAGCCTAGCCACTTTTTTGAAACTTAGGTGTTCCATCCCCTGACAGGAATGTTGCTTCGGTCAGGATGGTCGCAGTGGCCTTTGGTAGAAAAAGATTGGTGGGGGGCTGGTCCCTCATCACAATTTTTGCCCCGTAGGCTTAGTCCCTGGCAGCAAAATAGAGGGTACTGGCAAGATAGCCTACTGGGGGAAACTCGTTTATTTAAAAACATTCCACCTCTGCATGGACATATAATTGCACGAGTCCCCGGCAAGGTTCATCTTTTTCATTAATATGCTGATCAAACAAGTACAAACCTTACAGGACACAAACATGGACTCGAGAGATTACGTTATTTGAACTAAAGTTTGGCAAGTGCCTACGAATTTAAGATTGATAAAAGATAAGTGCCCCGTAATGCCCTTTCTTGTCCCTCTCCTCCTAGGCACGGCGGTAGAAGGCGAAGGGGCAAAAGGAGCACCTGGGCAGAAGCCCAGCCTGACCCCATCGGGCTCTAGGAGAGGTAGCCTGGCGTGGACGGGAGGACACCGGCGAACGCGTCGATGGAGAGCATGGCGGAGGCGACCCGTCAACTGCCACCACCAGGGCTAGTAGGACGCGGCAGGGCTAACGGAGATGCCGCCCGTGAGGAAGCCTGCCGGGGTCCAGCTGGAAGGCTGCTGGAGGAAGTCGAGAAGCACCATCCCCTCCTCTGCATCCAACTCCCCGGCAAATCACCTTGCTGGGAAGGAGATGCTGGTGCAGATGATGGTGTTGCCGCCTGATGAAGATGGTGCGGGCGACGCTCAGCCGGAGTCAGAGTCGTCACCCTCCCGGTCGCTGCTGTCGTCATCGTCGTCACTGTCCTCCTCGTTGCTTTCGCTCGAGGAGGAGCTTTCGTCGTCGGTCGAGCTCTCCGCGCAGCACCCTAAGCAAGCTCCTAAGAGCCCAAAAATCTTGATGGGGAGCAGGCCGCTCTCCATTAATTTAAACAGGAGAACGTGCCCCTCTGACAAGCTATGGGCACGAGCAAAGGTCTTCCAGCGGCGGCAGAGGTACATCACATGAGGAGCGGGGAAGTCAACATCCACCTACGTGCCACCATTCCCACAGCCCCTCATGTGCAACCTTAGTGCGCTCAGTTGTTCGAACTCCACTATTCGTGCAAATGGAGTGGGGACACGGAGATGGCTGCACGGAGGCTTGTACAGACTGATGACGAACTCCCGGGGCTGATCTCCGACGTGGCCTTCCATCGGGGGAGGAGCCTCCGGTGGGGGCACGGCCAGAGCATCGCCCCTTCCTCCTCTTCCCTGAGAGCCACGGCGACCACGGCCTCGCCCCCTCCGTCCTCCTCTCACGGCGGGCTCCACCATCACATGGTCCAGAGGAGGAGGGATGCACTGTCGAGCAGAAGCCCTCGTCGCCGCCGCTGGGGGGCCACCACGCCCTCATCCCCTCACCATGGCAAGCGAAGTAAGATTGAGGAGGGGGGAGAAGTGTGTGTATGTAAATGCACCACTCCTACCCCCTTTTATAGAAGGATGTGGCAGGGGCTGGCCTCTCGCTCAGAGAGCGGCCACCCCGCTCCTCCAATATGGCCTCCCTGCTCCTTCAAAGGCCCAGGGAATCAGGGCCGACCCTCTGCTCCAACCGATGACGCCTGATTTTCTGCCATGGCACTCGCCCCCGCGCTCTTCGCATCCACCACCTACCCTACCCAGTGCATGGAGTGCACGTGGCGGGTGCGCATGAAGCAGGGAGCAAGTGGGATGGCGGTTTCTACCCCGTGATCATGGGGCATGGGCAATCGACGGGCCACGGTCTGAGTTTCCCCGTAACGTCGCACACGACGCGCGGGAAAACGGGAAACTAGCCTGGGCTCAAGATTAATGAAGATGCAAAGAAGATCTCAAGGGGGCAACCACTTCCACGGCCCTGCCTGTGCACTTATTAGGGCCTATCCCGACGACGCTCGGTGGCGCGTTCGGGACAAGCCCGGGGGATTCTGTCGGTGCAACAAACCCTGGGTCCGTTGCCCAGACTGTGCACAGGCACGGGAACAAGATTACAACACCAAGGTCATAATGGAGCACAAGGAATCAGCTCCTCGAAGGACCAACATGCAGCACAAGAAGGCCAAGATAAGCCAGAGGAGCAACATACCGCTAAGGAATAAACCTCCCTTGCCTGGCAGGCGAGCCTGGCAAGGACGGGGTCACCCCCGGAAGCGAGCCTCCAGGTTGTCCCGGCAGGCCTGCCGGGACTCGCGAGGGCAGAACCACCTCACCACCACGCACGTCGTCGATCAGTGCGGTGTCAAGCTCCAAAGTGACTAAGTGGCTGCTATTTGCCACATGGCAGCCACTTCCTACAGAAAATGGCTCCAAATGACACCCGTCCTGCGACATGTCGAGCGAGCAGGTGCGAAGCTGGCTAAACAGCCCGGCAAGGCTTGCCGGGCAAGCTACGATGTGACGTTGAGTGGCACATTTAATGCGATCTGTCAGCCTACAGAGTTAGGTATGGTAGCATTGTTTGCTATCTAATCAGTGCATAATGACTGATTTGCCACTGTGGTGGCCCCTTTGTCTATAAAAGGAGGCCCAAGGCAACCGTAGAAAGGGTTAGCGAATCCACCCCCTTACATATTCATACGCGTGTAGACGTTTTGCATCGAGGCGACCCTGTCGGGCAAGTGTGTTACGCTCAGCACCATTTTTCCACCATCAATCCACCAAAGCAGGAGCAGGGTTTTATGCCTCACGGCGGCCCGAACTTGGGTAAAAATTGCGTGTGTGATCTCTATCATGCTGTCCCACGCTCCTCTACTCTTTGTGCAACTGCCATCCCCCGCCGAACCAGCAAGGGACTCTTAGTCCCACAGGTGGCCGTGGTTTCCCGCGACAGTGACACACCCAACATGGATTTACTTGGGAGCAAGGAGCCACAACGGTGGTGGATAAGGTATCTAACTCGCTGGGAATTGTTGCCGTTGTTAACTGCCTCGATCAGTTGCATTACCGTTCGATATCGTCGACCAATCAACACCCTCACGACTCCACTATATAGCACAAATGTTCCCGGTGTCAGGTAGTGTGCAAGCGCCAGTGTAGAACTACAGATCAACAGTTGCCCACTACTGGCACAACCGTAGCACGTATTGTACACTGTCTTGGCCTTGGGTAGCATGCGAGCGCTGCTGCAGATGAATAGTTATAGCGGTGGTAAAGGCAATGAGAAGATACTCCATTTTTACTCTTGTATATCCTCTTCCTTCGGTTATTTGTTGCGCCTTCTATCCCCTACTTAGAAAAAAAATTCTGAATTAATTTCAATTCTTGGAACCTTATGTTCTGTAGTTGTTATGTAAATTTTGGGGAGGAGAATCAACTACCGTTCCTGATGATGCCGAGTAACATTAGTGACAAATAAATTTTTTGTCCTCGAAGATTTGTGTTGGTGTCTTTTTGGATCAAGCTCTGCTCATCGATACATATACAACGTATATATAATTTTTTGTTGTTTCATGCTATTATATTATCAATCTTAGATACTTTATATGCAATTTTACATCATTTTTGGGAACTAACCTATTAACCTAGTGCCCAGTGCCAGTTCCTGTTTTTTCCTATTATTTTGTTTGCAGAAAGTCAATACCAAACGAAGTCCAAACGCGATGAAATTTTATGGTGATTTTTTTCTGGACCAGAAGAGACCCTAGAAGCTTTAGGTGATGGCCAGAAGAGGTACGAGAGGGCCACAAGCTCACATGGTGCACCCCTGGGAGCGCCACCTGAGCTTATGGGCCCCACGTAAGTCCTTTTGACCTAATTCCACATCTATAAATTCACATGAATCCCAAAAACACCAAGGGAGACCCGGAACAATTATTCCGTCGCTGCAAGCATCTATTCTTCCGCGGCCCATCTAGAGGCCTTTTCTGGTACTCTGTCGGAGGGGGAATCGATCACGAAGGGCTTCTACATCAACCTTGTTGCACCTCTGATGATGTGTGAGTAGTTTACCATAGACCTACGGGTCTATAGTGATTGGCTAGATCGCTTATTCTCTTTCTTTGATCTTCAATACAATAGAGATCTATTCGATGTAATCTTCTTTTGCGGTGTTTTGTTGGGATATGATGAATTGTGGGTTTATGATCAGATTATTCATTGAAAGTAATTGAGTATTTTCTGAACTTTATTATGCATGATTATTATAGCTTTGTATTTCTATCTGATCTATCCATTTGGTTTGGCCAACTAGATTGATTTATCTTCAGTGGGAGAGGTGCTTTGTAGTGGATTCGATCTTGTGATGTCCTCACCTCGTGACAGAAGGGGTAGAGAGGCATGTATTGTATTGTTCCCACTAAGGGTAAAATGGCAGGGTTTAATCATATTGCTTGGTTCTATTCTATCTACATTATGTCATCTTTCTTAAAGCGTTGCTCTGTTTGTCATGAACTTAATACACTAGATGCAAGCAGGAGCCGGTTGATGGGTGGAGTAATAGTAGTAGATGCTAGGAGGAGTCGTTCTACTTGTCACGGAAATAATGCCTATATACATGATCATTGCCATGAATAAGGTCATAACTATGTGCTTTCTATCAATTACCAAACAGTAATTTGTCTACCCACAGTATGCTATCTTTATGAGAGACAAGCCTCTAGTGAAAACTAAGGCCCCCGGGTATACTTTAATCATATTACAAAAACTAAAAATACCATGCTGAAATTTTACTTCTTTTATTTTAGTTTGCAATTTATCTACCAACTATACTATCAGATTTAATCATTGCAATTAACAAGTACAAGGGGATTGACAACCCTCTTGCCCGCGTTGGGTGCAAGTATTTGCTCTTGTACGTGCAGGTATTGTTCACTAGGTGTTTGTGTGGTTCTCCTATTGGTTTGATGACCTTTGTTCTCGCTAAGGGAAACACTATCCGCTACTATATAGCTTCACCCTTCCTCTTCAGGGGAAATCCCAACACAACTCACAAGTAGCAGAAAGATTTTCTGGTGCCATTGCCGGGGAGACATCATCAAATACGTATAGGTTCCAACATTTACATTATTGTTTACATGCTCTACTGTTTATTTTCTTTCTCTTTTTCATCTCCCTCCACTTCTCTAAAAAAATCTAAAAACACAAAAAAATTATCTTGCTTGTTTTGCCACTATGGCTAGTTTTTCACTTGTAACTCGTACCCCTGAAATTGAAGTGCTTAATTTCAAACAATGGGGAGGAGAGAGTTACAGTATGCGTGGTATAGGATTTGTGATGCTCAAAATAGATCAACTTGTAAGCAATCCACTACCGTTCTTCTTCGCAATTTTTATGTGGGTGTTACTACTTGGTATAGATTTGTGCTTGTTACTATTACTAGAGAGAATTTTCTGATTAGTCACCCTATGGATGCTTTCAGTGCCATGGGAAATTTAGTGGGATCACCACCTATTACTATAAATTAAATGGCATTGACTTTAGAACATGTTGTGAGAAGGTTAGAAGTTATTGAAAATAAAATGCCCATTGTTGAACATATTGAAAATCTAGACAAGAAGCTTCATAATCAAGTTACTAAATTTGGCTCAACCATCGGAGCCACATTAAAGATGTTGAAGGGAAAGGAGCCAATAATCACTGAGAGAGTAGAACAAAGTTCTGCTAGAATCGATAAGTTGGAAGAAATAATTAATAATCTGGGTTCAACTTTTTCCTCCATTAAAACTTTTGAAAGGACTCCTACAGATAAAAAAATTCTAAGCCTGTGTATGTTCCTAAAAATAAGGGTGCCTCGTCTAGCAAAGAGAAAGAGGATCTTAAAATGATTAGTGTGCACCCCAACTTCATTGATATGATAAAGGAACCTATTACTGAAAATAAATTCCTCAGTTTTGTTCCTAGTAAGCAGTGAGAAAATTCAATGAAGACTCTGCTGCCCTCCGCCGCTGAGGCCTCTGCTAGCAAGCCCAAGAAGGTTATGCCCAAGAAGCCTGCTCAAAAGCCTAGTTCCTCAGCAATGCCCTCACGGCCAAGCTCTTCAAAGCCCTCACGGCATATTCCTCAAGCAGCTCTAGTTCCCACTGTTACAAAACCTTTAGCTGCTGCTGCAAAGTCCTCGGCACCTGCGCATCTCGCCTCTTGCCAAAGGACCACTGGTATCTCTATTGCTTGAGGAGCATCTGCAAGTTCTTCAGCTCCTCCTCAATCCTCAACGGGCCCGACTTTGCTGAAGACAAAGGCCAGTGCTGGACGAGGCACAAGGCCAAGTCCTCACAAGAAGCAGGTTGCCTTCCATGTGCTGTCTAGTGAAGACAAAGCTGATGATGAAGAATTAGCAGAAATCATCAGAGACAGACAGCAAAGGGCCGCTAGAGCCAAAGGCAGTAATGTGCCTCTTCTGCTAGATCCCAAGTTGATCCTCAAATTCATTGATCTCTGGCACAAGGACCCCAACACTCCTATGCCTGATTTCAATCTCACACCGGGCCAAAGTCACATGTTGACAGCCTTCATAGGCGAAGAAAAATGGAAGTTTGAAAAGTCCAGGCAACTGAAGAAAGCTCAGTACAAGAAGGAGCGGTTTCTGAAGAAGCATGTTGTCAAAATGACAACTGATGAACTTGTGGCCATGCAAGCTGAGATCAAAGCACTCAGTGATGAATTTGATGCATACCGTGCAGATTGGCTGGGAGCCAAGGTCAGATTTGTCAGAATGGTGAAGGGATTCACCTCAAATGTTGCAGCCTCAATGCAACATGAAATTCCTCAGACTGAAGCATCTGCACAGCCAAGTGAAGAACATGCCAGCACAGCTGATGAAAATCAGGTTGTTGATGATTCGGAAAGCACCAGGGCTGATGAAGAAATTCCAGCCGCTGAAGAAACTGCCAGGGCAACCTCTAGTGTTGCGCCTGAAGATCAAGCCAGACCAGTTGAAGCACTTGCTGCTGCGCCTGAAGAAACTGAACAAGCCAGGGCAACTGCATTAGTTGCGCCTGAAGAAACTGCACCAATTCTCACTGCTCCTCCTGCACAAACGACAAGTCCTACACTTCCTTCTGCATCAGAAGCGAAGAAAACCAAAGCCGCGGAGCGAGCAGCTGTGAAGAAAAGGAAATCATATGCACCCTCACAGTCTTCAGTTCCAAAGAAAGTGAAGACTTTGAAAATCTCCTATGCAAATCCCATAGATGGTGTTCCTCTATCAAGCATGCCATCAAAGGAGATTGTTCCCTTTTGGGAGGATTATGTGATTCCAAGTGAATCTGATGAAGAAGATCCTTCTGCTGCTACGTCAGAGCAGATTGATGAAGAAATTGAAGTCGACAATGTCACTTCAACTCCACTGGTATCATCGCCCATGCCTCAGTTCATAGATGAAGAGGCAGGCGATGAAGAAATTGCCGAAGAAGATGAAGATGTGGATATTGGGTGTTCAACGCCAATTCTGAATGATGACTACTGGGAAAGTCATCACCCCAATTCACCACTTTATACCCCTCTGCAACAAATTCCTCAGTCCCCTGTCCAAACTGAAGAAATTCACACGGGATCTGAAGAACATCAAGCTTCTCTTCTCACTGTTCCTGAAGAAGTTACAGCCACTAGTGCTGATGAAAATGTTGCTGAAGAAATGGAGGCCAAGGCTGCTGACGAAAATACCACTGAAATTCCTCAGCATGTGGCTCCTGTGGCTATACCTCAAGAGGCTGTGAAGACATCAACTGCAAATCTTTAGCCCAAGCAACAAAATCCTCACTCCAAGAAGCAGAAGTTCAAGGCTGAAGACTTCTTCAATGAGCACATTTTCCTCACTGACTACAATCCTTATGACTCTGCTCGTCTTTGCCGCAAGCGTTTTTGGACTGGTAGCCAGATGAACTTCTATTCCTCGCTGTTGTTCGATAAGGACAAGATCTTTAACCATGAGAAAATTCCTCATGTGGACATGGAGTCTCTACCTTGCTTCACCCCAGTCCTCAGTGTTATTCATGACGTTGGGCTGCTCAAATTCTGCACCGACATCTGCGACTGGAATGAAGAACTCATTCTTCAGTTCTATGCCACGCTGCACATCACTGGCAATGTTGAAGATGTGAATTCATGGGTATTGGACTGGATGACAGAAAATACTCACTACAAAGCACCGGCCTCTGAATTGCTTCATGTCGTCCCAGTCAGTCCTCCTGTTGAAGGTGCAAGGCTCGTTTATGCTGACCCTAAACTCCCAGACCATCTGATGCAAGTGCTAATGAAGTCTGGCCAACCTCCAAGGACCAAATTCCTCGTCAAGGAATTGCTCTATGTGCCAAGGACTGTGTACAGGATATTGACCAAAACCCTTAGTCCTATCAAGGGTCGCAACTCTGATGAAGAAGAGGTTGTTGGCATCATGAAGAATCTGCTTTTCAACATCATACATGGTATTCCTATCAACTACCACGATTTCTTCATGAGGACTTTGGCCAATGTAGCTCTGTCACCATTTGAATTGAAGCCCTACGCTCCCTGGATCATGAGATTCATCAGATCAAGGTCTTCAATCAATTACAAGGCTGACGTTCTCAATCATCACAGCTACTTGCCCCCATTCGAGGTCCTCAAATGGCCTATTTCCTCAGCTGATGAGAAGGGCAAGGCTGCTGTTATTGATGAAGGCACTCGTCCATTGGATGGAGAGTTTCGCAAAGCTGCATCCTACTCCACCAATGATGACTCTGCCACACATGACACTGCCGCAAATGCTTCAAAGCAATTTCCTCAAGCCATAGCTCCGCATGTGATGACTGATTGTGAGCTTCTCCTCAGTCTTCATCAGAAGGTCGATCGCAACCACAAATGTGTCAAGCGACAGTTTGGTTCAATTCTTCAGAATATGGCAATCACGCAAAACACTGTGAAGAAGAACCATTACTATCTGCATGAAGTGTTTGATCGCACTTGGGCTGTATTGTCTCACCTCTACGGTGATGAAGATCTCAAGCAAATGGGCTTCAAGCAGGACTTTGACTGGTCTCGGCCACCTTCGAAGAAATTCAAGAAGGTCAAAGTTCCTCACTTGGTGGCCAGCTCATACTCTTCATCGCGCGAGACTGATGAGCATGAAGAGTTGAACGACACTGCGGCAGGCCCTACATCAACGGATGACCCCAACAACGATGGCGCTCCTCCATCGACATCATGATGATATTCTTCAGGGGCGTTAGTGCTCATTTTTCGTCCCTTTTGGTCATTCAATGAAAAAGGGGGAGAAATTTGAGTTAGTCTTCAAGCGGGTCTATATATATGGGCGTTTTTTTGCTAAGTTACAACTCTCTTTCTTCTGAAGATTTTTGTTGGATCGAGTTCTAAACTTAAGTTCGATGGTGGTCTGATACTTTTGCTCTATTTTTCTGCATGCTATTTCCTCTTATATGTTAATGCACGCATGTTCAATTACATCAGTCACCATATTTCATCATGCATTTCAAATTCTTCATATCATATGTTAAATGCGTGTACGAATTACAAGATATAGGGGGAGATCTCCATGATTCTACTCTACAATGTGCATTTGCTATCAAAGCAAATTCCTCACATATGCACATCTTCAGGGGGAGTTCCTCTATATCTTGTAATCAAATTCCTCAATATCAGTATTTGCACTTCATATGTTTATCCCCGTTGAAAACTTAACCTATATTGTTATCAATCACCAAAAAGGGGGAGATTGTAAGTGCATCTAGTGCCCCTTAGTGATTTTGGTGTATTGAAGACTTATAGGTTAAGGGACTAATGTGTTTGTGAGTGTACACAGGTCTATAATTCTATGAGGAGTTTGATATTTACATAGAAAGTCGACCCCTAAAAATGAATGTCTTCAACTAAAGACTTTGGCTTTCTGAAGACTTTGAAAGTGAAGAATTTTGTGTGATCCTGAAGACTTGATATTCATGCGAGGAATATGAAGTGTGAAGACTTTTGTTTTCGTAGTTTCGTTTTCTCTTTCTTGAGTCATAGGAAACACTGTACTGTTAAAGGGGGTCGGGGTAAAACTAAGGAAAAGTTTCCAAGTGATGCTCATCTCAAAATCCTACACCTACCAATCCTTTCGAATGAAGCCATTGGAAATCTCATACAGTTCGGTCAATTTCTTCAATGACAGAGACGAAGTTCTTCTGTTCTCTGAGGAATTTGTTCTGACTAAGGAGTGAGGAATTCGCCAGTGTGGATTGCCTACAAGTGAGGAACTTGATAGCCCTGAGGAATTTGATAGATCAAATATCCGACCGTTGTTGTGCTACGCGCCAGCTATCCCAAAATATCTACCCACCTAACGGTCATATCATTGAAGGGCATTTATGTCTTACCATGTCGGGCTGCTCCCTAGGCTATAAATAGCCGCCCCCTACAACCACTAGCTAGTTGGCTACTCCGAGAGAATCTAACACTTGTCATTTAGAGCATCCCATCCTCCGAGGACTTTGAGGGAAAATCATCAAGTGAGGAAAACCCAAACCCAAACACCTACAAACCCAAAGTGATTGAGCATCACTGAAGAGATTGTTCCTATGTGGAACCGATGCTTATTACATTTGAGGACTGTTCATCCTCCAGACGGTTAGGTGTCATGGTCTAGAGCATCCAAAAGGAAATTGTGGATCGCCGAGTGACCGAGTCTGTGAAGGTTTGGAAGTCACCTAAAGACTTACCACGAGTGATTGGGCGAGGTCGCTGTGACCTTAGCTCAAGGAGAACACGGTGAGGACTGTGTGTCCTCAGGTTTAAATACCTAGCCGCTCCAACCAGACGTACGACTGTCACAGCAGTTTAAACTGGTCTACCAAATTACTGTCTTCACCGAGCTACTGTTTCTATTTCTTCAACCCTTCCATGTCCTCACTCATATACTGTTTTACTTGATCATTACTGTTGGAAGACTTTGACTGAAGACTTTCTCAATTTCCTCAACTCAAATTCTTCAGTCACTTTGTCTTCAGCCTGCTTATCCTGTGTTTACGCTACTTGTAATCTGTGCTTGTTTTCATTTCATCATGATGACTGTGCTTCTGCTCTTTTATACTTGCATCTAAGTACTTATTCCGCTGCTAAGTAGTTCACTGCTTAGGAATTTCCTCACCCTGAAATTCCTTAGTGACGAATTTGAAAAAATCACCTACCACGCCCCCCCCCCTCTAGTCGATATAACGCACTTTCAGTTTCTATGTCAGAAAGCAAAAGAGGTTTGGGAGAAACTGGGATTGCATGAGGCTGTTAGTAAAGCTTGTGATATCGATCGTGAGGGAGAGGTTGTTCTTGAGTTCTTACTTCCTATGCGAGAGCATAGATATATAGAATGGGCACCCAGAATGTGCGCGAATTGATCACTATAATAGCTTGGTATTTATGGTGGGACAGACGTACCCTAGCTCACCAGGGAAAGTCCCAAGATGCATACCAGACTTCGATGGGAGCCCGTGCTATAACGGCAAACTATGTTAATGCTCACTCCTTAAGGGCAACAAATAGAATAGAGGGATGGAGAAGACCTCCTATGGGTTTTGTGAAATTAAATGTCGATGCTTCTTTTGATCAGGACATGCTTAGAGGAACATTTGGGGTTGTACTTACAGATGACAAAGGAAGATTCATTGTTGGCAGGGAATTGGAGAATGGGTTGGTGTGTGGATGTCTTAACAACAGAAGTGTTGGCTCTAAGATTGGCTTATTACTTGAACAAAAGGTGGGATGCAATCTTATTGTTGTTAACTCCGACAATATGGAAGTAATTGACACAACGAAGAATGGGGGACATTCAGCGGGAGCAGCGGCAGCAGTGTTCGACGATTACTATTTTATGGCATGCGATTTTCCGCTTATTAGTTTTGAACATTTTAATAGGGAAGAAAATAAAGTTGCTCATGAACTTGCTAGGTTAACTAAATTTTCTATGACAAGGGATTGGTTTGAGGAACCTACGAATGATATTGTAACTTTTATTATTGATGATGTAACTGTTATTTTCAATGAATAAAGGGGATGTTTTCCTTCAAAAAATTCATTAGGTACAATCGAAACCAGGTAATCAGGAAAGAATCATGCATAAAGGGTCAAGTAACAATAGTTGCTCATTTGTTGGTTTGTTCACATTACTAGTATCAAAAAAATTGTGTAGGATCACAAAGGGTTTGTGAATTTCTTTTAATGTTTGGATAGAAGTCTTTGTCTTTATGATGTATTGTTCTTTCCTTTTGTCTTGACATATGTTGATTAATTAAGAGGAATGACAAGAATATTGTTCCTTCCAGATTTTAGGGTGTGTGCTTTTGACTAAACTCACAACTACTAAACTTTGCCCATACATGTTCCCTATTGTATTCCTCTAATATTTGAAACCTTTCTTGTTTACTAGGGAGGTGTGAAATCAAACAAAGTGACACCACAATGTTTTCTGGTAAATGATTGTTTTATTTAGTAAGTGCAAGGCATTATAATATCTATGGTAGCTTCCTTTTTGTATTGACACATGATGCCAGTGTTCTACGAACCATGATTTAAGGCATGTCAATATTTTTACTTAATGTTTCATGTTTTCCCTGCACATAGTGTTTTATTTTCTCTTTATTTTATCATAGATTCCCGCCGCCACATGGGGGGTATCATCTAGTTATTTTTATTTCATAGTTGTATGTCCGTAAAAGTGTGATGTCTATTAGAGTGTGCCTCTACCTGTGAGATACTAAAAGAGAGGCCAAAGCACCCAAACATAAGAGGCCAAAAAGAGCCCGCCCAAAAAAATACATAAAATGTTAAGAAGGGGCACACTACTATCCTTTATACACGCTTGTTCTTCAAAGTAGCACCATGTACTTCATGTAGAGAGTTTTCATATTCTTTATTTTTTATGTAGTGGTTTTTTTACATTATAGAACTTGGCTTGTATATTTCGATGACAAGCTTCCTCAAATGCTCGGGGTCTTCCTAAGCAAGCAGGTTGGATGCACACCCACTTAGTTTCATTAGGAGAGCTTTCATACACTTATAGCTCTACTGCATCGTTGCATGGAAATCCCTACTCCTCACATCAATATCGATTGTAAGGCCTCTCCATTGCCTAACGATCAGTCGCTTTGATGTGAGACTTTCTCACTTTTTGTCTTCTTATAAAACCCCCACCATCATTCTATTTGCCATCCAAAGTGCTAAGACCAAGGCTTGTAAATTGAGCATTAAACGAAATGCTAAGTAGTTGAAATGGGTTCGTCATAGATTTGATTGCTTGAATGAAGCTCTAGGTTGTGTTACAATAAGATGTTTGAATGTGATAAAGCCTTGAGTTATTGGGGACATGAATATGACACAAGAGTATTGATTGGTATTGTAAGAGGAATAGAGAGGGATTAGTATATTGAATGATTTATTACTTGAGCCGTGTGGGCATATATATAGGTGTAACGCCCCGGATCCGATGCGCCAGGTGTCTGCCAGTTATTCGCCGTCCTTGCCTTGTGATTTGCTTGCGTGTTGCATTTTTGTTCATGTCATGCATATCATATCATGTCATCATGTGCATTGCATTTGCATACGTGTTCGTCTCATGCATCCGAGCATTTTCCCCGTTGTCCGTTTTGCAATCCGGCACTCCCATCTCCTCCGGCGCACCCCTCTTGTTTCTTTTCGTGTGCGGGTGTTAAACTTTCTCGGAATGGACCGAGTCTTGCCAAGTGGCCTTGGTATACCACCGTTAGACCACCGGTCAAGTTTCGTTCCATTTGGAGGTCGTTTGGTACTCCAACGGTTAACCGGGTAACCGCGGATGCCTTCTGTGTGTTGCAGCAAAACCCCCTTTCAAACAGCCCCAAAACCCCTCTAAGTCTCCGCCATGCTCTCGGTCGTTCGATCACGATCGCGTGGGTGAAAACCGCACCCCGTTTGGACTCTCCTAACTCCCTCTATCTATAAATAGGCCCTCCCCTTCCATTTTCGCGCAAATGAACCCTAGCCTCCCTCCTCCTCGCGCCACCGGGCAAAAATCCCCGCCGCCGGACATGTCCGCACCGCCGCTCTCGACCAATCCGGAGCCGCCCCGTCGCCACCGCCGGCCCTCTCTCTCTCCCCGCCGCCGCAGCCCACCGGGGCCCAGATCCGGCCCGCCCCGGGCCCTAGCCGTCCCCGCCGACGACGTGGACTCGCCGCCCCGGCCATGGCGCCACTGCCCCGAGCGCCCGTGCCTCTCCTTCCCCGCCGCCGACGTGGCCTCGCCGCCCCGGCCATGGCGCCGCCGCCCCCGCGCCCGACCTCGTCGCCACCAACCTCCACCGCCGGCGCGCCTCACCTCCTCCGGCGCCGCCCCGCCCTCCGGCCGCCGTCCCCGGCCGCCTCGTCGCCGCATCCGGTGGATCTGGATGAGATCCACCACTCCCTGAACCAAACACACCCCCACCGCCTGCACCGCCCCGTCCCCGTATCTCACCGTCCATTTTTCCTCGGGGCGAGAATTTCACCGTCTGGAAACTTTTACATTCTGGTGCACTTTTCAGCATGCCATAACTCTCTGTATATAGCTCCGTTTCGTGCGTGTAATATATCGAATTGTTCGCCTCGTGATGATCTACATTTTGTTCCATTGCAACATGTTCATTTGAGTCCATCTTGATGCCCAAATCATCGTTGCAAGAGTGCTAGTTGCTGTTATCTGCTGTCTGTTATCAGAACTTGAGGATTTGTTATTTTTGTATCATTTAATCTGTGCATCTTATGAGTATGAGCTCTACATGTGTTTTGTTGTGTGCCATGCCATATTTCCAGAGGTGTATGCCATGTATTTTTGTGATCTCTGTGGTGACTAGCACAAGCATGCAAACTAGGCCCCGTAATGTTTCTGATTTCAGGGACTTGGTGATTTCTCTAAGTCTTTGTCTTCTGTTATTTTGTTGCCATATAAACTTGATGCTACAGAGAGATTCATGCTTATTTTGGATATTTTCAGTAAGGATGCTTTGTATATATTGTTGTAATTGATCCATTGATGCCCTTGTTTTCAATTATGGAGTTCCCTAGCATGACTCAATCTTGCTCTACTTTTTCTATAAAATATTTCTGGCAGATTGTTTACATGTTATTCAATTTTGCCAAGCTTGTTGTAGTTGTTTCATACATGCTATGTGTTTGCTCTTGCCATAGATAGCTTCATAAACATGCCATCTTTCTGTAGATATGCTTGTTTTGTCATGCATTGCTTTATGGTGAGTGCATCAAGCTCACCAAGATGCCCTCGTAGTGTCTGTTTCTGCCATGCTCTGTTTTCTGCTAAGTCTGAAACCTGATAACAAAACTTGCTATGTTTACATGGTTGTCATCATATCTGGTCCTTTTTGGCTTATGGTCAATAAGGGACTTTTGTTATATGCTTTGAGTAGATTCATTCCATGCCTTATTTTGCCATGTTAAGTTCCTGTAGCATGTTGATTTAGTGCTCTAAACATTGCAACCTGATGTTATTCCTGCCATGCCCAGTAATTTCTGCCAAGTCTGTGAACCTGCTATTATTTGCAATCTCGCCATGTCCTTTTGAGCATGTTCTAGTGATTTCTGGAGATAGCTCAGTGTTCATGTTTTGTTGTGCTTTACCTGTACATCATGTCCATGCCTTTTGTTTTCATGTTGAATTGCTGTAGCATATTGTTTTGATGCTTGCTAGCTGCCTAGTTGCTGTTTTGGATAGATTGTTGCTATGTCTTGTTTGGAGTGTATGTGTTGCACCGTTGCTCCGTTTCGAGCATGCTCTATATGAAACTTGCTTAGTTTTGCATGTAGACTCATATTATCATGTTGCATCCTTGTTTTGAGGTGTTTGCTTGATGTTTGTATGCATTTTGCATCAATGTCATGTTTACCTTGTTTTGCTCATATCTTCTAGGCCGTAGCTCCGAATCTAATGAACTTTATATGTAACTTGACTAGAATTTCGTGTAGATCATCATGGTGCATTTTAACTTGCTGTTTAACAACTTGAATATAAAGTTTATTCAGTTCTGGACCAATTTTGAAATTTGCATATGAGGACTTACCGCATTTGTTATATGTTAGTTTCGGCCTCATTTAATCTTGCTTTGATGTGTTGGTCTTGTATGCATTATCTCTTGTCGTGTGTAGCTTCATGTAGCCTTGTCATGCATCATACTTGGTTGAGCATCATGCCTTGTTCATGTGTGGTGTGTTTACCTTGTTGTGTGCTTCTTCTCAATAGTTCCCGTGTCGTTGCGATCGTGAGGATTCGTTCGTCTTCGTGGCTTCATCTTCTTCATGGATTCGTTTTTCTTCCTAGCGGGATTTCAGGCAAGATGACCATCACCTTGGATCTCTTTACTATCATTGCTATGCTAGTTGCTTCGTTCTATCGCTATGTTGCGCTACCTATTCACTTGCTCTTCAAGCCTCCCAAATTGCCAAGAACCTCTAACCTTTGTCACCCTTCCTAGCAAACCGTTGTTTGGCTATGTTACCGCTTTGCTCAGCCCCTCTTATAGCGTTGCTAGTTGCAGGTGAAGATGAAGATTGCTCCATGTTGGATTATGCTTATGTTGGGATATCACAATATCTCTTATATTATTAATGCATCTATATATTTGGTAAAGGGTGGAAGGCTCGGCCTTATGCCTGGTGTTTTGTTCCACTCTTGCCGCCCTAGTTTCCATCATACCGGTGTTATGTTCCTTGATTTTGCGTCCCTCACGCGGTTGGGTGATTTATGGGACCCCCTTGACAGTTCGCTTTGAATAAAACTCCTCCAGCAAGGCCCAACCTTGGTTTTACCATTTGTCCAGCCTATTTCTTTTCCCTAGGGAGTCGCTCTCTCGAGGGTCATCTTATTTTACCCCCCCCCCCCCGGCCAGTGCTCCTCGGAGTGTTGGTCCAAACTAGAGCCCTTTGCAGCGCCACCTCGGGGAAACTTGAGGTCTGGTTTTAGTTGTACGGACTGCTCATCCGGTGTTGCCCTGAGAACGAGATATGTGCAGCTCCTATCGGGATGTCGGCGCATCGGGCGGTCTTGCTGGTTTTGTTTTACCATCGTCGAAATGTCTTGTAACCGGGATTCCGAGACTGATCGGGTCTTCCCGGGAGAAGGAATATCCTTCGTTGACCGTGAGAGCTTATAATGGGCTAAGTTGGGACACCCCTGCAGGGTATTATCTTTCGAAAGCCGTGCCCGCGGTTATGTGGCAGATGGGAATTTGTTAATATCCGGTTGTAGAGAACTTGACACTTGACCTTAATTAAAACGCATCAACCGCGTGTGTAGTCGTGATGGTCTCTTCTTGGCGGAGTCCGGGAAGTGAACACGGTTTCTGGGTTATGTTTGACGTAAGTAGGAGTTCAGGATCACTTCTTGATCGTTGCTAGTTTCACGACCGTTCCTTTGCTTCTCTTCTCGCTCTTATTTGCGTAAGTTAGCCACCATACATGCTTAGTCGCTGCTGCAACCTCACCACTTATCCTTTCCTTACCCATTAAGCTTTGCTAGTCTTGATACCCATGGTAATGGGATTGCTGAGTCCTCGTGGCTCACAGATTACTACAACACCAGTTGCAGGTACAGGTTTTGCGATGATCATGACGCGAGAGCGATGTTTACCTGTTTTGGAGTTCTTCTTCTGCTTCGATCAGGGGATAGGTTCCAGGTCGGCAGCCTGGGCTAGCAGGGTGGATGTCGTTGGAGTTTCTGTTTGTGTTTCATCCGTAGTCGGATGTTGATCTCATGTATGATATATTGATGTATTCTTGCAGCATTTGTATGCCTTGTATGTATCCCCAAATATTATGTAATGTTGATGTAATGATATCCACCTTGCAAAAGCGTCTTCAAGATGCGCTTCTATCCTTGGTGGGACCTTCGTGTTCCTTTAGGATAGGGTCGCATCTTGGGCGTGACAATAGGAGTACATGATCTACTGGGAGTACAAGACAAGGTAGAAATAAATCCTAGTCTATCATATACTTCCTAATAATCACGATACTCAACATCCCCCTGCAGTCACAATGGTAGGGACGTAGACGGTGAGACTGGAGAAGAATCCAGAGGTAAGCCAACGGACATCTCCCTCCCCCTCCCCCCCAGTCATAACGGTCGATGCATCGCGGAAGACGTGGCTAGAATGGAAACTGACGAGGTTGCTCAAGCAAGGTGGTAGCCCTTTGGGCCGATGTTGATGTAGCCGAGAGCGTAGGGTGGTGTAGCCATGGTCGAGGTAGCCGTGCGAGGGACGTCATGGTCCATGTCGAGTTGGGGTTGCTGGTGTCGTGGTAGTCGTCGTGGGCGCAAGGAGACGCCGTGTTAGTGATGGGTGCAGTGGTGTTGGGGAAGAGGAGCGGCAGCCTAAGGAGGCGGCGGCTAGGTTAGGAGCATGGCGGCGGTGCTCGAAGTAGGGGAGGAAGAACCCCAACATTGTGAAGAAGATCAGCGCGAACGTTGGTGTTCCCGCGCCTAGGAAAGCGGCATGACACATACCACACAAAAGTTGACACGCGTGGACGGCGAAGTGGACCGCGTGTCGTGGCGCTACGGCCCGAAGGGGCACCGCAGCAGCAGCACGCGGGTTGAGGCGACGGCGGGGAAGACCTCAGGACGTGGCAGGGACCGTGTGCCACGCTCGCTACGGCCCAAAGGGGTGACGCGGCGGCAACGCGAGGGTCAGTGCACCCGCTGGGGATGGCCTGGAACGACAGCATGGACCGCGTGTCGCGACACTACGGCACGAAGGGGCAATGCAGCGGTAGCGTGCGGGTTGGTGCAACCGCGATGATGGCCTCAGGGTGGCGGTGGACCGCGGGCCGCGACCCTACGGCCTGAAGGGCGACGCAGCAGCAGGGCGTGGGTCGGTGCAACTAGTAATGTATTTCAATGTATCTCATGAATCATATGGACAACTAGTAATGAAAAATTCCTCGATAAGTGTGAAGAATTATTTGTAGGGGTATTCATGTGGCAAGGAACTGCAAGGCAGTGGCACAAAGTATCCCTATAAGTCGGAGAGTAATTTGAGGTATGTTGTAATAACAAGAGCAACTGGGAATGATGGTACGAACGACAAGTGTATGTCGTTATCCATATGGATGTATCGGTATTAGGGAATTGCAAAGGCGGTGGGCACCAGGGTCTTGGGAAAACATCGAAGAGTATCTTCAGAATCTTTTGGTGAAGCAAGCGACCATCTGGAATGAACAGCTGTCCGGGAGGAAGTAGTTACGAGAACCTAGATTTAGAGTCAGTAAAATCTTTAACCCGAATAGAAGAGAGTCATAGTCCCAGATTATAGACGAGGAATAAAAGATCCTAATACCACCCATTTGTGATGTGGGCTCGTAAGCCACACAACCATGTTAGTAAAAGTTTTCCAAAGACTAGATTCAACTTTGGCCAAGGAGTTGGCAGGGGGTTTCCTACGGGCAGTCGGCTCTGATACCAACTTGTGACGCCCCTGATTCAATCGTACACTAATCATACACGCAAATGTGTACGATCAAAATCAGGGACTCATGGGAAGATATCACAACACAACTCTAGACAAAAATTTAAGTCATACAAGCTTTATATTACAAGCTAGTGGCCTCGAGGGCTCGAATACATAAGCTCGATACAAACGAGTTAGCGGAAGCAACAATATTTGGGTACAGACATAAGTTAAACAAGTTTGCCTTAAGAAGGCTAGCAAAAACATCTACGATGATCGAAAAGGCAAGGCCTCCTGCCTGGGAGCCTCCTAACTACTCCTGGTCATCGTCGGTCTCCACGTAGTAGTAGGCGCCCTAGTAGTAGTCATCGGTGGTGGCATCTGGCTCCTGGGATTCATCATTTGATCACAACATTCGGGTATAGGGGAAAAGGGGAAAGCAAAGCAACCGTGAGTACTCATCCAAAGTACTCGCAAGAGTTACATTAGAACTATGCTAAGTATGCATCGGTATCAAAGGAATGGGGTTATATCTTTGGACTGAACTGCAGAAATGCCAGAATAGAGGGAAGGCCTAGCCTATTGAAGACTAGCATCTTCAAGCATCTTGCAGCATTTAGAAGAGTAAAGAATAACATATTACAATTAACAAGTACGTTGTAACATTAGCGCCCAGATATCCTTTCTCGACTCCCTAGGGGAAAGCAATCCCGGAGCCATCATATCCATTTCTCATGCCTCAGCATCCACTTCTAGTTGTATCGATCGGGATACAACTCCGAGCGTCCGTTACCGTGGACACGGCTATTCGAATAGATTAACTTCCCTGTAGGGGTGCACAAACTTACCCAAATACGCTCAATTAACTCTGACCAGGCACACCAACAGATCATACCCGGCCTCGGCTGATCGATACACCTCAGTCCTACCTAGGCTCAACAGAGAGGCCAGCATGTCGGTCTACATCCTAAGCGCTATGGGGTCTTGGGCCCATCGCCCTTCGCACTCCTGCATGTTGCGTGGATGGCCAGGATCAGTCCTGGCTACCTCCTTGTACAAGGCAGGTGCTTATGCGGGCCACCCAGGCGCGTGCCGCTCCATTGCTGACATCCAAGAGCTTTTGGTTGATACAAATGACGCAGAGTGCCCATACTTATTCCCGTGTGGTGGTTAGTGCGAAAAGGCCAGAGGCCTACTCGGATCACATATCCAAACCGTTAGTGTCTTGGGAGCGCGCGGTAACAAGCAGAGACTCACGATCATGTGACCCCGTCGCCCCATCTCGTGGACCTACGGCAAGGGCCCGGAATGCCCGGTCGTGCCACGTAGAAATCTCGCGGCTACCTTCCAGGTCAACCCGACTACACATCAATTCGTGGGTACCCTCGTAGTATAACCCGACTCGCAGGAGACTGTCGGGAACTCAGGGTCCACCTCTACCGGGGTGGTATCGCCTGTCCCTCCAGTCTTGTAGTAACAGTGACTCCCGCGGGTACCCCTCGGGGTCGACCCGTCTTTAACTTGGTTCTGGGAGTAAAGTCAAAGTAACCGTGTGTCCAAAACACAAAGGGGGATCTGAGGAATCACCCTCGATGGATTCCAGTTGATGTAAACGTCAAGGTGAACTTAGAGGAATCACCCTCGAGGGTTCACTCTTGATGTGTTACACGAAAGAGTCGTTATCGGGAGTGGTGAAGGAGGAATCACCCTCCGTAGACCACGAACGATTAACTACACTACAAAGATCTCATCAGAAGTAAGATATGAGGTATCACCCTTGGCACTCGATAGCAACCCTGAAGTGTCGCACAACTAAGGGGGTGTGATGTGATGTGTCGGCTCTGGACGTCGATCACATTAATCGAGTCATCGGTCATCAAGCGGGGGCAACTGGGACAAGGTGAGGGGTCACTGATGGATCACTAATCAACCTATACTAAGCATATAGGATAAGCAGGTAAGGTACAAAAGCAGGTTACAAAAGCAGGCTATGCATCAGAATTGGAGCAATCAAATACAATAGCAAAATCTAATGCAAGCATGAGAGAGAATGGAATGGGCGATATAGGAATGATCAAGGGGGTTTTTCTTGCCTTGAAGCTCTGCTAAAAAGGACTGGTCGTTAGGACTGTAGCCGATCTCGGGAGAAGCGTTGGTCTCGGTGTCTACCAGAGAGAAGAGGGGAAAGAAACAATAAATATAATGCAAATAGATGCATCACTATGCATGACATGACAATATGCAGTGCTAGGGGTGATCTAACGCAGTACTACATGTCCATGTTTGCAGTGTTAGAGGCATGTGACAGCTACATGGAGGGCACAAACAGATTCGTCTCGTTTTTTTAACGTTTTTCGTATATAAAACATTTTCATCGGAGTTACGATTTAATTTCTATGAATCTTCAAAGTTTAAACAATATTCTGAAATTACTGGAATTGACTTAAATTCGAAAATAAATAGCTAAAAGCTATGTGTACACACTGTGAGCTAGCCACAGTGGCTTACAAGTGGGGTCAGTGGGCCCGTTGACCGCCCAATCAGCAGTCAACTGATGAATAGTGTATGGTGGGGGCCAGCTGTTATTGACTCGGGCTTTAATAGTTTATTTATTTTGTTTAACTAACAGTGGGGGCCCGTCTCTAACATTAGGTTAAATAGGCCCTAATTGACAAGGGGGGCCAGGGGTCAGTGAGGGGGTTAGTACTAAAAGGGGATTAGCCCCCCTAATTAAGCCAGCCGGGCACGCACGCGCGCGTGCGCACGGCTGCCGGGCCAGAAGCTGCGGCGGGTCGCGGCGAGGAGCAGCCGCGGTTGGCGGCGAGAGCGGGCGGCGCAACCGGCAGCGGCGGGCAGAGGAAGCAGCCGTGAGCGGCTGGGCGACGACGAGCGAGCAGCAGCAACGGCGGACGAGCGCAACCAACGGACGAGCGCGGCCGGCAGCAGCGGCTACAGGCAGTAGAGGGGAAGCACGGGCGACGAGCATGAAGCCACGCGCGGGCGCGGGCCGAGGCGTCGGCGTGCGCGACCGGGCGCGGCGGGGCTAGCGAGGCGCGCGGCCTGAGGGTGAGCAGGGGGTGCGGCAATGGCAAGCAGCGGAGCAGCGGCAACGTAGCTGGTGGGCGACCAGGGGCCCGGCGACAGGGGATGGGCATAGCGCGGGTGTGGGAGAGCGGCAGCGGGTGGATGGGCATGCGGGCAAGGTGGGGCGCGGGAGAGGCAAGGCAGGGCGCGGTGGCCGCGAGGAGCACGAGCTCGGGCGGCAGCGGGGTGTGCACGGACGGTGACCAACGGCGCAAAGAAACGGAAGGGAGGGAGTCGGTGAGGGAGCTCACGTCGTAGCTTGTGGCGATCTTGGAGAAGCCAGGAGGGGCCGAGGTCGAGCGAATCGACGGCGTGATGTGGTGGCCGCCGTTGGGGAAGAAGCAGCGGGCGTCGCTAATCCTGCTCCCCGGCTCCGTTCCTGTGGCGTAGACGAAGTAGCAGCAGCCGGCGAAGCTGCTGGTCATCCACACGAGGCTCGGGGACGGCGGTGACCGCGAGAACGGCGGTCGCCATGGCCGAGGCGAGTCGGGTGCGCGCTACGGGGGGAGAGGGACGCGAGGGGAAGGGGATCTGGCCATCTGGGGGTGTTGGGTTTCGGGCGAGGGTGAAGAGTGATGGTGGGCTAGGCCTGCACTGTGGACTAAGGCCCGGTCCACCAGTGCTTCTTTTCCTTTTTTTCTCTTTTTTTAATATTTTTCCGTTTGCCTCAAATTTTAAATAGCAAATGACTTTTATTAAATATGGAACTTGGTACATAAACCACATTGCAATTTTTAGGCTCTGCCACAAAAAGTTTGGGGGTTTAAATAAAATAGTTTGGAATTTCTGTGATTTTGAAAAGTCATTTTAATGAAAATTTGGCCTCTATTTTAATTATTTTAGGGTACTTAAATACTATATAAAAAGTTGATTTCACCTTTACAATTACTCATTGATTATCTGTAATACAATGAACATTTTTGTTTTACTTTTTGAAGAAAAATATTACTTGACTATATTTTGAATTTGAAAATGGCTTTGATTTTTAACAAGTGGCAATTTGGCTTAGTTAAACTTGATGACATGGCACCATTAGTGTGAGGTTACTGTAGCATGCCACTGGGGTGTTACAACAACCCTCTTGAAGTGTTGATGACATGGCACCATTAGTGTGAGGTTACTGTAGCATGCCACTGGGGTGTTACAACAACCCTCTTGAAGTGTTGGGTGCAAGTTTGTATTTGTTTGTGTGCAGGTGCTGCTACATTGCTAACTTGGGATACTCCTATTGGATTGATAACCCTGGTGCTTAACTGAGGAAAATGTTTTGTTGTTGTTCTGCTTCACCATTCCTCTTTGGGGAATCCCAACAACTCCTACGGGAGTAAGCAATACCACTATTGGAGAATGTAGTACAAAATAAAATAAAAATCTATGTACACACGTACAAGCCCAGGATCACTATGAAGATGCAATAGGTAGATCAATGTCGCCAATGATTGTAGCAGAGAAAAAAGAGGTTGGTGATCCAGTGAAGATTCGAGCGGCTAGGTTAAACCTCCTAGCCGTGAGAATTTTCCCTCAAAGTGGTTCACGGTGAAGCACCGAAAGCACAATGCCTCTACGTTGTGCACACATACCTGGGTAGTGGTTCAACAGAACATCGTCCTCCAGGAAAAGAATTGCTGAGAGAACTAAGGGGGGAAGTAGCTTAACAGTGTTCTGATCTAGAATTGTTCTAGACCGAAGGAGAAATGGGGCTCGGGGCACAGAGGGAGTGCAGGTGTGGGCTATTTTGTGTGCCTTGGTGCGCCCCTCCTTCACGCCTATTTATAGGTGGAGGGCCTAGGGGGTTGGCCGACCTAGGGGGAAGAATCATTCTTGGGTCGACAACCCTCATAGTCCTCCCAGGAGGAATCCTCCCTAGTGGTGACTTTCCACAATTGGATTCTATGTCCAGCTAACCTAGGACCTTGGTGGTACCCCCCCCCCCCCCCCAAGGCAACAGGGCCTTGGACCATCGGGAAACTTGTAGAGCCTTTCGAAAGGTTTTGAAACCTTCCCAACCTTTTCGAAATATTCCACGACCTTCTGGGACATTTTCAGGACCTCTTGAAACTCTCGAAACACTTCGAGAGTCATCTGGAACACTTTCGTAACCCGCTCTATTATTCTCCTTTGTCTCCTAGTTCTCTAACACCACAAATCGTTAGTTGTGTGATCCTGCGGGTTTGATAACACGCAGACATGACCCGGAACACCTTCCGATCAATAATCAATAACGGGATATGGACACCCATATTTATTCCGACATTCACATGGATATATTTATCGATCAAACCTTTTGATTACGTACACAATTCCATTCTCTTCATGATACTTAACAAAATCCAAGGCGGGACTTTTTTTGGTATCCTTGTGAAGCAACAACTTGATCACAATACCAAGTTATCCTCATTACCGATTTTGTTTTGCTTTCTCATTCATATATTCACGTACCCCATGATCGTTTATCATTTTTTCTGGTCAGACGATGATGGATACTGTAATACCCAGAGGCCCCGCAGAGTATCTCTCAGTTTTTGGAAGAGAAAATCCCAGTCTTGAACTATCAAGTCTCTAGACGTACTTTTCTGATGTACCTGAATGTTACCATTATAATCACCATGTTCTGGATAATGTTTGACAACTGCTACCTCTTGAGCACTGCGTTGGTTTTCCCTTGAAGAGCAAAGGGTGTTGCAGTAAAGTAGCATAGTATTTCCCTCAATTTTTTAGAACCAAGGTATCAATCCACTAGGAGGCCACGCACGAGTCCCTCGCACCTACACAAACAAATAAATCCTCGCAACCAACGCGATAAGGGGTTGTCAATCCCTACACGGTCACTTACGAGAGTGAGATCTGATAGATATGATAGGATAATATTTTTGGTATTTTTATGATAAAGATGCAAAGTAAAGTAAACAAAATAAAAACGGCGCCAGAAATAGCTTGTTGTTGGGAGATTAATATGATGGTAAATAGACCCGGGGGCCATAGGTTTCACTAGTGGCTTCTCTCAAGAGCATAAGTATTTACAGTGGGTGAACAAATTACTGTTGAGCAATTGACAGAATTGAGCATAGTTATGAGAATATCTAGGTATGATCATGTATATAGGCATCACGTCCGAGACAAGTAGACCGACTCCTGCCTGCATCTACTACTATTACTCCACACATCGACCGCTATCCAGCATGCATCTAGAGTATTAAGTTCATAAGAACAGAGTAACGCTTTAAGCAAGATGACATGATGTAGAGGGATAAATTAATGCAATATGATGTAAACCCCATCTTGTTATCCTCGATGGCAACAATACAATACGTGCCTTGTTGCCCCTACTATCACTGGGAAAGGACACCGCAAGATTGAACCCAAAGCTAAGCACTTCTCCCATTGCAAGAAAGATCAATCTAGTAGGCCAAACCAAACTGATAATTCGAAGAGACTTGCAAAGATAACCAATCATACATAAAAGAATTCAGAAGATTCAAATATTGTTCATAGATAAACTTGATCATAAACCCACAATTCATCGGTCTCAACAAACACACCGCAAAAGAAGATTACATCGAATAGATCTCCACAAGAGAGGGGGAGAACATTGTATTGAGATCCAAAAAGAGATAAGAAGCCATCTAGCTAATAACTATGGACCCGAAGGTCTGAGGTAAACTACTCACACTTCATCGGAGAGGCTATGGTGTTGATGTAGAAGCCCTCCGTGATCGATGCCCCTTCCGGCGGAGCTCCGAAACAGGCCCCAAGATGGGATCTCATGGGTACAGAAGGTTGCGGCGGTGGAATTAGGTTTTTGGCTCCGTATCTGGTAGTTTGGGGGTACGTAGGTATATATAGGAGGAAGAAGTACGTCGGTGGAGCAACATGGGGCCCACGAGGGTGGAGGGCGCGCCTAGGGGGTAGGCGCGCCCCCTACCTCGTGGCTTCTTGGTTGAAGTCTTGACGTAGGGTCCAAGTCCTCTGGATCACGTTCGTTCCGAAAGTCACGTTCCCGAAGGTTTCATTCCGTTTGGACTCCGTTTGATATTCTTTTTCTGCGAAACTCTGAAATAGGCAAAAAACATCAATTCTGTGCTGGGCCTCCGGTTAATAGGTTAGTCCCAAAAATAATATAGAAGTGTATAATAAAGCCCAATAATGTCCAAAACAGAATATAATATAGCATGGAGCAATCAAAAATTATAGATACGTTGGAGACGTATCAAGCATCCCCAAGCTTAATTCCTGCTCGTCCTCGGGTAGGTAAATGATAAAAACAGAATTTTTGATGTGGAATGCTACTAGGCATAATTTCAATGTAATTCTTCTTAATTGTGGTATGAATATTCAGATCCGAAAGATTCAAGATAAAAGTTCAATATTGACATAAAAATAATAATACTTCAAGCATACTAACTAAGCAATTATGTCCTCTCAAAATAACATGGCCAAAGAAAGTTCATCCCTACAAAATCATATAGTTTAGTCATGCTCCATTTTCGTCACACAAGAATGCTCTCATCATGCACAACCCCGATGACAATCCAAGCAATTGTTTCATACTTTAGTAATCTCAAACTTTTTCAACCTTCGCGCAATACATGAGCGTGAGCCATGGATATAGCACTATGGGTGGAATAGAATATAATGATGGGGGTCATGTGGAGAAGACAAAAAAGGAGAAAGTCTCACATCAACGAGGCTAATCAATGAGCTATGGAGATGCCCATCAATTTATGTTAATGCAAGGAGTAGGGATTGCCATGCAACGGATGCACTAGAGCTATAAATATATGAAAGCTCAACAAAAGAAACTAAGTGGGTGTGCATCCAACTTGCTTGCTCACGAAGACCTAGGGCACTTGAGGAGGCCCATTGTTGGAATATACAAGCCAAGTTCTATAATGAAAAATTCCCACTAGTATATGAAAGTGACAAAACAAGAGACTCTCTATCATGAAGATCATGGTGCTACTTTGAAGCACAAGTGTGGAAAAGGATAGTAACATTGTCCCTTCTCTCTTTTTCTCTCATTTTTTTGGGCCTTCTTCTTTTTTTTATGGCATTTCTCTTTTTTTTTATTCCTCACTTGGGACAATGCTCTAGAAAATGATGATCATCATACTTCTATTTATTTACAACTCAATGATTACAACTCGATACTAGAACAAAGTATGACTATATGAATGCCTCCGGCGGTGTACTGGGATATGCAATGAACCAAGAGTGACATGTATGAAAGAATTATGAATGGTGGCTTTGCCACAAATACTATGTCAATTACATGATCATGCAAAGCAATATGACAATGATGAACGTGTCATGATAAACGAAACGGTGGAAAGTTGCATGGCAATATATCTCGGAATGGCTATGAAAATGCCATAATAGGTAGGTATGGTGGCCGTTTTGAGGAAGATATAAGGAGGTTTATGTGTCAAAGAGCGTATCATATCACGGGGTTTGGATGCACCGGTGAAGTTTGCACCAACTCTCAATGTGAGAAAGGGCAATGCACGGTACCGAAGAGGCTAGCAATGATGGAAAGGTGAGAGTGCGTATGATCCATGGACTCAACATTAGTCATAAAGAACTCACATACTTATTGCAAAAATCTACAAGTCATCAAAAACCAAGCACTACGCGCATGCTCCTAGGGGGGTAGATTGGTAGGAAAAGACCATCGCTCGTCCCCGACCGCCACTCATAAGGAGGACACTCAAAGAACACCTCATGTTTCAAATTTGTTACATAACGTTTACCATACGTGCATGCTACGGGACTTGCAAACTTCAACACAAGTATTTCTCAAATTCACAACTACTCAACTAGCACAACTTTGATATCACTACCTCCATGTCTCAAAACAATCATCAAGCATCAAACTTCTCTTAGTATTCAACACACTCATAAGAAAGTTTTTACTAATCTTGAATACCTAGCATATTAGGCTTATTTAAGCAAATTACCATGCTATTTAAGACTCTCAAAATAATCTAAGTGAAGCATGAGAGATCAATAGTTTCTATAAAACAAATCCACCACCGTGCTCTAAAAAGATATAAGTGAAGTACTAGAGCAAAACTATATAGCTCAAAAGATATAAGTGAAGCACATAGAGTATTCTAATAATTTCCGAATCATGTGTACTCTCTCAAAAGGTGTGTACAGCAAGGATGATTGTGGTAAACTAAAAAAATAAAGACTCAAATCATACAAGACGCTCCAAGCAAAACACATATCATGTGATGAATAAAAATATAGCTCCAAGTTAAGTTACCGATGGAAGTAGACGAAAGAGGGGATGCCTTCCGGGGCATCCCCAAGCTTTGGCTTTTAGGAGTCCTTAGATTATCTTGGGGGTGCCATGGGCATCCCCAAGCTTAGGCTCTTGCCACTCCTTGTTCCATAATCCATCAAATCTTTTACCCAAAACTTGAAAACTTCACAACACAAAACTTAACAGAAAATCTCGTGAGCTCCGTTAGCGAAAGAAAACAAAAGACCACTTCAAGGTACTGTAATGAACTCATTATTTATTTATATTGGTGTTAAACATACTGTATTCCAACTTCTCTATGGTTTATAAACTCTTTTACTAGCCATAGATTCATCAAAATAAGCAAACAACACACGAAAAACAGAACAGTCTGTAGTAATCTGTAACTAACGCAAACTTCTGGAACTCCAAAAATTCAGCCAAAATAGGAAGAACTAGACAATTTGTTTATTGATCAGCAGCAATTGGAATCAATATTTTATCACGTTCTAGTGATTTTTAACAATTATTTTTGTGAACAAAAATTTTCTGGAATTTTCTGCAAGATCAAATAACTATCATCCAAGAAGATCCTATAGGTTAAACTTGGCACAAACACTAATTAAAACATAAAAACACATCTAACCAGAGGCTAGATCAAAGATTTATTCCTAAACAGAAGCAAAAAGCAAAAAACTAAATAAAATAAAATTGGGTTGCCTCCCAACAAGCGCTATCGTTTAACGCCACTAGCTAGGCATAAAAGCAAGGATAGATCTAGGTATTGCCATCTTTGGCTTTCAATTTTTTAGTGGAATCAAGCTCGAATCTGGGAGGTTCTTTATGTTTCCCTTCATATTCGGAAATTTTTAGATCTAAAGAATCCAACCGCTTATTGCAAAGAGTAATCAACATATTCATGCGGTGAATATTTCCGCTAACGTTCTTAAGAGGTTCAAGAGACTTTTGTAAAATCTTAGTTACTTCGGAAATTTTTTTGAAAACGTGTGTCTCTTCCTGAGTATGTTGTGGCCCCTTTTGTTGAGGTAGTGTTCCCACTATACCTTCTATAACTTCATGCGCAATATGGGGATCAATTTCAATAAAATTGCCTTTGGCAACGCAATCCAAGAGTTGTCTATGAGACATATTCAATCCAACATAAAAATTGCGAAGCAAAATTCTAAGGTTCACTTCAAAGGTACAATTTCGGTAAGACTCCATCATTCTAAACCAGGCATCTTTTAAGTTTTCTCCTTGTCTTTGCTTGAAGTGAAAGACTTCAAACTCGGGGGACAATGGAATAGATAGAGGACTAGCCATAACGACAAGCAAACGGAAAAGAGGCAAACGGAAAAGAGAGGGCGAATAAAACGGCAAGGGTGAAGTGGGGGAGAGGAAAACGAGAGGCAAATGGCAAATAATGTAATGCGGGAGATAAGGGTTTGTGATGGGTACTTGGTATGTTGACTTTTGCGCAGACTCCCCGGCAACGGCGCCAGAAATCCTTCTTGCTACCTCTTAAGCACTGCGTTGGTTTTCCCTTGAAGAGGAAAGGTGATGCAGTAAAGTAGCGTAAGTATTTCCCTCAGTTTTTGAGAACCAAGGTATCAATCCACTAGGAGGCCACGCACGAGTCCCTCGCACCTACACAAACAAATAAATCCTCGCAACCAACGTGATAAGGGGTTGTCAATCCCTACACGGTCACTTACAAGAGTGAGATCTGATAGATATGATAGGATAATATTTTTGGTATTTTTATGATAAAGATGCAAAGTAAAGTAAACAAAATAAAAACGGCGCCAGAAATAGCTTGTAGTTGGGAGATTAATATGATGGAAAATAGACCCGGGGGCCATAGGTTTCACTAGTGGCTTCTCTCAAGAGCATGAGTATTTACGGTGGGTGAACAAATTACTGTTGAGCAATTGACAGAATTGAGCATAGTTATGAGAATATCTAGGTATGATCATGTATATAGGCATCACGTACGAGACAAGTAGACCGACTCCAGCCTGCATCTACTACTATTACTCCACACATCGACCGCTATCCAGCATGCATCTAGAGTATTAAGTTCATAAGAACAGAGTAACGCTTTAAGCAAGATGACATGATGTAGAGGGATAAATTCATGCTATATGATATAAACCCCATCTTGTTATCCTCGATGGCAACAATACAATATGTGCCTTGTTGCCCCTACTGTCACTGGGAAAGGACACCGCAAGATTGAACCCAAAGCTAAGCACTTCTCCCATTGCAAGAAAGATCAATCTAGTAGGCCAAACCAAACTGATAATTCGAAGAGACTTGCAAAGATAACCAATCATACATAAAAGAATTCAGAAGGTTCAAATATTGTTCATAGATAAACTTGATCATAAACCCACAATTCATCGGTCTCAACAAACACACCGCAAAAGAAGATTACATCGAATAGATCTCCACAAGACAGGGGGAGAACATTGTATTGAGATCCAAAAAGAGAGAAGAAGCCATCTAGCTAATAACTATGGACCCGAAGGTCTGAGGTAAACTACTCACACTTCATCGGAGAGGCTATGGTGTTGATGTAGAAGCCCTCCGTGATCGATGCCCCTTCCGGCGGAGCTCCGGAACAGGCCCCAAGATGGGATCTCACGGGTACAAAAGGTTGCGGTGGTGGAATTAGGTTTTTGGCTCCGTATCTGATAGTTTAGGGGTAC
The DNA here is from genome assembly GCF_002575655.3 of Aegilops tauschii subsp. strangulata. Lineage (NCBI taxonomy): Eukaryota > Viridiplantae > Streptophyta > Magnoliopsida > Poales > Poaceae > Aegilops > Aegilops tauschii. The sequence continues at coordinate 275,597,518 of NC_053038.3, read as the reverse complement.
GTAGGTATATATAGGAGGAAGAAGTACGTCGGTGGAGCAATGTGGGGCCCACAAGGGTGGAGGGCGCGCCTGGGGGGTAGGCGCGCCCCCCTACCTCGTGGCTTCCTGGTTGAAGTCTTGACGTAGGGTCCAATTCCTCTGGATCACGTTCGTTCCAAAAATCACGTTCCCGAAGGTTTCATTCTGTTTGGACTCCGTTTGATATTCTTTTTCTGCGAAACTCTGAAATAGGCAAAAAAACAGCAATTCTGGGATGGGCCTCCGGTTAATAGGTTAGTCCCAAAAATAATATAAAAGTGTATAATAAAGCCCAATAATGTCCAAAACAGAATATAATATAGCATGGAGCAATCAAAAATTATAGATACTGTGACGCCCCCAATTCAATCGTACACTAATCATACACGCAAACGTGTACGATCAAGATCAGGGACTCACGGGAAGATATCACAACACAACTCTAGACACAAATTAAAATAATACAAGCTTTATATTACAAGCCAGGGGCCTCGAAGGCTCGAATACATAAGCTCGAATACACAAGAGTCAGCGCAAGCAATAATATCTGAGTACAGACATAAGTTAAACAAGTTTGCCTTAAGAAGGCTAGCACAAACTGGGATACAGATCGAAAGAGGCGCAGGCCCCCTGCCTGGGATCCTCCTAACTACTCCTGGTCGTCGTCAGCGGGCTGCACATAGAAGTAGGAACCTCCGGTGTAGTAGGAGTCGTCGTCGACGGTGGCGTCTGGCTCCTGGTCTCCGGCATCTGGTTGCGACAACCAGGTAGAAGGGAAAGGGAAAAGAGGGAGAAAAGCAACCGTGAGTACTCATCCAAAGTACTCGCAAGCAAGGATCTACACTACATATGCATGGGTATCTGTGTAAAGGGGCTATATCGGTGGACTGAACTGCAGAATGCCAGAATAAGAGGGGGATAGCTAATCCTGTCGAAGACTACGCTTCTGGCAGCCTCCATCTTGCAGCATGTAGAAGAGAGTAGATGGTAAGTTCACCAAGTAGCATCGCATAGCATAACCCTACCCGACGATCCTCTCCTCGTCGACCTATGAGAGAGCGATCACCGGCTTGTATCTGGCACTTGGAAGGCTGTGTTTTATTAAGTATCTGGTTCTAGTTGTCATAAGGTCAAGGTACAACTCCAAGTCGTCCTGTTACCGAAGATCACAGCTATTCAAATAGATTAAACTTCCCTGCAGGGGTGCACCACATAACCCAACACGCTCGATCCCATTCGGCCGGACACACTTTCCTGGGTCATGCCCGGCCTCGGAAGATCAACACGTCGCAGCCCCACCTAGGCACAACAGAGAGGTCAGCACGCCGGTCTAAATCCTATGGCGCAGGGGTCTGGGCCCATCGCCCATTGCACACCTGCACGTTGCGTGGGCGGCCGGAAGAAGACCTAGCCTAGCAGGTGTTCCAGTCCAATCCGGCGCGCGCCGCTCAGTCGCTGACGTCACGAAGGCTTCGACTGATACCATGACGTCGAGTGCCCATAACTGTTCCCGCGTAGTTGGTTAGTGCGTATAGGCTAGTGGCCAGACTCAGATCAAATACCAAGATCTCCTTAAGCATGTTATTATGAAGTAACCGCGAATGCCGACCAGGACCAGGCCCACCTCTCTCCTAGGTGGTCTCAACCTGCCCTGTCGCTCTGCCACAAACTAACAGTCAGGGGCCTCGGGAACACAGGCCCACCTCTACCGGTATGGAGCCACCTACCCCTTCAGCCCCCATCTCCGAACAGTATCATAAGTAATGTAACAGTATAAAGTATATAGCATATGCCCGTGATCACCTCCCGAAGTGATCACGGCCCAGTAGTATAGCATGGCAGACGGACAAGAGTGTAGGGCCACTGATGGAACACTAGCATCCTATACTAAGCAGTAGGATAGCAGGTAAGGGTAACAACTGTAGCAACAATGACAGGCTATGCAGCAGAACAGGACTAACCGAAAGCAGTAACATGCTACACTACTCTAATGCAAGCAGTATAGAGAAGAATAGGCGATATCTGGCGATCAAGGGGGGGCTTGCCTAGAAGCTCAGCCGAGAAGGAGGGGTCGTCAACGCCGTAGTCGTATTGGGTAGCAGCGGCGTCGGTCTCAGTGTCTAACGAGAGAAGAGGGGGAAGAAACAATAAATATAATGCAAACATAAGCACGATGGTGCATGACAAGACAATGCGCGGTGCTAGGTGTGCCCTAACGAGGTAGGAGGTGATACCGACGAAGGGGGGAAACATCCGGGAAAGTATCCCCGGTGTTTCGCGTTTTCGGACAAACGAACCGGAGGTGAAATGTTGCAGGTTTACTATGCTAGGGATGTGTGGCGGACGAACGGACTGCGTATTCGGATTCGTCTCGTCGTTCTGATCAACTTTCATGTACAAAGTATTTTCATCCGAGTTACGGATTATTTTATATTAATTTTTAAAGTTTTAATCATCTTCTGGAATTATTTTAATTCGAAAATAATTATCAAATTGCTAGGGGTACCCAGCCCTGTGTACACAAAAATGTACCCAGGGGCTGACATGTGGGCCAAGGGGACACAGTTGACCAGTCAAAGTTGGACTGGTCAACAGGGGTGGGCCCCCCTTGTCATTCACTGTTTTTCTAACCTAACAGATTAGTTGTACTAATTAGGTTATTAGACTATTTAGGTTTAATTAGTTTAATTTAATCAAGTTAATTATTTATTTTATTTTTACTTACTTATTTTTTTAATTCTTTTTGTTGTCTTTTTATTTTAAAAAACACAGGAGCAGGCCCACGTGTCTGTGGCTAGGGGCCATAGCGGGTGCTGGTCAGCGGTTCCCGGAGCAGGCGTCGGGTCGCCTGGACCCGAGCACGCGCGGGCGGGCCGGCAGCCACGGTGCACGGCCAGCCGACCGGAGCGACGAATGAGAGGGCGGCGGCCATGCGGGCAAGCGACGCGGGCGCGTGGACGCAGCAAAGCAGAAGCGGCCAGCGGCAACAGGCGGGCAAGGCCGCGGCGGGGAGTGGGTGGAGCGGGCGGCGTGCAGAGCAGGGCAGCGGCTGGTCGAGACGAGTCCACGCGCGGGGTGCGTGAGCGCTGGACAGTGCGGGCTCGGGCCCGGCCAAAGGCAGGCCAAGGCGCGCGTGGCAGAGCGAGCAGGCGCGGGGCGTGGCCGGCGGTGCGCGTGTGAGGCAGTGGGCACGATGCGCGGCGAGAAGGAGCTCACGACGAGCGCGGGTGCAGCCAGAACCGGAAGGGCGCGTGGGCGCGTCACGCGTGCGATGCGGCAACGCGGGGAGGGCGAGGATGGCGCGGTGACGTTCTGTACAGGGAGAGGAAGAGGCGAGGCGAAGGCCGAGGGCCTCACCAGTGTTGCAGGGGTACGGGGCGGCGAGGCTCGGTGAAGCTACGCGGGGAGGAGATAATGACGGGGCGGCGGGGTCGAGCAGTCCGACATGATGAGGTGGAGACCATTGGGGAGGAGGACGGGGACGACGACGAGGTGGCGGTGACGACGGACGGCGGCGTCAGATCAACGATGAGGCGAGGCCGCGGCTTCAAGCGGGCGTTGCGCGAGGGAGAGGATGGGCGAGGAGGAGTCTGGGAGGGGCAGAGCTAGCGCCGGCTGGCGGCGGCCTTAGCGGTGCGACGACTTGCATCGGGCGTGGGCGTGCGGGAGGAAGGGATCGAACAGGGGCGCCCCTCCCCGTTCGTCAGCGTGTGCGTGTATCGTGGGTGGCGGCGCGCAGGGGGGAATGAGGGAGAGATGGGGATCGGGACAGGAGGAGCTAGGGTTAGTAGCGGGGGGTGTTGGGTTGGGCCGACCGATTGGCTAGTTCAGCTGGTCGGCTAGGCCGTTTGGCCCAGTTGGCCGGGGGGTATGTGGTTTTGTTTTGCCCTTTTCCTTTTATTTATTTTCTGTTTTTATTTTACTTTAGTTTTACAAACTATAAACCTAGCCCCTAAATTAGTGCTAATACTAATAACACTGCCACAATTAATTTGGCACCCTAAACAATTATTTTATATTTGTTTAGTATTTAAAGGCATTTAAATATTAGTCTTATTGTTGTTTTAATTAATTTAGTGCAGTTAACTATTTTATAAAAAGATGTTTTCTCCACCATAATTACCTATGCAATATCTGGTTCACTCTGAACATTTTAGTTTTACTATTTGAAAAGTTTAATTGTTTGCTTGATTTTGAATTTGAATTTGAATCGATTTCGAACTGACGCGAGATTATCAACAGTAATCGAAGTGACGTGGCATCATTAGCAGAGGGTTGTGGTAGCTTAATTACCCGGGCGTCACAATTCTCCTCCACTACAAGAAATCTCGTCCCGAGATTTAGGAGCGGGAGTAAGGGGGAAGGGTTTTGGTTACGAAAGTCTAACTGGTTTTCTTGGTGTTGGTTGCTCTTCTCGATGAGGTCGACCCATTACATTGACGACTTCATTTGTCTGCTTCAGGCCATCCTGATGAAGTCAGCATCCTTTCTTCGGGAACTCCATTGTACTTACAAGAGAATAAAGGGTGGGTTTTCCGGGAGAACGAACCTCTGCAAGGTTGACTAACTGGTCGACAACATCAAGGAAGGTGGCGGAAAGTAACTGTCGAATTGAAACTTAAGAAAATATCGAGAGCAAAGTAAGGAGGTATCATGGGAAGTTTCGAGAGGGCAGGCAATCACTCAATGCCTGAAACAGGGCATGAAAGGGGTTCAAAGCAACGGGGATAAGTATTGTGTTTGATACCAGAATTGATGATCCCTCGGAAGGTGGATTGTGAATTACATACGAAACCAAGAGCAAAGGATAACTTTGTCAACAAGGTGTACAGGAGAGTAAGGTTTCGATCCTGTGGAACTGTGGGTTATGGGCCCACCATGTGGGTTAAAAGTAGGAAGGGCGGTGACGATTTGCACGATCATGTAAGCAAGGCATGCCAGAGGATAGTCTGTCAGTTATGTCGGCAACAACATCGGTACCAAGGGCGAGGGACGAAGAGAACCATTTTCCTGCTCGTTGAACGAGGCGGACCATTAGGCAAAGTTCTCGCCCATCGGTGGATACCAGAATGTCATCAACAATAGTAACAGGTTCTTACTGACAAAGTTGTACACCGAGGTGCATACAAAAGCAATGACTTATTACTGCTTAGATCATATAAACCTCAAGAAGGTTAAACAAAACAATGGAAAGGAATATGTGATTATTAGATTAAACAGAACAATGGAAAGGAAAATGTGTTTAAACACATATTCAAGGGTATATCCTTTCCACGGACAAGCGGAACATGATATCCATGACAGGATAGAAAGTAGAAAACCATTAAGGTAAGGGGAAGGGATTTCATGATATTACACATACAACGGTGTTTGGATAATTGATAAGGAAAATTTATCATTTTGCTTCAAATGTTCTTATTGATGATAGGAGTACCACATACATGCTTCGAGATAGCATTGACATGGTCTTCAAGCAAAGTCGGACTTTGGATACAAAGGATCCATCAGAAACAACTTATAGAATAAGTCTTACAATTTCCTCATGGAAGAATGGATAACCTTGCTGAAAAGGAATCTATAACAATAGGGCCTCCGGCCAGGTGTGCTAGGCACGACATCGCCTTACCGGGTCACATAAAGACCATTGTTATATCTCTTGGAAATATATTCCAACCATCATATCTGACCGAGATTCAGATCTGGTTGGTGTCAGGATACCTCAGACTCAGGATCCTGAGATAAAAAGGTGCGCCACGAATTGTCGAGATGACATTGTAAGGTTCTCAGGGAAATGAACTATGGAAACGAGTTCCAAAGCAAGAGTTCATCATTAAAATAGGGAGAGGGTGAGGAGATGGCTGGTGGACTCGGTGAATTTCCATCGAGATTCTCAAAAGATGGATCTCCCCAATTATGTGAACAAGGAGATAACATTTGTCAATTCAAAATGGTATAATGATGTATGCTCGAGGAAAACATACACAATTAAACATTGGTTCAAAGCAACAGGGTTGCTGGAAGTTTTGAATTCACACATCATAGTTCATTTGTCGGTATTCCGGTTAGGAACAACACGAGGACCAAGAAGGAATGGTGATGGTGATAAGTATTACTTGTATCAAGAATTCTCAGGAGGTGGTGATATTCTCACGACATTCTTGACATAAAAGATGGTAATACTCCAAGGTAAAGAACAAATGCTGGATAGCAAGGATCCTAAGGTATAACACGAAACGCGAACAAGTTTGTGTTGGAGGGAAGGCAGTAAAGTGGCCGATGATAACACAAATCATCGAGGGAAAGGATGGTCTTTCTCATCATGAATTCAATTGGTATTCTGGAAGGACTCAGAATGCTCATGATGATCACGACACATTTGTCGAGAGATTCCATGAAGATGTAATCGATCGGCGATGACATCAAGTCAAAGGAATGATGAAGCGAAAGGTTATTGGAACCCTGGGTACGACACAAACTCGAAATAAAGTTTGCTGTTCAAAGAGAAATGATATGACGAGGAAGATCGACGTAAGATTAGCTCATCATCGAAGGTTGTGCTCCGTGATTAAGGACCAGGTTGCACAATTAAAATCAGCACGATAATGATGTAGCCGAGTAGGCTAGGAATGACGTGATCGAGTTCAAACTCGTAAGTAATGAAGGTTACCAAGAGTTGTTGAATCGCAGTGCGGACTCGATTCAGTTGTCGGTGTCCTTGAGGGGTTCTAACAACTCAGAACCCGTTGGAAAAATGGAATCGGCAAGAATATTAGTTGATGAAGAACTCATGAGAAGTTATGTTGCTCCTGATAATCTCGAGATACCAGGGGGTAATACTCGACGACAGATCAAAGTAGAGGTTGGACTGGGGTATTGCTCCGTAGAAGACAAGTGCTTAAACTTGTCCGCAAAATGGGATCAAAGAAGAACAATCATGGTCAAAACCACGATTGCAAAGGACCAAAACAAAATACAAGATGATTTTAAAACAAGGGAACAATTATTATTACAAGAAGCTTTCATGATAAGTTCCACATCGGGTCCATGGGCATGAACACAAAGTTCAAGGTCGACTCCCACTTCTTCAATGCCTAACCTATCATTTACTTCTCGTCTTCGAAGAAGTTGTAGAGCAGAAAATTATCTGGTAAAACACCAGAATGGTATGACTTGTGTAAACTTTCGGGTGCATACGGTTTTAGGAAAGGTATAGGCTCAACCCATCGAGGCATCTTAGAAACATATACTACAAAGTTCATAAGTAAATAACTCAAGCTCGAAAGCAGAGCATCGTTGGCCATATCAAAGAATAGGATTTAGCAATGGCATTATGTATCAGGGAAAGAACTTCTCGAGGTTTTTGTGTACAAAGGACACTGTCGGCTGAAAATTCAACAAAGGATCTGACGGTCCATAACGAAGTTGATGTGAGCATTTGCACACCACCAATGGAAGAAACAATGCAAAGGTATTTAATTATAGAAACAACTGACTACATCAAAGCTCAAAGGCAAAGGAATTAAGATTTCCAAATCAAGGGATCAGAAGCAATCGTTCTGATCGAAAATGAATAAGTTCAATAGACTTAGAAGCACAACCGATCAAGGCATTGATTGGTCAAGAACCAGCTCATATCCAAATGACGTCTGAGCCGGAAGGATAATCCTAGGATTCGACTGATGATGGTGAACATTCGCAACTTATTGAATCAACGGACTCAAAATGATAATGACAAAGGATGCCAATAAGATTACTAGACTTATGGGGTTAACCATAATGCAAGCAAGTAAGAATTTCAAGAGCAATAGGCTCCTGAGGATTTTCGGAAGATTGAATGGTATTTCGAAGATTGGTGACATACATGAATCAACTGGGGATGAGTGGATACTCGGTAAGTGCGAGAAATTATCCATAGGGATATTCATGTGGCAAGAACTGCAAGGCAGTAGGCACAAAGTATTCTCGGAACATTAGAGGGAATTTCGGGGTATCTTGGAATAACAAGATCAACTGGGAATAAAAGTAAGAACGACAGGTGTAAGTATTTATCCATAGGGATGTTTCGGTGCTAGGGAATTGCAAAAGCAACAGGCTCAAATTCTCGAGAGAACATCGGAGAGTATCTTCGAAATCCTTCAGTGGACCAAGTAATCATCTGGAGTAAGGGGCTCTCCGGGTGGAAGTAGTTACGAGAACCTAGAGTCGGCGTTAGTAAAATCATTTAACCCGAATAGAAGAGAGATCAGAGTCCCAGAGTATAGATCGAGGAATAAAAGATCCTAATACCACCCAATGGCGACGTGGGCCCGTAAGCCGCACAGCCATGTTAGTAAAACTTTTTCAATGACTAGACTCGACTTCGGCCAAGGAGTTGGAAAGGGGGATTCCTACAGGCAGTCGGCTCTGATACCAACTTGTGACGCCCCTGATTCAATCGTACACTAATCATACACGCAAACGTGTACGATCAAGATCAGGGACTCACGGGAAGATATCACAACACAACTCTAGACACAAATTAAAATCATACAAGCTTTATATTACAAGCCAGGGGCCTCGAAGGCTCGAATACATAAGCTCGAATACACAAGAGTCAGCGGAAGCAATAATATCTGAGTACAGACATAAGTTAAACAAGTTTGCCTTAAGAAGGCTAGCACAAACTGGGATACAGATCGAAAGAGGCACAGGCCTCCTGCCTGGGATCCTCCAAACTACTCCTGGTCGTCGTCAGCGGGCTGCACATAGAAGTAGGCACCTCCGGTGTAGTAGGAGTCGTCGTCGACGGTGGCGTCTGGCTCCTGGTCTCCGGCATCTGGTTGCGACAACCAGGTAGAAGGGAAAGGGGAAAAGAGGGAGAAAAGCAACCGTGAGTACTCATCCAAAGTACTCGCAAGCAAGGATCTACACTACATATGCATGGGTATCTGTGTAAAGGGGCTATATCGATGGACTGAACTGCAGAATGCCAGAATAAGAGGGGATAGCTAATCCTGTCGAAGACTACGCTTCTGGCAGCCTCCATCTTGCAGCATGTAGAAGAGAGTAGATGGTAAGTTCACCAAGTAGCATCGCATAGCATAACCCTACCCGATGATCCTCTCCTCATCGACCTGTGAGAGAGCGATCATCGGGTTGTATCTCGCACTTGGAAGGGTGTGTTTTATTAAGTATCCGGTTCTAGTTGTCATAAGGTCAAGGTACAACTCCAAGTCGTCATGTTACCAAAGATCACGGCTATTCGAATAGATTAAACTTCCCTGCATGGGTGCACCACATAACCCAACACGCTCGATCCCATTCGGCCGGACACACTTTCCTGGGTCATGCCCGGCCTCAGAAGATCAACACGTCGCAGCCCCACCTAGGCACAATAGAGAGGTCAGCACGCCGGACTAAATCCTATGGCGCAGGGGTCTGGGCCCATCGCCCATTGCACACCTGCACGTTGCGTGGGCGGTTGGAAGCAGACCTAGCCTAGCAGGCGTTCCAGTCCAATCCGGCGCGCGCCGCTCAATCGCTGATGTCACGAAGGCTTCGGCTGATACCACGACGTCGAGTGCCCATAACTGTTCCCGCGTAGTTGGTTAGTGCATATAGGCCAGTGGCCAGACTCAGATCAAATACCAAGATCTCGTTAAGCGTGTTATTATGAAGTAACCGCGAACGCCGACCAGGGCCAGGCCCACCTCTCTCCTAGGTGGTCTCAACCTGCCCTGTCGCTCCGCCACAAAGTAACAGTCAGGGGCCGTCGGGAACCCAGGCCCACCTCTACCGGGATGGAGCCACCTGCCCCTTCAGCCCCCATCTCCGAACAGTATCATAAGTAATGTAACAGTATAAAGTATATAGCATATGCCCGTGATCACCTCCCGAAGTGATCACGGCCCAGTAGTATAGCATGGCAGACTGACAAAAGTGTAGGGCCACTGATGGAACACTAGCATCCTATACTAAGAAGTAGGATAGCAGGTAAGGGTAACAACTGTAGCAACAATGACAGGCTATGCAGCAGAATAGGATTAACCGAAAGTAGTAACATGCTACACTACTCTAATGCAAGCAGTATAGAGAAGAATAGGCGATATCTGGTGATCAAGGGGGGGGCTTGCCTGGAAGCTCAGCCGAGAAGGAGGGGTCGTCAACACCGTAGTCGTACTGGGTAGCAGCGGCGTCGGTCTCAGTGTCTAATGAGAGAAGAGGGGGAAGAAACAATAAATATAATGCAAACATAAGCATGACGGTGCATGACAAGACAATGCGCGGTGCTAGGTGTGCCCTAACGCGGTAGGAGGTGATACCGACGAAGGGGGAAAACATCCGGGAAAGTATCCCTAGTGTTTCGCGTTTTCGGACAGACGAACCGGAGGTGAAATGTTGCAGGTTCACTATGCTAGGGATGTGTGGCGAATGAACAGACTGCGTATTCGGATTCGTCTCGTCGTTCTGATCAACTTTCATGTACAAAGTATTTTCATCCGAGTTACGGATTATTTTATATTAATTTTTAAAGTTTTAATCATCTTTTGGAAATATTTTAATTCAAAAATAATTATCAAATTGCTAGGGGTACCCAGCCCTGTGTACACAAAAATGTACCCAGGGGCTGACATGTGGGCCAAGGGGACACAGTTGACCAGTCAAAGTTGGACTGGTCAACAGGGGTGGGGCCCCTTGTCATTAACTGTTTTTCTAACCTAACATATTAGTTGTACTAATTAGGTTATTAGACTATTTAGGTTTAATTAGTTTAATTTAATCAAGTTAATTAATTATTTTATTTTTACTTACTTATTTTGTTTTTAATTCTTTTTGTTGTCTTTTTATTTAAAAAACACAGGAGCGGGCCCACGTGTCTGTGGCCAGGGGCCATAGCGGGTGCTGGTCAGCGGTTCCCGGAGCAGGCGCCGGGTCGCCTGGACCCGAGCACGCGCTGGCGGGCCGGCAGCCACGGTGCACGGCCAGCCAACCGAAGCGACGAACGAGAGGGCGGCGGCTATGCGGGCAAGCGACGCGGGCGCGTGGATGCAGCAAAGCAGAAGCGGCCAGCGGCAATAGGCGGGCAAGGCCGCGGCGGGGAGTGGGCGGAGCGGGCGGCGTGCAGAGCAGGGCGGCGGCTGGTCGAGACGAGTCCACGCGCGGGGTGCGTGAGCGCTGGACAGTGCGGGCTCGGGCCCGGCCAAAGGCAGGCCAAGGCGCGCGCGGCAGAGCGAGCAGGCACGGGGCGTGGCCGGCGGTGCGCGTGCGAGGCGGTGGGCACGACGCGCGGCGAGAAGGAGCTCACAACGAGCGCGGGTGCGGCCAGAACCGGAAGGGCGCGTGGGCGCGTCACGCGTGCGATGCGGCAACGCAGGGAGGGCGAGGACGGCGCGGTGACGTTCTGTACACGGAGAGGAAGAGGCGAGGCGGAGGCCGAGGGCCTCACCGGCGTTGCAGGGGTACGGGGCGGCGAGGCTCGGTGAAGCTACGCGGGGAGGAGATGATGACGGGGCGGCGGGGTCGAGCAGTTCGGCATGACGAGGTGGAGACCATTGGGGAGGAGGACGGGACGGCGACGAGGTGGCGGTGACGACGGACGGCGGCGTCAGATCGACGACGAGGCGAGGCCGCGGCTTCAGGCGGGCGTTGCGCGAGGGAGAGGATGCGCGAGGAGGAGTCCGGGAGTGGCGGAGCTGGCGCCAGCCTTAGCGGTGCGACGACTTGCATCAGGCGCGGGCGTGCGGGAGGAGGGGATCCAACAGGGGCGCCCCTCCCTGTTCGTCAGCGTGTGCGTGTATCGTGGGTGGCGGCGCGCAGGGGGGAATGAGGGAGAGATGGGGATCGGGACAGGAGGAGCTAGGGTTAGTAGCGGGGGGTGTTGGGTTGGGCCGACCAGTTGGCTAGTTGGGCTAGCCGGCTAGGCCGTTTGGCCCAGTTGGCCGGGGGTATGTGGTTTTGTTTTGCCCTTTTCCTTTTATTTATTTTCTGTTTTTATTTTACTTTAGTTTTACAAACTATAAACCTAGCCCCTAATTAGTGCTAATACTAATAACACTGCCACAATTAATTTGGAACCCTAAACAATTATTTTATATTTGTTTAGTATTTAAAGGCATTTAAATATTAGTCTTACTGTTGTTTTAATTAATTTAGTGCAGTTAACTATTTTATAAAAATATGTTTTCTCCACCATAATTACCTATGCAATATCTGGTTCACTCTGAACATTTTAGTTTTACTATTTGAAAAGTTTTATTGTTTGCTTGATTTTGAATTTGAATTTGAATCGATTTCGAACTAACGCGAGATTATCAACAGTAATCGAAGTGACGTGGCATCATTAGCAGAGGGTTGTGGTAGCTTAATTACCCGGGCGTCGCAGATATGTTGGAGACGTATCAACAACCCCAAAGTAAACGGTCGACATGATGGTATCGACATTCTCATGGTCTAAGGATGTGAGTATATGTTAACACTTTCATGATTATACTTATAACATTGTGACGATGTGATCTCGTAGTATATCATTCACTTGGGTTTGTCCAACACCATTGCTCTGTTAACAATGTGCCCCGATTGTTGTCATCATCCTTTTTACTTCAACAATGCCCTATGATTTGGAAACATGATCATCATGCAACACATAAGCTAGTCTTAGAGACGAGAGTACGGATGGACTTGGTGCTTATATCTCCACACATGCAAGTATGTCTCTGGAAGCAGCAATATGGCTCATACTACTATATGATCATATTATCTACACCACACATCAACCTTGTCTGGCAGCCTGCCAGCGCATTGAATGTTTTATATGCGAGCTTCCGAAAGTGCAGTATTTTGGCTGGGGCGTATGAATACCCGGTATACGCGGCTGGACTACATGGCCTACAAATGCCAGATGATGGTGGGCCCATGCAGAGTGGGCTGCACTTACGGCATGGACCGCTGGTACAGGTAACGCATTGCAGATGGACCATGGTCCAGATTTTCTTTTCCTAACGATCCACGCAGCTGCATTTGGCCACATCCTTCCCCGCTCGCCTCGTCTGTTCTGGACTGCTCCATGAATAAATTAGAGCGTTGTGGAGGCCGGGCTGCTTTTGGGTCTCTGAGTGTGGAATCAGCGAGGGATGGAGACGGAGACCGAGAGGACGGCGATGCCCGGTGGCGCCGGTGGCGATTTCTCCATGGATCCGGCGTCGGGATGTGATGACGAATTCACTACGCAGCTATGTATTTACGTGTGGCAAGCACGCTGCTCTACTACCAGGATTTCTTTCTAATGCATCAGTAGAAATTTCAGTCAAAAGCAGTACTAAGCATTCATCAATAGCTGCTCAAAAAAAAGAAGAGGACACACTCTGGAATCTGGATTACATCTTAGTCTACGACACACACACTTCACGCCTGACAGTAAGACAAACCACCCCATGACAGACTTAAAGTAAACCAAGCCCAGGATCAAGACACACATTTCCATCCGTAACAAAAGAGACCACCAAGTTGATTACCGCCAAGAGTAGAAAGGTCCTAGGTAAGTCGGCATTGGATGTGGATCTTCCTTGGGGTGCTTGCTGGAATCCATACATCGAGACATGTGGATCATTCAGGACGATGCGGTGCCCATCCTCCCGCGGGTAGTCAACTAGTCATGGCGGGATTGAACTGACACAGATGAAGGAGGTTCAAACCGGCGGCGATCTCTGACAGCGTCAAGCACGGCAGGGTAGGGACGTCTTGTCATGCAAAGAAGTGGTACTGTCTAGGTTGCACAAAAAATGGGTAGAAAAGAAATGAAAAAAATAAGCAATGGTGAGCCGAAAGACGGGCAAATCACATCGAGGGTTAGCTTCAGAGATCTTATGCTCATAGGATGCACTTGTAATATCGGTTGCCGGACCTTTTTTCAACCATGCATATATGTCGCTCAACACTTCACGACCGCAATTAGGGCACGTCAGGGGAGAAGCTCGTTGTTAACAGCCTGTGGATTGGAGGAGGAAGAAGCCTCCATGGATGCAGATGCAAGAGCAGTGTGAGGTAAAAGAAGATGGGAGGGCGTGGGGAGGAGAGATAGGCCCGCACGCGCGTAGATAGTAAGCAGTAGAGTAAATAAACAGTACCACGGTCCATGAAAAGGAGAGGCACCGCGCACCGTTGTAACCGAAGTAGCTAGGCCTAATAAATGACGATCGAACGGTCCATGAAAAGGAGAGGCACCGCGGACCGTTGTAACCGAAGTAGCTAGGCCTAATAAATGACGATCGACAGCCTGCGTATGCACTGTAGAAAATTGAAAGAACACCCTAATACGTTGCTGAATACTTGAGCGCGCATGCATCCCGAGGAGGGCCAACGGCTAGGATGATACTACTATATGATTGTATGAGCCATATCGAATTTTTCCCTCTCATATTCAAGAATCATTGCAATTATAGTATAGAAATATAAACTTAATTATAAACATAGAAATGAATAATAATATTTATTTTTACCTTTAGGGCATATTTCCAACATTTTCGACTTGTGCAATCACATGACTTCATGACTGTGTTATGGTGTACCACCAATGGTGTAGCAACTTCACATTGCAATAACGGATCACATCCAAATTGAAGGGCGTGTAGTGCTTGTGCTCATGAAACAAAGAATGCACATGTTGCCAAAATATCGTGCTCTTTTGTTTCATGCCTACAAACCACGTACTTGTGGCCAACCACGCGTTGCACAACAATGCGTCCTCCCTCACCGAGTACCCTGCCATCGTGCTTGATTCATGTTAAACAAGGAGAAAGTCAAAGGAAAATCAATGACATTTGGCCGAACACTTGTCGAGCGTGGTGTTTGCCATGGATGACGTCGACAGGGGCGGCGATACCTGCGTTGCGGACTGATTCGGGATGCAATGGCAACAAAGTACAAGGCGCCTGGGTGAAGCGGAGGTCCAACAAGAACTGGTCGGCAACCAAAGTGGTGTAAAGGCGCTGCGATTTTGATGACGCTGATACAGACCAAGGAGGAAGGTATGGAGTGAGGGGAAGGGCTCTAGGAAGGGGGTTTAGGGTGGGCCAGCTGTGTCAAAGTCCGACACGGCGGGCATCCGGACTCCTCCAAACATCCTACAAGTTTGTTTTCGTTTAGGCGAAATTTAGATGTCCGGACCGGTCCTCTTACATACATTGGATAGCAGAATGTATTTGGAGATGCCCTTAGGTCGGAAATCCCCATCGTGTAACGTTGGCACTCTTTTGTTTTCTTTTGACAACAAGTTGGAAAACTCTTGTCTAATTTTATTTTATTTTTGCATCGATTGGTCATGAAACCTACCAGTTTCGATCATATTGTAATATTGTTATATAAGTTTGCTTTGCATGGAAAAAAAAAGCGGCCGCACCTTACCAATTAGTGTACCTTAGCTCATGTAAAATAGAAACAATATTACATGTGTATTGTCTCTGCCGTCAAAAACCGTCATGTTTACTCGTCAAATCAGAAAGAAACAAGAAGTATTTTCATGTGCTATGACATAGCAAGAAAAAATGTTCAGGCCGATATACAATTTATGCGGCACAAAATGTCCAGGTTGAGTATCCCTAGAGGAAAATTCTGAAACCAAGAAACTAACAGTTTAAATACGGTGATCTAATAGTTATACAATAACAACACAATACAATTCACACTAACTTCCATGGAACAGCACGCCTGTGTATGCTCATAACCGAATAATTTTGACGGAATACCGATCTTCAAGTTTCCCGTCACTTAATTGATAAGAGACTCCATAGCTTCAAAGAATAGAGGCACAAACTCCCTGTTTGGAGTCTTGACTGCACACTTGGCACCAGGAACACCAACAGCAGCAGTAAGCTCTATCAGAAATGGAATCCCACGGGGGACCTTCGCAGACAGATACAGCACATCCATGTTTGCATTTTTCCGCTTGGCAATAAAGAACACATTTGATGCTGCAAGGTGTTCAACGGTGGCATCTATGCTGCTGATGACAGAATTGGGGTATTCTTTTGAAAATTCATTGTCATCAGGTAAAGATTTCCAGGCCTGCAATCAGATTTAACCAATTCAAACTACAGATTAACAAGAAGGATATAATAGCGGAAGAGTACCCACTCGCCACAGGGGTTCTCTACAAGTCCTAAGGCCAACAGACCAAAACCAAACAGCTAAGCAAATCAAAACAACTAGGACAGCAACTACCGCAGAGAAGAAAAGATTTATTTGTAGTAGATTTTACCTCAAGAAAACTCGTCCGCTCCATTTTGCCATCTTCACCAAAGAACACATGCAGCAAGCCTTTGTCGCTGAAATACCACACAGGTTGCTGATTATTCTTCACTGCAACCTGCAGTAACGAGTTTGGTGCTCCAGGAGAGACATTCTGGGAGAAAACCATAGCTAGGAGCGTCCTGGCTGAGGACCCAGGTTGGAGTGGAGGAACCTTATTCATCAACCGACACCAAGTTCAGTACAGGAAACTGAAATTTAGAAACAGAACTTACAAAATATATAGACATCCTTGCACCTGAAGTGGTCCACCGGCTGCAAGACCAAATGTGTTCTTGTTAAACTGAATCATAAATCCATCTAATACACCATGGGTCCCATTCTCAAAAGATATATCATAGTATATCTGGCCATCCCGTCGCACCAGTTGCGCACTGATCTGGAGACCTTGGCCAGTGGTTGAAGGCAATACAACAGGGAGTGGAGGTCTGCAGGGAAAACAATCAGAAAAATCAAATTGGAGAAAAACTGGCTCGATCCGTATAACATGAATAAAACATCAAACTAAAACTTGGAGCAAAAACAATAAAAAGTATCGCTGACCCTGAAGATGCTGTAGGTTCGTCAACAGGAACCAGGGCATTATCCAAACCCATTAAATCACCTAGGAGATCTGGGATCGGAGCAGCAACTGCTGCGGCTGCAGCTGCCGGCTGCTTCACTGGTACATTTGATGAAGTGCCAGTACTAGAGGACGGTGATGCCCCATCCACTCCCTGAGATGGTGACTCCGAATACCCAGTTTCTCCAGCATCAGCAAACTCCTCATCATCCGCCCTAGGAGCTGCCTTAACACGGCTAACAAAGGCTTCTGGGGGCTTGTGATAAACTGATGATAATGTAGAAATGTTTGCTAATAACTCATCAAGAAGCGAAGAGTCAAGCTGGTTAGAGTCATCGCTGATCACAGGCTTCTCTGCCAGAACAACATCTTTTGCTGCCTGTCAAAGCCACACACATACCCAGTGGTCATAGGGATATCTGACAAACAAAGGATAGGAAGGTGTGAAGTGTAAACTTTCAATACCTCAGGATCAGTAGAAAGAAGTCGCCAGTATATGTAAGCTCGATCACGCAGATCAGGATTGTCTGTTTCAACTGTGGCATTATTGAGAACAGCCTACAGAAAATGATGCAGATTAGGCAGAAAACTGTAGCACATATTAAAGAATTTGTTAGGGACAGGACATACATTCTATTGGAATAGGCCATTATTCATTCATTCAGCCAAGAGAAAATTGAATATAGTGTACCCTTATGAACCAAATCTTCTCGTTCTCAACCCAAAAAATTGAGTATTCTAATTATTAATGTTGCAACACAATTCTAGGTATGCTCAATGCTGTAAAGATTTCAACAAGCCTTTTTGAACACCATGACATGCCATGGTATCAAATAAGGAGATATTCAAAGACTCTTACACCATGCCAAAAGTTATTTTTTGCTCCGCAATCTAGTGTATCCATCATCTACAAGAGTAAACACAGGAACTGAGAATAGTAACCTGTATCATCTGCTGGGGCCCCTCAGTTGGCTTCTTAAGAAACAACTTAACAGTCGCTGTTAGCAACTGCAGTTGAACTAATGCTGGTTCTTCTGGGAATGTATCCAAGAAACTCTCAAGGAGTTCATCAGCATTGTCAATTCTTTCGGCATATTCTCCAATTATCCAAATCATTGATGCCTGTATAAGAAAATAACATGTAAGTGAACAAAACATGCAAGAAATTACAAAGACCGTTCATAGACAATACCTTAGCCTCTGGTTCATCTAAAGTGTCCAAACTTTCACAAAGTGTTGCGATGATAGACTCATATCTGCATATTTTGGCAAGAAAAAGGTTACTTTTTTACAAAAACATATGCCGAGCACAAAAGAAGAGCTCTGTAGTTCCATAATTCCAAAAACATAGAATGTTGAGCTTCCAGGCAAACCACTCACGTGTTAGGATAGCGTCTAAAGATGTCTTTGATAACAATGATAGCTTCCTGTACGACATAATTAACCTTTATCTTGATCAGCTCAAGCAAGACACTGATGCACCTTTCAGCAGCTCTCTCCAATTTAATTGCACATCTTCCAATCGCACGTACAGCTTTCCTCACAAAGTCAACATCAACCTCTGTGGCATACTCTTTGAACTCCAATAGTACCTATAACGAGCTCAGTCAACTTCTGGATGGCAACTTGTAGAAAACAGATCTAGTACTATAATCAGGAATGAACAAGATGCTTAATAAATTTAACTATGGTAAGATTCACACTTGAGGTGATGGACTTTTGTTCCTACGGAGTTTTATTTACAATCTCTGTAACTCTGTTATGTATGAGACAGGAATATAATAACACAAGGCAGTAGCTGAAAATATTGTTCCACTCAAGTCAACATCATAACCACAACAGTAAACTAGTACATAAGAAAGAAGATTATGTACCTGATCAATGTTCCTATCTGACGCAAGCTTTATCATAATCTCTAACTTTTCCATCTTGACATATATTGGGTCATTGTACTTGCAAAAGAAGACCTATTGCCAAACATACTATTGAGTTACAGAAACACTAGCATGATTGATTGATGAATAAGAATAGCTCGAAGACAAACAAATGTCACCTTAATTTCATGTGCAAGTATTGTAGGCCTTTTTTGAACAATCAGATTGATATTTCTCAATGCTACATACTGAATCTCGGGCTCTGCGGACAGTAGAGTAACCAGAGGGGGTGCCATTTTCTTGCAGAGATTCCGGACAACATCAGTGCTTGTAATGAGCTCCATTTGTAGAAGGATTATCTGTGTGAAAGAGATAACCAACAGGTTAACTCTTTCTGCAAAATCAAAAACAAACAGCAACATGTATCATCCTCCAACTAAAAGGTCAGGAACATGAAAATCAATCCAATGTCACAGTCCATTTGTTCTTCCTATGATTTATGAGGATACATTTAAGATGAAAGAAAAAGCTTTGTTACCTAGTTAAATGAGCCCATAAATAATCAATATGAGTATGTCTTATTTGGGTACTTCCAGATAAGTTTTTCCTTACCCTGCTACCCATGCTGTGAGAACTGGCAGCGCCCCTGTTCAGGCCTGACAGATCAATACAAGTACACATGGCACTGTGCGAATCTATGGTTAATGAATACCACATACACAACTGCATGCAACACTTTCTAAAACTTTACTGTGTTCTAGTACATGTGAATCAGGCTAATGTACCTTGACAGCAGAAAGAACAACTGCACAGTTTGCATGTTGAAGACGGGGTGTAACTCGTTCCACTATATTTTCTGCGTCCCTTGCATCTGTTGCTTTGTACCTTGACAGAGAATCAAGAATGAAAACTTGTCCCCACCTGCAAAATTATCAAATATGATAAGCAGCTTACTCTAGAAAAATATGGGGGTTCAGAACCCAATATAGCAAGAACTGCATCATACTCTGTGCACTCATTCAGAGCAGTCAGAAGCTTTGTCAATGTATGGCTGGTGATCTCAAAGATCGGACGAGCACTACTGTCTTGAATCTCTGCCAGAGCAGCAACAGCATTTGCAACCACCATAGGATTATTGTCAGAAATTAAGTCTTTGAGGGCCTCTAGAAATCCTCTGTCCTCCACTAGCTCAGCATTTATATCATAAAGCTTAGCAACACAAATAGCTGCTGTCTTCCGCACATAAGGATCATCGTCCTGTGAAAAAATTCAAGACACAAGTATAGGCTTAATTCAATGGGAGACAGTTTTTTTTTTGAAAGGAGTGTACAAACACCAATATACACCTTGAGGCATCTTTGAAGAGGGTCGCACAGATACTCTGTGATTTTGTCTACACGGATGCAACCCATTGTCCTCACAGCCAAAGCACGGATCAGTGGATTTGGATCTTGTGAATCCTGCAGAAGTTTTGAATCTTCTTATTAGTTGCTGCTTCTGCATGGTTTGCTTCACACATGTTATAGATTTATTTTTCTGCATAAATGTTCATTAGTAGTAATATGGTAATTTCTCACCTTAACAAATGTGTTCACGGCAAGTATCGCTAGATCTGGTTGACTTTTAGCATAGTTGATGAGATATAAATATACTAGTTTTTTCAGCTCCAAGTTCTCAGTCTGCATACAGTTCACGACATCCGTAAACAATGATGAGACATCTTTTCCAACGGTCATCGCTGCAATCACTTTCTTGACAGCATCTTTTCTCTTGTCCTGCAAACCATGTTTCCACCAAAGCCTCAGATGCCAGAAGTGAACACATAATATGGTCTTACATCATTTATTCTTGCATTAAAATTAGAAAACAGAAATGGGATTTATGGCTGGTGAATGACTGACACAGTATATAGTCCAACCATTCTTGCTACATGGCATACTTCATCGCTGAGAATATTTCATATTAAAGACTGATATGGTACAGATGTTCATTAATTATGCATTAGAACATGCATTTTACAGCAAACGTGCAGCACTGCAAAATGTAGCTAGAACGGCGACAGAATATTTTTGTGACCAGGGGCTAGAGATGGCGTCTCAAAACCACTAGACCACCAAATCAAAATGATGTAGCTTGTCTTGCTTGCAAAACATGGAGAAGTGATAGAGCCTAAGATGTACTCCCTCCGTAAAGAAATATAAGAGCGTTTGGATCACTAAAGTATTTCTTTACGGAGGGAGTACCTTGCTGTTTTAACCGTGTGCGGTAAACCACAAAGATGGCATAGATAAATATAAAGGGTAAACACCTTTTTATCAGCAGCAAAGTGCCATTTCTACAGCTACACCAATGCATATTGATGCATATCTGGAGCCATGGAGATAAAAAATAAACTAGATGGAAGTAATGCACGGCCCCGCACATAAACTCCAAAATTTCTACCTTATTCAAAACTTATTCATTTACCCTCGAGAGCTTGGCTAACCAGACATCGAGCAGTCACTATATTCGATTTAATCTTGCTTTCACTGAAAAGCCCCGAAATGGATCAGAACTCAGTGCATTCATCTCGCTCCAAAGCAATTCAAACTCAAATCCGTCTGAACTGAATTCGGCATATTCAAGTACATTTTGTTGAAGAAAATGACCCTGAGATCGTCACTCTGCCGCAAATTCCAATCCTCGGAACAGAACCTAATCCCGTGGGATACCAACCAAAACTCGCAGATCTCAAACCGCCCGCGCGTGGGCACCCAACACCCTGGCCAGATCTGGATCCAGGCCAATCGATCCTCGGGCACAGCAAATCACACAAGAAGATAGACAAGGGAGAGACGGCGAGGCAAGAAGGGTGACCTTGTACTGGGAGTTGAGCTCCTCCTTGAGCTCGGGGATCTCCCCCTTTTTGGTGGTGGAGAAGTACTTGGAGTCGTGCCCGCTCATATCGCCCCGGCGAGCCTACCTGCCAAACACGCACCGGTCGCCGCCTCCGGCTGCGGAGCCGGGGGGTCGTGGTGGAGGCGTCCGATCTCGCGCGCGGTGGTGGTCGGCGGCCTGCCTGCCTGCCTGCCTGCGCGATGGGATGGGATTGGGAGTTGGCGAGGGGGAGCCAGACGGGTGTGCGTGCGTGCGAGAGTTATGGAGATGAGAGAGATTGGGAGGGAGACGACGACGACGGTGGAGATCTGATCGGCTGCTCGCAAGTCATTCTAGTCTCTTTTCTTTTTCTGTCTTTCGACGCCAAATTCCCGTTCCAAGACCAACTCCAACGCGCAACCCCAAATGGTCCGGACGCCGACACAACATGCCTTCCAATGCGCGGGAGCAAACGAACGTCGTTCGCTTTCGACCCAACCAAAAGTTGGGCCGCGTTTTCGATCAAACGGACACGCGTGGACGGTGCCTAGCGCGTGCCCATATCCTCCCCTGGCCCGCCCGTCGAGGACACATGCGCCCCTTTTTCTATTCCCCTCCCCTCTCCAGCCGCACCCCCCACCCACCCCCGCCCCCCATCGCCGTCATTTTTCTCGGTCGTGCGCTATCCAGCACGCCCGCGAAGCCCCGGCCCCTCCCCTTTCGCAGCTCCCGTTTCCTCGACGCCCGGAGCTGTCCAACCCCGGCCACCTGATTTCAGCGCATCCGGCGGACAGATTTGGAGCGGATCCGGCCGGATTTGAGCTCACCCCGGCTGTCGGAGGTCACACCCTGCCATGGACTGGCCGGGTACCGGACAGCAAAGCCCTGACACGGCCCCCAGGCCGCATGCAGGTACTGACTCCGCCTCTAGCCGTTCGTATCGAACCCGTCGCTGGTTCACCGGCAAATACACGAACGGTCGTTGTCCAGGCTCGGTGTTGGCCCAAAGGCTCGTCGGCGCACCGTTGCCGCCCATAAAGTGCGACGACTGTCCACGGGAGGTCTTGCGCCGCGTGTCTACAACGCCGGAACATCCCGGATGGGTGTTCGTCAAGTGCGCAAACGATGGTGTATGTGCTAGTTTAGCTTGGATTGTGCTTTCGGATTCGGCTCGTTTTGCTTACACTCATATGTATTGTGTAGGATGGATGCAACTTTTGGTATTGTGAAGAAGAATACGCCGATCTATTGATAGAGCGCAATTTAATAGATGTTCGTGCACTTGTTTCTAGAATGAAGGTTAGAGATGAGACTAGATGCGAAGAAGCAACGTCTACTTCTTTAGACTCGAAGAAGAAAGAAGCACGCAAGATCGAGCCTCCGCGGATCAACAATGAATGCATCGAGAAGGCACTAATCCAACTCACGGGAGTAGTTATAGAAGTTGGATACCTTCTCAAATGTCTTCGTGTGGTTCTTGTTTTCTTTGGTCTTGCTATTCTAGTCATTATTTGGTGACGTGCTCCAATGTATCAAAAATCAATGATAGAAGTAAAGATATGTGTTGCAAAAAAGTATGCGGCCGCGTGCCCATCGCATCCAGAAATCCGGGCGGATACGACCTCATTGCCACCCCAAATGGACGAATAACAGACAAAACGGACGTCTATTTGGGGTCATGCATTGGAGTTGGCCTGATGTGCAGGTTTTTTTCATTAGAGAAATGACGCCTTAATTTCAGTTTAAGGTCAAACACATCATGCAGCGCGGACATCGATCGCAGTACGAGTGTCCTTGAAGAAGCCCCGATGGAAGCGTGGTATGCAAGATATGCTCGCGAGATTGTTTGGAAATAAGAAACCTCACACTTTTGTGAGGGACCTCATCAGAGAGTGCGGCGGCTATGGGTCAACCGGTTATTACCTAATGCTACATCGGCTTTACCGCCCCTATAGCATTGAGGTTCGTTGTCGTCCTAATCTCCTAGACGAAGATCAACGAAGAACAATGTAACACCCTCAGTGTCGTGCTACAGTGACCTCACACTAATGGTGACGTGTCATCAAGTTTAACTAAGCCAAATTGCCACTTGATAAAAATCAAAGCCTAATTTAAAATAAAGTCAAATAAATTATTTCTTCAAGCGGTATTCTCATAATTTTGCAAAATTTTTGCAAATAATTCCTAAGTATTTGTCATGACCAAACCAACCTCATTTGGATTACCAAAATGCCCCTGGGATTTTAAAAAATGATCCGGTAGCACTTTTTCAGCCCTTTTAAATGCTAACATAATTTAAATGAATTCATTTTGGCCCAAAACTTTTTGTGCAAGCTAATAATGTGGTGCTTGATTTATGTGCAAAGTTTCATGTTTAATATTTGTTTGCTCACTCAAATAAATGGCAAACAGTAGCTAATTAAAAAACAGAAAAGATTAAAGGAAAAGAAAGAATGAAAGAAAAGAAAGAAGAGAGGGAGGCCCAAGTAGGGCTAGGAGGCCCAGCCCACACTCCCACTTGCCTCCTTCCTCTCGCTACAGTACAGGAGGTATGAGGTAGGGGCGTGGCGGCCATCCATGCCCCTCCACCTTGCTTGCTTGCCTCTCTCCCCCTCCGTTCAGTTCACGTCCGACATTGTCGTGGCCGTGTTTCCTCGCCGTCGCGACCACCAGCCACCACCCGACCTACTGTGGTGTCCAGCCACTCAACGGGGTTTCCCTTCTTCCTTTATGCTGCAAGATCGATGTCGGGGAGCACCAGCAACGCCTCCCGTCCCGTTCCCCTCGCCGGGATCCGCCTCGGCCACCGACTCGTCTCGCTCGTCTCCGGCAAGCCCCGGCATCCCGAGCCCTCTCCTAGCCTCACGGTGAGCTCCTCTCCCTCCCCGACATCCCCGGGCTCCTCCTCATGCCCCGTAGCCTCAACTAGGTCGAGCTCCGCCATCGACGCCGTCCCTGTAGTTCGCCCCTGCCCCGCCCTGCGTCCGCCGAGCCCACGCAGCGCCGGCCCGCAGTGGCTCCTGCCCTCATGCGCGCCCCGCGCCCCAGCGCCTTGCCTCGCGCGCGCCTGCCGCCGCTGCTTTCTACCGCATTCGTCGGCCGCGCTGCTGTTGTCCCGCGCGCCGCCTTGCCCCATTCTCGCTAGCCGCGCTTTAGCCACGCCATGCGTGCCCCCGCCCATGCAGGCCCGTGGCTCGCCGCTCCCGCCCGCGCCGTGCTCCCCTGCTGCTGGCGCCACTGCCATCTGCTATCGCTGCTTCGCTGCTCCCGATGCAGCCTTTTGTTGTTGCCTGATGCCCCTTCCCCAGTCGCGCGCGCCGCATCGTGCCCGCCCACTGCCGCACTCGCCCAACCACTACTGCCCGCCGCTGTTGTTGGCTATGGCCAAGGCCGTCGGTGCCCTCTGTGCGTGCATGCGTGCTTCTGGCCAGCTAGAGCGGTCGGTTGTGCCCCTGTCAAGTGGGGCCGGCCTTATCTAGTTAGGATTAGTTTAGTTTAATTCAATGCTAGTTATTAATTAGGTTAGATACTAACCAATGATAGTGGCCCCCACTACTAATTAATCTAATTTAATTAAGTCTAGTCACCGATAGGTGGACCCAATGAACCTTTGACCAGTCAACTGCTGACTTGGCAGTCGACTGGGCCCATCTGTTAGCCACATGTGCAAAATGTTGGGTACACTTTTGTGTACCCATTGCATTTACTGTTCAATTTGGATGAATATTTATAATCCAGAAATTCAGAATATTGTTAAAACTTCAAAAATTCATATAAAATAATCCGTAACTCGGATGAAAATAATTTATATATGAAAGTTGCTAAAAAATGTGACGAATCCGAATATGCCATCCACATACCTGCCACATGCCCCCAACACAGCGAACATGGAACCTTCCACTCTGAATTACCTGTCCGATAATTGCCCGAAGCTGGGAAAATAGTCCTGAATATTTATCCGCTCCGTCTATATCACCTATGCATTAGGTCACCCCTAGCATAGCCTACTGTCATGTCATGCTTTCTGTTGCATTTGTATGCATGTTATTTATTGTTTCTTCCTCTTCCTCTTCTCTGGTAGACCGTGAGACCGGTGTTAATCTGTTGATCGACTACTTCACCGTCAAGGGTCTGAGTCTGCCTGCAGAGCTTCCAGGCAAGCAAAACCCCCCTTCATCATTACTATATCGCCCATTCCTTCTCTCTCATGCTTGCATTAGATGTTGCTACTATTGTTCGTTGTACCTATTCTGATGCATAGCCTGATTTTGTAACCTGCAATTGTTACCTACCTACTTATACTATATGCTTAGTATAGGTTGGTTAGTGATCCACCAGTGACCCCTCACCTTGTCCATGTTGCCCCGCTTTATGATCAATGACTCGATCAGCGTCATCGACGTCAAAAGCCGGACACATCACCTCACCCCCCCTAGTTGTACGACTCTGCAGATCTTCTATTGATTGTCGAGGGTGATACCTCGTAACGCACTCCAGATGAGATCTTTGTAGTGTAGTTAATCAGTCGTGGTTTACGGAGGGTGATTCCTCCTTCACCACTCCCGATAACGACTCTACCGTGCAACACCTCAAGCGTGAACCCTCGAGGGTGATTCCTCCAAGTTCACCTTGACGGTTACATCAAGTGGAATCCAACGAGGGTGATTCCTCGGATTCCCCCTTAGTGTTATGGACACATAGTTACTTTGAGTTTACCCCCAAAATCATGTTACAGATGGGTCGGCCCCGAGGGGTACCCACGAGAGTTACTGTTCGTACGGGACTGGAGGGACAAGCGGTACCACCTCAGTAGAGGTGGACCTGAGTTCCTGACAGTCTCTTGTGAGTCGGGTTGACCGTGAGGGTACCCGCGAGTGATGTGGAGTCGGGTTGACCTAGAGGGTACCCGTGAGATAACTACGCGGCATGGTCGGGTATTCTTAGCCCTTGTCGTAAGTCCGTGAGACGGGGCGACGGGACCACAGATCATGGATCATTGATCGTCTCCGTGCGCTCCCAAGACACTAACGGTTTGGATATGTGATCTGAGTAGGCCTCTGGCCTTTTCGCACTGACCACCATGCGGGAATAAGTACGAGCACTCTATGTCATATGATTCTCCGAAAGCTCTTCGAACGTCAGCGATTGAGCGACACGCACCAGGGTGGTCCGCGTAAGCACCTGCTTTGTATAAAGAGGTAGCCTAGACTGATCTCGGTCGTCCACGGAACGCGTAGGAGTGCAAAGGGCGAAGGGCCCAAGAACCCTAAGCGCTTAGGAGGTAGACTGGTGATACGTCCATTTTGCATCATGTTTTCTTACTGTTATTTATGATGTTTTTATCCATAATAATGCTTTTTGGAGTAATTATAATGCCTTTTCTCTCATAATTTGCAAGGAACACACCAAGAGGGAGAATTCCGGCAGCTGGAAATCTAGACCTGGAAAAGCTACGTCACGCTACCTATTCTGCACAACTCCAAATGAGCTGAAACTTCACAGAGATTTTTATGGAATATTTAAGAATTATTGGAGCAAATAACTACCAGAGGGGGCCCACCAGGTGGGCACAACCCACCTAGGCACGCCAGGGAGCCCAGGCGCGCCCTGGTGGGTTGTGCTCACCCAGGCCCACCTCCGGTACCCATCTTCTGGTATATAGGTCATTTTGACCTAGAAAAAATAAGAGGATGACTTTCGGGACGAAGCGCCGCCGCCTCGAGGCGGAACTTGGGCAGGAGCACTTTTGCCCTCCGGCGGAGCGATTCCGCCGGGGGAACTTCCCTCCTGGAGGGGGAAATCATCGTCCTCATCATCACCAACAACTCTCCCATCTTGGGGAGGGCAATCTCCATCAACATCTTCAACAACACCATCTCATCTCAAACCCTAGTTCATCTCTTGTGTTCAATCTTGTTACCGGAACTATAGATTGGTGCTTGTGGGTGACTAGTAGTGTTGATTACATCTTGTAGTTGATTACTATATGGTTTATTTGGTGGAACATTATATGTTCAGATCCAATATGCTATTTAATACTCCTCTGATCATGAGCATGTTTATCATTTGTGAGTAGTTACTTTTGTTCTTGAGGTCACGGGAGAAATCATGTTGCAAGTAATCATGTGAACTTGATATGTGTTTGATATTTTGATAGTATGTATGTTGTTTCCCTTAGTGGTGTCATGTGAAACATCGACTGCATGATACTTCACCATATTTGGGCCTAAGGGAATACATTGTGGAGTAGGAATTAGATGATGGGTTGCGAGAGTGACAGAAACTTAAACCCCAGTTTATGAGCTATTCCGTAAGGGACCGATTGGATCCAAAAGTTTAATGCTATGGTTAGAGTTTATTCTTAATACTTTTCTCGTAGTTGTGGATGCTTGCGGGAGGGTTAATCATAAGTGGGAGGTTTGTTCAAGTAAGAACAACACCTAAGCACCGGTCCACCCACATATCAAATTATCAAAGTAGCGAACACAAATCGAACCAACATGATGAAAGTGACTAGATGAAATTTTCGTGTACCCTCAAGAACGCTTTGCTTATCATAAGAGACCGTTTTGGCCTGTCCTTTGCCTCAAAAGGATTGGGTTACCTTGCTGCACTTTTGTTACTACTACCGTTACTTGTTCGTTACAAATTACCTTGCTATCAAACTACTCTGCTACTTACAATTTCAGCACTTGCAGACACTACCTTACTGAAAACTACTTGTCATTTCCTTTTGCTCCTCGTTGGGTTCGACACTCTTACTTATCGAAAAGAACTAAAATTGATCCCCTATACTTGTGGGTCATGAAGGCTATTTCCTGGCGCCGTTGCCGGGGAGTGAAGCGCCTTTGGTAAGTGGAATTTGGTAAGGAAACATATATATAGTGCGCTAAAATTTATTGTCACTTGTTACTATGGAAGACAATCCTTTGAGGGGTTTGTTCGGGGTATCTTCACCTCGTCCGGAACCACAATTAGCTACCCCTCAACCTACTGCACCTACTAAAAATATTGAATATGAAATTCCTCCAGATATGATAGAACAACTGCTAGCTAATCCTTATGCAGGAGATGGAACCGAACATCCTGATATGCACTTGATATATGTAGAACAAATTTGTGGATTGTTCAAGCTTGCAGGTTTACCCGGAGATGAAGTGATGAAAAAGGTTTTCCCTTTATCTTTGAAGGGAAAAGCATTGGCATGGTATAGGCTATGCGATGATATTGGATCATGGAATTGGAATCGTTTGAAATTGGAGTTCCACCAAAAAATTTATCCTATGCATCTAGTTCACCGTGATCAAAATTATATATATAATTTTTGGTCTCGTGAAGGAGAAAGTATCGCTCTACCTTGGGGGAGGCTTAAGTCAATGTTATATTCATGCCCCAATCATGAGCTCTCAAGAGAAATTATTATCCAGAATTTTTATGCTTGACTTTCTCGTAATGATCAAACTATGCTTGATACTTCTTGTGCTGGTTCCTTTATGAAGAAGACTATTGAATTCCAGTGGGATCTTTTGGAAAGAATAAAATGCAACTCTGAAGATTGGGAACTCGACGAAGGTAAAGAGTCAGGTATTAAAATTAAATATGACTGTGTTAAATATTTTATGGATACCGATGCTTTTCAAAAGTTTAGCACTAAATATGGACTTGACTCTGAGATAGTAGTCTCCTTTTGTGAATCTTATGCTACTCATGTTGAACTCCCTAAGGAGAAGTGGTTTAAATATCACCCACCTATTAAAGAAGAAAATAAAGAACCGGTACCAGTTAAAGAAGAAACTATACTTTATAATGTTGATCCAGTTGTCCCTTCTGCTTATATTGAAAAACCACCTTTCCCTGTTAGGATAAAGGAACATGCTAAAGTTTCAGCTGTGGTTAACAAAAGCTATATTAGAACACCTATACCTGATGAACATATTAAAGTAGAACCTAGCATTGCTATGGTTAAAGATCTCTTAGAAGAAGATATAGATGGGCATGTTATTTAGTTCTGTGAAGAAGCTGCTAGAATTGCCAAACCTGATAAAAAGGATAATCATAGACCTGTTGTTGGCATGCCCGTTGTCTCAGTTAAAATAGGAGATCAATGTTATCATGGTTTATGTGACATAGGTGCTAGTGTGAGTGCTATTCCTTACACCTTATATCAAGAAATTATGAATGACATAGCACCCACAGAAATAGAAGACATATATGTTACTATTAAACTTGCTAATAGAGACACGATATCACCAATTGGGATTGTTAGAGGTGTTGAAGTCTTGTGTGGGAAAATAAAATCCCCTACTGATTTTCTTGTTCTTGGTTCCCCACAAGATGACTTTTTCCCCATTATCTTTGGTACACCTTTCTTGAATACAGTTAATGCTAAGATAGACTGTAAGAAACAAACTGTTGGTGTTAGCTTTGGTGATGAGTCTCATGAGTTTAATTTTTCCAAGTTTAGTAGAAATCTTCATGAAAAAGAATTGCCTAGTAAGGATGAATTAATTGGTCTTGCTTCTATTGTTGTTCCACCTACTGATCCTTTAGAACAATATTTGCTAGACCATGAAAATGATTTACATATGCATGAAAGAAATGAAATAGATAAAAATTTCTTTGAACAACGTCATCTGCTTAAACACAATTTGCCTATTGAAACTCTAGGAGGTCCTCCTCCACCTAAAGGTGATCCTGTGTTTGATTTAAAACAACTGCCAGACGCTTTGAAATATGCTTATCTTGATGAAAAGAAGATATATCATGTTATTATCAGTGCTAACCTTCCAGAACATGAAGAAGAAAGATTACTGAAAGTTCTAAGGAAGCACCGAGCTGCTATTGGATATGCTCTTGATGATTTAAAGGGCATTAGTCCCACTCTATGTCAGCGCAAAATTAATATGGAACCTGATGCTAAACCAGTTTTTGACCACCAACGTCGGTTAAATCTGAAGATGAAAGAAGTGGTAAGAACGGAAATAATAAAACTTCTTGAAGCAGGTATAATTTATCCTATAGCTGATAGTAGATGGGTAAGTCATGTTCATTGTGTCCCTAAGAAAGGAGGTATTACTATTGTTCCTAATGATAAGAATGAACTTATTCCACAAAGAATTGTTACAGGCTATAGAATGGTAATTGATTTTAGAAAATTAAATAAAGCAACTAGAAAAGGTCATTACCCTTTGCCTTTTATTGATCAAATGCTTAAAAGATTATCTAAGCACACGCACTTTTGCTTCCTTGATGGATATTCTGGTTTTTCACAAATACCTATTTCTCAACCTGATCAAGAAAAGACCACTTTTACTTGTCCTTTTGGAACCTATGCTTATAAACGTATGCCTTTTGGTTTATGTAATGCACCTACTACCTTTCAAAGATGTATGACTGCTATATTCTCTGACTTCTGTGAAAGATTGTTGAGGTTTTCATGGATGACTTTTCTGTTTATGGGAAGTCTTTTGATGATTGTTTAAGCAATCTTGAGCGAGTTTTGCAGAGATGTAAACAAACAAATCTTGTCTTGAATTGGGAGAAGTGTCGCTTTATGGTTAATGAAGGCATTGTCTTGGGTCATAAAATTTCCGAAAGAGGTATTGAAGTGGACCAATCTAAGGTTAATGCAATTGAGAAAATGCCATGTCCTAAAGATATAAAAGGTATTCGTAGTTTCCTAGGTCATGTTGGTTTCTATAGGAGATTTATCAAAGTCTTCTATAAAATTTCTAAGCTAAGCCTCTCACTAGTCTCTTGCAAAAGGATGTTCCCTTTGTTTTTGATGATGATTGTTTAGAAGCCTTTGATACACTCAAGAAATCCTTAATATCTGCACCTATTGTTCAACCACCTCATTGGAACTTGCCTTTTGAAATTATGTGTGATGCTAGTGATTATGTTGTTGGTGTTGTTCTAGGACAAAGAGTTGATAAGAAATTGAATGTTATTCATTATACTAGTAAAACTCTGGACAGTGCTCAAAGAAACTATGCTACTACTGGAAAAGAATTCTTAGCAGTGGTGTTTGCTTGTGATAAATTTAGGCCTTATATTGTTGATTCCAAAGTAACTGTTCACACAGACCATGTTGCTATTAAATATCTTATGGGAAAGAAAGATGCTAAACCTAGACTTATTCGATGGGTTCTCTTGTTACAAGAGTTTGATTTACATATCATTGATAGAAAAGGAGCTGAGAACCCAGTAGTTGATAATTTATCTAGGCTTGAAAATGTGCCTGATGACCCACTACCTATTGATGATAGTTTTCCTAATGAGAAGTTAGCTGCAATAAATGTTTCTCATATTACTCCTTGGTATGTTGATTATGCTAATTATATTGTTGCTAAATATTTACCACCTAGCTATACATACCAACAAAAGAAAAAATTCTTCTATGATTTAAGACATTACTTTTGGGATGACCCACATCTTTATAAAGGAGTAGATGGTATTATTAGACGTTGTGTACCTGAGTATGAACAGGGACAAATCCTACGGAAATGTCACTCCAAGGCCTATGGAGGACATCATGCTGGAGATAGAACTGCCCACAAGGTATTGCAATCTGGATTTTATTGGCCTACTCTCTTCAAGGATGCCCGTAAGTTTGTCTTATCTTGTGATGAATGTCAAAGAATAGGTAATATTGGTAAGCGTCAAGAAATGCCTATGAATTATTCACTTGCTGTTGAACCATATGATGTTTGGGGATTTGATTACATGGGACCTTTTCCTTCCTCTAATGGGTATACACATATTTTGGTTGCTGTTGTTTATGTTACTAAATGGGTAGAAGCTATTCCAACTAGTACTGCTGATCACAACACCTCTATTAAAATGCTTAAGGAAGTTATTTTCCCAAGGTTTGGAGTTCCTAGATATTTAATGACTGATGGTGGTTCACACTTTATTCATGGTGCTTTCCGTAAGATGCTTGCCAAGTATGATGTTAACCATAGAATAGCATCACCTTATCATCCTCAGTCTAGTGGTCAAGTTGAACTTAGCAATAGAGAAATAAAATTAATTTTGCAAAAGACTGTCAATAGGTCCAGGAAGAATTGGTCTAAGAAATTAGATGATGCACTTTGGGCTTATAGAATACTGCAGATCCCCCTGCTATTATTACTGAACAAGACCCTAATCTTATTGATTTTCAGCCTCAGTCTGTCTTGCCTGGTGATAAACATACTGAACACAGGAATGGAACAAATGATACCTCTCCTCTTGCTACTCATGGTAATGAGAAGTCAATTGAGGCTGGAGCAATGGGTGAGTCATCTTGTTCTTCTGAACTCTCTGCTCCCCCTGGTTTTCCATTCCCTGCATTTCTTCCAAGCAATGATCTAATTACAGAGGCAGAAAATCCACTCATGATGACCCCTGCTTTGAGCACAGATGATAGAAAGGACATAGCTCTTAAGACTGAACTTTTGGGAAAGGAAGGTGCTGAAGTCTGGTACAGGCATTTTGCCTCCTCAAACAATGATCAAACTGCCATTCAGGTACCTGTTGATTGGGTTAATTTTCTGTCAGTCACATTCCTTACACCTGACAAATTTGACTGGGCAAAGAAGTTTGTTACTTCAACAGTCTGGGATATCATTACTCAAGGAGCCAGTAATATTACCTTGCCATTTGTTATTCCTCAGTCTTGTCCTCCTGTGGACTCATCCTTGTCCTTTTCACAATATTTGGCACAGGAGACACAAGAGCAAGAAGTTAATTCCCTAGCTCCATCTGCACCTCTTTTGGCCCAGGCTGCTGCATCTACTTCAACCATGCACAACATCAAGAAGAGAAAGGAAAAGGTTCCACTAGTGGAGACTGAGATAAGGAGAAGTTGTCGATTACAACAGCTAGCCAAGGGTTATAAGAAAAAAATCTGCATGGATAAGAATTGTCTTGCCTGTCATGCTCTACCTCCCCCAATTCCTGCAAAAGTGATTAAAAGTCTTAATACTTCTTTCTGCAAGGTTGCTGCTCAAGATACTTCAGAGGAGATGCTGAAAACCAAACGCAAGAAAAGCAAGAGCAACCCAGCTGCTAAGGAGGCCCCAAGAGTTAGCTCTATTAATTAATAGTTTCAGTTGTCCTCAGTAGACTCTTAGCACTTTTCCATGAGTTTGGATGGCTCTATCATTTGGAAAGTTACTTGTAAAGATGTCCAGGGTGTAATCCTTCTGCTAAACAGAGCTTTTTGTCAATTTGTTAAACTTTCTGTTACTGGCTGTGGTGCTGGCAGTTCTCTCCACCTGTTTGAGGTGTCTTGCTTTATGCTATGTAACTGGCTGCTATGGGATGGAATGTGGATGAATGTCACTATGATTGCTTTTTCTTATGACTGGAACAGTCCTAAGAATAATGATTTTGTCAGTCCTCTTTTATTTCATAAAAGGTGTGCAGTTTTAAGATTAATCTTATGCCAGTTTTGTTATCTCTGTGAACATGAATAAGGAATGGTCAATTCTTAACTGGAATATTAGAGGTTTGAATGATCCCAAGAAATGGACAGCTATCAGAAATAAGATTGAGGAATCTAATTGTGCCATTCTATGCATTCAAGAAACCAAGAGAGAAGTGATTGATAGTAGATTCTTGCAAATCTTTTGTCCAAGGAGACTCAACAAATTTGAATATCTTCCATCTGTAGGAGCTTCAGGAGGTCTGTTAATTGTTTGAAATGATCAGGTCTTTCAGGGTCAACTTTTTCATTCCAACAACTACTCTATATCAGTTTCTTTCATTTCCTCCCACAATGGGGATAGTTGGATTTTGACAAATATTTATGGACCTAGCCAGCAGGATGAGAGACCACACTTTATTGACTGGTTTAGACACTTCCAAACTCCCGAGGACAGCAACTCGATGGTACT
Source organism: Aegilops tauschii subsp. strangulata (assembly GCF_002575655.3). Taxonomy (NCBI): domain Eukaryota; kingdom Viridiplantae; phylum Streptophyta; class Magnoliopsida; order Poales; family Poaceae; genus Aegilops; species Aegilops tauschii. Next base: position 275,563,046 of record NC_053038.3, on the reverse strand, counting down.
TGGAGATTTTAATCATATCAGATACCCACATAACAGAAACTTGGAAGGGGGCAATATTCACAATATGTTAGCTTTCAATGAAGCTATCAGCAACTTATCTCTGATTGAAATCCCTATCAAAGGTAGAAACTTTACCTCGAGCAATATGCAGGATTGGCCTCTTTTGGAAAAGATTGATTGGTGTTTTACTTCTGAGAAATGGACTTTAAGCTACCCAGCTACTCTGGCACACCCTCTTGCCAAAACCACATCAGACCATGTACCATTTATGGTCAAAATTGGTACCTCGATTCCTAAATCTCACATTTTCAGATTTGAGAATTTTTGGTTGGAACATAATGACTTTCTGTCAGTTGTCCACAGCATTTGGACCCAGGATGTGAGTGAGGAAGATAGTGCCAAGATCATTGCAACCAAGTTTAAGCGACTAAGGAAAGGATTAAAGAACCGGGCCAGAAACCTTTCAGATCTCAAGAAAATTATTGATAACACAAACTTCTTGATCCTGTGTTTTGATTATTTGGAAGAAGCCAGGGATCTCACATATGTGGAAACTAATGGTAGAAATATCCTGAAAGCACATTTGGAAAAAGTTCTTAATCACCAAAGACTCTACTGGAAGCAAAGAGCCACTATCAAGAAAATTAAAGTGGGAGAGGCTAATACTAAATATGTTTAGGCCAAGGCTACTATCAAACATATGCATAATTGTATTGCCATGCTCAAAGATGAGGATAACTTGGAACATCACACTCACAGTGCTAAAGCTGCAATCCTTTACAGAGCTTTCAAAGAAAGACTGGGTACAACTTTTGCCACACAAAATCCTCTTCTTCTGAACCATCTTATAACCTCAAATGACAATTTGGCACAACTTGAGGTCCCATTCACCACAACAGAGATTGATCATGTGGTACTTCATATGCCTGCTGACAAAGCTCCTGGACCTGATGGCTTTAATGCTATTTTCTTGAAAGCATGTTGGCCTATTATTGCTCCTGACTTTTACAAGCTTATTAATGACAAACATAATGGGAAGGTCAATCTTCAGAGCATCAACTACTCCTTCATCACCTTGATTCCTAAGACAGAGGCAGCATCCACTCCTGCTGAATTCAGGCCCATCTCACTGCTGAACTGTACTCTTAAAATCATCACCAAACTGCTTGCCAACAGACTTCAGAAGGTGATCCTCACTCTGGTGCACAAGAATAAATATGGCTTCCTCAATAATAGATGCATTCAGGATTGCCTTGCTTGGTCTTATGAGTACATTCACCAATGGCACTTATCTAAGAAAGAAATTATTCTCCTCAAGTTGGATTTTGAGAAAGCATTTGATATGATTAATCATGATACAATTGTGGATATCCTACAAGCTAAGGGTTTTGGTAGCAGATGGATTAATTGGATCAAGATGATATATGGCACTGGCTTCTCCTCTATCCTTCTTAATGGTATTCCTGGCAAGCAATTTCTATGTAAGAAAGGTGTCAGACAAGGGGATCCATTATCCCCACTTATATTTGTCCTAGTTGCTGACCTGCTCCAAACCATGTTCAATGAGGCCATGCAACACTCCTTGATCCGCTCCCCTCTTACTCATGCTTCTTGCCCAGACTACCCTATCATTCAATATGCAGATGATACTATCTTGGTGGCTAATGCTGATACTGGACAACTTTTTCAAATTAAAAATCTGCTTCTCCACTATGCAGCTTACACTGGTCTCAGAGTTAACTATGCTAAATCCATAATGATTCCCATCAACACTCCTCCTGGCAAAATGATGGAACTATCAGAGATTCTTGGTTGCAAAATTGGTACTCTTCCCCATGCCTATCTTGGTTTGCCACTCAGTATCAATAGACCAAGAATTGTGGATTTCATGCCCATGTTGAAAAGGATTGAAAATAGACGCTTAAGTTGTTCTACCTTATTATCCACTGGTGACAAACTTACCCTGATCAAATCAGTTTTTGCCAGCATGCCCATCTTCTTCATGTGCTCCTTGATGTTACCCAAAGCAGTGATCAAACAAATTGAAGGTTACTTAAGGAATTGCCTGTGGAGAAAATTTGGGTCTATGGACTCTGGACCTGCATTGATTTCATGGGATACTGTCTGTAAACCTAAGGCACAAGGAGGATTAGGCATTCTTGATATCTCTGTCCACAACAAAGCCCTGCTGATGAAATTTCTTCATAAATTTCTTAATAAAGTGGACACTCTTTGGGTGCACATCATTTGGGAAGCATACTACCACAATGGCCCTCCTAGTGACAAGTTAATTGGCTCCTTTTGGTGGAAGACCTTGCTAAAGATCATACCCCTATTCAAATCGTATGCCATTTGTCAAGCTAGTCAAGGAGATACCATTTTATTTTGGACAGATAGTTGGGATGGACAACCATTACAAGCAAAATTCGCAAAGTTATTCTCCTTTGCTATTCACAAGGACTATACCCTTCATTTTGTGGATAATCAAGAAGATCTCAGCACCCTCTTCCATAGGCCACTCTCCATGCAAGCTTACCATCAATTGACCAGGGTTGAAGGCTTATTAGCCTCCAGAGCACGTTCTGATAGTAGGGACATATGGAAATATCATTGGGCATCAGGGCAGTACTCCTCCATGAAAATGTACAAGCGTATAATGGGTACTTCCAAAGCTCATAGCATCTTTCAAAACTTATGGGGTACTTCTTGCAGACTGAGGCACAAGATTTTTGGCTGGCTTCTCTTACACGACAGAATTTACACAAGGAATATGCTCCTTCGACGCAATATGCACCTCCCAGACTCTAACTGTGCCCTATGTTCTGACAAAGTGGAAGAAACTTTAATCCACTTATTCTGGAATTGCCCATTTGCTTTGTCCTGCTGGGATGTCATAGCACCTGAGAGAACCAGAGGTATCTCCACTTTTGATGAGGTTGTTCTAATTTCTAATCGGCTTCCTAAAGATTTGGCACATGATATTATAGTTATGAGTTGCTGGAGTAGTTGGTCGGTGAGAAATGACAAGATCTTTCGGTCTGCACCACCAGCTATTGATTCATGGAAGTTTCACCTGTCGGAAGGGCTTTGGGCTGTGCAACTCCGAGCCATAGAGGATAAAGCAAACAAGATCAAGGAATGGACTGATTTAAATCTTTAATGGGTAAGCCTATGATTCCTAGAGCTGGGATTGGCTGAGGACACTTTGTTCCTTGTAACATAACTTGTACTATAACTTGTAACATATTTGTACCTTGCTTTTATTAATGAAAATACCGTAGAACGATTGTTCTATGGTCAGGGCTCAAAAAAATCCGATGGGTATGTCTCCATATAAAATGGTTTATGGAAAAGCTTGTCATTTTCCTCTTGAGTTAGAACATAAAGCATATTGGGCTCAATAGGTCCATGAAGAATTGGTCTAAGAAATTAGATGATGCACTTTGGGCTTATAGAACAGCATATAAAAATCCGATGGGTATGCCTCCATATAAAATGGTTTATGGAAAAGCTTGTCATTTGCCTCTTGAGTTAGAACATAAATCATATTGGGCCATCAAAGAGCTCAATTATGATTTCAAACTTGCTGGTGAAAAGAGGATATTTGATATTAGCTCTCTAGATGAGTGGAGAACCCAAGCTTATGAAAATGCAAAATTATTCAAAGAAAGAGTTAAAAGATGGCATGACAAAAGAATCCAAAAGAGTGAGTTTAAAGTTGGAGAATATGTTCTTTTGTACAACTCTCGTTTTAGATTCCTTGCAGGAAACTCCTCTCAAAATGGGAAGGCCCATATGTCATCGAGGAGGTTTACCGGTCTGAGCCATCAAAATAAATAATCCCGAAGGTTGTCAATGGGCAATGAATAAAGCATTACATCTCAGGTACGCCCATTAATGTTGAAAGTAACATTATCCAAACTTTGACACCGGAAGAACACATAAAAGAGTCCTTCCGGAACACTCCAGAATCATGAAAATAAGGAGGTACGTGATACGGTAAGTAAACGGACTCCGAAAAATCCGCAAAAATATTTTTTATCAGTTTTGGAATATTTAAGAATTTTGGAAATTAAGAAACTTCCCCTGGTGGGCACAAGACACCAGGGCGTGCCAGGCTTGCCTTCCTATATATGGGCCTTCCGTACTCCGTTTCTCTCCCGTATGCTTGTCCTCCAAGATAAAAATTCTATATATACTTCCCGAACCTGTTGATCACCGTATCGCGAAGAAATCCGGTGTTCTCCTTTCTTGCTGCTTTCCTATTAGATCTGAAAACATGTCTTCCCAAGACTCTGAGGGTGAGAGCTATGTTGCTGATTACATCGCAAACCCCAAGTCCTATGGGGATGAGGGGCACTATAGCTGGACCTCCGAAGAAGATGATGAATCGGTTCCTCCCCGGTTAACAAACGAGATCATGGAGGCGTTATGCAAGAAGATAATAAAACTTGAGATGGATAACGACGAGTTGAGGATAGATAACTTTATTCTCCATCAGAAACTGGAGGAAGCGAAGGGGAAACCCTCCACTTTCTCACCACCACCACTGCCTTGGAAATCCGAGGACAAGATCTCTCCTTCATCACCACCATCATCTTCTTCACCACTAAAGGAGAACTGAGTATCGGGTATGGGCACTCCCCTTGGCTTCCGCCCAGCTTGGGGGAGGCGCCCCGGTATCGTATCATCCCACTATCTTTTTGCCTTTACTTATTTTAGTTCGATCTTTTGCATTAGATGATTAAACGTTAGTTCGATCCTTTCTTCCTTGAGAGTTTTCTTAGTGATCTATCCTTGTAATCGTGTGCAAGTTATATAATAAAGTTTAGTTTGAGTTTTTGTTTTCTTTACTTTCATGTTGCAAATAAAGAAAGGAAAAAGAGAAAGGAAATAATAAAAGGAAAGAAATAAATCAATAAGATCGTATACTAATCCTATGGTAGGTGATGGCACCACATAAGGAAAAGTATAAGTAGAAAATTTTATTAGAGATTGACAAACATAACATTAGTCAATGATGCAACTCATGAAAGATTTAATAAGGGAAGAGAAGATTCACATATACATATACTATCCTAGAAATCTTTTGTGACTCTGAGCCCTCATCAAAATATTATATGCCAAAATTGTTGACGTTGGACAAGGAAGACAACTTAATGGTTTATGTTTGTTTATATTCACATAGAAGTCATATTATCATAGATCCTTTAACATGTGATGCTTGCCCCCTATCTTTGCTAGCCAAAAATTCCACACTAAGTAGAGATACTACTTGTGCATCCAAAACCCTTAAACCCAAATCTTATTTTCAAGTGTCCACCATACCTACCTAGGGATTGAGCAAGATCCCTCAAGTAAGTTGTCATCGGTGCAGAAGGCAATAAAAATTGCTTCTAAAAGTGTGAGATCATTTAGTGTAAGAGAAAATTGAGCATTGCACGAACTTGTGATGGTGAAGAATAAAACCGACAGACTGCATAATAAAGGTCGCCATCGCAAGGGGCAATGTAATGTGACATTCTTTTGCACTAAGGGGTTGAGCATACAAACAAATAAGCACATGGCAACCTCTGCTTCCCTCTGCGAAGGGCCTATCTTTTACTTTTATGTATTTACCTTTATGCAAAGAGTCAAAGTTTTCCTTCTATTCCTTTTTATTTTTCTCCTTTGGCAAGCATCATGTGGTGAGGAAATATCTAGGCACATATGTCCAGTTGAATATAGATAGCATGAGTTATTATTGTTGACATAACCCTTGAGGTGAATATGTTGGGAGGCGAAATTTTAAGCCCCTATCTTTCTATGTGTCCTATTGAAATGTTTTGCTCATGGGTACGCGGTGAGTGTTAGTAATCATAGAAGACTATATGGTGGTTGAGTATGTGGACTTGCCTAAAGGCACCGATATGTGACCCTTCCTGAAAAGATGACGAATTATAGTTGCAAAGTTGACCGAGAACATAGTTTGTTGGTTTCTAATAGAGTTTTTGCTTTATACATCGATTGTGTGATGAACTGTTACTTATTCATGAGAAGTATATGATAAAAGTTCTGCGATAACAGTCCTATGTTTAACTTTGTTGCTATTATAATAATCAACATGATGCTTCTATGTCTGTATTTTGTTTTTATCGACTGATAATCCCCAAGTGTAGGGAATCATCATAGCAATTTCCAAAGATGGAAGTGATAAGTATGGAGTGTCGAACCCACAAGGAGCTAAAGGTAAGATCAATATTCTCTCAAGCCCTATCTGCCACTGATACGACTCTATGTACACCGAACGTTTGCTTCCAACTAGAAACGAGAAATAAAACTATGTTGTGGGTATGAAGAGGATAACTTTTCATGATATCGGAGAGCTAAAATATAAAAGTAGTTGTTGTTATCATAAAGTTAGAATATACTACTAAATATTATAAATAGCGAGTGTGGAATAATGATGGATCGGTGTGCGGAATTGTCCTAGGCAATTGTTAACAAGACCGATAGTCGTCATTGCAATTTCATATGAGGGAGAGGCATAAGCTAACATACTTTCTCTTCTTGGATCATATGCACTTATGATTGGAACTCTAGCAAGCATCCGCAACTACTAAAGATCATTAAGGTAAAACCCAACCATAGCATTAAAGCATCAAGTCCTCTTTATTCCCATACGCAACAATCCCCTTACTCGGGTTTGTGTTTCAGTCACTCACCAACCCACTATAAGCAAATCATGAACGTGCCACACCCTACAGCGGGAGTCCCCCACGCTTGCGCGACACGGAGAGCACCATAGGACACCACCAATAATAAAACATACATCTCATACCAATCTAGACCATCAATCAACCCAAAGACAAAGGATATCTACTCAAAACATCATAGGATGGCAACACATCATTGGATCATAATATGTGGCATAAAGCACCATGTTCAAGTAGGGATTACAGCGGGGTGCGGGAGAGTGGACCGCGTAAAATAGATGAGGATGGTGATGTTGATGAAGACGATCACCGCGGCGATGATTCCCCTCCCGATGGCACTCCGGTGCCACCGAGAGAGAGGAGGAGAGGTTCTCCCCCTTGTGCTTCCTCCTCCATGGCCTCCCCCCTAGATGGGGAGAGGTTCTCCCTCTGGTCCTTGGCCTTCATGGCGATGATGGCCCCTCCGGGATCCTCCTCCATGGCCTCCGGTGATGATGGCCCCCTCCGGCAGGGTGCCAGAGAGGGCCTAGATTGATTTCTCGTGGCTACAGAGGCTTGTGGCAGCGGAACTTCTGATCCAGATTATTTTCTGGGGGTTTCTATATTTATAGGAATTTTTGGCATTGGTTTCACGTCAGGGGGGTCTCCGAGTCGTGCACGAGGAAGGGCCCACGGCCAGGGGGGTGGGCGCGCTCCCCACCCTCGTGGACAGCCCGGGACTCTTCTGGCCCAACGCTTTTGCTCCAGGGGCTTCTTTTGGTCCATAAAAAATCAACAAATATTGGCACGTCAATTGGACTCCGTTTGGTATTCCTTTTCTGTAAAACTCAAAAACAAGGAAAAAACAGAAACTGGCACTGGGCTCTAGGTTAGTAGGTTAGTCCCAAAAATCATATAAAATAGCATATAAATGCATATAAAACATCTAAGATGGATAATATAATAGCATGAATACTTCATAAATTATAGATACGTTGGAGACGTATCAGCATCCCCAAGCTTAATTCCTGCTCGTCCTCGAGTAGGTAAATGATAAAAGAAATAATTTATGAAGTGTGAATGCTAGCAGGTGCACAAGTTTGATCAATGATAATTTCAATCACCTTTTCTAGCATCATTATATGTCATAACAGTAGCTCATCTCATAAAACTTGTCATGATCAAGTAACAAGCTATTCACATGTTAAAGTATAGATCATAAACTTTCTTGAAAACTAACAAACAATATTCTCAGTCATCAAACAATTGCAATTCATCTTATTTTCAGGAAGGGTCTATGTCAGAGCTTTGATTCAGCAAACTCCACATACTCAACTATCATTTAATCTTTCACAATTGCTAACACTCACGTGATATTTATGGGTTCAAAGTTTTAATCGGACACAGAGAAAGATAGGGGCTTATAGTTTTGCCTCCCAACCTTTTACCTCAAGGGTAATGTCAGCAATAATAACTCATGAAAACCTACATCCAAGTGGATATATATATCCGGATCACTCCAACACAAAGTGCTTGCCAAAGGAAAAAGTGTAAAAAGGAAAGGTGATGATCACAATGACTCTTGTATAAGGGTAGAAGGTAAAAGTAAAAGATAGGCCCTTCGCAGAGGGAAGCAGAGGTTGTCATGCGCTTTTATGGTTGGATGCACAGAATCTTAATGCAAAAGAACGTCACTTTATATTGCCCCTTGTGATAAAGACCTTTATTATGCAGTCCGTCGCTTTTATTTCTTCCCTATCACAAGTTCGTATAAAGCTTATTTTCTTCGCACTAATAAATCATACATATTTAAGGAGCAATTTTTATTGCATGCACCGATGACAACTTACTTGAAGGATCTTACTCAATCCTTAGGTAGGTATGATGGACTCTCAAGGCAAAACTGGTTTAAGGGATGTTTGGAAGCACAAGTAGTATTTCTACTTGGTGCAAAGAATTTGGCTAGCATGAGAGGGAAAGGCAAGCCCAACATGTTAGATGATCCAAGACAATATAACGTTTTGGATATAGGAAAACATAACCCATTAAGTTGTCTTCCTTGTCCAACATCAAACTTTTAGCATGTAATATTTTAATGAGTGCTCACAATTACAAAAGATGTCCAAGATAGTATATATATGTGAAATCTCTCTTCCTTCAATATTCTTTCAGGGATTGTTCAAGTGACCAATTCTGCGTTTGCTAACTTTCAAGAAGTTTACTACCTATACTTATTCTGTGTGAAGTCATTACTCCCCATGGTATAAGCATATGAAACATATATAAATTCAGATTTATGATATTCAATTCATTCAACCATTTACTCACAGGATATATGTGAAGCACGTGAGTAAATGACAAACTACTCCAAAAATAAGTGAAGAACACCGAGTAGTCAAATAATTAACTAGCCATGGGAGGATTCTTTTTCATTCAAGATTTTAGATCCAATGATTTTATTCAAACAGCAAGTAAAATTGAAAATACACTCCAAGCAAAACTCATATAATGTGATGAATAAAAATATAGCTCCGAGTAAGGTATACCGATAGTTTTGAAGACGAAAGAGGGGATGCCTTCCGGGGCATCCCCAAACTTAGGCGCTTGAGTCTTCCATGAATATTACCTTGGGGTGCCTTGGGCATCCCCAAGCTTAGGGTATTTCCACTCCTTATTCTCCTCATATCGATATCTCACCCAAAGCTTGAAAACTTCAATCACACAAAACTTAACGAAACTTCGTGAGATAGGTTAGTATGATAAAGAGTAAACCATTCACTTTGGTACTGTCAAAGACAAGGTTCATAATTGTTCCCACACAATGTCTACTGTACCATATCATTTCTACAATTTATATTGAGAAATATAAGCCATAGAAACTAGAAAACAAGCAAACTATGCAATGAAAACAGAATCTGTCAGAAACAGAACAATCTGTAATGATCTGAACAGCAACCATACTTCTACTACTCCAAAAATTATGAAATGAATTGGTGGACGTGATTAATTTGTCTGTTAATCTTATGAAAAAAGAATCAACTCAAAATCACTCTTCTGTAAAAAATGGTAGCTAATCTCGTGAACGCAAAGTTTCTGTTTTTTACAGCAAGATCACATTAACTTTCACTCAAGTCTTCCCAAAGGTCTTACTTGGCACTTTATTGAAACAAAAGCTATAAAACATGATTAATACAGTAGCTTAATCATGTAAACACACAAAAACAGTAAGGGTAAATATTGGGTTGTCTCCCAACAAGCGCTTTTCTTTAATGCCTTTTAGCTAGGCATGATGATTTCAATGATGCTCACATAAAAGATAAGAATTGAAACATAAAGAGGTCATCATGAAGAATATGACTAGCACATTTGAATCTAGCCCACTTCCTAAACCTAGGGATTTTGTGAACACATAATTTATAGGAACAAGAATCAACTAGCATAGGAAGGCAAAACAAGTATAACTTCAAAACTGTAAGCACATAGAGAGGAAACTTGGTATTATTGCAACTCCTACAAGCATATATTCCTCCCTCATAATGATTTTCAGTAGCATCATGAATGAATTCAACAATATAACCATCACATAAAGTATTATTTTCATGATCTACAAGCATAGAAATTTTTCTACTCTCCTCATAAGCAGAATTCTTCTCATTCGGAATAGTGGGTCACTAATTCCTAAAGTTGACACTCTTCCAACCCCACTTTAGATTATAGTATTATTCATACTCCAAAATATATAAGTGAAGTTCATGGAGCATTCTACAATTAATATAGACTAACCAATATCCAAGCTCAAAATATGTAAGTGAAGCACACGAAGCATTCTATAAAACCATACTCAAAAGATTTAAGTTAAGCACAAAGAGCAATTCTATAAGATCATACTTAAAAGATATAAGTGAAGCACATGAAGTATTCTATAAATCAATGAAGGGCTATCTCATACTAGCTTGGTTCTTAAAGGAAAAAAAACACAAAGGACACAAATCATGTGAACAAAACAAAAACCGAGGTATACCGATATTTGTTGAAGAAGAAAGATGGGATGCCAACCGGGGCATCCCCAAGCCTAGATGCTTGAGTATCCTTTGAAATATTTACTTGGGTTTCCTTGGGAATCCCCAAGTTTGAACTCTTGCCTCTCTTTATTCTTCTCATATTGATAGTTCCTCGATCTTCGAACACTTCATCCACACAAAACTTTAACAAAAACTTTGTGAGATCCGTTAGTGTAATAAAGAAAACTACCACTTTAAGGTACTTTAATGAACTCATTATTTATTTATATTGGTGTTAAACCTAATGTATTCCAACTTCTCTATCGTTCATACCCCCCGATACTAGCCATATATTCATCAAAATAAGCAAACAACACGCGAAAAACAGAATCTGTCAAAAACAGGACAGTCTGTAGTAATCTGGAAGTTTAGTAAACTTATGTAACTCCCAAAATTATGAAATAAATTTGAAAATTTGTACAGAAGTAATGTGAAAAAAGTTTCAGACCCATTTGACCTTCCAGTAAAAAATGTAAAATCACACACTACAGCCAAAGTTTCTGTTTTTGTTCGGCACATAGCAATCTAATCATCCTAAAACCAAAGCTTGGCACATTCTTTTTATAATACAATGGATATATACAAGGGGATAATTATTTACAGAGAAACTTCCATGAAAAATTCTACATTGTTTCCGTGAGCATGAACACAAGTGCTCAAGGTCGACCCTCACTTCTTCAATGCATAACTTTCCAATCACTTCTCTTTTTGAAAAACTTTTTAGGCATGAGAGGCAAGTAATTTTTTTTGGTATTTTCATTCTTTAAATTTTTTGTATGTTTCACCCACAACTAAACAGAAACAAAAAGGAAAAAAATCTACTTAGTGAAGAAAGCAAACAAGCACACACGAGAATATCAACCCCACGCTATTGCTCCCCGGCAACGGCGCCAGAAAAGAGCTTGATAATCCCCAAGTGTAGGGAATCATCGTAGCAATTTCCGAAGGTGGAAGTGATAAGTATGGAGTGTAGAACCCACAAGGAGCTAAAGGTAAGATCAATATTCTCTCAAGCCCTATCTGCCACTGATACGACTCTACGTACACCGAACATTTGCTTCCAACTAGAAACGAGAAATAAAACTATGTTGTGGGTATGAAGAGGATAACTTTGCATGATATCGGAGAGCTAAAATATAAAAGTAGTTGCTGTTATCATAAAGTTAGAATATACTACTAAATATTATAAATAGCGAGTGTGGAATAATGATGGATCAGTGTGCGGAATTGTCCTAGGCAATTGTTAACAAGACCGATAGTCGTCATTGCAATTTCATATGACGGAGAGGCATAAGCTAACATACTTTCTCTTCTTGGATCATATGCACTTATGATTGGAACTCTAGCAAGCATCCACAACTACTAAAGATCATTAAGGTAAAACCCAACCATAGCATTAAAGCATCAAGTCCTCTTTATTCCCATACGCAACAACCCCCTTACTCGGGTTTGTGTTTCAGTCACTCACCAACCCACTATAAGCGAATCATGAACGTGCAACACCCTACAACGGGAGTCCCTCACGCTTGCGCGACACGGAGAGCACCATAGGACAGCACCAATAATAAAACATACAACTCATACCAATCTAGATCATCAATCAACCCAAAGACAAAGGATATCTACTCAAAACATCATAGGATGGCAACACATCATTGGATCATAATATGTGGCATAAAGCACCATGTTCAAGTAGGGATTACAGCGGGGTGCGGGAGAGTGGACCGCGTAAAATAGATGAGGATGGTGATGATGATGGTGATGTTGATGAAGACGATCATAGCGTCAATGATTCCCCTCCTGATGGCACTCCCGTGCCACCGAGAGAGAGGAGGAGAGGTTCTCCCCTTATGCTTCCTCCTCCATGGCCTCCCCCTAGATGGGGAGAGGTTCTCCCTTTGGTCCTTGGCCTTCATGGCGATGATGGCCCCTCCGGGATCCTCCTCCATGGTCTCCGGTGATGATGCCCCCCTCCGGCAGGGTGCCAGAGAGGGCCTAGATTGATTTCTCGTGGCTATAGAGGCTGCGGCGGCGGAACTTCCGATCTAGGTTATTTTCTGGGGGTTTCTGTATTTATAGGAATTTTGGCGTTGGTTTCACGTCAGGGGGTCTCCGAGTCATCCATGAGGCAGGGGCCCACGCCCAGGGGGGGTGGGCGCGCCCCCCACCCTCGTGGACAGCCCGAGATTCTTCTGGGCCAACTCTTTTGCTCCAGGGGCTTCTTTTGGTCCATAAAAAATCAACAAAACTTGGCACGTCAATTGGACTCCGTTTGGTATTCCTTTTCTGTAAAACTCAAAAACAAGGAAAAAACAGAAACTGGCACTGGGCTCTAGGTTAATAGGTTAGTCCCAAAAATCATATAAAATAGCATATAAATGCATATAAAACATCTAAGATGGATAATATAATAGCATGAATACTTCATAAATTATAGATACGTTGGAGACGTATCATCAACACCTCTCTGTCAAAGCATGTGGACATGGTTTTCGATTTCGGTTTTCGCTTGAGGACAAGCGAGGTCTAAGCTTGGGGGAGTTGATACATCCATTTTGCATCATGTTTTCTTACTATTATTTATGATGTTTTTATCCATAATAATGCTTTTTGGAGTAATTCTAATGCCTTTTCTCTCATAATTTGCAAGGAACACACCAAGAGGGAGAATTCCGGCAGCTGGAAATCTGGACCTGGAAAAGCTACGTCAGGCTACCTATTCTGCATAACTCCAAATGAGCTGAAACTTCACGGAGATTTTTTATGGAATATTTAAGAATTATTGGAGCAAATAACTACCAGAGGGGGCCCACCAGGTGGGCACAACCCACCTGGGCGCGCCAGGGAGCCCAAGCGTGCCCTGGTGGGTTGTGCTCACCCAGGCCCACCTCCGGTGCCCATCTTCTGGTATATAGGTCATTTTGACCTAGAAAAAAAATAAGAGGATGACTTTTGGGACGAAGCGCCGCCGCCTCGAGGCGGAACTTGGGCAGGAGCACTTTTGCCCTCCGGCGGAGCGATTCCACTGGGGGAACTTCCCTCCCGGAGGGGGAAATCATTGTCCTCATCATCACCAACAACTGTCCCATCTTGGTGAGGGCAATCTCCATCAACATCTTCAACAACACCATCTCATCTCAAACCCTAGTTCATCTCTTGTGTTCAATCTTGTTACCGAAACTATAGATTGGTGGTTGTGGGTGACTAGTAGTGTTGATTACATCTTGTAGTTGATTACTATATGGTTTATTTGGTGGAAGATTATATGTTCAGATCCAATATGCTATTTAATACTCCTCTGATCATGAGCATGTTTATCATTTGTGAGTAGTTACTTTTGTTCTTGAGGTCACGGGAGAAATCATGTTGCAAGTAATCATGTGAACTTGATATGTGTTCGATATTTTGATAGTATGTATGTTGTGATTCCCTTAGTGGTGTCATGTGAACGTCGACTACATGACACTTCACCATATTTGGGCCTAAGGTAATGCATTGTGGAGTAGTAATTAGATGATGGGTTGCGAGGGTGACGGAAACTTAAACCCCAATTTATGCGCTATTCCGTAAGGGACCGATTGGATCCAAAAGTTTAATGCTATGGTTAGAATTTATTCTTAATACTTTTCTCGTAGTTTTGGATGCTTGCGGGAGGGTTAATCATAAGTAGGAGGTTTGTTCAAGTAAGAACATCACCTAAGCACCGGTCCACCCACATATCAAATTATCAAAGTAGCGAACACAAATTGAACCAACATGATGAAAGTGACTAGATGAAATTCCCGTGTACCCTCAAGAACACTTTACTTATCATAAGAGACCGTTTGGCCTGTCCTTTGCCTCAAAAGGATTGGGCTACCTTGCTGCACTTTTGTTACTACTACCGTTACTTGTTCGTTACAAATTACCTTGCTATCAAACTACTTTGCTACTTACAATTTCAACACTTGCAGACACTACCTTACTAAAAACTACTTGTCATTTCCCTCTGCTCCTCGTTGGGTTCGAAACTCTTACTTATCGAAAAGAGCTACAATTGATCCCCTATACTTGTGGGTCATCAACCGACGTGCTGGCCTCTCTGTTGAGCCTAGGTAGGACTAAGGTGTGTCGACCAGCCGAGTCCGAGCATGACCCAGGAAAGTGTGTTCGGTCAGAGTTAATAGAGTGTGTTGGGTAAGTTTGTGCGCCCCTACAGGGAAGTTAATCTATTCGAATAGCCGTGTCCACGGTAACGAATGCTCGGAGTTGTATCCTGATCTATACAACTAGAACTGGATGTTGGAGATGATAAAAGGATATGTTGGCTCCAGGATTGCTTTATCGCAGGAAGTAGAGGAAGGATCTTCGGGCGTTACTACAACATACTTGCTACTTATAATATGCTAATTTGCACTCCTCTAATGCTGCAAGATGCTTCAGGATGCTAGACTTTTATAGGCTAGGTCTTCCCTTCTATTCTGGCATTTCTGCAGTTCAGTCCAAAGATGTAGCCCCGTTCTTTTGATACTGATGCATAGTTAGTATGGGTCTGATGTAAGTCTTGCGAGAACTTTGGATGTTGCTTTGCTACCCCTTTTCCCCTATACCCGATTGCTGCGATCAGATGACGGATCCCAGGAGCGGGATGCCACTATCGATGACTACTACTACCTCGAGGGTTCCTACTACTACGTGGAGACCATTCGATGACTAGGAGTAGTTAGGAGGCTCCCAGGCAGGACGCCTCGCTTTTTTGATTGTTGTTGTTCTTTGTGCCAGCCTTCTTAAGGCAGACTTGTTTACCTTATGTCTGTACTCAGATATTGTTTCTTCCACTGACTCTTGTTTGTATTCGAGCTTATGTATTCAAGCCCTTGAGGCCCCTAGCTTGTAATATAAAGCTTGTATGACTTTAATTTGTGTCTAGAGTTGTGTTGTGATGTCTTCCCATGAGTCTCTGATCTTGATCTTACACATTTGCGTGTATGATTAGTGTAGGGTTAAGTCTGGGCATCACAAGTTGGTATCAGGGTTGACTGGCTGTAGGAAGCCCCTTTCCAACTCCTTTGTTGAAGTTGAGTCTAGTCTTTGAAAAAAACTATTTTACTAACATTGTTGTGTGGCTTACGGGCCCACATCACAAATGGGTGGTATTAGGATCTTTTATTCCTCTTCTTAACTCTGGGATTCTGATCTCTCTTTTGTTCGGGTTAAAGATTTTGCTAACTCTGACTCTAGGTTCTCGTAACTACTTACTCCCAGAGAGCCCTTCATTCCATATGATCGCCCGCTTCATCAGAAGATTCCGAAGATACTATTCGATGTTTTCCCGAGAAACTTGTGCCACCGCTTTTGCAATTCCCTACCACTGATATATCCATATGGATAATGTCATACACTTGTCGTACATATAATCATTCCTGTTGCTATTGTTATTACAAGATACAACGAAATATTCTCCGACTTTTGAAGAACCCTTTGTGTCAGTGCCTTGTAGTTCTTTTCCACATGAATACCCCTACGGATAATTCGCACTTATCGAGTACCTTTCATCCCGAATTGTTCATATGTTTCATAAGAAACTTTGAAATACTATCGGATCTTCCGAGAATCCTCTGCAACCTATTGCTCTGGAAAGTCTTGCCTGCCTGCATTATGGGTACTTCCATATGTGTAGCAATATTCATTAGCATCCTTTGTCATCGTCATTTTGAGCATTTGATTCGATATGTTTGTGAATGCTCGCAATCATCAGTCGCAATTAGAATTCTTCCCTTTGGCTCAGACGTCACTCCGGACATGAGCTAGGGTTCGGCAAATCAACCCCTAATTGATTGTCGTTATGATTCTATTCAACTTACATATCTTTTGATCAGAGCATCCTCTTCTGACCCCCCTCCCCCGATTTGAAAATCTTAATTCCTTAGTATTTAAGCCTCAAATTATTTAGATAATTCCATAATTTGATGCCTTTGCCTTCTTTATTCTTCTGGTTGAGTACCGTTACTCACATCAGGTCCTTAGTGGTCCGCTAGATCCTTTGGTGGATTATTATCCGACAGTTGCGCATATTCAAAATCCTTGTGAGTTCTTCCCCTGTTACAAATGCCTTCGGCAATGTGGTATCATTTAATTCTTGTCGTCTGTATTCTACATTGAGATGTTACTATTGCTTCTATAACCATGGTATATGATCCTAAGATGCCCCTATATGTTGAACATATGCCTTCCCTAATCCATGTGAAGCCGAGAGTTTTTCATGAGTAATACTCTTCTGGTGTTTTGCCAGATAAAATTTCAACACTACAACTTCATCGAAAATAAGAGGTGAATGAAAGGTTATGCATTGAAGAAGTGGGAGTCAACCTTGAACTTTGTGTTCATGCCCATGGACACGATGTAGATCTTACCATGGAAGCTTCTCTTAAAATTAATTATCCCCTTGGTATAAAGTTCATCTTATATCTGGGATTTGGTCTTTTGCAATCGTCGTTCCGACCATGTTGTTCTTCTTCGATTTCATTCTCAAATAAGTTAAAGTACTTGTCTTCTACAGATCAATACACCTGTCCAACCTCCATTTTTCTCTACCTTCGAGTATTACCCTCTGGTATCTCCATAATATCACATAACCATGTTGCTTATTATGAGTCTTCATCAAGTATTATTTCTCATCGATTTCAATTTTTCTTGGGTTCTGAGTGGTTAGACACTCAAGGACACTGATAACTAAATCAAGTCTGCACTTTGATTCAACAACTCTTAGTAATCTTCATTGCTTACGAGTCTGAACTCAATCATGTCATTCCCAGTCGATTGTCTATATCATCATCGTCATGCTAAAGCTTGACCATACTATCTATGTTCTTCATCCCCGAAACACAATCCCAACAGTACATTAAGCTTACATTGAGCTTTCAACAACATCTTGGTTGTCTTGAAAGACAATTTTGATTTTGAGCTTGCAATCTTATCTGTGGTTCCGACAACCTTTCGCTTCACCATTCCTTTTGCTTGATGTCGTCGCTGATCGATTACATCTTCATGAAACTTCTCGACAAATGTGTCGTGATCATCATCAACATTCTGAGCTCTTCCAGGATATCAATCGAACTCGTGATGACAAATACCATCCTTGCCCCTCGATGATTTGTGCTATTATCGACAACATTGTTGCCTTCCCTCCAACACAAACTTGTTCATGTTTTGTGTTGTACCTTGAGTTCCTTGTTATCCAGCTTATGTTAGGTTCTACCCTGGACTATTACCATCCTTTATGTCAAGAATGTTGTGAGAATTTCACCACCTCTTAAGGATTCTTGATACAAGTGATACTTCTTGCCATCTCCCTTTCATTTCTTGGTCCCCGTGTTATTTCTAACTAGAATAACGACAACTGAACTATGATGTGTGAATTCAAAACTTCTAGCAACCCTATTGCTTTGAAGTGAATGGTCGATAGTTTCATTCTAGGTCTTTTGGTTATTGAATCACCATTCTAACACTGATCGTGCTACTTGGTCCATATTTCCAGGTGCATTTTTGTTCAATGTCTAATTGTGGATGTTCTCCTCGAACATACTTCAGTATATACTTTGGTCTGTCCAATGCTATCAACTTGTTCACTTAATTGTGAAAATCCATGTTTATGGAAATCTCGATGAATTGTTGTTGAGCCCGTCGGCCACATCCTCTTATTTTCCTCCGAAAATTGTATGAATTATTTTATAAGTTGTTTCTGATGGATCCTTTGCATATCCAACGTCTGAGCTTTACCTGATGACCATGTCAATGCTATCCCGAAGCATGACTGTGGTACTCAAACATCAACAAGGACTTTGGAAGCATAATGCTAAATGTTTCTTGATCAATTGTCCAAACACCAGAATGACGCTCATCCTGTTTTTTTTTCGAAAACGACCAAGTCCCTGAAAAATTGCATTATGTTGCACTGTTCATCATGCCATAAGTTCATGCATATAGCTCCGTTTTGCATGTTTGATATGTCAAAATGTTCATAATGAGATGCTCTTCATTTTGTTCCATTGTGCCATGCTTGTTTGAGTCCATATAGATACCCAAATCATCGTTGCAAGAGTGCTATATGATGTTATCTGCTGTCTGTTAACAGAACTTGGTGATTTGTCTTTTTCATTGCATTTTGTGTGTGCATCCTATGAGCATGAGCTCTACATGTGTTTTGTACTACATCATGTCATCTTTACAGGGGTTCTTGTCTTGTATTTTTGTGATCTATGTGATGACTATCACAAGCATGCAAAGTAGCCTCCATAATGTTGCTGATTTCTGTGACTTAATCATTTCTGCTAAGTCTGTAGCTGTAATATTGTGATGCCATGTAAACCTGCTGTCACCATGTGTTATATGCATAATCTGGAGATGTTCACTAAGGGTGTTTTGTTATACATATTATGATGTATCCATCCATGCCCTTGGTTGCATTTATATTCTGCTGTAGCTTGTTGCAAACTTGCTCTCAAATTGCTAAATAATGTTGCTGTCAGCCTGTTAACATGAAGTTCAGTTTTGACATGTGTTTTGCTAGTGATCCATGCACCCTATGAACTTGCTCTTGCCATGCTTAGCTTCATAATTATAACACTTACTGTTGGATGCCTTTAAATGCCATGAAATGCTTTGTGATGAGTGATTTGAGCTCGCAAAGATGCCTTCATAATTCTGTTTATGCCATGCTCTGTTTTTCTGCCAAGTCTGAATCTGTTTATGAAACTTGCTATGTTTACATGGGTGCCATCATATTTTCTGTGCCTTTTTGGCTCGTTATCAGTAAGTGACTTTTGTTCTATGCAATTAGTAGATTCATGCCATGCCTTTATTTGCTATGATCTGTTCCTGTAGCATGTTGTTTGATAGCCCTAAACTTAGCAACCTGATGTTATTTCTGCCATGTCCAGTGATTTCTGCCAAGTCTGTGAAACTGTTATTATTTGCAATCCTTCCATGTCCTTTTGAGCATGTTCTAGTGATTTCTGGAGATAGCTCAGTGTTCATGTTTTTTCATGCTTTACCTGTACATCATGTTCATGCCTTTTGTTTTCATGTTAGGGTACTGTAGCATATTGTTTTGATGCTTGCAAAATGCCTAGTTGCTGTTTTGGACAGATTGTTGCTATATCTTGTTTGGAGTGTATGTGTTGCACCGTTGCTCCGTTTTGAGCATGCTCTATATGAAACTTGCTTAGTTTTGCATGTAGTTTCATATTACCTTGTTGCATCCTTGTTTTGAGAGTGTTTGCTTGATGTTTGAATGCATTTTGCATCAATGCCATGTTTAACTTGTTTTGCTCATATCTTCTAGGCCGTAGCTCCGAATTAAACGAACTTTATATGTAAATTGACTAGAATTTCATGTAGATCATCTTGGTGCATATTAACTTGCTGTTTAATAACTTGAACATAAGGTTTATTCAGATCTGGACCATTTTCGAAACTTGAATATGAGGACTTACCGGATTTGTTATATGTTGTTTCCGGCCTCATTTAAATTTGCTTTGATGTGTTGTTCTTATATGCATCATCTCTTGCCATGAGTAGCTTCATGTAGCCTTGTCATGCATCATACTTGGTTGAGCATCATGTCTTGTTTATGTGTTGAGTGTTTACCGTGTTGTTTGCTTCTTTCCGGTTGTGCTCCTTCTCGTTAGTTCCTGTTTCGCTGCGATCGAGAGGATTCGTTCGTCTTCGTGGCTTCATCTTCTTCACGGACTCGTTCTTCTTCCTAGCGGGATTTCAGGCAAGATGACCGTCACCTTGGATCTCACTACTATCATTGATATGCTAGTTGCTTCATTCTATCGCTATGCTGCGCTACCTATCACTTGCTCTTCAAGCCTCCCAAATTGCCATGTCAGCCCTAACCTTTTCACCCTTCCTAGCAAACCGTTGTTTGGCTATGTTACCGCTTTTGCTCAGCCCCTCTTATAGCGTTGCTAGTTGCAGGTGAAGATGAAGTTGTTCCATGTTGGAACATGGATATCATGAACTTTGTTGGGATATCACAATATTCTCTTATTTAATTAATGCATCTATATACTTGGCAAAGGGTGGAAGGCTCGGCCTTATGCCTGGTGTTTTGTTCCACTCTCACCGCCCTAGTTTCCGTCATACCGGTGTTATGTTCCTTGATTTTGCGTTCCTTACGCGGTTGGGTGTTATGGGAACCCCTTGACAGTTCGCTTTGAATAAAACTCCTCCAGCAAGGCCCAACCTTGGTTTTACCATTTGCCTATCACCTATTTCTTTTCCCTAGGGAGTCGCTCTCCCGAGGGTCATCTTTATTTAACCCCCCCGGGCCAGTGCTTCTCTAAGTGTTGGTCCGAACCGAGCAGCCTGCGGGGCCACCTCAGGGAAACTCGAGGCCTGGTTTTACTCGTAGCTTGACTTATCCGGTGTGCCCTGAGAACGAGATATGTGCAGCTCCTATCGGGATTTGTCGGCACATTCGGGCGGCTTTGCTAGTCTTGTTTTACCATTGTCGAAATGTCTTGTAAACCGGGATCCCGAGACTGATCGGGTCTTCCCGGGAGAAGGAATATCCTTCGTTGACCGTGAGAGCTTATAATGGGCCAAGTTGGGACACCCCTGCAGGGTTTAAACTTTCGAGAGCCGTGCCCGCGGTTATCTGGCAGATGAGAATTTGTTAATGTCCGGTTGTATCGAACTTGACACTCGACTTAACTAAAATGCATCAACCGCGTGTGTAACCGTGATGGTCTCTTTTCGGCGGAGTCCGGGAAGTGAACACGGTTTTGGGGTTATGTTTGGCGTAAGTAGGAGTTCAGGATCACTTCTTGATCATTGATAGTTTCACGACCGTTCCGTTGCTTCTCTTCTCGCTCTTATTTGCGTATGTTAGCCACCATACATGCTTAGTCGCTGCTGCAACCTCACCACCTATCCTTTCCTTACCCATTAAGCTTTGCTAGTCTTGATACCCATGGTAATGGGATTGCTGAGTCCTCGTGGCTCACAGATTATGACGCGAGAGCGATGTTGCTTGTTTTGGAGTTCTTCTTCTGCTTCTTCTTCGATCAGGGGATAGGTTCCAGGTCGGCAGCCTGGGCTAGCAGGGTGGATATTGTTTGAGTTTCTGTTTATGTTTCATCCGTAGTCGGATGGTGCTCTTATGTATGATGTATTCTTGGGGCATTTGTGCCTTTTGTATGTTCCCCCCTCTTTTATGTAATGTTGATGTAATGATATCCACCTTGCAAAAGCGTTTCAATATGCGGGTCTATCCTTGGTGGGACCTTCGAGTTCCTCTCGGATAGGGTCGCATATTGGGCATGACATTCAGCCCCACTTCGTTGCAAGTCACTAGACTCTCATTGAGCAGAGTCTTTGTCATATCATCGATTTGTTTATCATCCAGATAGATTGGAGAGTAACGCAGTGGATCATTAACATTGCCGGTATACTCACACATTAAGCCGGATCGGCGGCTTAAGGGCAAGATTCTCCATGCGACCCAGCAACGAACCAGATCAACTACAGTCAAACCATTGGCCATCAAGGCTCTGATCTTGGGCATATATTTTGCCCGTTCTTCTGTGCTGATCCGCTCTGGGAGAGGATGTCTGTTGCTAAGCCAGCTTTCACGGTAACCCGGCAGAGGATTTTCGCCTTCTGGAGAGGTGTCTTTGCAATAGAACCAAGTCTTGTTCCAGTCTTTAGGATGGCTGGGAGGTGCCGCAGTAGGAAACGTGGCTTCTTACCGTCTCTGAATTGAAATGCCACCTAGTTCTAAGCTGGGCCCGTTTGTGAACTCGGTCTGGCGGTTCAGGTAATAGAATTCCCTAAACGGTTCAATCGTGGGCTCCTGTTGAAGATACCCTTCGCAAAAAGCTTGGAAGTTGCAGATGTTTGAAACAGAGTTGGGCCCAATATCTTGCAGATGGAGTTGGAAGAAGTGCAACACATCATGAAAGAATTTTGAGCCGGGTGGAGTGAACCCCCGGAGCATGTGATCAGTAAAAACCACAATTTCGCCTTATTTTGGGTCAGGGGTGGTCTCAGTTCCTGGGATTCTCCAGTGGATAACGTTCTTTGCGGCTAAGACGCCCACCTGAACATGTTCATTCAGCGTTTGCTCGGTAACCCGGGAGGCGACCCAGTTGCATGAAGTAACAGTTTTGGTCATTTTGTTGATGAAAGCCTAGAAAAGAAAATATTGTCGGATTAAGGTTATGCCTTTAAGCCGTCCAGTGATCAACAAGTAAGTGCGTTATGCAAGGCCAATTCGTATGCAGATGGTATGTGTTATAAACATTGGCATGGTAAAACCGAAAGATGATGTCAGGTTATAAGATTCTGAACATATACTGGCGGCTTAAAGAGGGGCTAATGGTGTCCGGCGGGTTGCGGCCTATCTCATAAGCCGCCCGAACGGCTGCAGTTCACAAGTGTCTATAGGCTTATGAGTGAAATTTTGCTAAGTGTTGAACAAACAGGATCCGCAAATCAGTTCTATTATTTTGGATCTACATCAGTTCAGAAAAGAAAATAAATTTTAAACCTAAGGTCGCGGCAGTGGAAGAAATCGTGTGTTCGGATGGGATCTTATACAGAAAAGGTATCTTCTGCGATTGGAAAGGGATGTTAAACTACTACCGCGTGACTTCAGTATCATGTTCAGATCAAACTACACAATTTAGACAGGAAAAATGAGGAACGGTGAAGAACACTGATGAACGGTGCAAACCCTAATGCAGATCTGCTATGGGGGAAAGTGAATACTTACTGACGCTGATGAACAACGAAGGTGCGACGCAGTTCTTTGGTTCGTTCAGGTCGATGCAGTGGCCGGAGTTGAGGACGCTGGAGGAAGACGGTGGCAGCGGAGCTCGTGTTTGCTGAGGCGTCGCAAGGAGGAAGACGAAGACAAGGGGCAAGGTAAAAGTGAAAAGAAGGACCCGCTATCCCTATTTATAAGGAAGTGGATAGATGGCATGCGCGGGAATCGAGGAGGCTGAAAAATGATTATGTGGTTGTGTGGACGCCTCGATTTTTGGGAGGTCCATTAAGATAAAGATCTGTTGAGATGTCCTGGGCTTTGTGAATTCAATGCGCAATGATGTCATGGTGGGTTAACACGATTCTGAGATATGACATCATGGCGAGTTACAATGAATTGATAAAGGAAGATTCTGCTAAGTCAAGTGGTGAAGATTGATGTGAATTAGTTCAAATCAACCTGGAGCTTAATGTTGGGGATGTAACTACTAGGTATGACCCGCCCAGGAGGGGTCGGGTCATGCTACTGGCGGCTCATAGATGAAGAGGCCCGATAAGGTCCAAGAAGATGTGAAGATGGCGGTTCATAGAGCAAGCCAATTGAAGCCCCAAGACCCAGAGACGACTTGAGGCCCACGGGTGTGAGCCGCCATATGTTTAACTTGTACTGTAAGGCAAGCTTAGTTAGAAACTGAGTCGGTCACGTGTGTATGAGCCGGCTGGGACTCTGTAAGCCGCCAGGCATCAACCTGTATATAAAGGAGTGACCCGACGGCGAGTTAACTCAAGAAACAACTCATCGAGAGCTAGGTCAAGCGTATTCGCTCCCTGGTAATCAAAACCCAAGCAATATAACCTAAAGCAGGAGTAGGCTTTTACCTCGTTGAGAGGGGTCGAACCTGGGTAAACTTTGTGTGTCCTTTGTCCCGTTTAACCCCTTCGAGCTGACCTAGTTGCGATGGCTCCACACCTAAGTCCTTTTGCTAGGGCATCTACCGTGTTAAGTCCACGACACACATCATAGCTATGAATATGCAACACTGTGAATATGCAATGGCACTAATGACGAGAGACCTTTAACTTGGTAGTGTGATGTTGTTTGCATCTTGCATATGATTTATTTCTTGTACTACTTCACATTTGTTTAAATGCAAGTTATGACGAGACATTGTTAACTTGAGAAAGCGATATTTGTAACATCTTTCATATGGTGTCTACCTTCCATTGCATTGCTTCTAACTTATTGAAATGCCTTCTTCTTAGTTTACACATCGTAGGTCTGATTATCTCATGTTTTCCTGTTTTTCGTACATATTACATCCTCCTATCATGCGGTTTTCTAACATCAAAGTTTAGTTCGTCTGTATTACGCATCAATTTGTTCTGAAGAACTAAATTTTTATTCATTTTTCTTGTCGGCTTGACTTGACATGGCAAAGAGAAAGAGGAAGGAACACATAATGGTAGGGGATGGTGTTAGTACTCAGGACGCACGAAAACGGAAGCGGAAGAATTATGCAGATTCTGCTGGTACTGATGGTGCAATAGAAGGTCGAAGTCCACCGGAAAATTGTACAAACACGGTATCCCCTGCTACACTAGCTGCAAAACAATCCAAACACAAACGAATAGCTGCCACCAAACAAGCAACGATAGCCCTAGTTGTTGCAGCACCTTCTTCCATAGTACCAACATCTACATGAGTTACTCGTTCGACAACTCTGCTAGCAGCAAGTTCCCAAGCTCCCTTGCCACCTGACACTACTTCTGAAGCACTCTTGACACAAGACGAGTCGGCAAGATTGGATGAACCTTGTGAGCTTCAATAGCAAGAAGGTAGTTGCTCGAGTCAAGTTACAGTTGCATGCTTCTTTATATGTAGTCTCATAGTTTGATGTACACTAACACTTCCCATGTTCGTTGTTGAACTAGAACCTAGGCGCAAGAGGAAACTGACGTCAGGGATAATGCTCGACAGGTTAATTGAATCTTAAAGAGGAAGAATGGAGATCTGTTTTGAGGCAGGTTTAAAAAGGCCATGTGATGCTACAGAGTCAGCCAAGTTGGTATTAGAGGCAACCGTTGTCGTTAGGTGTCATGCATGTATCCTCCCAACATGGATTCAGTACAGGAATAACAAAGACGAAACCCAGTTTAACACCTTCCTCGACCATTTATCTGTAAGTATGGTTATGTATGGAAATTAGTAATATCGTCTTGCTCTGTCCCATATTTTCTAAGTTGCTGGTAATGAGACTCCCATAATTTTCAATAGATGAGGTTCAAGTTGGATATACAAGATGATGCAACCAGACAAGCATGCACCCATGTTTTCAAGTCTGCTCTGCGACAATATCGGTATAACTTGAGGAAAACTCACTTTGAAGACAAGGCTAACAGTGAACTTGCCCAAACATCTCCACTGGAAAATATATCGGATGAAGACTGGAGAGGCCTTGTTAAACACTGGTCTGATCCATAGTATCAAGTATGTTATATCACTGTTCAAGAAATCTTCCGATTCAGTGATTTATCGTCCGATTTATCGCTACTCTTGGGGTGACCGATAAGATTATGCCTTATCTTCATTTTTTATCATTTGGGCCGATTTATCGCTATGACAAGCGATTTATCGGGAATCTACCGATAAATCGGGACTATTCATAGCACTATGTTTGCAAAAACTATGTTTATTTACGTTTTGTGGACCCTGTTACGCTATATATAATGTTGTCCTATTTTGTTTGCCATTATACGAGGATTCAAAGGCTAGGAATCACGGTAACACTTCTGCCAAATATTGTTTTGGTGTTGAATATAACATATTTTAGTGTTTGGAACTTAGGATTTTCAATAAAATGGCCGATTAATAGTCGACCGATAAAATCGATTAATCGGCCGATTTCCAATTAATCTCTAAACCCGAGCTGAGCGAGACGCTAACGATAAGAGATGTCCTCAACATTGCGTTATATATATATATATATATATGTGTGTGTGTGTGTGTGTGTGTGTGTGATCAGATCACATGTTGAACTCTTATTTACGCATGTGCCTCACAAATCTATCTTCTTGTAGGTGAACTATTCAAAGAACAAGGCCAAGCGTACGAAAGTGAAATTCCAACAGACGGATCTCGTAGCTATATTGCACACTGTGAGGCTCTTGTAACTAGCTGTTGTTTCACTCCTTTTGTTGTGCCATATTATCATATCTATATTGACTTGTTCAAATGCAGAGGAAAGCCCGCAAGGACCAAAAAGTACCTGAACCAAATGTTGTGGAAATCTTCAAGGACTATCACACCAGCAAGACAAAGGGCATGACTACACCAGTCAAAGCCGCTATTGTAAATCCTTAATCATCATGCCTTTTAACTACTACTTACTCTGACTTGTGCATTGAACTGCACGGTTTGCAGCCAATGTCTATTACTCTTTTCAATTTGTCGGATCACGGGTTCCGGCAAAACCCTTAAGGTTCGAACTCTGGGGTGCGCGCGAAGTTCTTTCCCTCCTACCGATCCGCGTCCTAACTAGCTAAGTTCTCGCGGAAGAACTCGACGAACTCACAACACAAAAGACACAACATTTATACTGGTTCGGGCCACCGTTGTGGTGTAATACCCTACTCCAATGTGGTGGTGGTGGATTGCCTCTTGGGCTGATGATGAACAGTACAAGGGGAAGAACAACCTCCTGAGGTTGAGGTGTTCTTGTGCTCAGTGAACTTGTGGGTGTGAGGATGGAAGATGGAATCAATCCCCCCTACTGTGGTGGCTAGTTCTACTTATATAGGCCCTGGTCCTCTCCTCAAATATTGAGCGGGAAGGGAGCCAACAACAGCCAATTTGAAAGGGGACAACTAGTACAGCTTATCCTGATAAAAGTGGTCTTCGCCTGCAAAAGGCTCTGGTGGTGACGTCGCCTTGGGCTCCATGGTGACCTCCGTCTTGCCGTCCTGCAGGTCTTTGTCTCATTGCACTGATATGGAAACCTTTGCTTGATGCCTTGGTACTCTGCGTCTGCGCTTGCCCCCTTAGCACCAAAGGGGAAACAAGGACGCTGCGCACGCTGGCGCCCGCCTGATCTTGATCGTCATGGCTCACGTCACGTGAACCTCGCGAGGTTTGCCCTGCCTTGATCTCTCCGCTCCTCGCGAGGCAACCTGGTGAGGCCGCTCCTGAGGAGGTCTTGCGTCGTCCTCCTCGCGAGGCTTGGCCCCTCGCGAGGGTCTTGAATGCCTTGTTGATGAAGATGGGTCGTACCGGCCTGCTAGCACGGCCACGCCGCGGGCCGCAGGCAGGCAAGTCTGGGGACCCCCGTTCCCAGAACGCCGACAAGAGCCCCCGGGCCCAAGGCGCGCTCGGGCTTGGCTTCGAGGCGAAGCCAAGGGTCAAGTGCGGAGCGCCGCGGCCCCAAAAGCCTGCGGCCTTGGTCGACGCGTGGTGGTTGATTGGACGTGGGCGTCTTCGCTTCCCCACGCTGCCTCGGCAACTGCTAGACTTGACAAGTCCCTGCGACATGCAAGGAAAACCATCATTACCTGTGATCGTGGGAGGCACCGGTTGGCCTTCTTCCGCTATAAATGAGGAGGGGGCAGAGCCCCCGTCGCCTATTCTTTCCCATTCCGCTTGCTTCTTCCTCCTCTGCTCCACCACCGACTCCCATGACGCCGTCGAAGAGGTTCTCCGCCGCAGAGAAGGGAAAGGCCCCTCGCGAGGGGCCCGGCTCCCCGGCGCCCAAGCGGGGACGCGGCCGTCCCCGCAAGCACACCGCGACTCCCATCGCGGCCCCCCGCTCCCGGGGTGGCGCCGCTGCACGTGGCAGGGGTCGCTCTGGTCGCGACAGTCCCGTCGATGAAGGGAGATGTGTCGTGGTTGCGCGGCCTCCCCGGCCGCGCTTCCACTCGGCAGAGGTGCTGCCGGAGTTCGTTGTCTGGTCGGAGGATCCGGCCGGCAACTGGCTTCAGCTTCCGTGCTTCTTCGTCGACGAGCTGCCAGCCTCTGGTCCAGGCGGGCTCTGGCTGCAAGCGGACGGCTGCTGCAGTAGGGCCTCCTGGGTTGTGGTTGAGGTCTCCGCCGCGGGCAACATAGCTCTGGCCCGAGGTTGGCAGACGTTCGCCCGCGCGCGCGGCCTGGGCAGGCGATGCACCCTCCATTTCAAGTACGATGGTGATGCGACCCTCTACGTGAGGGTGTTTGGGGAAGATGGCCGCCGCGCCGGGTGCTGCCCCGAGATGAACGACGGCGAGGAGGTGCTCGGCCTCGGCGACGGCCGCGACGAGGGCAAGGGCGAGCCCGCCGGCCGCGCCTCGTCCAGTTATGGTGGCTCTTCTCTTGGCGACAGCTCCAGCAGCGGCGGCTATGACCAGCCGCCGCGCTCGCTTCGAAGGTGGTAGCGGGTCGTCTCGTCGCCGCGCCTCCGTGAAGTGCGAGGAGGGATCCGGCTAAGCTCGGGACGTCGCTAGGGGCCTGCCCCCCGTAGACCGCTGAAGCGCCACTTTTGTTTTGTTCTTCTTTTCTTTCCTGCATCAAAATGAAACCAGTATGGGCCCGGAGGGGCGTGTATCGAATTATGATTCCTCAATCATTATGCTATGTTTGTTGTTTCTGT
This sequence comes from Aegilops tauschii subsp. strangulata, assembly GCF_002575655.3. Taxonomy (NCBI): domain Eukaryota; kingdom Viridiplantae; phylum Streptophyta; class Magnoliopsida; order Poales; family Poaceae; genus Aegilops; species Aegilops tauschii. The sequence continues at coordinate 275,533,940 of NC_053038.3, read as the reverse complement.
GCTGTGTTGTTATTTTGTGCAAAGATAACTTAACCTGGCGCGTTCGGGGCAGCCTCCTCTTCACGAGGCGCCTGTTTCCTCGTGCCCGTCTTGACTTAGTGGTCGCTCAGGAACTGCAAAAAATTCGTTTGGAAGCTCGCTAGGTGACTTATCGTTCACCCGAGCCTTGACCCAACGATTCATATCGCGGTACCCGAGGAGCACGGATTAGGAGAGATGCGCCTGCTTGTGGGCTCGAACGAGGGTGCCTTGCGAGAAAGCAGGCGGAAGGCAGAGAGAAGGAAAAACGCTCGCGAGGGCACCTGCCTAGCCCCCTCGCGAGGTATGCGAGAGAGAGAACACAGGCGAACTAGAGTCAAAAATGGCGGCAAAAGGCGATGGAACCAAATCAGCAAGGAACACCAGAAGCAAACTTCGATTAAGAGAAGACGAGCCAACTATGGAAAGCAAATGAAAAGCCGCGTCTGGCACCTAGTCTAGTCTTCAAGTCTTCTCACCAGCGCGGAGCTAAGTGCTGCCACTAGGCGTGGGAGGGAGCCTCTGAGGCCCGAGGGCGGCTCTCCGGAGACTCTGGGGCGTGTACAGCCCCACTCATTATTATGTGAGAGTGTCACGGGCGGTGATTCTTCACAGGCACCGGGCCTTCTTCACAGGCACCGGGCCTTCTTCACAGGCACCGGGCCTTTCTTCACAGGCACTGGGCCTTGCTTCATGGGTAGAAGTTCCGGAGGTGCTAGATGTTCCAGGCGTTCTGGATGGGCACCCCGTCCTGCGTCTCCAGGCACGCGGCGCCAGGCCTGGAGACGTGGACGACCTTGAACGGGCCCTCCCACATAGGTGAGAGCTTGTGCAGCCCTTCCCTGGAGAGGACCCGCCTCAGGACGAGGTCGCCCGCCTCAAGCGTCCTGGAGCGGATGTTGCGGTAGTGGTATCACTGCAGCGCCTGCTGGTACCTTGCCGCCCTCAGTGCAGCCTCGCGGCGACGTTCCTCCCCCAGCATGAGGTCCATCCCCCGCGTGGCGTCCTGCTGCATTTCATCAAACGCCAGGACCCGTGCGGAGCGATGCTTGACCTCGTGAGGGAGGACCGCTTCGGCTCCGTAGACAAGGAAGAATGGGGTCTCACCCGTCGGCTTAGTGGCGGTGGTGCGGATGGACCACAGCACGGACTGGAGTTCGTCGTGCCAGCCCCTGCTGAGAGCCTCGAGCTTCTTCTTGAAGGTCCTGGTCTTGAGGCCCCTCAGGACCTCTGCGTTGGCGTGTTCGGCCTGGCCATTGCTCCTGGGGTGCGCCACCGAAGCGTAGTAGATCTGCGTTCCAAGGTTAGCACAGTATGTTTTGAAGAGGTTACTAGTGAACTGCGAGCCATTGTCGGTGATGATGCGGTTGGGCACCCCGAAGCGGCTCACGAGACCCTTGATGAACTTGACTGCGGAGCCAGCTGGAATAGCGCGGACGGCTTCCACTTCAGCCCACTTGGTGAACTTGTCGATGGCGACGTAGAGGTAGCGGTAGCCCCCAGGCGCTCGAGGGAACGGGCCTAAGATGTCCAGCCCCCAGACCGCGAACGGCCATGTGAGCGGGATGGTCTGGAGGCCCTGAGCTGGCTGATGGATCTGCTTGGCGTGGAACTGGCAGGCTTCACAGGACTTCACCAGCTCGGTAGCGTCATTGAGCGCCGTGGGCCAGTAGAATCCGCTGCGGAATACCTTGCCGACGAGGGTCCGTGATGACGAATGGTGCCCGCAGTCCCCACCGTGTATGTCAATTAGAAACTCCTTCCCCTGGTCTCTGGAAATGCAACGCAATGAAACATCATTTGGTTGCTTCCTGTACAACTCACCGTCCTGGATGCAGTATGCCGTAGCTTGTCGGGCCACGTGCTCTGCATCCTCCTCCTTCTCCGGCAGCGCCCCTTGCATCAGATATTCCTTGAATTCCTTGGTCCAGCATCCCTCCTGGGGCTCGAGCGCCAAGAGCAGGCGAGCTCCTGAGGTTGGGCCACAGGCTGGGGCTCCTGTGGTAGGCAGCTGTGGGAGCTCCTCCCAAGGCTGAGCTGTGCTTGAAAGTAGCGGTGTCGCTGATGGCTTGAAGAGCCGTTCCTCAAAGACGCCGGGCTCTTGGGGCTGCCGCTTGGATGCTCTCTTGGCGATGTCGTCAGCTTCCTTGTTGGTGCCCCGGGGCACGTGCTGCAACTCCAGGCCCAAGAACTGCTTCTCCATCTTGCGCGCCTCCGCGAGGTTGCCTCCATATGCTCGTCCTTCGGCTCGTATACCTTGTTGGAGAAGTTGACGAGGAGCTGCGAGTCGCCCTTAACGGTAAGTGATACGTCTCCAACGTATCTATAATTTATGAAGTATTCATGCTATTATATTATCCATCTTGGATGTTTTATGGGCTTTACTATGCACTTTTATATTACTTTTGGGACTAACCTATTGACCCAGAGCCCAGTGCTAGTTTCTGTTTTTCCCTTGTTTCAGTGTTTCGCAGAAAAGGAATATCAAACTGAGTCCAAACGGAATGAAACCTTCGGGAGAGTTATTTTTGGAACGGAAGCAATCCTGGAGACTTGGAGTGCACGTCAGGGGATCAACGAGGAGAGCACGAGGTAGGGGGCACGCCCACCCCCCTGGGCGCGCCCTCCACCCTCGTGGGCCCCTCGTGGCTCCCCTTACCGACTTCTTTCGCCTATATATATATCCATATACCATAAAACCTTCGAGGAATAGAATAGATCGGGAGTTCCGCCGCCGCAAGCCTCTGTAGCCACCAAAAACCAATCGGGACCCTGTTCCGGCACCCTGCCGGAGGGGGGAACCCTCACCGGTGGCCATCTTCATCATCCCGGCGCTCTCCATGACGGGGAGGGAGTAGTTCACCCTCGGGGCTGAGGGTATGTACCAGTAGCTATGTGTTTGATCTCTCTCTCTCTCGTGTTCTTGAGGTGATACGATCTTGATGTATCGCGAGCTTTGCTATTATAGTTGGATCTTATGATGTTTCTCCCCCTCTACTCTCTTGTAATGGATTGTGTTTCCCCTTTGAAGTTATCTTATCGGATTGAGTCTTTTAATGATTTGAGAACACTTGATGTATGTCTTGCGTGGGATACCCGTGGTGACAATGGGGTATTCTATTGATCCACTTGATGTATGTTTTGGTGATCAACTTCCGGGTTCCGCCCATGAACCTATGCATAGGGGTTGGCACACGTTTTCGTCTTGATTCTCCGGTAGAAACTTTGGGGCACTCTTTAAGGTTCTATGTGTTGGTTGAAGATGAATCTGAGATTGTGTGATGCATATCGTATAATCATACCCACGGATACTTGTTTCCTAGCATTGCAATACCGTTTACGCTCGCTTTTATCGCTTGCTACCTTGATGTTTTTATATTTTCAGATTACAGAAACCTATATCTACCATCCATATTGCACTTGTATCACCATCTCTTCGCCGAACTAGTGCACCTATACAATTTACCATTGTATTGGGTGTGTTGGGGACACAAGAGACTCTTTGTTATTTGGTTGCGGGGTTGCTTGAGAGAGACCATCTTCAACCTATGCATCCCACTGATTGATAAACCTTAGGTCATCCACTTGAGGGAAATTTGCTACTGTCCTACAAACCTCTGCACTTGGAGGCCCAACAACGTCTACAAGAAGAAGGTTGCATAGTAGACATAAAGCTCTTTTCTGGCACCGTTGCCGGGGAGGCTAGGTAAGCGGCACTCACACCCCATCAATTAAGCTCTTTTCTGGCGTCGTTGCCGGGGAGGTGAGTGCTTGAAGGTATATCTTTAGATCTTGCAATCGAATCTTTTTGTTTCTTGTTTTAGCACTAGTTTAGTTTATAAAAGAAAACTATAAAAAAATGGAATTGAGTTTGCCTCATACGCTTCATCTTTTTAATATCTTTCGTGAGTATGATGGAAAGGAAAATTGTGCCAAAGTGTTAGAAGAAGAATGCATTAAAATGTTTGGCACTAAATCTTTGAATGATGAGCATGATTGCAATGTTGTTAGTATGAACTCCTTGAATATCCATAGTACTAATGATGATTGCACTTGTTATAATGAAAATGCCTCCTATAAACATGTCAATTTTTGTGGAGTGCATTGGGTTTGCAAGTACACACCAAATAGGGAAGATAGATATTGCAAGAAGCATAAGCATTTAGAAACTTAATGGTTGCAAGAAAGGCTAGATGCTTGTGCTGAAAATTTAAATTTTCTTAGCCGTACTTGTGAACTTTTCAATGAACATGATCATTTCAGTACCCAATGCAAATTGTTTCATGATCGTATTGTGTCCAAAAATTGTGATGACTTGATTTCCCTTGCACATCATAATGAACTTAGATTGCTCTTGGGTTATGAAGAAATGAAACGTGTAACTAATATGTATTGCACGGTGAATTGCATTGAAAATCCTTATATTGCCAAGTACATAAAGAAAAGAAAGCAAATAGAAGATGAAGAGAATACTAATGAAAGGGAAGAGCCTTCCCAATATCCTCCTATTATTTCTTATGATGAATCAGGTAACGAGGAGGACCTTCTATTCAACCAATCTCATTAATAAGGAGCTCTAAAAAGAGGATTGAACCCACACATGATGTGGTGAAGAACAAGAAAAGAAAAAGGAGGAGAGGTAAAAAGATATCTCTCCCAAATAATGTTGCTCCTATTATTGTTGTGCCTCATGAAAATGAAGATGATGCACTTGATGATGATCTCGTTATGCCTATTGCTTGTTGTGATGATTATGATTGGGAAGATAATGATACTTCTTATGATCTTGAAAATCTTTTTGGCACTTGCTTGGAATATGACAATTGTTATACTATTGGTGCTATCCATACTATTAATGATGAGAGTGATTATGCTTATGATATGAAAAGGCCCAAGCTTGGGGATGCTATGTTTGATGAAGATGATGTTTTTGAGAATATATTTGCTGCAATTAATGTTTGTTCCAAGCTTGGGGATGCTACGTTTAATGAAGATGATATTTTTAGCCTCTCAAGTTTTGATATGCAAAGTTGTTATGATGATAGCATGCCTTCTACTTATGATGATTATATTGATGAAAGTGGGTTTGGAAGAGTGTCTACTTTAGGAAGTAATGATCCCACTGAATCTTATAATATTTATGAAAGTGGATTTGGAGAGGTCATGACTTTATTTACTGATGTATCCACTATTTCGGAAGAGGTTTCAATTGATTATGATGAGAACAAAGTTGCTACTTATGATGATTATTGTGATGAAACTTATGCTATAAAAAGTAGTGATGATTATATTTATAAAACTTGTCATGATTATGATTACCCTTTTTCTGAACGTTACTCTTTTAATGTGGAAACAATTTATAGTATTCAAGTCTCTTATGATACTCCCACTATTCCGAATGAGAAGAATTTTGCTTATGTGGAGAGTAGTAAAATTTCTATGCAAGTAGATCATGAAAAGAATGATTTAGGTGCTGGTTATATTGTTGAATTCATTCATGATGCTACTGAAAATTATTATGAGGGAGGAATATATGCTTGTAGGAATTGCAATAATATCAAGTTTCCTCTCTATGTGCTTAAAGTTTTTAAGTTATGCTTGTTTTGCTTTCCTATGGAAGTTGATTCTTGTTCCCATAAGTTGTTTGCTCACAAAATCCCTATGCATAGGAAGTGGGTTAGACTTAAATGTGCTAGTCATATTCTTCATGATGCTCTCTATATGTTTCAATTCTTATCTCTTATGTGAGCATCATTGAAATTATAATGCCTAGCTAGGGGCGTTAAACGTTAGCGCTTGTTGGGAGGCAACCCAATTTTATTTTAGTTTCTTGCTTTTTTGGTTCTGTTTAGGAATAAATGATCCATCTAGATTCTGTTTAGATGTGGTTTTTGTGTTTTAATTAGTGTTTGTGCCAAGTAGAACCTTTGGGAAGACTTGGGTGAAGTCTTTATGATCATGCTGTAAAAAACAGAAACTTTAGCGCTCACGAAACTAGCTAAAACTTTTTACTGGAGAGTGATATTTAGTTGATTCTTTTTGAATATGATTACTAGACAAATTCATCAGGTCCACCAATTTATTTTAGAATTTTTGGAGTTCCAGAAGTTTGCGTTAGTTACATATTACTACAGACTGTTCTGTTTTTGACAGATTCTGTTTTTCGTGTGTTGTTTGCTTATTTTGATGACTCTATGGCTAGTAAAATAGTTTATAAACCATAGAGAAGTTGGAATACAGTAGGTTTAACACAAATATAAATAAAGAATGAGTTCATTACAGTACCATGAAGTGGTGTTTTGTTTTCTTTCGCTAACGGAGCTCACGAGATTTTCTGTTAAGTTTTGTGTTGTGAAGTTTTCAAGTTTTGGGTAAAGATTCGATGGATTATGGAATAAGGAGTGGCAAGAGGCTAAGCTTGGGGATGCCCAAGGCACCCCAAGGTAATATTCAAGGATAACCAAGCGTCTAAGCTTGGGGATGCCCCGGAAGGCACCCCCTCTTTCGTCTTCGTTCATCGGTAACTTTACTTGGAGCTATATTTTTATTCACCACATGATATGTGTTTTGCTTGGAGCGTCATTTTATTTTCTTTAGCTTTGTTTGATGTTTGAATAAAATACCAAGATCTGAAATTCTTAAAATGGGAGAGAGTCTTCACTTAGCTACATAATTATTTAACTACTCATTGATCTTCACTTATATCTTTTTTGGAGTAGTTTGTCATTTACTCGTGTGCTTCACTTATATCCCATGAGTAAATTGTTGAATGATTTGAATGTCATAAATCTGAAATTATACATGTTTCATATGCTTATCCCATGGGGAGTAATAACTTTACATATAAGAAGTAGAGGTTGTAAATTTATCGAAGGTTAGCAAACATTGTATTGGTCACTTGAACAATTCATGAAAGAATATTGAAGGAAGAGAGATTTCACATATAAATATAATATCTTGGACATCTTCTATGATTGTGAGCCCCATTAATTATTTTCAAACCTGAGCAAATTAGTTGAAGTTGGACAAGGAAGACAACATAATGAGTTATGCTTGGGTATATTTGTATAGAAGTTATATTGTTATGGATCCTCTAACATGTGGTGCTTGCTATTTAGAATTCTTTGCTAGCCAAAATATCTGTACTAAGCGGGAATACTGCTTGTGCATCCAAATTCCTTGAACCAAGTTTCTTCCATGAATGTCCACCATATCTACCTATATGCGGTATTTACCTGCCGTTCCAAGTAAATTTGCATGTGCCAAACTCTAAACCTTCAAATAATAATCTGTTTTGTATGCCCGAATCGCTCATGTAGCGACTAGGGGCTAGCAGTATCTTCCATGCTAGGTGGGTTATTCTCACGATGAGTGGACTCCGCTCATCATTCACGAGAAAATGGCTGGTAACTGGGATGCCTAGTCCTATGATCAAAAGATCAAAAACAATTTCGCAAATAATTTAAACAAAACTCCCCCAGGATTGTTGAAAGTTGGACGGCACCCGTTGTTTCGGACAAGCCGTGGACTGTGATTGTTGGTGGAGGGGGAGTAAAATCTTTACCTTTCTGCGTGGGAACCGCCTATGATGTATCTAGTATGGAAGATATTGGAAACTCTTGGTCGTTATGTTGACAATGAAAGCATACCTCTCAAAATTATTTCATCTCTGTTTTTGCTCCGAGCTCTGGCACCTCTGCAAATCCCTGCTTCCCTCTGCGAAGGGCCTATCTTTTACTTTTATGCAAGAGTCAGTAGTATTCCTTCTCATTCCAACCTACTCTTTAGTTGGCAAGCATCATGTGATGGAAAGATCTGAGCATATATGGCCATTCAAATATATTTGATCATGAATTATTATTGTTGACAATTATCTATACGATAAATAAGTTGGGAGGTGAAACATTAAGCCCCTATCTTTCTCTGTGTTCGATGGATCCTATTTGTTCTAAAAATATGCTTTGAGTGGTAGCAATCATGGAAGACTAAAAGATAGTTGAGTATGTGAAGTTTGCTGAATCAAAGCTCTGACATAGACTCTTCATGAAAATAAGATGAATTGTAATTGTTTGATGACTAATAACACGGTTTGTTAGCTTTCAAGAAAGTTTGTGATCTATACTTTAACTTGTGAATAGCTTGTCACTTGATCATGAAAAGCTCTATGAGTTAAACTACTGTTATGACATATAATGATGCTAGAAAAGGTGATTGAAATTCTTTCTTTTATCATTTACCTACTCGAGGATGAGCAGGAATTAAGCTTGGGGATGCTGATACGTCTCCAACGTATCTATAATTTATGAAGTATTCATGCTATTATATTATCCATTTTGGATGTTTTATGGGCTTTACTATGCACTTTTATATTACTTTTGGGACTAACCTATTGACCCAGAGCACAATGCTGGTTTCTGTTTTTTCCCTTGTTTTAGTGTTTCGCAGAAAAGGAACATCAAACAGAGTCCAAACGGAATGAAACCTTCGGGAGAGTTATTTTTGGAACGGAAGCAATCCAGGAGACTTGCAGTGCACGTCAGGGGATCAATGAGGAGAGCACGAGGCAGGGGGCGCGCCCTCCACCCTCGTGGGCCCCTCGTGGCTCCCCTTACCGACTTCTTTTGCCTATATATACCCATATACCCTAAAACCTTCGAGGAACAGAATAGATCGGGAGTTCCACCGCCGCAAGCCTCTATAGCCACCAAAAACCAATCGGGACCCTGTTTTGGCACCCTGCCGGAGGGGGGAACCCTCACCGGTGGCCATCATCATCCCGGTGCTCTCCATGACGAGGAGGGAGTAGTTCACCCTCGGGGCTGAGGGTATGTACCAGTAGCTATGTGTTTGATCTCTCTCTCTCGTGTTCTTGAGGTGATACGATCTTGATGTATCGCGAGCTTTGCTATTATAGTTGGATCTTATGATGTTTCTCCCCCTCTACTCACTTGGAATGGATTGAGTTTCCCCTTTGAAGTTATCTTATCGGATTGAGTCTTTTAATGATTTGAGAACACTTGATGTATGTCTTGCGTGGGATACCCGTGGTGACAATGGGGTATTCTATTGATCCACTTGATGTATGTTTTGGTGATCAACTTGCGGGTTCCGCCCATGAACCTATGCATAGGGGTTGGCACACGTTTTCGTCTTGATTCTCCGGTAGAAACTTTGGGGCACTCTTTGAGGTTCTATGTATTGGTTGAATAGATGAATCTGAGATTGTGTGATTCATATCGTATAATCATACCCACGGATACTTGAGGTGACATTGGAGTATCTAGGTGACATTAGAGTTTTGGTTGATGTGTGTCTTAAGGTGTTATTTTACTACAAACTCTAGGGCTGTTTGTGACACTTATAGGAATAGCCCAATGGATTGATCGGAAAGAATAACTTTGAGGTGGTTTCGTACCCTACCATAATCACTTCGTTTGTTCTCCGCTATTAGTGACTTTGGAGTGACTCTTTGTTGCATGTTAAGGGATAGTTATATGATCCAATTATGTTATTATTGTTGAGAGAACTTGCACTACTGAAAGTATGAACCCTAGGCCTTGTTTCCTAGCATTGCAATACCGTTTACGCTCGCTTTTATCGCTTGCTACCTTGCTGTTTTTATATTTTCATATTAGAAAAACCTATATCTACCATCCATATTGCACTTGTATCACCATCTCTTCGCCGAACTAGTGCACCTATACAATTTACCATTGTATTGGGTGTGTTGGGGACACAAGAGACTCTTTGTTATTTGGTTGCAGGGTTGCTTGAGAGAGACCATCTTCAACCTACACCTCCCACGGATTGATAAACCTTAGGTCATCCACTTGAGGGAAATTTGCTACTGTCCTACAAACCTCTGCACTTGGAGGCCCAACAATGTCTACAAGAAGAAGGTTGCGTAGTAGACATCAGTAAGGCGCTTCACCCCCAGTGTTGTCGCGGCCTTTAGGCCAGCTATGAGGCCTTCGTATTCTGCGATGTTGTTGGAGACCTTCTCGCCCTGCTGAAAGCAGAGCTGCACAGCATAGTAGAGCTTGTCCTGAGTGGGCGAGATGAGTACTGCTCCAGCCCCCGCGCCCTGGTGCGCGAAGGCGCCATCGAAATACATGACCCAATCGTCTGGCGCCTCGCTTCCTGGTGAGGTGGACCGGTCTTCGCCTACTTCAAGCATCGGGGCGTCCATCCATTCCGCCACAAAATCAGCGAGCGCGGCTCCCTTGACAACCCTGGTAGTGCTAAACTCCAACTGGAATGCCTGCAGCTCGATGTTCTACTCAGCGACCCTTCCAGCAGAGTTGGGGCTCCTGAGCACCCTCTCCAATGGGTAGGCTGAGACGACCTTGATGGGGTGGCCCTGAAAGTAGTGCCACAGCTTGCGCGAGGCCACCAAGAGCGCGAGCAGGAGCTTCTGAGGCATGGGATATCGCGTCCCACAACACCGTGCTGACAAAATACACCGGGTGCTCGACGAGGGCTGGCGTGTTGGTGAGGCTCGTGTCTTGCGGAAGTTGGGGCGTCTCCTGAGGTGGTCGGACTCCTGACGCCTGATCGCTTGCGGGAATCTCGGTGACGTCGTCCTGCCGAGCTTGGTTTTCTGTTGATGCTGCTAAGGCTCTTGCTGCGCCTTCCTGATCGGGCGTCACTTCGGCTGCAGCTTGGCGCACCGTGCCCTTGGCTCGGTGCTCTTCCCGAACCGCCACCAGCGCCGCGCTGGCGGAGTACGGGGTGGTGGCAAGGTAGAGTACTAGGGGCTCGAGAGGTTGTGGCGCCACCATCATCGGAGGGCTGGTCAGGTATCTCTTGAGGTCTTGAAAAGCTCGGTCGGCCTCCGGGGTCCACTCGAATGGGCCCTTTTTCTTCATCAGCTTGAAGAAGGGTAGGGCACGCTCTCCTAGCTTGGAGATGAAGCGTCCCATCTGCATTTCCTTGAGGGTCTGCGGTGGGCTCATGTCCTCAATGGCCTTGATCTTCTCTGGGTTCGCCTCGATCCCTCTGTGGGACACGAGGAACCCCAGCAGCTTACCGGAAGGGACACCGAACACGCACTTCTCCGGGTTAAGCTGCAAGTTCACCTGGCGCAGGCTCGCGAAGGTCTCCTCCAGGTCTTGGATCAAGGTCCTTGCCTCCCGAGACTTCACCACAATGTCGTCGACGTAGGCCTCCGTGTTTCTCCCGAGCTGCCGCCCTAAGGCGATGTGCATCAGCCGCTGAAAGGCCGCGCCCGCGTTGCGTAGTCTGAAGGGCATGCAGGTGTAGCAGTACACCCCACACGGGGTCAGGAAGGCTTTCTTCTCTACATCTTCTACCGCCATCTCGATCTGGTGATACCCTGAGAACGCGTCCAGGAAGCACAGCAGGTCGCACTCGGCGGTGGAGTCAATGATCTGGTCGGAACGGATCTTGGGGACAGGCCTTGTTGAGGTTGGTGAAGTCGACGCACATTCGCTCCTTCCCGCCTTTCTTCGGCACTACGACGGGGTTCACCAGCCATTCGGGGTACCGAACCTTGCGAATGGCACCCGCTGCCTCCAACTTGCGGGTCTCTTAGACGATGAAGGCCTGCTTCTCCATGGACTGCCGTCTCGCCCGCTGCTTCACGGGGCGCACATTGGGACACACCCTTAAGTGATGCTGAATCACCTCTCTCGCGACCCCCCACCAGCTGGCTGGCCTCCCATGCGAATATATCTTTGTTTGCGCGCAAGAACTTCACTAACGCTTCCTCTTGGTTCGGGTCGAGGCCGGCACCTATGGTAAAGGTGGCTCCTGAGGACCCGTCCTCGTCGACCGGCACCTGCTTGGTTTCCGCCTTGTCTTGGGTGAACAGCTGCTTCTTCTTGGTCGGTGCGGCTTCCTTGGGCTCGGAGGTGCCTGCGTCATTGGGCTGCACCGCCACGACGGTCTTGAGGGCAAGCTTGAGCGCCGCCAGGGCCTCCTTGGCGTCCCCCTTGACGGTGAGGACGCCTTTGCTTCCAAGCATCTTCATGAGGTTGTAGGCCGGATGAGTCGCTGCCATGAACTGGGCCAGAGCTGGGTACCCGAGGATGGCGTTGTACGGGAGGCCAATACGGGAGATGTCGAAGTCGACCAGCTCAGTGCGGTAGTTGTCGCGCGTGCCAAAGGTGACGGGGAGGCGGATCTGCCCCAGGGAGCGGGCAGTGCCACCACCAACTCCTGAGAAAGGCTTGCTGAGGCTGAGCCGCTCGAGCGGCACGTGAAGAAGGCTGAAGGCCTCCATGGAGAGCAAGTTGAGGCCGGCGCCGCCGTCGACGAGGGTCTTCGTGACGGCCACGTTGCAGATGGTGGGCATGCAGAGCATCGGGAGCATGCTCGAGCCGGCAGTGGAGTCGGGGTGGTCTTCTGAGCCGAAGGTGAGGTCGGCTTCGGGTGCAGCCCAGCCTGGCGGAGCCCCCGAGCGGTTGGAGGCGGCGCCGATATGGCGGAGGAATGGCTTGACATGGCGATCCGAAGGCGGCGCTTGAGAGCCGCCTAGCAGGGTCGCGACCGCGTGGTGCGCCGGTGCCGCGTAGCGCGCAGTGAAGAGGTCGCGCAGTTCCTCCCAAGATGCCACCGTGGACCCGGGGAGGTTGAGCAGCGAGGCGCGCGGCTCGCCGGCGAGGGCCATGGGGAGCCAGTTGGCCATGACCTTGCCGTCGCCCCCGGCCTCGAGCACGGCCTCCTCATATGCCAGCAGGAAAGCCGACGGGTCCGCCGCACCGTCGTAGCACGGCGGCATCTCCGGCTTGAACTTGGGCGGCCATTGCACCTGCCGCCGGGCGGGGGCCAGGGCTCGGAGCCCCCTGGCCCCGTCGTCAGCGCCGGCCGTCGGAGTCGGTAGCGGGGCGCCTACCATAAAGGCGTAGCGTGGTGGTGGCGGAGCGTAGATTGGCGGAGGTAAAGCTACGGCGCACACCTACCTGGCGCGCCAAATGTCGGATCACAGGTTTCGGCAAAACCCTTAAGGTTCGAACTCTGGGGTGCGCGCGAAGTTCTTTCCCTCCTACCGATCCGCGTCCTAACTGGCTAAGATCTCGCGGACGAACTCGACGAACTCACAACACAAAAGACACAAGATTTATACTGGTTTGGGCCACCGTTGTGGTGTAATACCCTACTCCAGTGTGGTGGTGGTGGATTGCCTCTTGGTCTGATGATGAACATTACAAGGGGAAGAATAGCCTCCTGAGGTTGAGGTGTTCTTGTGCTCAGTGAACTTGTGGGTGTGAGGATGGAAGATGGAATCGATCCCCCTACTGTGGTGGCTAGTTCTACTTATATAGGCCCTGGTCCTCTCCCCAAATATTGAGCGGGAAGGGAGCCAACAACGGCCAATTTGAAAGGGGACAGCTAGTACAGCTTATCCTGACAAAAGCGGTCTTCGCCTGCAAAAGGCTCTGGTGGTGACGCCGCCTTGGGCTCCATGGTGACCTCCGTCTTTCCGTCCTGCTGGTCTTGGTCTTGTTGCACTGATATGGAAACCTTTGCTTGATGCCTCGGTACTCTGCGTCTGTGCTTGCCCCCTTAGCACCAAAGGGGAAACAAGGACGCTGCGCGCGCTGGCGCCCGCCTGATCTTGATCGTCATGGCTCACGTCACGTGATCCTCGCGAGGTTTACCCTGCCTTGATCTCTCCACTCCTCGCGAGGCAACCTGGTGAGGCCGCTCCTGAGGAGGTCTTGCGTCGTCCGCCTCGCGAGGCTTCGCCCCTCGCGAGGGTCTTGATTGCCTTGTTGACGAAGATGGGCCGTACATGCCTGCTAGCACGGCCATGCCGCGGACCGCAGGCAGGCAAGTCTGGGGACCCCCGTTCCCAGAACACCGACACAATTTTATACACAATTTTCTTAGCGTACCATTGCACCTTACAAGGTTTAAAAGAGAGGAGTGATGTTCCTTTGATCTTGATCTGTAATCTAGTTCCGTGCTGGACTTTCCCACACAATGTTACAATTGCCTGTTTGTCCGTTCTGAGTTTTTTATATGAATGATGTCATACTATGCTTACCATATTATAAACTTTGTCTCTTTATCCTTAGTTGTCAATACAATGTGAAGAAATATACAATACATTAGCCATGGTACAGTATGTTTGGAACCTGGTTTTATTATGTACTTTGCAGTAAAATACAACTAATATTTTCCATGGGTTCACTAGAATAAGATCTGTATATAGACCAAAGCTATTCGGTTTGGTTTTGCTGCCTCATTAATATCTTCTGTTCTGGTACTACTAATGTACAAACTCAACTTTTCAACAAGCTATGGAACAAATGGTGGAACCGTCACCTTCTGAAGCTGACGAGGCAACTATAACCGCAATGTCACCTCTTGCTGCAGTGGGTCAGTACATGTCCACTAATAGTGCCAAAAGCACGTTCCTGCATAATACTTGGTCGGTTGTTAAGGCAATCGCGTCCAAACTGCCTCATGATCAAGATATGCAAGCTCAAAACAATGTTATATCTGCGCTCCAGACACAAGTCCAATCCCTAACAGAGACCCTTTGTGAAACAAGGACAACCATTGTTCGATGTCGTCAAGATATGCATGGTTTTGAAACCACACTATCAGACATTTGCTATGTTGTTCAGGAGCCTAGGAGAAATGAAGGTGAAGGTTATGGTGCTCCATCGGATAATACAGCATGAAAACTTAATAGTCAAGTCAAATGAACCGACCTTCTGAACTTCAGGTGGTGCATTTATCTGCCGGAGTGTTAACTTTTATGCCAACCTTCCTTTTGTTTTATGGTTGTAGTTTGTTTTGTTATGATAAAAATTTGTTCTTAACGTGCAGCGACCGGCTGAAGAAAATTGCAAGCCATTTTTGTATAGTGTAGGGTGTTCCCTATATTTGCACTGGTGGCGAACTTTGATGCCTAGTGGATGTAATCTGTGCAATCGCCTTAATATCCTAGTGTTAGTTTCTGGCTTATTTATTTCCTTAGTCTTCTTTTTCCTTGGTTTGCTAGTGGCCGCAACAACCATGGGCCAGATACAAACCGTGGTAACCTTGAGCCTGCTACGGGCCGTAGGATCAATGGGCCTCCTACTGGCCGTTGGATAAATGGGCCTCCAACGGGCCGTAGAATCAATGGGCCTCCTACGGGCCATCAGATAAATGGGCCGACATGGGCCGTAAATGGGCGTAATTAGTATCAGGACAACATGGTAATGGGCCGTTAACTGGCTGGAAGATAGCAAAGGCTTAATTCTGTCACAGACATAACGGGTTGTTAATGGGCCATAACACATGACGGGTTGGAAACAACGCAACGGGTTAACATGCCACAAATGGGCCGATTCTAACCACGGGCTGAATTTGTCCCATTAGGAGAATAGGCCAGTAATGCGACGGAAGTAATCGAGGGTCGGAAAGGAGCCCAAGAATGTATGGGCCATCAGTACGCCGAGAGCTAACACGGGCTGGAAACGACCCATGTGAATCATGGGTCGTTAATGGGTATAAAGAAATTTGTTGTTTATTATGGGACAGGGTCACCGCGGGCCACTAAAGGGCCCAAAGATACGAAAGGCCTCATATGGGCCGAAATACGTCATGGGCCATTGTAACGCCCATGATGCGGCTATATCTCCCACGTGTCGAGGCACGACTTAGAGGCATAACCGCATTGTAAGTATTGTCGCAAGAAGGGTCATCTTCACAAAATCCCATGTAATGAACAAGAATGGGATAACGAGAGTTGGCTTACAATCGCCACTTCACACAATACATAAATAAATTCATACATCATCCAAAATCCACACATAGACCGACTACGGTCAAATCCAAATGAAAATAAGATAACCCCAAATGCTAGATCCCCGATCGTCCCAACTGGGCTCCACTACTGATCATCTGGAAAAGAAACATAGTAACGACCACGTTCCTCGTCGAACTCCCACTTGAGCTCGGTTGCGTCATCTGCAGTGGTATCGTCGGCACCTGCAACTGTTTTGGTAAAATCTGTGAGTCACGAGGACTCAGCAATCTCACACCCGCGCGATCAAGACTATTTAAGCTTATAGGAAAGGATGGTGTAATGAGGTGGAGCTGCAGCAAGCACTAAGCATATATGGTGGCTAACATACGCAAATGAGAGCGAGAAGAGAAGCAACGCAATGGTCGCGAAGCTAGAAATGATCAAGAAGTGATCCTGAAACTACTTACGTTCATTCATAACCCGAACCGTGTTCACTTCCCGGACTCCGCCGAAAAGAGACCATGACGGCTACACACACGGTTGATGTATTTTAATTAAGTCAAGTGTCAAGTTCTCTACAACCGGACATTAACAAATTCCCATCTGCCACATAACCGCGGGCACGGCTTTCGAAAGATAATACCCTGCAGGGGTGTCCCAACTTAGCCCATTATAAGCTCTCACGGTCAACGAAGGATAAACCTTCTCCCGGGAAGATCCGATCAGTCTCGGAATCCCGGTTTACAAGACATTTCGACAATGGTAAAACAAGATCAGCAAAGCCGCCCGAATGTGCCGACAAATCCCGATAGGAGCTGCACATATCTCATTCTCAGGGCACACCAAATTGTCCAAGCTTCTGATAGGCGAGCCCAGAGTTGCCCCTGGTGGCCACCGACGACTGACAGGTTGGACCAATACTCAGAGGAGCACTGGCCCGGGGGTTTAAAATAAAGATGACCCTCGGGCTCGCGCCAACCCAAGGGAAAAAGGCTTAGGTAGGCAAATGTAAAACCAAGGTTGGGCCTTGCTGGAGGAATTTTATTCAGGGCGAACTGTCAAGGGGGTCCCATAAATCACCCAACCGCGTAAGGAACGGAAACTCAAGGAACATAATCCCGGTATGACGGAAACTAGGGCGGCAAGAGTGGAACAAAACACCAGGCATAAGGCCGAGCCTTCCACCCTTTACCAAATATATAGATGCATTAATTAAATAAGAGATATTGTGATATTCCAAAATATCCATGTTCCAACATGGAACCAACTTCAACTTCACCTGCATCTAGCAACGCTATAAGAAGGGCTGAGCAAAAGCGGTAACTTAGCCAAACAACGGTTTGCTAGGAAAGGATGGTTAGAGGCTTGACATGGCAATATGGGAGGCATGATATAGCAATTGGTAGGTATCGCAGCATAGCAATAGAGCGAACAACTAGCAAAGCAAAGATAGAAGTGATTTCGAGGGTATGGTCATCTTGCCTGCAAGGTTCTCAGAGTTGTCGAAAGCTTGATCCTCGTAAGCGTACTCAACAGGTTCCTTGTTCACGAACTCGTCTCCCGGCTCTACCCACAGCAAGAACACAAGCAATGGAACCACAATCAATCACGGGAAATGCACAAACAACATGATGCAATACATGCATGATATGCGAGATATGATATGCGATGCGTATGCGTGCTCCGGAAGAAAAAGGATGAACAAGGAAGTAACTTGGCAAACCAAGTATGCCACTGGAAAGATGAGATGATTTCGGTCGAAATCGATATAAAGATCACCGGAAACGGATGCACGGTTTGCAAATGGCGAGCAAAACAAGAATGACACGATCTGCGATTAACAGCATGATAGCACTTAGAATACATCAAGTAACTATGCTACAGCACTCCAACATAGCAACAAAGCATATGGCAGTAATCTACAGGAGATGCTTGACAAAAGATGAATACTGAGCTACGGCTATATCACAACATAACAGGTTCAAACAAGCATGGCAAAAATGCAAAAGATATCAGCTTAACAGACTTGGAGAAAATACTGGACATGGCTGAAACAGCATCAGGTAGCAATGTTCAGAGCAAGCAATCAACATGCTACAGGAACTTAACATAGCAAAACAAGGCATGGCATGAATCTAATAAATGCATAAAACAGAAGTCCCTTAGTGACCATGAGCCAAAAAGGTACAAAAAATATGATGGCACCCATGTAAACATGGCAAGTTTCGTTAACAGGTTTCAGACTTATGAAGGCATCTTTGTGAGCTCGATGCACTCATCACAAAGCAATGCATGACAAAAAAAGCATACCTACAGCAAGATGGCATGTTCATGAAGCTAACCATCGCAAGACCAAGTTCATAGCATGTATGGATCAACTACAACAACCTTGGCAAAATTGAATATCATGTTAACAATCTGCCAGGAACATTTTATAGCAAAAGTAGAGCAAGATTAAGACATGCTAGGGCACTCCATAATTGCAAACAGGGGCATGGATGGATAGAGCACAACTATATCTACAAAACATCCTTACTAAACATACTCAAAAGAAGCATGCATCTCTCTGTAGCCACATGGATACATGGCAACAAAATAACGGCAGTAACAGAAACATCACGAAGCCTAGTTTGCATGCTTGTGCTAGTCACCACATAGATCACACGTGGCATACACCTCTGTAAAGATGGAATGGCATAGAACAAAGCACCTGTAGAGCTCATGCCCATAAGATGCACACATCAAATGCAACAAAAATAACAAAACCTCAAGTTCTGATAAGTAACAGCAGTAAACAACATATTGCACTCTTGCACCAGAGATTTGAGCATCAAGATCGACTCAAATGAGCATGGCACAATGAAACAAAATGAAGAGGATCTCGTGATGAACATTTCGATATATCATGCACGCAAAACGGAGCAGTATGCAATGAGATATGACATAATGAATAATGCAACATAATGTGAGAAACTTCGGGACTGAGCAGAAAACGAGGGGGGGAAACAAGTCAACCTCTCCAGATCTGGATCGGGCAGGCACGGAAGTCGAGGTGCGGTGCGAGCTCGCCGGAGAGGAAGAAGGAGAGGACGGTCGGAGGTCACGGGGGAGGCACCGGAGACGGAGGGGGCGCCGGATCTGGCGAGGAGTCCCGGCGGTGTGGGCTTCGGTGGAGGAGCTCGGGCGCGGGCGCGGCGAACGGCGGCGACCGGGGGGCGGCGGCGGGAAGACGAGGCGGCGGGGTGCGGTCGGAGCCGCGGGGCGCGGGCGACTTGGCGGAGTGGAGGCGGGGCGCGGGGCGACGGGGAGGCGCGCCGGCTCGGGCGCACAGGCCGGGAGGGCCCGATCCGGGCCCCGGCAGGCCTGCGGCGGCGGGGAGCGGGCAGGACGATGTGGCAGCCGGCTGTTGGCTGCGGCGCGGTGGCGGACACGTCTGGTGCGGCGGGGCGATGTGTCCGGTGGCGTGGAGGAAGGGGAGACTAGGGTTTGGACCCGAAATTTCGGAGGGGGAGGTGTTTATATAGGCATAGCGAGCTAGGAGAGCCCAAATGAGGCACGGTTTTCGCCCACACGATCGTGATCGAACGACCAAGAGCATGGAGGGGGCTTAGATGGGTTATTGGGCTGTTTGGAGGGGGGTTTTGCTGCAACACACCAAAGGCCTTTGCGGTTACCCGATTAACCATTGGAGCATCAAATGACCTCCAAATGGAACGAAACTTGACAGGTGGTCTACCGGTGGTGTGCCAAGGCCACTTGACAAGACTCGGTCCATTCCGAGAACGTTTAACACCCGCTCACGAAAAGAAACAAGAGGGGTGCGCCGGTGCGCATGGGAGTGTCGGATTGCAAAATGGACAACGGGGAAAATGCTCGGATGCATGAGACGAACACGTATGCAAATGAGATGCACATGATGACATGATATGAGATGCATGACATGAACAAAATGCAAAACGAAAAACAAAACCTGACCATGAAGGGAATATCATAACACATAGCCGAAAATGGCAAGAGTTGGAGTTACAAATATGGAAAGTTACATCCGGGGTGTTACAACCATACATGGGCCGAAAGTGAAATGGGCTGGTAATATACTAGAGGACCCACATGACGTTGTTGGGCCGAATTCGGGAACGCCATAACGGGCCGTGAGTTACCAGGCCCTAAAATGGGCTATATGCGAACAGACCGTTAACAGGATTTTCATGGGCCGGCCCGCTAGCTTTTGACCAAGTCAAACGAGCCAATCTTTGTAAGCTAAATGGGCCACTGTTGGGTCGTGCCATGTGTCAACATATCATAGGCGCCTCTATGTCCCAATGACTAGCTGACATGTGGTTCCTTCCGTGAATGAGAATTTTACACGTGGAAAATCCCCATCGGTCCGGGCTGTTAACGGGTTATCGGATCCAAAGCGGAACCCGATAGCTTAACAGCGACCCGTTACGGTGGATGCCACATGTCGGTTACCCTTGATGAAAACACTTCCATGATGCGACATTTATCGTCATGGAAGTGGACACTTTCGTGATGATAATTTTAGTATTGTCATGGAACACTTCTACGACAACATAGGTGTGACTATCTTCATTCTATCATAAAATCGTCATGGATGTACATGCATGACAGAAAACGTGTCCTACTGTGACAAACACGTATCATCACGGAAGTGTATTTTTTGTAGTGTACAATGGTGTTTGGACAATTGATCAAGAAACATTTAGCATTATGCTTCCAAAGTCCTTGTTGATGTTTGAGTACCACAGTCATGCTTCGGGATAGCATTGACATGGTCATCAGGTAAAGCTCAGACGTTGGATATGCAAAGGATCCATCAGAAACAACTTATAAAATAATTCATACAATTTTCGGAGGAAAATAAGAGGATGTGGCCGACGGGCTCAACAACAATTCATCGAGATTTCCATAAACATGGATTTTCGCAATTAAGTGAACAAGTTGATAGCATTGGACAGACCAAAGTATATACTGAAGTATGTTCGAGGAGAACATCCACAATTAAACATTGAACAAAAATGCACCTGGAAATATGGACCAAGTAGCACGATCAGTGTTAGAATGGTGATTCAATAACCAAAAGACCTAGAATGAAACTATCGACCATTCACTTCAAAGCAATAGGGTTGCTAGAAGTTTTGAATTCACACATCATAGTTCAGTTGTCGTTATTCTAGTTAGAAATAACACGGGGACCAAGAAATGAAAGGGAGATGGCAAGAAGTATCACTTGTATCAAGAATCCTTAAGAGGTGGTGAAATTCTCACAACATTCATGACATAAAGGATGGTAATACTCCAGGGTAGAACCTAACATAAGCTGGATAACAAGGAACTCAAGGTACAACACAAAACATGAACAAGTTTGTGTTGGAGGGAAGGCAACAATGTTGTCGATAATAGCACAAATCATCGAGGGGCAAGGATGGTATTTGTCATCACGAGTTCGATTGATATCCTGGAAGAGCTCAGAATGTTGATGATGATCACGACACATTTGTCGAGAAGTTTCATGAAGATGTAATCGATCAGCGACGACATCAAGCAAAAGGAATGGTGAAGCGAAAGGTTGTCGGAACTACAGATAAGATTGCAAGCTCAAAATCAAAATTGTCTTTCAAGACAACCAAGATGTTGTTGAAAGCTCAATGTAAGCTTAATGTACTGTTGGGATTGTGTTTCGGGGATGAAGAACATAGATAGTATGGTCAAGCTTTAGCATGACGATGATGATATAGACAATCGACTGGGAATGACATGATTGAGTTCAGACTCGTAAGCAATGAAGATTACTAAGAGTTGTTGAATCAAAGTGCAGACTTGATTTAGTTATCAGTGTCCTTGAGTGTCTAACCACTCAGAACCCAAGAAAAATTGAAATCGATGAGAAATAATACTTGATGAAGACTCATAATAAGCAACATGGTTATGTGATATTATGGAGATACCAGAGGGTAATACTCGAAGGTAGAGAAAAATGGAGGTTGGACAGGTGTATTGATCTGTAGAAGACAAGTACTTTAACTTATTTGAGAATGAAATCGAAGAAGAACAACATGGTCGGAACGACGATTGCAAAAGACCAAATCCCAGATATAAGATGAACTTTATACCAAGGGGATAATTAATTTTAAGAGAAGCTTCCATGGTAAGATCTACATCATGTCCATGGGCATGAACACAAAGTTCAAGGTTGACTCCCACTTCTTCAATGCATAACCTTTCATTCACCTCTTATTTTCGATGAAGTTGTAGTGTTGAAATTTTATCTGGCAAAACACCAGAAGAGTATTACTCATGAAAAACTCTCGGCTTCACATGGATTAGGGAAGGCATATGTTCAACATATAGGGGCATCTTAGGATCATATACCATGGTTATAGAAGCAATAGTAACATCTCAATGTAGAATACAGACGACAAGAATTAAATGATACCACATTGCCGAAGGCATTTGTAACAGGGGAAGAACTCACAAGGATTTTGAATATGCGCAACTGTCGGATAATAATCCACCAAAGGATCTAGCGGACCACTAAGGACCTGATGTGAGTAACGGTACTCAACCAGAAGAATAAAGAAGGCAAAGGCATCAAATTATGGAATTATCTAAATAATTTGAGGCTTAAATACTAAGGAATTAAGATTTTCAAATCGGGGGAGGGGGGTCAGAAGAGGATGCTCTGATCAAAAGATATGTAAGTTGAATAGAATCATAAAGACAATCAATTAGGGGTTGATTTGCCGAACCCTAGCTCATGTCCGGAGTGACGTCTGAGCCAAAGGGAAGAATTCTAATTGCGACTGATGATTGCGAGCATTCACAAACATATCGAATCAAATGCTCAAAATGACGATGACAAAGGATGCTAATGAATATTGCTACACATATGGAAGTACCCATAATGCAGGCAGGCAAGACTTTCCAGAGCAATAGGTTGCAGAGGATTCTCGGAAGATCCGATAGTATTTCAAAGTTTCTTATGAAACATATGAACAATTGGGGATGAAAGGTACTCGATAAGTGCGAATTATCCGTAGGGGTATTCATGTGGAAAAGAACTACAAGGCACTGACACAAAGGGTTCTTCAAAAGTCGGAGAATATTTCGTTGTATCTTGTAATAACAATAGCAACAGGAATGATTATATGTACGACAAGTGTATGACATTATCCATATGGATATATCAGTGGTAGGGAATTGCAAAAGCGGTGGCACAAGTTTCTCGGGAAAACATCGAATAGTATCTTCGGAATCTTCTGATGAAGCAGGCGATCATATGGAATGAAGGGCTCTCTGGGAGTAAGTAGTTACGAGAACCTAGAGTCAGAGTTAGCAAAATCTTTAACCCGAACAAAAGAGAGATCAGAATCCCAGAGTTAAGAAGAGGAATAAAAGATCCTAATACCACCCATTTGTGATGTGGGCCCGTAAGCCACACAACAATGTTAGTAAAATAGTTTTTTCAAAGACTAGACTCAACTTCAACAAAGGAGTTGGAAAGGGGCTTCCTACAGCCAGTCAACCCTGATACCAACTTGTGATGCCCAGACTTAACCCTACACTAATCATACACGCAAATGTGTAAGATCAAGATCAGAGACTCATGGGAAGACATCACAACACAACTCTAGACACAAATTAAAGTCATACAAGCTTTATATTACAAGCTAGGGGCCTCAAGGGCTTGAATACATAAGCTCGAATACAAACAAGAGTCAGTGGAAGAAACAATATCTGAGTACAGACATAAGGTAAACAAGTCTGCCTTAAGAAGGCTGGCACAAAGAACAACAACAATCAAAAAAGCGAGGCGTCCTGCCTGGGAGCCTCCTAACTACTCCTAGTCATCGAATGGTCTCCACGTAGTAGTAGGAACCCTCAAGGTAGTAGTAGTCATCGATAGTGGCATCCCGCTCCTGGGATCCGTCATCTGATCGCAGCAATCGGGTATAGGGGAAAAGGGGTAGCAAAGCAACCGTGAGTACTCATCCAAAGTACTCGCAAGACTTACATCAGACCCATACTAACTATGCATCAGTATCAAAAGAACGGGGCTACATCTTTGGACTGAACTGCAGAAATGCCAGAATAGAAGGGAAGACCTAGCCTATAAAAGACTAGCATCCTGAAGCATCTTGCAGCATTAGAGGAGTGCAAATTAGCATATTATAAGTAGCAAGTATGTTGTAGTAACGCCCGAAGATCCTTCCTCTACTTCCTGCGATAAAGCAATCCTGGAGCCAACATATCCTTTTATCATCTCCAACATCCAGTTCTAGTTGTATAGATCAGGATACAACTCCGAGCATTCGTTACCGTGGACACGGCTATTCGAATAGATTAACTTCCCTGTAGGGGCGCACAAACTTACCCAACACACTCTATTAACTCTGACCGAACACACTTTCCTGGGTCATGCTCGGACTCGGCTGGTCGACACACCTTAGTCCTACCTAGGCTCAACAGAGAGGCCAGCACGTCGGTTGATGACCCACAAGTATAGGGGATCAATTGTAGCTCTTTTCGATAAGTAAGAGTTTCGAACCCAACGAGGAGCAGAGGGAAATGACAAGTAGTTTTTAGTAAGGTAGTGTCTGCAAGTGTTGAAATTGTAAGTAGCAAAGTAGTTTGATAGCAAGGTAATTTGTAACGAACAAGTAACGATAATAGTAACAAAAGTGCAGCAAGGTAGCCCAATCCTTTTGAGGCAAAGGACAGGCCAAACGGTCTCTTATGATAAGTAAAGTGTTCTTGAGGGTACACGGGAATTTCATCTAGTCACTTTCATCATGTTGGTTCAATTTGTGTTCGCTACTTTGATAATTTGATATGTGGGTGGACCGGTGCTTAGGTGATGTTCTTACTTGAACAAACCTCCTACTTATGATTAACCCTCCCGCAAGCATCCAAAACTACGAGAAAAGTATTAAGAATAAATTCTAACCATAGCATTAAACTTTTGGATCCAATCGGTCCCTTACGGAATAGCGCATAAATTGGGGTTTAAGTTTCCGTCACTCTCGCAACCCATCATCTAATTACTACTCCACAATGCATTACCTTAGGCCCAAATATGGTGAAGTGTCATGTAGTCGACGTTCACATGACACCACTAAGGGAATCACAACATACATACTATCAAAATATCGAACACATATCAAGTTCACATGATTACTTGCAACATGATTTCTCCCGTGACCTCAAGAACAAAAGTAACTACTCACAAATGATAAACATGCTCATGATCAGAGGAGTATTAAATAGCATATTGGATCTGAACATATAATCTTCCACCAAATAAACCATATAGTAATCAACTACAAGATGTAATCAACACTACTAGTCACCCACAACCACCAATCTATAGTTTCGGTAACAAGATTGAACACAAGAGATGAACTAGGGTTTGAGATGAGATGGTGTTGTTGAAGATGTTGATGGAGATTGCCCTCACCAAGATGGGACAGTTGTTGGTGATGATGAGGACAATGATTTCCCCCTCCGGGAGGGAAGTTCCCCCGGTGGAATCGCTCCGCCGGAGGGCAAAAGTGCTCCTGCCCAAGTTCCGCCTCGAGGCGGCGGCGCTTCGTCCCAAAAGTCATCCTCTTATTTTTTTTCTAGGTCAAAATGACCTATATACCAGAAGATGGGCACCGGAGGTGGGCCTGGGTGAGCACAACCCACCAGGGCACGCTTGGGCTCCCTGGCGCGCCCAGGTGGGTTGTGCCCACCTGGTGGGCCCCCTCTGGTAGTTATTTGCTCCAATAATTCTTAAATATTCCATAAAAAATCTCCGTGAAGTTTCAGCTCATTTGGAGTTATGCAGAATAGGTAGCCTGACGTAGCTTTTCCAGGTCCAGATTTCCAGCTGCCGGAATTCTCCCTCTTGGTGTGTTCCTTGCAAATTATGAGAGAAAAGGCATTAGAATTACTCCAAAAAGCATTATTATGGATAAAAACATCATAAATAATAGTAAGAAAACATGATGCAAAATGGATGTATCAACTCCCCCAAGCTTAGACCTCGCTTGTCCTCAAGCGAAAACCGAAATCGAAAACCATGTCCACATGCTTTGACAGAGAGGTGTTGATGATACGTCTCCAACGTATCTATAATTTATGAAGTATTCATGCTATTATATTATCCATCTTAGATGTTTTATATGCATTTATATGCTATTTTATATGATTTTTGGGACTAACCTATTAACCTAGAGCCCAGTGCCAGTTTCTGTTTTTTCCTTGTTTTTGAGTTTTACAGAAAAGGAATACCAAACGGAGTCCAATTGACGTGCCAAGTTTTGTTGATTTTTTATGGACCAAAAGAAGCCCCTGGAGCAAAAGAGTTGGCCCAGAAGAATCTCGGGCTGTCCACGAGGGTGGGGGGCGCGCCCACCCCCCCTGGGCGTGGGCCCCTGCCTCATGGATGACTCGGAGACCCCCTGACGTGAAACCAACGCCAAAATTCCTATAAATACAGAAACCCCCAGAAAATAACCTAGATCGGAAGTTCCGCCGCCGCAGCCTCTATAGCCACGAGAAATCAATCTAGGCCCTCTCTGGCACCCTGCCGGAGGGGGCCATCATCACCGGAGACCATGGAGGAGGATCCCGGAGGGGCCATCATCGCCATGAAGGCCAAGGACCAAAGGGAGAACCTCTCCCCATCTAGGGGGAGGCCATGGAGGAGGAAGCATAAGGGGGAGAACCTCTCCTCCTCTCTCTCGGTGGCACGGGAGTGCCATCAGGAGGGGAATCATTGACGCTGTGATCGTCTTCATCAACATCACCATCATCATCACCATCCTCATCTATTTTACGCGGTCCACTCTCCCGCACCCCGCTGTAATCCCTACTTGAACATGGTGCTTTATGCCACATATTATGATCCAATGATGTGTTGCCATCCTATGATGTTTTGAGTAGATATCCTTTGTCTTTGGGTTGATTGATGATCTAGATTGGTATGAGTTGTATGTTTTATTATTGGTGCTGTCCTATGGTGCTCTCCGTGTCGCGCAAGCGTGAGGGACTCCCGTTGTAGGGTGTTGCACGTTCATGATTCGCTTATAGTGGGTTGGTGAGTGACTGAAACACAAACCCGAGTAAGGGGGTTGTTGCGTATGGGAATAAAGAGGACTTGATGCTTTAATGCTATGGTTGGGTTTTACCTTAATGATCTTTAGTAGTTGTGGATGCTTGCTAGAGTTCCAATCATAAGTGCATATGATCCAAGAAGAGAAAGTATGTTAGCTTATGCCTCTCCGTCATATGAAATTGCAATGACGACTATCGGTCTTGTTAACAATTGCCTAGGACAATTCCGCACACCGATCCATCATTATTCCACACTCGCTATTTATAATATTTAGTAGTATATTCTAACTTTATGATAACAGCAACTACTTTTATATTTTAGCTCTCCGATATCATGCAAAGTTATCCTCTTCATACCCACAACATAGTTTTATTTCTCGTTTCTAGTTGGAAGCAAATGTTCGGTGTACGTAGAGTCGTATCAGTGGCAGATAGGGCTTGAGAGAATATTGATCTTACCTTTAGCTCCTTGTGGGTTCTACACTCCATACTTATCACTTCCACCTTCGGAAATTGCTACGATGATTCCCTACACTTGGGGATTATCAAGCTCTTTTCTGGCGCCGTTGCCGGGGAGCAATAGCGTGGGGTTGATATTCTCGTGTGTGCTTGTTTGCTTTCTTCACTAAGTAGATTTTTTTCCTTTTTGTTTCTGTTTAGTTGTGGGTGAAACATACAAAAAATTTAAAGAATGAAAATACCAAAAAAAAATACTTGCCTCTCATGCCTAAAAAGTTTTTCAAAAAGAGAAGTGATTGGAAAGTTATGCATTGAAGAAGTGAGGGTCGACCTTGAGCACTTGTGTTCATGCTCACGGAAACAATGTAGAATTTTTCATGGAAGTTTCTCTGTAAATAATTATCCCCTTGTATATATCCATTGTATTATAAAAAGAATGTGCCAAGCTTTGGTTTTAGGATGATTAGATTGCTATGTGCCGAACAAAAACAGAAACTTTGGCTGTAGTGTGTGATTTTACATTTTTTACTGGAAGGTCAAATGGGTCTGAAACTTTTTTCACATTACTTCTGTACAAATTTTCAAATTTATTTCATAATTTTGGGAGTTACATAAGTTTACTAAACTTCCAGATTACTACAGACTGTCCTGTTTTTGACAGATTCTGTTTTTCGCGTGTTGTTTGCTTATTTTGATGAATATATGGCTAGTATCGGGGGGTATGAACGATAGAGAAGTTGGAATACATTAGGTTTAACACCAATATAAATAAATAATGAGTTCATTAAAGTACCTTAAAGTGGTAGTTTTCTTTATTACACTAACGGATCTCACAAAGTTTTTGTTAAAGTTTTGTGTGGATGAAGTGTTCGAAGATCGAGGAACTATCAATATGAGAAGAATAAAGAGAGGCAAGAGTTCAAACTTGGGGATGCCCAAGGAAACCCAAGTAAATATTTCAAAGGATACTCAAGCATCTAGGCTTGGGGATGCCCCGGTTGGCATCCCATCTTTCTTCTTCAACAAATATCGGTATACCTCGGTTTTTGTTTTGTTCACATGATTTGTGTCCTTTGTGTTTTTTTTCCTTTAAGAACCAAGCTAGTATGAGATAGCCCTTCATTGATTTATAGAATACTTCATGTGCTTCACTTATATCTTTTAAGTATGATCTTATAGAATTGCTCTTTGTGCTTAACTTAAATCTTTTGAGTATGGTTTTATAGAATGCTTCGTGTGCTTCACTTACATATTTTGAGCTTGGATATTGGTTAGTCTATATTAATTGTAGAATGCTCCATGAACTTCACTTATATATTTTGGAGTATGAATAATACTATAATCTAAAGTGGGGTTGGAAGAGTGTCAACTTTAGGAATTAGTGACCCACTATTCCGAATGAGAAGAATTCTGCTTATGAGGAGACTAGAAAAATTTCTATGCTTGTAGATCATGAAAATAATATTTTATGTGATGGTTATATTGTTGAATTCATTCATGATGCTACTGAAAATCATTATGAGGGAGGAATATATGCTTGTAGGAGTTGCAATAATACCAAGTTTCCTCTCTATGTGCTTACAGTTTTGAAGTTATACTTGTTTCGCCTTCCTATGCTAGTTGATTCTTGTTCCTATAAATTATGTGTTCACAAAATCCCTAGGTTTAGGAAGTGGGCTAGATTCAAATGTGCTAGTCATATTCTTCATGATGACCTCTTTATGTTTCAATTCTTATCTTTTATGTGAGCATCATTGAAATCATCATGCCTAGCTAAAAGGCATTAAAGAAAAGCGCTGGTTGGGAGACAACCCAATATTTACCCTTACTGTTTTTGTGTGTTTACATGATTAAGCTACTGTATTAATCATGTTTTATAGCTTTTGTTTCAATAAAGTGCCAAGTAAGACCTTTGGGAAGACTTGAGTGAAAGTTAATGTGATCTTGCTGTAAAAAACAGAAACTTTGCGTTCACGAGATTAGCTACCATTTTTTACAGAAGAGTGATTTTGAGTTGATTCTTTTTTCATAAGATTAACAGACAAATTAATCACGTCCACCAATTTATTTCATAATTTTTGGAGTAGTAGAAGTATGGTTGCTGTTCAGATCATTACAGATTGTTCTGTTTCTGACAGATTCTGTTTTCATTGCATAGTTTGCTTGTTTTCTAGTTTCTATGGCTTATATTTCTCAATATAAATTGTAGAAATGATATGGTACAGTAGACATTGTGTGGGAACAATTATGAACCTTGTCTTTGACAGTACCAAAGTGAATGGTTTACTCTTTATCATACTAACCTATCTCACGAAGTTTCGTTAAGTTTTGTGTGATTGAAGTTTTCAAGCTTTGGGTGAGATATCGATATGAGGAGAATAAGGAGTGGAAATACCCTAAGCTTGGGGATGCCCAAGGCACCCCAAGGTAATATTCATGGAAGACTCAAGCGCCTAAGTTTGGGGATGCCCCGGAAGGCATCCCCTCTTTCGTCTTCAAAACTATCGGTATACCTTACTCGGAGCTATATTTTTATTCATCACATTATATGAGTTTTGCTTGGAGTGTATTTTCAATTTTACTTGCTGTTTGAATAAAATCATTGGATCTAAAATCTTGAATGAAAAAGAATCCTCCCATGGCTAGTTAATTATTTGACTACTCAGTGTTCTTCACTTATTTTTGGAGTAGTTTGTCATTTACTCACGTGCTTCACATATATCCTGTGAGTAAATGGTTGAATGAATTGAATATCATAAATCTGAATTTATATATGTTTCATATGCTTATACCATGGGGAGTAATGACTTCACACAGAATAAGTATAGGTAGTAAACTTCTTGAAAGTTAGCAAACGCAGAATTGGTCACTTGAACAATCCCTGAAAGAATATTGAAGGAAGAGAGATTTCACATATATATACTATCTTGGACATCTTTTGTAATTGTGAGCACTCATTAAAATATTACATGCTAAAAGTTTGATGTTGGACAAGGAAGACAACTTAATGGGTTATGTTTTCCTATATCCAAAACGTTATATTGTCTTGGATCATCTAACATGTTGGGCTTGCCTTTCCCTCTCATGCTAGCCAAATTCTTTGCACCAAGTAGAAATACTACTTGTGCTTCCAAACATCCCTTAAACCAGTTTTGCCTTGAAAGTCCATCATACCTACCTAAGGATTGAGTAAGATCCTTCAAGTAAGTTGTCATCGGTGCATGCAATAAAAATTGCTCCTTAAATATGTATGATTT
Organism: Aegilops tauschii subsp. strangulata; assembly: GCF_002575655.3. Taxonomy (NCBI): domain Eukaryota; kingdom Viridiplantae; phylum Streptophyta; class Magnoliopsida; order Poales; family Poaceae; genus Aegilops; species Aegilops tauschii. The sequence continues at coordinate 275,503,376 of NC_053038.3, read as the reverse complement.
ATTAGTGCGAAGAAAATAAGCTTTATACGAACTTGTGATAGGGAAGAAATAAAAGCGACGGACTGCATAATAAAGGTCTTTATCACAAGGGGCAATATAAAGTGACGTTCTTTTGCATTAAGATTCTGTGCATCCAACCATAAAAGCGCATGACAACCTCTGCTTCCCTCTGCGAAGGGCCTATCTTTTACTTTTACCTTCTACCCTTATACAAGAGTCATTGTGATCATCACCTTTCCTTTTTACACTTTTTCCTTTGGCAAGCACTTTGTGTTGGAGTGATCCGGATATATATATCCACTTGGATGTAGGTTTTCATGAGTTATTATTGCTGACATTACCCTTGAGGTAAAAGGTTGGGAGGCAAAACTATAAGCCCCTATCTTTCTCTGTGTCCGATTAAAACTTTGAACCCATAAATATCACGTGAGTGTTAGCAATTGTGAAAGATTAAATGATAGTTGAGTATGTGGAGTTTGCTGAATCAAAGCTCTGACATAGACCCTTCCTGAAAATAAGATGAATTGCAATTGTTTGATGACTGAGAATATTGTTTGTTAGTTTTCAAGAAAGTTTATGATCTATACTTTAACATGTGAATAGCTTGTTACTTGATCATGACAAGTTTTATGAGATGAGCTACTGTTATGACATATAATGATGCTAGAAAAGGTGATTGAAATTATCATTGATCAAACTTGTGCACCTGCTAGCATTCACACTTCATAAATTATTTCTTTTATCATTTACCTACTCGAGGACGAGCAGGAATTAAGCTTGGGGATGCTGATACGTCTCCAACGTATCTATAATTTATGAAGTATTCATGCTATTATATTATCCATCTTAGATGTTTTATATGCATTTATATGCTATTTTATATGATTTTTGGGACTAACCTACTAACCTAGAGCCCAGTGCCAGTTTCTGTTTTTTCCTTGTTTTTGAGTTTTACAGAAAAGGAATACCAAACGGAGTCCAATTGACGTGCCAATTTTTGTTGATTTTTTATGGACCAAAAGAAGCCCCTGGAGCAAAAGCGTTGGGCCAGAAGAGTCCCGGGCTGTCCACGAGGGTGGGGGGCGCGCCCACCCCCCTGGCCGTGGGCCCTTCCTCGTGGACGACTCGGAGACCCCCCTGACGTGAAACCAATGCCAAAAATTCCTATAAATATAGAAACCCCCAGAAAATAATCTGGATCAGAAGTTCCGCTGCCACAAGCCTCTGTAGCCACGAGAAATCAATCTAGGCCCTCTCTGGCACCCTGCCGGAGGGGGCCATCATCACCGGAGGCCATGGAGGAGGATCCCGGAGGGGCCATCATCGCCATGAAGGCCAAGGACCAGAGGGAGAACCTCTCCCCATCTAGGGGGGAGGCCATGGAGGAGGAAGCACAAGGGGGAGAACCTCTCCTCCTCTCTCTCGGTGGCACCGGAGTGCCATCGGGAGGGGAATCATCGCCGCGGTGTTCGTTTTCATCAACATCACCATCGTCATCTATTTTACGCGGTCCACTCTCCCGCACCCCGCTGTAATCCCTACTTGAACATGGTGCTTTATGCCACATATTATGATCCAATGATGTGTTGCCATCCTATGATGTTTTGAGTAGATATCCTTTGTCTTTGGGTTGATTGATGGTCTAGATTGGTATGAGTTGTATGTTTTATTATTGGTGGTGTCCTATGGTGCTCTCCGTGTCGCGCAAGCGTGGGGGACTCCCGCTGTAGGGTGTGGCACGTTCATGATTTGCTTATAGTGGGTTGGTGAGTGACTGAAACACAAACCCGAGTAAGGGGATTGTTGCGTATGGGAATAAAGAGGACTTGATGCTTTAATGCTATGGTTGGGTTTTACCTTAATGATCTTTAGTAGTTGCGGATGCTTGCTAGAGTTCCAATCATAAGTGCATATGATCCAAGAAGAGAAAGTATGTTAGCTTATGCCTCTCCCTCATATGAAATTGCAATGACGACTATCGGTCTTGTTAACAATTGCCTAGGACAATTCCGCACACCGATCCATCATTATTCCACACTCGCTATTTATAATATTTAGTAGTATATTCTAACTTTATGATAACAACAACTACTTTTATATTTTAGCTCTCCGATATCATGCAAAGTTATCCTCTTCATACCCACAACATAGTTTTATTTCTCGTTTCTAGTTGGAAGCAAACGTTCGGTGTACATAGAGTCGTATCAGTGGCAGATAGGGCTTGAGAGAATATTGATCTTACCTTTAGCTCCTTGTGGGTTCGACACTCCATACTTATCACTTCCATCTTTGGAAATTGCTACGATGATTCCCTACACTTGGGGATTATCAGTCGATAAAAACAAAATACGGACATAGAAGCATCATGTTGATTATTATAATAGCAACAAAGTTAAACATAGGACTGTTATCGCAGAAATTTTATCATATACTTCTCATGAATAAGTAACAGTTCATCACACAATCGATGTATAAAGCAAAAACTCTATTAGAAACCAACAAACTATGTTCTCGGTCAACTTTGCAACTATAATTCGTCATCTTTTCAGGAAGGGTCACATATCGGTGCCTTTAGGCAAGTCCACATACTCAACCACCATATAGTCTTCTATGATTGCTAACACTCATCGCGTACCCATGAGCAAAACATTTCAACAGGACACATAGAAAGATAGGGGCTTAAAATTTCGCCTCCCAACATATTCACCTCAAGGGTTATGTCAACAATAATAACTCATGCTATCTATATTCAACTGGACATATGTGCCTAGATATTTCCTCACCACATGATGCTTGCCAAAGGAGAAAAATAAAAAGGAATAGAAGGAAAACTTTGACTCTTTGCATAAAGGTAAATACATAAAAGTAAAAGATAGGCCCTTCGCAGAGGGAAGCAGAGGTTGCCATGTGCTTATTTGTTTGTATGCTCAACCCCTTAGTGCAAAAGAATGTCACATTACATTGCCCCTTGCGATGGAGACCTTTATTATGCAGTCTGTCGGTTTTATTCTTCACCATCACAAGTTCGTGCAATGCTCAATTTTCTCTTACACTAAATGATCTCACACTTTTAGAAGCAATTTTTATTGCCTTCTGCACCGATGACAACTTACTTGAGGGATCTTGCTCAATCCCTAGGTAGGTATGGTGGACACTTGAAAATAAGATTTGGGTTTAAGGGTTTTGGATGCACAAGTAGTATCTCTACTTAGTGCGGAATTTTTGGCTAGCAAAGATAGGGGGCAAGCATCACATGTTAAAGGATCTATGACAATATGACTTCTATGTGAATATAAACAAACATAAACCATTAAGTTGTCTTCCTTGTCCAACGTCAACAATTTTGGCATATAATATTTTGATGAGGGCTCACAGTCACAAAAGATTTCTAGGATAGTATATGTATATGTGAATCTTCTCTTCCCTTATTAATTCTTTCATTAGTTGCATCATTGACTAATGTTATGTTTGTCAATCTCTAATAAAATTTTCTACTTATACTTTTCCTTATGTGGTGCCATCACCTACCATAGGATTAGTATACGATCTTATTGATTTATTTCTTTCCTTTTATTATTTCCTTTCTCTTTTTCCTTTCTTTATTTGCAACATGAAAGTAAAGAAAACAAAAACTCAAACTAAACTTTATTATATAACTTGCACACGATTACAAGGATAGATCACTAAGAAAACTCTCAAGGAAGAAAGGATCGAACTAACGTTTAATCATCTAATGCAAAAGATCGAACTAAAATAAGTAAAGGCAAAAAGATAGTGGGATGATACGATACCGGGGCGCCTCCCCCAAGCTGGGCGGAAGCCAAGGGGAGTGCCCATACCCGATACTCAGTTCTCCTTTAGTGGTGAAGAAGATGATGGTGGTGATGAAGGAGAGATCTTGTCCTCGGATTTCCAAGGCAGTGGTGGTGGTGAGAAAGTGGAGGGTTTCCCCTTCGCTTCCTCCAGTTTCTGATGGAGAATAAAGTTATCTATCCTCAACTCGTCGTTATCCATCTCAAGTTTTATTATCTTCTTGCATAACGCCTCCATGATCTCGTTTGTTAACCGGGGAGGAACCGATTCATCATCTTCTTCGGAGGTCCAGCTATAGTGCCCCTCATCCCCATAGGACTTGGGGTTTGCGATGTAATCAGCAACATAGCTCTCACCCTCAGAGTCTTGGGAAGACATGTTTTCAGATCTAATAGGAAAGCAGCAAGAAAGGAGAACACCGGATTTCTTCGCGATACGGTGATCAACAGGTTCGGGAAGTATATATAGAATTTTTATCTTGGAGGACAAGCATACGGGAGAGAAACGGAGTACGGAAGGCCCATATATAGGAAGGCAAGCCTGGCACGCCCTGGTGTCTTGTGCCCACCAGGGGAAGTTTCTTAATTTCCAAAATTCTTAAATATTCCAAAACTGATAAAAAATATTTTTGCGGATTTTTCGGAGTCCGTTTACTTACCGTATCACGTACCTCCTTATTTTCATGATTCTGGAGTGTTCCGGAAGGACTCTTTTATGTGTTCTTCCGGTGTCAAAGTTTGGATAATGTTACTTTCAACATTAATGGGCGTACCTGAGTTGTAATGCTTTATTCGTTGCCCATTGACAACCTTCGGGATTATTTATTTTGATGGCTTAGACCGGTAAACCTCCTCGATGACATATGGGCCTTCCCATTTTGAGAGGAGTTTCCTGCAAGGAATCTAAAACGAGAGTTGTACAAAAGAACATATTCTCCAACTTTAAACTCACTCTTTTGGATTCTTTTGTCATGCCATCTTTTAACTTTTTCTTTGAATAATTTTGCATTTTCATAAGCTTGGGTTCTCCACTCATCTAGAGAGCTAATATCAAATATCCTCTTTTCACCAGCAAGTTTGAAATCATAATTGAGCTCTTTGATGGCCCAATATGATTTATGTTCTAACTCAAGAGGCAAATGACAAGCTTTTCCATAAACCATTTTATATGGAGGCATACCCATCGGATTTTTATATGCTGTTCTATAAGCCCAAAGTGCATCATCTAATTTCTTAGACCAATTCTTCATGGACCTATTGAGCCCAATATGCTTTATGTTCTAACTCAAGAGGAAAATGACAAGCTTTTCCATAAACCATTTTATATGGAGACATACCCATCGGATTTTTTTGAGCCCTGACCATAGAACAATCGTTCTACGGTATTTTCATTAATAAAAGCAAGGTACAAATATGTTACAAGTTATAGTACAAGTTATGTTACAAGGAACAAAGTGTCCTCAGCCAATCCCAGCTCTAGGAATCATAGGCTTACCCATTAAAGATTTAAATCAGTCCATTCCTTGATCTTGTTTGCTTTATCCTCTATGGCTCGGAGTTGCACAGCCCAAAGCCCTTCCGACAGGTGAAACTTCCATGAATCAATAGCTGGTGGTGCAGACCGAAAGATCTTGTCATTTCTCACCGACCAACTACTCCAGCAACTCATAACTATAATATCATGTGCCAAATCTTTAGGAAGCCGATTAGAAATTAGAACAACCTCATCAAAAGTGGAGATACCTCTGGTTCTCTCAGGTGCTATGACATCCCAGCAGGACAAAGCAAATGGGCAATTCCAGAATAAGTGGATTAAAGTTTCTTCCACTTTGTCAGAACATAGGGCACAGTTAGAGTCTGGGAGGTGCATATTGCGTCGAAGGAGCATATTCCTTGTGTAAATTCTGTCGTGTAAGAGAAGCCAGCCAAAAATCTTGTGCCTCAGTCTGCAAGAAGTACCCCATAAGTTTTGAAAGATGCTATGAGCTTTGGAAGTACCCATTATACGCTTGTACATTTTCATGGAGGAGTACTGCCCTGATGCCCAATGATATTTCCATATGTCCCTACTATCAGAACGTGCTCTGGAGGCTAATAAGCCTTCAACCCTGGTCAATTGATGGTAAGCTTGCATGGAGAGTGGCCTATGGAAGAGGGTGCTGAGATCTTCTTGATTATCCACAAAATGAAGGGTACAGTCCTTGTGAATAGCAAAGGAGAATAACTTTGCGAATTTTGCTTGTAATGGTTGTCCATCCCAACTATCTGTCCAAAATAAAATGGTATCTCCTTGACCAGCTTGACAAATGGCATACGATTTGAATAGGGGTATGATCTTTAGCAGGGTCTTCCACCAAAAGGAGTCAATTAGCTTGTCACTAGGAGGGCCACTGTGGTAGTATGCTTCCCAAATGATGTGCACCCAAAGAGTGTCCACTTTATTAAGAAATTTATGAAGAAATTTCATCAGCAGGGCTTTGTTGTGGACAGAGATATCAAGAATGCCTAATCCTCCTTGTGCCTTAGGTTTACAGACAGTATCCCATGAAATCAATGCAGGTCCAGAGTCCATAGACCCAAATTTTCTCCACAGGCAATTCCTTAAGTAACCTTCAATTTGTTTGATCACTGCTTTGGGTAACATCAAGGAGCACATGAAGAAGATGGGCATGCTGGCAAAAACTGATTTGATCAGGGTAAGTTTGTCACCAGTGGATAATAAGGTAGAACAACTTAAGCGTCTATTTTCAATCCTTTTCAACATGGGCATGAAATCCACAATTCTTGGTCTATTGATACTGAGTGGCAAACCAAGATAGGCATGGGGAAGAGTACCAATTTTGCAACCAAGAATCTCTGATAGTTCCATCATTTTGCCAGGAGGAGTGTTGATGGGAATCATTATGGATTTAGCATAGTTAACTCTGAGACCAGTGTAAGCTGCATAGTGGAGAAGCAGATTTTTAATTTGAAAAAGTTGTCCAGTATCAGCATTAGCCACCAAGATAGTATCATCTGCATATTGAATGATAGGGTAGTCTGGGCAAGAAGCATGAGTAAGAGGGGAGCGGATCAAGGAGTGTTGCATGGCCTCATTGAACATGGTTTGGAGCAGGTCAGCAACTAGGACAAATATAAGTGGGGATAATGGATCCCCTTGTCTGACACCTTTCTTACATAGAAATTGCTTGCCAGGAATACCATTAAGAAGGATAGAGGAGAAGCCAGTGCCATATATCATCTTGATCCAATTAATCCATCTGCTACCAAAACCCTTAGCTTGTAGGATATCCACAATTGTATCATGATTAATCATATCAAATGCTTTCTCAAAATCCAACTTGAGGAGAATAATTTCTTTCTTAGATAAGTGCCATTGGTGAATGTACTCATAAGACCAAGCAAGGCAATCCTGAATGCATCTATTATTGAGGAAGCCATATTTATTCTTGTGCACCAGAGTGAGGATCACCTTCTGAAGTCTGTTGGCAAGCAGTTTGGTGATGATTTTAAGAGTACAGTTCAGCAGTGAGATGGGCCTGAATTCAGCAGGAGTGGATGCTGCCTCTGTCTTAGGAATCAAGGTGATGAAGGAGTAGTTGATGCTCTGAAGATTGACTTTCCCATGATAGAAATCATTAATAAGCTTGTAAAAGTCAGGAGCAATAATAGGCCAACATGCTTTCAAGAAAATAGCATTAAAGCCATCAGGTCCAGGAGCTTTGTCAGCAGGCATATGAAGTACCACATGATCAATCTCTGTTGTGGTGAATGGGACCTCAAGTTGTGCCAAATTGTCATTTGAGGTTATAAGATGGTTCAGAAGAAGAGGATTTTGTGTGGCAAAAGTTGTACCCAGTCTTTCTTTGAAAGCTCTGTAAAGGATTGCAACTTTAGCACTGTGAGTGTGATGTTCCAAGTTATCCTCATCTTTGAGCATGGCAATACAATTATGCCTATGTTTGATAGTAGCCTTGGCCTAAACATATTTAGTATTAGCCTCTCCCACTTTAATTTTCCTGATAGTGGCTCTTTGCTTCCAGTAGAGTCTTTGGTGATTAAGAACTTTTTCCAAATGTGCTTTCAGGATATTTCTACCATTAGTTTCCACATATGTGAGATCCCTAGCTTCTTCCAAATAATCAAAACACAGGATCAAGAAGTTTGTGTTATCAATAATTTTCTTGAGATCTGAAAGGTTTCTGGCCCGGTTCTTTAATCCTTTCCTTAGTCGCTTAAACTTGGTTGCAATGATCTTGGCACTATCTTCCTCACTCACATCCTGGGTCCAAATGCTGTGGACAACTGACAGAAAGTCATTATGTTCCAACCAAAAATTCTCAAATCTGAAAATGTGAGATTTAGGAATCGAGGTACCAATTTTGACCATAAATGGTACATGGTCTGATGTGGTTTTGGCAAGAGGGTGTGCCAGAGTAGCTGGGTAGCTTAAAGTCCATTTCTCAGAAGTAAAACACCAATCAATCTTTTCCAAAAGAGGCCAATCCTGCATATTGCTCGAGGTAAAGTTTCTACCTTTGATAGGGATTTCAATCAGAGATAAGTTGCTGATAGCTTCATTGAAAGCTAACATATTGTGAATATTGCCCCCTTCCAAGTTTCTGTTATGTGGGTATCTGATATGATTAAAATCTCCAAGTACCATCCAGTTGCTGTCCTCGGGAGTTTGGAAGTGTCTAAACCAGTCAATAAAGTGTGGTCTCTCATCCTGCTGGCTAGGTCCATAAATATTTGTCAAAATCCAACTATCCCCATTGTGGGAGGAAATGAAAGAAACTGATATAGAGTAGTTGTTGGAATGAAAAAGTTGACCCTGAAAGACTTGATCATTTCAAACAATTAGCAGACCTCCTGAAGCTCCTACAGATGGAAGATATTCAAATTTGTTGAGTCTCCTTGGACAAAAGATTTGCAAGAATCTACTATCAATCACTTCTCTCTTGGTTTCTTGAATGCATAGAATGGCACAATTAGATTCCTCAATCTTATTTCTGATAGCTGTCCATTTCTTGGGATCATTCAAACCTCTAATATTCCAGTTAAGAATTGACCATTCCTTATTCATGTTCACAGAGATAACAAAACTGGCATAAGATTAATCTTAAAACTGCACACCTTTTATGAAATAAAAGAGGATTGACAAAATCATTATTCTTAGGACTGTTCCAGTCATAAGAAAAAACAATCATAGTGACATTCATCCACATTCCATCCCATAGCAGCCAGTTACATAGCATAAAGCAAGACACCTCAAACAGGTGGAGAGAACTGCCAGCACCACAGCCAGTAACAGAAAGTTTAACAAATTGACAAAAAGCTCTGTTTAGCAGAAGGATTACACCCTGGACATCTTTACAAGTAACTTTCCAAATGATAGAGCCATCCAAACTCATGGAAAAGTGCTAAGAGTCTACTGAGGACAACTGAAACTATTAATTAATAGAGCTAACTCTTGGGGCCTCCTTAGCAGCTGGGTTGCTCTTGCTTTTCTTGCGTTTGGTTTTCAGCATCTCCTCTGAAGTATCTTGAGCAGCAACCTTGCAGAAAGAAGTATTAAGACTTTTAATCACTTTTGCAGGAATTGGGGGAGGTAGAGCATGACAGGCAAGACAATTCTTATCCATGCAGATTTTTTTCTTATAACCCTTGGCTAGCTGTTGTAATCGACAACTTCTCCTTATCTCAGTCTCCACTAGTGGAACCTTTTCCTTTCTCTTCTTGATGTTGTGCATGGTTGAAGTAGATGCAGCAGCCTGGGCCAAAAGAGGTGCAGATGGAGCTAGGGAATTAACTTCTTGCTCTTGTGTCTCCTGTGCCAAATATTGTGAAAAGGACAAGGATGAGTCCACAGGAGGACAAGACTGAGGAATAACAAATGGCAAGGTAATATTACTGGCTCCTTGAGTAATGATATCCCAGACTGTTGAAGTAACAAACTTCTTTGCCCAGTCAAATTTGTCAGGTGTAAGGAATGTGACTGACAGAAAATTAACCCAATCAACAGGTACCTGAATGGCAGTTTGATCATTGTTTGAGGAGGCAAAATGCCTGTACCAGACTTCAGCACCTTCCTTTCCCAAAAGTTCAGTCTTAAGAGCTATGTCCTTTCTATCATCTGTGCTCAAAGCAGGGGTCATCATGAGTGGATTTTCTGCCTCTGTAATTAGATCATTGCTTGGAAGAAATGCAGGGAATGGAAAACCAGGGGGAGCAGAGAGTTCAGAAGAACAAGATGACTCACCCATTGCTCCAGCCTCAATTGACTTCTCATTACCATGAGTAGCAAGAGGAGAGGTATCATTTGTTCCATTCCTGTGTTCAGTATGTTTATCACCAGGCAAGACAGACTGAGGCTGAAAATCAATAAGATTAGGGTCTTGTTCAGTAATAATAGCAGGGGGATCTGCAGTATTCTATAAGCCCAAAGTGCATCATCTAATTTCTTAGACCAATTCTTCCTGGACCTATTGACAGTCTTTTGCAAAATTAATTTTATTTCTCTATTGCTAAGTTCAACTTGACCACTAGACTGAGGATGATAAGGTGATGCTATTCTATGGTTAACATCATACTTGGCAAGCATCTTACGGAAAGCACCATGAATAAAGTGTGAACCACCATCAGTCATTAAATATCTAGGAACTCCAAACCTTGGGAAAATAACTTCCTTAAGCATTTTAATAGAGGTGTTGTGATCAGCAGTACTAGTTGGAATAGCTTCTACCCATTTAGTAACATAAACAACAGCAACCAAAATATGTGTATACCCATTAGAGGAAGGAAAAGGTCCCATGTAATCAAATCCCCAAACATCATATGGTTCAACAGCAAGTGAATAATTCATAGGCATTTCTTGACACTTACCAATATTACCTATTCTTTGACATTCATCACAAGATAAGACAAACTTACGGGCATCCTTGAAGAGAGTAGGCCAATAAAATCCAGATTGCAATACCTTGTGGGCAGTTCTATCTCCAGCATGATGTCCTCCATAGGCCTTGGAGTGACATTTCCATAGGATTTGTCCCTGTTCATACTCAGGTACACAACGTCTAATAATACCATCTACTCCTTTATAAAGATGTGGGTCATCCCAAAAGTAATGTCTTAAATCATAGAAGAATTTTTTCTTTTGTTGGTATGTATAGCTAGGTGGTAAATATTTAGCAACAATATAATTAGCATAATCAACATACCAAGGAGTAATATGAGAAACATTTATTGCAGCTAACTTCTCATTAGGAAAACTATCATCAATAGGTAGTGGGTCATCAGGCACATTTTCAAGCCTAGATAAATTATCAACTACTGGGTTCTCAGCTCCTTTTCTATCAATGATATGTAAATCAAACTCTTGTAACAAGAGAACCCATCGAATAAGTCTAGGTTTAGCATCTTTCTTTCCCATAAGATATTTAATAGCAACATGGTCTGTGTGAACAGTTACTTTGGAATCAACAATATAAGGCCTAAATTTATCACAAGCAAACACCACTGCTAAGAATTCTTTTCCAGTAGTAGCATAGTTTCTTTGAGCACTGTCCATAGTTTTACTAGTATAATGAATAACATTCAATTTCTTATCAACTCTTTGTCCTAGAACAACACCAACAACATAATCACTAGCATCACACATAATTTCAAAAGGCAAGTTCCAATGAGGTGGTTGAACAATAGGTGCAAATATTAAGGATTTCTTGAGTGTATCAAAGGCTTCTAAACAATCATCATCAAAAACAAAGGGAACATCCTTTTGCAAGAGACTAGTGAGAGGCTTAGCTTAGAAATTTTATAGAAGACTTTGATAAATCTCCTATAGAAACCAACATGACCTAGGAAACTACGAATACCTTTTATATCTTTAGGACATGGCATTTTCTCAATTGCATTAACCTTAGATTGGTCCACTTCAATACCTCTTTCGGAAATTTTATGACCCAAGACAATGCCTTCATTAACCATAAAGCGACACTTCTCCCAATTCAAGACAAGATTTGTTTGTTTACATCTCTGCAAAACTCGCTCAAGATTGCTTAAACAATCATCAAAAGACTTCCCATAAACAGAAAAGTCATCCATGAAAACCTCAACAATCTTTTCACAGAAGTCAGAGAATATAGCAGTCATACATCTTTGAAAGGTAGTAGGTGCATTACATAAACCAAAAGGCATACGTTTATAAGCATAGGTTCCAAAAGGACAAGTAAAAGTGGTCTTTTCTTGATCAGGTTGAGAAATAGGTATTTGTGAAAAACCAGAATATCCATCAAGGAAGCAAAAGTGCGTGTGCTTAGATAATCTTTTAAGCATTTGATCAATAAAAGGCAAAGGGTAATGACCTTTTCTAGTTGCTTTATTTAATTTTCTAAAATCAATTACCATTCTATAGCCTGTAACAATTCTTTGTGGAATAAGTTCATTCTTATCATTAGGAACAATAGTAATACCTCCTTTCTTAGGGACACAATAAACAGGACTTACCCATCTACTATCAGCTATAGGATAAATTATACCTGCTTCAAGAAGTTTTATTATTTCCGTTCTTACCACTTCTTTCATCTTCAGATTTAACCGACGTTGGTGGTCAAAAACTGGTTTAGCATCAGGTTCCATATTAATTTTGCGCTGACATAGAGTGAGACTAATGCCCTTTAAATCATCAAGAGCATATCCAATAGCAGCTCGGTGCTTCCTTAGAACTTTCAGTAATCTTTCTTCTTCATGTTCTGGAAGGTTAGCACTGATAATAACATGATATATCTTCTTTTCATCAAGATAAGCATATTTCAAAGCGTCTGGCAGTTGTTTTAATTCAAACACAGGATCACCTTTAGGTGGAGGAGGACCTCCTAGAGTTTCAATAGGCAAATTGTGTTTAAGCAGATGACGTTGTTCAAAGAAATTTTTATCTATTTCATTTCTTTCATGCATATGTAAATCATTTTCATGGTCTAGCAAATATTGTTCTAAAGGATCAGTAGGTGGAACAACAATAGAAGCAAGACCAATTAATTCATCCTTACTAGGCAATTCTTTTTCATGAAGATTTCTACTAAACTTGGAAAAATTAAACTCATGAGACTCATCACCAAAGCTAACACCAACAGTTTGTTTCTTACAGTCTATCTTAGCATTAACTGTATTCAAGAAAGGTGTACCAAAGATAATGGGGAAAAAGTCATCTTGTGGGGAACCAAGAACAAGAAAATCAGTAGGGGATTTTATTTTCCCACACAAGACTTCAACACCTCTAACAATCCCAATTGGTGATATCGTGTCTCTATTAGCAAGTTTAATAGTAACATATATGTCTTCTATTTCTGTGGGTGCTATGTCATTCATAATTTCTTGATATAAGGTGTAAGGAATAACACTCACACTAGCACCTATGTCACATAAACCATGATAACATTGATCTCCTATTTTAACTGAGACAACGGGCATGCCAACAACAGGTCTATGATTATCCTTTTTATCAGGTTTGGCAATTCTAGCAGCTTCTTCACAGAACTAAATAACATGCCCATCTATATCTTCTTCTAAGAGATCTTTAACCATAGCAATGCTAGGTTCTACTTTAATATGTTCATCAGGTATAGGTGTTCTAATATAGCTTTTGTTAACCACAGCTGAAACTTTAGCATGTTCCTTTATCCTAACAGGGAAAGGTGGTTTTTCAATATAAGCAGAAGGGACAACTGGATCAACATTATAAAGTATAGTTTCTTCTTTAACTGGTACCGGTTCTTTATTTTCTTCTTTAATAGGTGGGTGATATTTAAACCACTTCTCCTTAGGGAGTTCAACATGAGTAGCATAAGATTCACAAAAGGAGACTACTATCTCAGAGTCAAGTCCATATTTAGTGCTAAACTTTTGAAAAGCATCGGTATCCATAAAATATTTAACACAGTCATATTTAATTTTAATACCTGACTCTTTACCTTCGTCAAGTTCCCAATCTTCAGAGTTGCGTTTTATTCTTTCCAAAAGATCCCACTGGAATTCAATAGTCTTCTTCATAAAGGAACCAGCACAAGAAGTATCAAGCATGGTTTGATCATTACGAGAAAGTCAAGCATAAAAATTCTGGATAATAATTTCTCTTGAGAGCTCATGATTGGGGCATGAATATAACATTGACTTAAGCCTCCCTCAAGGTAGAGCGATACTTTCTCCTTCACGAGACCAAAAATTATATATATAATTTTGATCACGGTGAACTAGATGCATAGGATAAATTTTTTGGTGGAACTCCAATTTCAAACGATTCCAATTCCATGATCCAATATCATCGCATAGCCTATACCATGCCAATGCTTTTCCCTTCAAAGATAAAGGGAAAACCTTTTTCATCACTTCATCTCCGGGTAAACCTGCAAGCTTGAACAATCCACAAATTTGTTCTACATATATCAAGTGCATATCAGGATGTTCGGTTCCATCTCCTGCATAAGGATTAGCTAGCAGTTGTTCTATCATATCTGAAGGAATTTCATATTCAATATTTTTAGTAGGTGCAGTAGGTTGAGGGGTAGCTAATTGTGGTTCCGGACGAGGTGAAGATACCCCGAACAAACCCCTCAAAGGATTGTCTTCCATAGTAACAAGTGACAATAAATTTTAGCGCACTATATATATGTTTCCTTACCAAATTCCACTTACCAAAGGCGCTTCACTCCCCGGCAACGGCGCCAGAAAATAGCCTTCATGACCCACAAGTATAGGGGATCAATTTTAGCTCTTTTCGATAAGTAAGAGTGTCGAACCCAACGAGGAGCAAAAGGAAATGACAAGTAGTTTTCAGTAAGGTAGTGTCTGCAAGTGCTGAAATTGTAAGTAGCAGAGTAGTTTGATAGCAAGGTAATTTGTAACGAACAAGTAACGGTAGTAGTAACAAAAGTGCAGCAAGGTAACCCAATCCTTTTCTGAAGAGGTAACTATACTTTTCTCCGACTCAGAACCTCTCCCAAGGTAGAAAATTCTTCAAGCGAGCCGGAAAGTAAGGTTTTCTCACCCTTTAGCTTATTTGGACCCCAACTTTATTTTGAAGAAGCAGCAGCATGAAGTTCGCCGCACAACCCGGAATAGCGGCGGTGGGAATGACTCCTCCGGCTTACTCAACACGCCGGTTCCTCGCAAGCGCCGAGCAGAGGTTTCACAGATTTCCGACTTAGCTTTTCCGAAGGCGGGTCTTATTCGAGAACCTCTTAACCCTTCTGATTCAAACTATCAGGGAACTTCTCACTCCTCATCTGGCGACTCCACTGGGACTCAGATTCCTCGTTTCAAAACCGTAGCCGGAAGAGAACATTAAGCTTATTTGCTTTAATACTTACTCAATTGATAGACTAATCCCGTCATGTGTTTTATTTTCAGTGCTATAGCCAAGCCCAGCAAGAAGCTGAAAGTGAATAAACCGGCTGAAGATCCCAAAGCAGCTGACCCGGAGAAGCAGCAATATCTGAATCTTTGCATCAAACCTCTGAAGCAGCCATTGATGATCTGCCACCAGAAGAGCACCATGTCACTATGGACTCCATGGATGTTAACCCGGCTCATACTAAGCCGCCCAGTCCCGCTCAGCCGGCTCAAGAAGATGAAGACGTAATAGTTACTGGGACGGCTTATACAACACCAGGCAACTCCACCATCCTATCTAAACACAACGCCAAAGAAGAATTCTCAGCTGCTGACAAGGGCAAGTGGAAACTGGATTTGAAGAGCTATGCCCAGTTCAATGCTCATGAGATTCATGTGGGTTATCTAAACCACCTTCACACCAGCCGTGATTTTGAAGCCGGCCTGGTTAACCTCATGAAGGAGCGCTTTGAGGTAAGCACTAACAAAATCTTCTCATATAAGTATATATCTATCAGCCGCCAAGTCTACTGAATATGAAAGACTTGAATATGCTGTAGACTTAGATAGCCTCTTTGGTCTTGTAGCTATACCATAGCATTTGTAACTGCTGAATCAAAACGAGTAGTCCCCAAGGGCCGGCTTAAACTGGAAGGTTAAGCCGAGACTTCAATTTGTAGTGCTAAAATCCGCATACGTAGCCCCCAAGGGCCGGCTTAAGCTGCATAGCTAGGCCGGGACTTACCACCATATTTATGAACAAATCCAAATATGTAGCCCCCATGAGCCGGCTATAGTTGAAGAAACTTGGCCGGGTCATTAAAGATTTGTCTTCAAAAAGAGCAATGTACATTAGCCCCCAAGTGCCAAGTAAAATACTTGTATTATGCTTGGGACTTTAAATAAGATGATTATCATAACCACATACTGCTGCTTAATCTCCTTATCTTGCAGGCTGAATTAAATATGAAAGAATCCCAAGTAGTGGATCTGCGGCAGAACATCCAAACACAGCAATCTGAAACTTCCAAAACCAAATCAGAACTGAAAACCGCTTTGGAAGACATTGAGAAGCTGAAAAAGGATTTTAGTGCTAAAAGAACCGGCTGGGGCATTGAAAAGGCGGCTCTGTTAAAAGGAGTGGAAGATGCTGAGGCTGCTCTTAAGCCGGTAACTGATGAGTTATCCGGCTTGAAGCATCAAATCAATAGCATGACGGCCGCCATCTTTGGTAAGTAATATTGTATTTCAATCTTTCACCACCAATGTATATCAATCATTAGCCGGTTTATCAATATCTTTGCTAATGCAGGCTCCAGAATTTCCAACCTTGGCTCAGACATGCGCATGAAGCTTAAAGCTGCATACACCCATGTGGAGCAGTTATACACTGGCACTCAATGAGCTATAACTACCGTTTCTCATACCAAACAGCCACCTTCCCTTATCAGAGAAACACTGGACAAGCTGTCAGTCGTACCCCAAAGGGTGGGGGAGATCAAGCGGCCAGCCGCCAGAGCTGGCACCATCACCGCCCTGAGCCGGGCCAAGGCATGGCAGGCAGAACTTGACCCAGAGGAACCGGCCACTGGCTGTCCCAGCCTAAAAGAAGATGGGTCTCCCTTTAGTGCAGATGACTTCACCAAAATTGTAAGGGAAATGCGTCCTTTGGCAAGCAAGCTGACAGAGGAGACCGATCTCTCCAAATATCAGGCGGCTTATACTGTTGAAAAATGCAAAAGTGAAAGCGCGGGTTTATGCAGTCATGGATCTTATTCCACCAACACGTAAGCACACTTTTGCCCCTGAAATTGATCCATCCACACTCATAGATGATGAGGCTGTATTCAAAGCCGTAACTGGCGTCAACTAGACATCACCTAATTTCCTGCCAGTGGAGGAAGAAGAAGAACCGGCGCTGGATAACCCGAAAGCTTCAATTCATCAAGACCAGGGCAACTGAACCATGAGGCGGCTCTCAGACTGCCACCTAGAATTTGTGTGCAGAAAAACACTTATTCTTTTGGGCCGTACGATGCCTTGTAATAGGCTAGCTGAAAACAATGACCTGCCATGCCATCGTGCATGTTTATATTCATAACACTTTAAACCGCCGATCTTGATGTTGGAAGATCTGCTGTTTTATGCTCATAATATTATCAATCATGTAGGTCATATTATCATATTCCCTGCACATAAGCAGATAACATGTGCCCTGGCGGTTTACCCCAGGGTGGGTCATGATGTCCCATATAAAAAATTCTGGTGACTGTATAGTCCATCACCAGGGCGGGTTATCAAAACTCGCATATTCATATAACAAGTAAAAACATACCTGTGAGATTGGTTCATACCGCTGGCTTACAGCGCCATATGCAGTAAGGGTAACAGCCCAAAAACTTAGAGCGCATAACTCGAAATGCACAATCAAAGCATACTGGCGACTTATCGTTCAAAGCCAGACCGGGTTATCAAAACCCTAGATATGCTCAAATATGAGTCATAAGGATTAAGGCTACATGGCATGAATCATTTTAAACCATATGTCGATATGGTACAAGGATATAAACCAACACAATGTTCATAGAAAATAACAAATCAGAAAAAACAAGGCTTTCATAGGCTGCCAAGGCTCAATCTCAAGTGTTATTCATGGGCCACACAACCACTGAGTTAATCCTTCATTCAAACCTGTAAGCCGGGCCTCACATGACCAACCGCCGTTTTAACTGTGACAAGTTCAGGGTCTTTATAAGATTAACTGTCAAGACTACGGCGGGTTATTCCAGGATTACCTGAGCGGAGTGGCAGACATACAAGGCAGGATAAACCGGAATTTGGTGTTTACACCTGGCGTACAAGCTGATCAAAAGGGTAAATAAAGCTATGTTCATTGAACAGGGAGCCCCCAAGTGACGTATAATGAGCCCTCAAGGCAGGATACCTATGTTTGAACTGCGCACTACAGCAAGTTCTCTTTGGTAACCTTTAACTCGGGCAAGAAGCCTCCAAGTGATTTATAACAAGGCGTATAAGCCAGATCAATAGGGTAGTCATTGCTATGCTCAATGAGCAGGAAGCCCCCAAGTAATTTGTAACAAGGCGTGCAAGCCGGGTCAAGAGGGTAGTCACAGCTATGCTCAATGAGCAGGAAGCCCCCAAGTGATCTTATGAATTGACAATAAAGACTCAGATACTCAGAAATGAAACGACAGAGGCCCTGAATTATCAGGGATGTCGGCTTTATTATACTTGATCATAATATATACACAGATCAAAATATGTACAACACAAGAGCCAGTGGCTCAAGTGTAATAAGGCCATAAATGAGCAATGTTCCAAGGCCGACGTGTCTCCTCCTCCGATGTGCGTGAGTCCTTGCGGTCTCGAATATCAATGAGGTAGTATGACCCGTTGTTCCAATTCTTGCTGACCACAAAAGGCCCTTCCCAAGGTGGGGATAATTTGTGGATATCTGTCTGATCCTGGATGAGCCGGAGCACCAAGTCACCTTCTTGAAAGGTCCGGGTTTTAACCCGATGATTATGATAACAACGCAGATCTTGCTGGCAAATCGCTGAACGAGCCGCCGCAAGGTCACGTTCCTCATCTAGGAGGTCAAGATCATCCCGACGTGCTTTTTCATTATCAGCTCCAACATAAGCCGCCACAGGGGGCGAGTCGTGACGGATGTCACTGGGAAGAACCGCCTCTGCTCCGTAAACCATGAAGAAAGGCGTATAACCCATGGACCTGTTGGGGGTGGTATTGATACTCCAAAGCACCGAGGGTAACTCCTCAACCCAACAACCCGACGTCCTCTGCAAAGGGACCATAAGCCGGGCTTTATGCCTCTCAAGATTTCTTCATTGGCCCTTTCGGCTTGACCATTGGACTGGGGGTGAACCACTGATGATACGTCAAGACGAATATGTTCTCATTGACATAATTCTTTCATAGCACCCTTGGACAGATTAGTACCATTATCAGTTATGATGCTATGAGGGTAGCCAAAACGGAAAATCACCTTTTTAAGAAATTGAACCGCCGTTGCCGCATCACACTTGCTTACCGGCTCTGCCTCAACCCACTTTGTAAATTTGTTAACCGCCACCAACAGGTGGGTCTTTTTGTCCTTGGATCTCTTAAAAGGCCCAACCATATCCAGCACCCAGACCGCAAACGGCCAATTGATTGGAATCATCCTCAATTCTTGAGCCGGCACATGAGCTCGTTTGGAAAATTTCTGACAACCATCGCACTTGCTAACCAGATCCTCTACATCAGCATGAGTCGTCAGCCTATAAAATCCATGACGAAAAGCCTTGGCTACAAGAGACTTAGAGCCGGCATGATGGCCACAATATCCTTCATGAATCTCCCTTAAAATTTCACGGCCCTCTTCAGGAGAGATACATCCCTGAAACACCCCTGTGACACTGCATCGATGTAACTCGCCATTGACAATAGTCATTGACTTAAACCTCAGGGTTATTTGCTTGGCCAAAGTTTCATCCTCAGGTAACTCACCCCGGGTCATATAAGCCAAATATGGAACTGTCCAATCAGGAATAGCATGAAGAGCCACCACCAGCTGTGCCTCCGGGTCAGGGATAGCAAGATCCTCTTATGTAGGCAGCTTAAATGAAGGATTGTTCAGAATATCAAGAAAAACATTAGCTGGTACTAGCTTACGTTGAGACCCTAGCCGGCTTAAAGCATCAGCCGACTCATTTTTCCTGCGATCAACATGTTCCACTTGATAAACCTTTGAAATGTCCAGCAATAGCATCAACCGCCCGGCGGTAAGCCGCCATGAGCGGGTCTTTAGAATCCCAAGTTCCTGAGACTTGCTGAGTCACCAGATCTGAGTCGCCAAAACACCTGACCCGGCTTAGATTCATATCTTTAGCCATTCGAAGACCATGGAGCAAGGCCTCATACTCAGCTGCATTGTTAATACAAGGAAACATCAACCTTAAGACATAAAAAAAACTTATCACCTCGTGGGGAAGCCAAGATAACTCCAGCCCCCGAGCCTTCCAACTGCCTAGATCCATCAAAATGAATAGTCCAATACGTATTATCAGGCTTCTCCTCAGGCATCTGTAACTCTATCCAGTCATTGATGAAATCCACAAGTGCTTGAGACTTGATGGCTGTCCGAGGCATATATTTCAAACCATGGGGTCCAAGTTCAATGGCCCACTTGGCCACCCGGCCTGTAGCTTCTCTGTTTTGAATAATATCCCCTAGGGGAGCAGAACTTACGACTAGCCATAAACACTCCATAAACTAGCTTCTGCCAATATGGGCACCTTTGCTTAGATTCAATTAGTACCTCAATGACATAGTAAACCGGCCTCTGAACCGGATATTCCTTGCCTGACTCCTTCCTTTCCACCACAACCTCTACACTGACAGCTCTGCTGTTAGCAGCCACATATAAAAGTAAGGGCTCCTTATCAATAGGAGCTGCAAGAACCGGCGGCTCAGCCAACTGCTTTTTAAGCGCCTTGAACGCCTGATTAGCAGCATCACTCCAGACAAAGTGATCTGTTTTCTTCATCATCTGGTACAAAGGGATAGCCTTTTCTCCCAGGTGGCTTATAAACCGACTCAAAGCCGCAATACGACCTGCCAAACGCTGAACGTCGTTGATACACGTCAGTTTAGCCAAAGAAGTGATAGCCTTGATTTTCTCCGGGTTAGCTTCGATACCTCTCTCAGAGACCAAAAAACCCAAGAGCTTGCATGCTGGCACACCAAAGACACATTTGGCCGGGTTAAGCATCATCTTGTAGACCTGGAGGTTGTCAAAGGTCTCCTTCAAATCATCTAACAAGGTCTCTTTCTTTCTAGATTTCACAACTATATCATCCACATAAGCATGAACATTGCCTCCAATTTGGTTGTGGAGGCAATTCTGAACACAACGTTGATAAGTCGCCTGGGCACTCTTGAGCCCAAAAGGCATAGACAAATAACAGAAGGCTCGAAAGGGAGTGATAAAAGATGTTTTATCCTGGTCCTTAACTACCATCTTGATCTGATGATAACCCGAATAAGCATCCAAAAAACTCAAATGCTCACATCCCGCCGTAGCATCAATGATCTGATCAATACGGGGGAGAGCAAAGGGATCAGCCGGACATGCCTTGTTAAGGTCCGTGTAATCCACACACATGCACCAAGTGTCGTTTTTCTGAAGGACCAGCACCGGGTTAGCCAACCATTCACGATGAAAAACTTCAATGATAAACCCGACCACCAAGAGCCGGGCCACTTCTTCACCAATGGCATTGCGCCTCTCTTCATTAAAATGATGAAGGAATTGCTTGACCGGTTTAAACTTTGGATCAACATTGAGAGTGTGCTCAGCGAGTTCCCTCGGTACACCTGGCATGTCTGAAGGCTTCCATGCAAAGATGTCCCAGTTCTCACGGATGAACTCGATGAGCGCACTTTCCTATTTTGAATCCATATTGGCACCGATACTGAACTGTTTGGATGAATCGCCGGGAACAAAATCAACTTGCTTGGTGTCGTCTGCCGACTTAAACTTCAACAAAGGGTCATGTTCTGTGGTTGGCTTCTTCAAGGGGGTCATATCCGCCGGGTCAACATTATCTTTGTAGAACTTCAACTTCTCTATTGCACAAACAGATTCAACATAGGCAGCATCGCCCTCTTCACACTCCAAAGCTATCTTCCTGTTGCCATGCACCGTGATGGTACCCTTTCGACCCGGCATTTTAAGCTGTAGATAAACATAACAAGGCCGTGCCACAAATTTAGCATAAGCTGGCCGTCCAAAGAAGGCGTGATAAGGGCTCTTGATCTTGACCACCTCAAAAGTCAATGTTTCAGCTCTATAAGCATGCTCATCACCAAAAGCCACTTCCAAAGCTATCTTACCCACCGGATACGCTGACTTACCAAGCACTGATACGTCTCCAACGTATCTATAATTTTTGATTGTTCCATGCTGTTATATTATCAATCTTGGATGTTTTATAATCATTTTATATCATTTTTTGGTACTAACCTACTGACATAGTGCCAAGTGCCAGTTGCTGTTTTCTGCATGTTTTTTACATCGCAGGAAATCAATACCAAACAGAGTCCAAATGCAACAAAACTTCACGGAGAATTTTTTTGGACCAGAAGACACCTAATGGGACAAGGCTGCGCCTGGGGGGTGCTCCGAGGGGAGCACAACCCACCAGGGCGCGCCAGGAGGCCCAGGCGCGCCCTGGTGGGTTGTGCCCACCTCGGGTGCCCCCGGACCGCCTCTTTGCTCTATAAATACCCCAATATTCCAGAAACCCTAGGGGAGTCGACGAAAATCAATTCCAGCCACCGCAGAGTCCAGAACCACCAGATCCAATCTAGACACCATCACGGAGGGGTTCACCACTTCCATTGGTGCCTCTCCAATGATGTGTGAGTAGTTCTTTGTAGACCTTTGGGTCCGTAGTTAGTAGCTAGATGGCTTCCTCTCTCTCGCTGAATACAATGGTCTCTTGGAGATCCATATGATGTAACTCTTTTTGCGGTGTGTTTGTTGGGATCCGATGAACTTTGAGTTTATGATAGATCTATCTTTTTATATCCATGAAAGTTATTTGAGTTTCTTTGATCTCTTATATGCATGATTGCTTATAGCCTCGTATTTCTTCCCCGATATTTGGGTTTTGTTTGGCCAACTTGATCTATTTATCTTGCAATGGGAAGAGGTGCTTTGTAGTGGGTTCGATCGTACGGTGCTTGATCCTAGTGATAGAAGGGGAACCGACACGTATGTATCGTTGCTACTAAGGATAAAACGATGGGGTCTATCTCTACATAGATAGATCTTGTCTACATCATGTCATCGTTCTTATTGCATTGCTCCGTTTCTCCATGAACTTAATACACTAGATGCATGCTGGATAGCGGTCGATGTGTGGAGTAATAGTAGTAGATGCAGGCAGGAGTCGGTCTACTAATCTTGGACGTGATGCCTCTATAATGATCATTGCCTGGATATCGTCATGATTATTTGAAGTTCTATCAATTGCCAACAGTAATTTGTTTACCCACCGTTTGCTATTTTTCTCGAGAGAAGCCACTAGTGAAACCTACGCCCCCCAGGTCTATTTCTCATATTATTTGCCTTCGCGATCTACTTTTCCTTTGCATTTATTTTCAGATCTATTAAACCAAAAATACAAAAAATACCTTGCTGCATTATATTATTATTTATTTTATTTGGCGTTCGATCTGTCAATCTACTACAATTTATTCACGTCAGTTTGCCTATCTTGAGGCGCCGTTACCCAAAAGGGATTGACAACCCCTTTTACACGTCGGGTTGCGAGTAGTTGTTATTTGTGTGCAGGTGCTGTTTACGTTGTGTTGCTTGGTTCTCCTACTGGTTGGATAACCTTGGTTTCATCACTGAGGGAAATACCTACCGTTGCTGTGCTGCTTCATCCCTTCCTCTTTGGGGAAATACCGACGTAGCTTCAAGCCGCCATCAAAAGGAATTTCTGGCGCCGTTGCCGGGGAGGATCTTCAACATATACAAGGTTCCTAATCACAAATCCATCTCCTCGTAATTTACATTATTTGCCATTTGCCTCTCGTTTTCCTCTCCCCCACTTCACAAAAATTTGCCGTTTTATTTGCCCTCTTTTTCGTTCGCCGTTTTCTCGTCAGATCTCTTCTTTGCTTGTGTGCCATGTGTCTTCTGTTTGCTTGCATCTTCGCTTGCTAAAAATCTCTTGATATGGATCCCCATCCACTTGCTAATCTTTTTGAAAGATCCAATCATGATGAACCAATTGCTAGTGAATTGAGTGCACTAGATTATCTTTATGAAGTTTTGCTTGAGATTCGTGAATCTGAAAATTGTGATGAAGAAATTTATGAAGTAATTCATGATAGCTCCTTGAATGAAAAGCATGATTGCAATGATTTTACTATAAATTCTATTAATGTCAATTGTGCTAACAATATGCAAAACCCCAAGCTTGGGGATGCTAATTTTGATATGTCTACTACTCATTGCAATGATCATGATTGGAGTGATAATGTTTCTTATGATCTTGAAAATTTATTTAAGCCTCATGATGAATATAATATCGATAATAGTATTTGCGATAATATTAAAAATGGGTTTGGAAGAGTGTCAACTTTAGCTAAAAATAATCCCACATATTTGGAGAGTGTTCAATCTTATGAAATTTTTGATAAAGGTGGGCTTGGAGAGGTCATGACTTTATTTTATGATAATCCCACTATTTTGGAAGAGTGTCAACTTTGCATGCATGTGGATCATGAAGAGAATATTTTATGTGATAGTTACATTGTTGAATTTGATTATGATCCTACATATAATTATTACGAGAGAGGAAAATATGGTTTTAGAAATTTTCATGTTATTAAATTTCCTCTTGTTATGTTGAGATTGTCAATGTTTTATTCCTCTCCTTTGCGTATGCTATATATTTCTTGTCTTGATAATTTGTTTGATTATAAAATTCCTAGCATAGGAAGTATGTTAGACTTAAATGTGTTCGTCACATGTTTTATGATGCTCTCTTTGTGTTTCAATTATTATCTTTCATATGAGCATCAATGAAATCTTATGCCGAATAAAATTTTATTTTTGCTTTTTTCTTTCTGTTCTTGAGTGTTTGCACAATTATGCTACTGATATGATTGTGTTTTTTGTGTTTAATTAGTGTTTGTGCCATATAAAGCCTTTAGGATCTTCTTGGGCGATAGTTGTTTGATCTTGCTGAAAAACAGAAACTTTTGCGCTCACGAAAACAATTCTTATTTTTAGCCAAAGCGTGATAGAATACCAATTCTTTTTGCAGAAGATTAATATACAAATTGCTTAGGTCGTACTAATTTTTTAGAATTTTTGGAGTTTCGAAAGTATTCGAACAATTCAGATTGCTACAGACTGTTCTGTTTTTGACAGATTCTGTTTTCTTTGCGTTGTGTGCTTGTTTTGATGGCTCTATGGTTTTCTTTGATGAGTTTTTACCATAGAAAAGTTGGAATACAGTAGATATAATGCAAGAACAAAATATGAATAGGTTGCAACAGTACTTATAGTAGTGATTTATTTTCTTATACTAACGGATCTCACGAAGTTTTTGTTGAGTTTTGTGTGATTGATGTTTTCAAGTTTTGGGTTATCTTACAATGGATGAAGGAATAAGGAGTAAGAAGAGCCTAAGCTTGGGGATGCCCCGGCATCCCAAGCTATTATCTAAAAGAGAGCAAGCAACTAAGCTTGGGGATGCCCCGAGTGGAACCCCCTCTTTCTTCTAACGACCATCGGTATTTTACTCGAAGCTATATTTTTATTCGTCACATAGTATGTGTTTTTCTTGGAGCGTATTGTATGATATGAGTCTTTGCTTGTTTGATTTTGTGTTTTAAGTCTTGAATCCTTAGTGGACACACCTATTTAAGAGAGCCAAATTTATGTCATGACTTGTTAGAATTGCTCTCTATGCTTCACTTAAATCTTTTATGAGCCATGGACTTGCTCTAGTGCTATGGTTAGATTTATCTTAATTCTTCGTTCATAGTTGCAGATGCTTGCGAGAGGGGCTAATCATAAATGGGAGGCTTGTCCAAGGAAGGGCAGCACCCAAGCACCGGTCCACCCACATATCAAACTATCAAAGTAACGAACGCGAATCATATGAGCATGATGAAAACTAACTTGACAACAATTCCCATGTGTCCTCGGGAGCGCTTTGCTTCATATAAGAGTTCGTCCAGGCCTGTCCTTTTCTATAAAAAGGATTGGGCCACCTTGCTGCACCTTGTTTACTTTCATTACTTGTTACCCGTTACGAATTATCTTATCACACAACTATCTGTTACCGATAATTTCAGTGCCTGCAGAGAATACCTTGCTGAAAACCGCTTGTCATTTCCTTCTGCTCCTCATTGGGTTCGACACTCTTACTTATTGAAAGGACTATGATAGATCCCCTATACTTGTGGGTCATCAGGACTCTTTTCTGGCGCCATTGCCGGGAAGTGAAGAGCCTTTGGTAAGTGGAATTTGGTAAGGAAACATTTATATATGTCGGCGTCCTGGGAACAGGGGTACCCAGACTTGCCTGCCTGCGACCCATGACGTAGCTCCGTCAACGGCCCGGTACGGCCCAGCTTCAGCAGCAACAACTCAAGACCCACGCGAGGGGCCAAGCCTCGCGAAGCGTACGACACCAAGACCTCCCTGGGGGCGGCCTCACTAGGCTGGCTCTCGAGGAGCGGAGATATCAATGCGGGGTGCACCTCGCGAGGTTCATATGACGTGAGCCGTGACGACCAAGGCCAGGCGGGCACCATTGGGCGCAGTGTACCAGTTTCCTCTTTGGTGCCAAGGAGGCAAGCGCAGGTGCGGAGTCCCGAGGAATTAGCTAAAGGTTTCCATATCAGTGCAACGAGACCAAGACCGCCAGGACGGAGGTCATCGCGGAGCCCACCGCGGCGTCACCACCAGAGCCTTTGCAGGCGAAGACTGCTTTTGTCAGGATAGCTTGTACTAGTTGTCTCCCTTTGAATTTGGCCGTTGTGGGATCCCTTCCCGCCTACATTTGGGAAGAGGACCAAGGCCACTATATATAGGACTTAGCCACCACCATAGTGGGGGACAGATCAATTCCCACCTGAACCACATCACTAGCTCATCGAGCTCAAGAACACCTCATCTCCTGAGGCCGTTCATCCACTATACTAGTTCATCCTCAGCCCCTCGAGGCAATCCACCACAAAGCTGCAGTAGGGTATTACACCGCAAGGTGGCCCGAACCAAGATAAACCCCTATGTCTCTTGTTTTTTTGGTTCGTCGAGCTAGGCCGTGGGATCGTTGAGCGGGAAGACTGGGAAGAGAGAGTTCTTCGTATGCACCCCAGAGTTCGAACCTCTCAAGGGTCTGTGGAACCCCGAATCCGACATTTGGCGCGCCAGGTAGGGGTGCACCGAAGCCTCTTTTCCGTCGATCGACGCACCGCCGCTCCACTGTTTCCATGGCTGATGCTCGCCGAGCCCGTGCTGAGCGTCGAGCCGCTCTCGCCGCTCGCGTGGCCCAGACGGCGCCCGTCGACGGGCCTCCATGTCGTTCTCCATCACCCGCCGCCAACGCCGCCATCGGCCCAGCGGGGAACGAGTAACAAGCTTCGTCGCTGCACCCCTCCGTGCAGAGGGACGGACGCACCGCCACACCGTCGTTGACTCCGGCCGGCTCGTCGTCCAACGCTCGTCGCGGGCCCGCGGATGCGCATGCTGCACTTCTCATGGCGCGTGAGCTCCTGCGCTACCGCCCGGTCGATGACCTCTATGAAGACTGGCTGGACCGCATCGCTGAGCTTGTCAGCGCCGCTGGGGGCTTTCCTGCATCCCCCCTCTCGTTGCCTCGCCCGTCGCCCACTGCGGGCGACGTAGCCCATGGAGCGCCTCCACCGCCTCCCTGTCAAGACGTCGTCCTCGAACCAAGGCGCGCGGCCCCGCGGCGCGATCCACCGCGCAGGGCGCCCGCACGCGAAGAAGAAAGCTGCCAGGAGGTCCAGCGGCCGCAAGAAGGTGCTCTGGCGCTCCCTCCGCCACCGCGTCAAGACCGCGCGCTGCCTGCAGTGATGGCGCGTGAGTACCAAGGCCAGGCTCCACCTCCACGACGAGCTCCAGTGACCACCGCAGGCTGCCGCACCTTCACCCCTGAGCTACGCAGCGTCGTCTGGCCAGGCAAGTTAAAGCCTGACCTGCCTCCACGCTACGACGGCACCCCCGACCCTGCGGAGTTCCTGCAGCTCTACGAGCTGAGCATCGAGGCGGCCAGCAGTGACGAGAAGGTCATGGCGGACTGGTTTCCCATGGCCCTCAAGGATGGTGTGCATTCGTGGCTCCTGAACCTGCCCGCGGGATCGATCTCCTCCTGGGGCGAGTTGCACGAGCGTTTCATCGCCAACTTCCAGGGCACGCGCGACCGCCCGCCTGCCGCGGGTGACTTGCGCCGCATCAAGCAACAACCATGGGAAACCCTGCAGAAGTACCACTACTGCAGGATGGTCCAAACGCGACACTATGAAGGGTCAATTAAAGGGAAATTGCTTTGAGGAGAACTACTCGAGCAACAATAGGGATACCAAAGAAACAGTATGGGCTCGATGACAATGGTATTGGAAATTATGTTTCTTATAAAGCATTATCTCCAGCCCACAAAGCATTTGTTGCTTCTCCTCGGTCTGTGGCCTGTGTTAATTCAGACTGACTGGAAGAAGGCAAAGGAGAACTCAAGGTGGCGGGTGGCCATGGTGGAAGAGCTGGAGGCTCTGTGAGAGAACAAGACATGGGTACTAACACCTCTTCCAACAGGAAAGAAGGTAGCCAGTTGCAAGTGGGTATACACTGTGAAGCAGAATGCAGAAGGAAAGGTTGAAAGGTACAGAGAAAGGCTCTTGTGGTGAGAGGGTATAGCCAGACATACGACATTGACTATGATGAGACCTTTGCTCCAGTAGCAAAGATGAACACCGTGAGGATTCTGATCTCCTGTGCAGCAAATTCCGGGTGGCCACTACACCAACTTGATATGAAGGGTGCGTTCTTGCATAGGTACTTGCTGGAGGAGGTATACATGGTGATTCCACCTGGGTTCTGGACTTCTGAGACCGTTGGCAAGGTAAGAAGGCTGAAGAAAGTAGACCCGAGCACGGACAGCCCGGCCCAGACAGCCCGACATCCCGGCCTGGCTTGGGCTCAGCTTTTCCGCCCAAAGCCCGGCCTGGAAGCCCAAAGATAAGCCCGAACAGGGCATAAATCATTATTGTATTAGATATATAGGTGTAATATATATTTTAAATATCCTGAAAAATATTATTTTAATCAAAAAATGCACTGATCATTTATTTCTGGCCGAGCCGGGCTCGGGCTTGAGAATTTAAGGTCGGGCTTTGTAAAGCCTGGCCCCGAGAATGCCTAGGTTTAGACGAAAGCCCTTTACGGACTGAAGCAGTCTCCAAGAGCTTGGTTTGACAAGTTTAGACGGGCGGTGTGTGACATAGAGTATGGACAATGCACCGGTGATCATACATTGTTTTATAGACACTCTAAAGG
The DNA here is from genome assembly GCF_002575655.3 of Aegilops tauschii subsp. strangulata. NCBI lineage: Eukaryota > Viridiplantae > Streptophyta > Magnoliopsida > Poales > Poaceae > Aegilops > Aegilops tauschii. The sequence continues at coordinate 275,474,045 of NC_053038.3, read as the reverse complement.
GAAACTAACCATCCTTGCAGTTTATGTTGATATTATTATCACTCGTGATGATGACGTAGAGATAGCAAGGTTAAAGGGGTGTCTGAGTAAGGCCTTTACCGAGAAAGGCTTTCGCCCCGCTTTATATATAAAGCAAAGATCATCAACAACCCGGTACAATGCACGCCACCAGAACACATGCACACACCCAAGGCAGGATACATAGGCGCTGAGCGCAACAACACCACCCCTAGCACCACATGAGCCACCGAGGGCCTCAACCGTGAACACGCCACCACGAAGAGAAGAAGCTTCATACGACGCACCGTGGGCTCCAAGGCGGTGCCTACAGGAAGGTTATGACACCGAAGCGCCGCCACCGCCCGACCCAAGGATCAGAGTTTCGCCCGGAGCAACACGATGGGCAGTGAGAGCAGCGACGACGCCTTCAAGAAGGGAATGAGGTTCGCCGCCGCTGGTCCGTCCGAAGATAGAACAGGTTTTCACCCCAGTCAATATTCACCGCCACCGAACGCCACACCCCGGCTACCACGCCGCCCACACGGCCATGGCCACCAGGCAGCACCAAGCCACGGGCTTTGCCTAGGAGCACCGCGACACCACCACCAGGGCCGCTGCCCCAGCATCCAGGACCTTGACGCCACCTCACCCGCCACCCACCGCTACCCCAACTAGAGAGACGAATGGAAAGGAATCGCCTTTCGCACCCCTGAGCAGTCCCCGGCATCGAGACCCAATAGGCCGGCCAAAACTGGCCACCATCGACCCGTCCTGCCGCCAGGCGCGAGACGAGTTCGGTCCTGCCCCAAGTTGAACATCTTGGTCCACTCAAGTACTTCCTTGGTATAGAAGTGGCCAGGTCTGAAGAAGGAATAACTCTTTCTCAAAGGAAGGTACCCATGAGCTCCTCCGTGATGTTGGCATGCTAGGTTGTCGAGCTGCTTCAACCCCAATTGATCAAAACCATAATGTCTGCCTAATCAAGTGATCTAGTGGATAAAGAAATATCATCGATTTGTGGAAGATTATTGTACTTGTGTCATGCATGACCAGACATTGCATTTGCAGTAAGTGTTGTGAGCAGATATATGCATGATGCATGAGCCTAGGCAGTACATAGAATCTTGAGATACTTGAAGACTTGTCCTGGAAAGGACTGATATACAAGAGTCATGGACACCTTGTCGTGGATGGTTATTGTGATGCTGATTGGGCTAGCTGCCTGGATGACAGGAGATCAACTTCATGCCATTGTGTTTTCATAGGAGGAAATCTAGCGTCTTGAAGAAGCAAGAGACAACCAGTTGTTTCAAATCAACTGCAGAGGCTGAATACAGAGCCATGTCTCAAGGGTTGAGTGAGTTATTATGGACAAGGAATCTATTAGAAGAGCTGAAGATATTGAAGATCAGTTGTATGAATGTATGGTGCGACAACAAGTCAGCAATTAACATAGCAAACAACTCAGTTCAACATGATAGAACCAAATATGTGGAGATTGACAGATTCTTTATCAAGGAAAAACTGGATACAGGGATTAGCAAGATAGAGTATGTGAGCTCAAGGTAACAGATCGCCTTATTTAGCTTGGGTAACTCTTTAAATTGAATTTCTATTTTCAAAAATGGGGTTTACCAAATTTTCATGACTGTGAGGTTCAACCCAATCCATCTTTTATTTCTTTTTCCTTCCTATACTAAAAAAAGATTGAAAAGGATAAAATTTTGTCATATCACGAAGAAATCTATCCACTGGCTCACCCACCTCGACAGATGTTGGACCGCCGACAGGCTTGCTCGCCGTGGGCTGCAACACCCCGCACGGTGCCCCCTATGCAACCAGGCGCCTGAAACCATGCACCATCTCATCCTCGCATGCCCCTTGGCCCGGCAAACCTGGCACGAGACGCTAAGCTGGCTGCGGATCCCGTGCACCCCACCTGACGACGAGCCTTCGCTTCTAGACTGGTGGCAATCGGCGCGACACTCCACCCCTAAGCCCATGCGCAAAGGCCTCGGTACCGTGACCCTCCTCGTCCCATGGATGATATGGAAACACCGCAACGACTGCATCTTCAACGGAGCGCGCCCATCTATGAACACCATCGTAGCGAAGATCAAGGAAGAAGCTGCCCTTTGGGCAAATGCGGGCGCGCTAGGGCTCAAAGCCATTACCCCCCAGACTTGGGATGTCCACTAGTCCGGTCTCTGTAATCAGCCTCCTAGGAGGAATGTAACCAAACTCTCCCTCTTTACAATGCAATGAAACGCACGCTCTCATGCGTTTTCTCGGAAATCTATCCCTCCCATAGCAATAACTAGAATTAAAAAAAGGGAATGACAAAACATCTGAGAATAAACGATTAATTTTCCTCCCTCCATCCCTCTCTCCAGATAATTGTTCGCCGGCATTTTTTGAAAAGGCACTCCCAGTCTTTGAGCTATGAGAAATCACAAACTTAATATTATACTTGGCTGGAGAAAAAATAAACTTACAATATCATTTATCTCAGCTTCAGAAAAGGCTTTTCCATCTGCTAACATGCTCCACCCGACCTTGTTTATCCTCACCGAAACTCTCATGGCACATGAAGGGCTTTTGTTCTTTTCCTTTTCCATCAACCTCAACTGTGCAGCTTTCTGCATAGCACTTCTCAGCATAGAATATGCTTCTTTCCTACCATTTCGGACATTCACAAGTTCTTTCTTCAGACGTTTTACCTGGCAAAGCCATGATGGTAAACTCAGATTGAAGTAGTTTATTCATAAGATTCATGCTAATGAGAGCTTAAATATCTGCTTCATTAGTGTTAAGTAAGTACGAAAAAAGATATGAACTAACCAATGAAGTTTACAAACAAATACAATTTACAGGAAGCAAAATATTATTTATGCCTGTGTGGACAGACAACAACTGTAACTCTCATACATACCAGCATTGACTTTGAACCGGTAACAATTGATGTGGAATCATCGGATTTTGGCGACTGACTCAGATCACCAGATAATTCACTACTGGTAGACAAGATTCTGATATCATCAAACAGTATCTTCCGTTCTCTTTCTTTTACTTCAACATGGATCTTCGCTAATTCGACCTCTTCAACTCCATCTGGTACAACTGCATCAGATTCTTCAGCAATGTCGCTATCATCATCATCAAGGGGATAACACAGATTACTCTTCCGAGTTCTGAAAAATGGAGTAGTTTCATTAGTACGAAGCAAATATCACCCAAGATACATATTGTCCAGTCAAGTTTACAGATGAATACAGCTAGCAGAAACCAAAATGCTATTACGAACTAAATAAACTTATTTCGGCTTTTCATAAAGACATTTTCATAATATACTATGCTACAAACAGTAACGGTCAAAGATACATATTGGAGACCGTGTCAATGCCTAAAACTTCATCTCTTTACAACCGGAGGGATTATATGACAAAAGCTCATATAAAACTAAAAAATGTCATCGTTTGTTACCCATATGAACAAACACCCAATTATCATTATTGGAGTATTTCCTAGTGTTCTTTTAAGGAATCTACCACGTTAGATCTTCCCAATCTGTTGTGAAGGTACTGATAGCATAATAGTATTCAAATACTAAAATGGAAGTAATACAAGATAGACAGAATACCTGGGAGCTCTCGCAAAGAGCAGATTAGTCAAAACATCCATCATAACCTGAAATTGGCGTGATGTCATACCAGCAGTTATATCTGGAGAGTTAAATGCCAGCTCTTTCAGTGGCTTGACCTGCATCACCAAAAAAGAGTAAACACATACACTTGCTACCTCCACTGAGGCACTGACTATGCCAAAAGATGCTCCGGAAATGGTGCAAAGCAACTTCAAATTATGGCAGAGAATAGACCTTTAGTTCAGGATTTCCTCCCTTGTGTCTTGTGATGCGGAAGTACATTTGGCATGGCATAAATACCCTCTCAAGTAAAGCACCAGTTCTTTTGACTTCTGACGATCTGCGATGTATTTTTGGCAGCCACTGAATACCAGCACCGGGATCAACATCAGTTGGAGCAACATGAGCCTGAACATGCTCCAACATTACAGAAACCTCAAAACGTGACCAGGTCATTTCTGGCTTGGACTCTCCGATGGATACGTTGCTGGCACCAAGTGCTTTCTCAAACATTTCTTGACCAACTTGTACAACTGACTGAAATGAACGAACCATCACCCGTCCACTACCAGCAGCTAGCAGAAACCTACCCTGATGTAGTTGTAACAGATATCTCAATCATTGCAACAGTGTTCCTAAATATATTGTATTATCAAAACTGAAATCATTCTTCCATAAACACGGCACTGAGTTAGTAAGGAAATAACAAACAATGAGCTTGAAAGTAAATTCGCTAGCTGTCAAGGAGTGTTCACACGCAATCTATGTACCTGCAATCCATCGTACTGAAATCGTGAAGTTTTGGCACCATTTGGAACGTGGGAATTTCATAGGACATTAATCAAAACATCCATTCTCACTGAGAGTAGAATTTCTTACAAATTTATCCATATGGGAATCGTATGTTCCAAACGGGACCTTGAGGTTCATCGAAATTTATATATTATCCAATTATATGGCAGTAACTTGTGTGTGAGATGTAAATATCAAATGTAGTTGCATTTATGTTTTAAAATCAAATACGAACCTCTGGCCCATTAAAATGTGAAAATCACGTCAGAGTCATTTGTTATTCGAATTCTCTTATTTAGCAGACTGACAACTACTATCAGCTTAGGTCCACTATTTCTTGTATGGGTAACATTGGTTATAGTCATTATCTGCCAGTAATGTGCTGAAGATAAAGGTTTGTGCATAGTTTTGAGTTTTGACAAGCCTGTGACTGAAGGAAAAACAATATGATATTTCTTAAAATGCTAATATGAACTGCCAAAAAAGCAGGGCGGCAGTATACTCACATTTGCTTCTTCTGAATGCAGATTGAACTGAGGTTGGACAATATTAACCATGAAAAGTCTTGTGCCTTCATCTTCAGAATCACTACTGTTTGAAGGCTTCGTTGCTACATCACAAGTTACTAGTCAAAGTAAGAAAACTATTAATGCAGCTGCTAAATTTTCCAAGTGTTTAGTGCAATGCTACTAAGACATTTTTGAAGATAATAAAACAAAAAGATACCAACTTAGTTCTGGGGTCAGTACAAACAGCTAGCACGAAAAGGGATTGTGTGATAAGCATACCAGTTTCACTAGTTGATGTTGGCTCTAGCTTGCTGGATCCGATGGAAGAAGCTGGGTCTGAACTCTTGGTTTGTTGGAGAGGATCTGAAGACTGTGATGCCAAGGGTGAAGAGTTGGGAGCACCATCGTTAGACATCTCAGCTTCTTTAATTGCCTGCTTTTTCTCAAGAATCTTTCTTTGGGTGTATTGGCGAGAAGGAGATGGTTTTGGAGGCTGAAATGCTTGGGTTAAACCACCAACCCAAGATAAGATAGCGGCTCTATTTTCTAGACTCCACAGAACTTTTAATCCATGAACGAATACTCGCTGACAATTGTCAGCAACAACGACATTAAACCCCTCCTCATCACTACCTGATTGCGCATCGTCACTTTCATCACCCCCATCAAACTCAGACTTGAATGATGTCACCTCAGATTTTTTCCTGCCATCCTCCTGCCATGCTGATAATCTAGCAGCATCGGCCTTGGGAGCTTGTTTTCGTATTGTGAAATAATCAGAGTACAGAAAAAATCCATCATCTCGGCTTTTCTCAGTCGATCTAGTTTTTGTTTTGCTCTTTTCACAAGCAGGATCATCTGCAACTTTGGTATGCAGACTCTTGCTTTCTACCTGGGCATCCTTCGAACTTGTTTGTTCAGGAGTATTATTAATAAATACCTTCAATAAGTGCATGTCTATGCCCATGTAGACAAGATCAAGAGGTTCGCGCTTGCAGTCAAAAGTAAATATCTGCTTACCACGACTGGAAGAAATTTCCAACCTGAGCTTTGTGAAGTGCAGTGTCAGACCTTTAGCAGGATCATCAGCCTGTAGTGGTATATTGTTGATCTGCAATAATGTAGCATCAAAACGAATACACTGTTCGGTCATAACTCTATCAAGTGGAAGATTTCCGGACCGGATAAATCTAGGAACTCCAAACCGTGGAAACCTGGAGAAAAGTCTTAATTTATGGGGAGGAAGAAAAAATAAGTTCCACCACTTTGATAGCCAGACCAAATCATGAGCTCCAACATTCAGAGTCGGAGAATCATTTGAAGATGCTTGGGTTTTTTGTTTACTCTCCATAGGTTCAGCAGTACTAGGTTTAAGTGAAAAGCTCCACTTTAGTGAGAGTGAAGTTGACCGAAATGGATCAAGTACTTTGTCTCGCGGTTTTCCCTCTACAGGTAGAGTAAATATATAATGATCCATAGGGTTGCCTGAATCACATCCCCACTCTATTGCAATGTCCATGAAAAAGGAGGGTGTTTCAAGGAAAGGTATAGTTGTATGAGGTGGAGGTTCTAGAGTGCACTTCTTCGCAAGACTCTCTAGGCTAGTGATGTACACCTTTAGACACTTTGAAGACAGACTGACGTAACCATCCACATATCGTATTTCTATATAGCCAGTTGTGATTAGCAATTGATCTAGCTTCTCATAAGGACTTGTTGCAGCAGGGAGATGCCACATTGTTTCAGCAAGACATAAGCTGAATTTACCATGGATGTAGTTCCGCATATCATCCCACCAGGGTAAACTGCGCTCTCTTCTCGGGGGTTCGGGGCGCTCAAAGTACCATCTTTTAGCTAGATTTGCCCTGCGCAATGCACATGTAAAAGCATAGCTTATATCGGCAAAAACTGGCTCATAGTCGACTCCAAAGGAGACCTCCCCTCTTTGAAAAGACAATGGGGAATAGCTTAGTTCAAGATTTGTCTCATAATCTCCTCCCCCCACGTCGCTCCCGCGAGGCGACCGGGGGGCAACCCTAAATCCCGCCGGTCTCCGCCCCCTCTCCCCTCCCCCTCCCTCGCCGCCGCCCGTGGGCGCGGCTGGGCAAAGCCCAGCCGTCGCCGGCGGCGGCGGGGCCTCATCGTCCTCCTGCTCGGGCGGTGCTGGCGCGGGCCGGCGCCTCGGGTCGGAGCGTGGAGCTGTGCCGGGCGACACGGCGGTGCAGCGGGCAGAGGCGGAGCTCCGGTGCCTCTGCTCCCCCTCGACGGGCGGCCAGGTGTTGGTGCGTGCTCGGCTCTCCGAGATCGGCGACGGCGCGGCCAGATCTGACGGGCGCGGCTGGATCTGGGGCCGGGCGACGCGGGCCGAGGGCGGCACGGGCTGCAGCGTCGCAGCAGCGGCAGGTCGGTGGGCGGGCTCGCCGGCTCCAGGTGCTCCGGTGGTTGGGCGGCGGCGGGCAGCACGGATGGGCTCCCCGGTGAGCTTTCTTGGTGGTCGGCAGCGGACCTTGGGGTTTTCCTTGCCGGCGGACGGGTGTGTGTTGGTGGCCTCGCGTGGAGCTGCGCCGGCTGCCGAGGTGGGGCGACACAGGGGGTGTCCGGTGGGGAGGTAGGCTGGAGGGATGGGAGGCGCCGACGAGAGTTCGGGCCACCCGTCACCGGCACGGGGGTGTGCCGGTCCGGATGCGTCCGCTCCCCCTCCTCCCCCTTTCCCCGGCCGAGTGCGGGCCGATGTAGCTCCGGCGTTGTTCGAGGCGGGACGTATGCTGCGGTTTGGCGGTCGGGTGCGTCCTTTGGGGCAAAGCCGGTGACTTTGGCTGGTCTTGGGGGTGTCTGGATGCAGGGCGGCGGCCTTGGCGGTGGGAGACGCGACGTTTGTGGGCGGAGCTCGCGTCTCAGGTGCTGGTGTGCAGCCATATCCACGCGGGTGGTTTGGTTGCGGGTGGTTGGCGGAGGTAGGGTGCGTTGGAGGGGTGTGAGCGCCGGGTACACCACTTGCTCATGGGCCGACGGTGGCGACGTCCGTGGACGCCGTATCCTTCATCAAGGCTCCGTCGCGGTGTTCCCACTCCTTCGTGATGCTCCAGGTGAAAACTTGATCTTCGTGATCGGACGGTGGCGGCTACCCATAGTCGTGCCCTTCTGGAGGCACCGTCCTGGAGTCCCTGCTCCGTCGTTATCCGCCTCGCCTCTCCTCGGAAGATTGCGGAGGTCTCCGTTGGCTCCAAGCGATTCATGTTGTTTGGTAGTCGTTGGGGTGGCGTGGCGGTGCTTGGCACCTTTGTATTTGCCTTGGGTGTGTGTCATGTGCGGTGGTGGCGTGTGTTTGTATCGGTGTGTTTGTATGGTCGGTGCTTTATATATAAAGCGGGGCGAAAGCCTTTTTCGGTAAAAGACAATGGTATGTCAGCATATGTTTTCATTGGTGGGGTATAGCCAGTAGCGGACCGTAGCAGATTTACTCGCCACCATTTCCCAACATAAACATCTTGTCGAACTTGGGGCTGAAAACAAGTCGCCTGCCACCAGAAACAAATAATTATATAATTTGAAGTGATATTTGACCAGGACAAAAAAAATTCAAACGTATGAAGTACATATTGCAGAAATTATTTTTAATTCCCTAGCTTTAACACAATTATGTATTTGAACAAAGAGAGAAATTGCAGCTATATGATGTTTGAGTACTATTGCCAAAGGGTGAATTTATAGTTCTAATAGTATTCCATAGATGAAAGGAGTGCACGGCATCAAAGGCTAACCTGCTGGGCAAGCACAAGCCGTCCATCACATTTAGCAGAGGTTCCAGAAAAGAGTGGAAATGTATAATCTCTTATATACGCAGATAATGATTTAGCTTTCAAAGTAAAATTGCTGCCATACAACCGGGAAAATGGAATATCATTTTTTGCACAAACAGGATCCACACTTTTAACAAAACTAATCATTCCTTCACCCCCATCAATCTTTGATAGGCTCACGTCAACATCTTTTGCACAGATTGACATAACTGATGCTCTCTGTTTACTCATCTTAAATCCTGACTGGAAGCCACTTGAACATGAACCTGACCCTTCTGATACTGACAACTTCTGACATGCCTGGTAATATGATTTAAATGCCTGTATATGGATTTCTTCTCTAAGCTTTTCAAGAGATTGCATGCCAGGCGCATCAACATAAACATCAGGGCTGTCATTGCTATTTTCAGAAGCAGAGCCATCCAATTTTGCCTTGGGGGAGTCTTTGTTTTTGGCTGACTCAAGCTGATCGAGCAGATCCAACCTAACTATGGACTCATTAAATACATTCTTCATTAAAGTCATATGCTCATCAAGCCAACCTTGGAGAGGTTCTTCCTCAATTTCTGCTGTGAGGTCACGTACAATTAACCTGATATACCGAAATACCGTGGATTTTGATTTGCTCTTTTTACTGCTGCTGCTGCTGCTAGGTTTCTTCTCAGGAAATAATACGGATGTTTTTGCTGCAGAAATAAGTTTAAATGCCCGCAACGTATCTTCAACTGCATCATCAATAGCCCGCAGCTGCAACCTAAAAGGCAGACATATATAAGCATCTCGCAATTGAATAACCCAATCACATGTAGTTGCAGACTGAAACTTCTTATCAGGAAGGCTGTCCGAAACAGAAATCGGGATGCGTGAAATCTGCATACGGCTGCTTTTGAAAAGCTGTGCATCACAAAAAATAATCGCAACCCCTTCAATCAAAACACCAATCTTGGCATTCTCAGAAAAAATGGAGCCAACATGAACCATTGCTTCAACCCCATCAGCAAGTTCACCTGAAATTTTCAATGATTCCACATCAATGGCAATAACTGATTCCCGTTTCTTTTGTGCCTTCTCTTGCTGGCTATTGTCTGTAGGATCTTTTTTTGTCAAAGTATCCATGTGCGCTGTTTCATCTTTTACCTCAGTAGCAGAATTCTGGAGTTTCAGCCTGTGCAGAACTGATTTAAGCCGCGTGCCTACTTCAAGTAATTCCAGGCAGGGATCTGGCTCATACCTGACTACTATATCTGTCACATTGATGAGGGAGCAGACTGCATTGTCATTCTGCCCACCAGAACGCTTGACGAACTTTGCCTTTTGCGCATCAAAAAGTGTAACCTCCTCTGCAGGATTATCATCAAACTGATATTCTTTATGTGTTAATCTGGATCTTCCAAGTTCAACCTGCATGGAGTGCTTTTCCTTGTTCAGACATACACCAAATCGATTAATCTCAAGAGAAGTGGAGAAGTTAACATTCTTATTATCTGGAAACCTGGTCGAGTTTACATAGGCCATCCTTGGGCCACCATTAGCATCATCGGTTATCATAACACGGCCACCTTGTGAACCAAAATTTACACGCTTTGGATCTGCTACGGACATATCTTCAAGCCTCATGTCACCAACATACAAAATAGAGCACTGCTCAACACTAATCTTCACTAGCTGTGCTCCTTTAGCATTCTTGGTAGATTTTTGAGAAGTCTCATGTACAGGTCGTTTCTTAGGGGGGCGAATGCTTTTCAAAAAACCCTTGTAGGACATTGCAGTTGTACAAAGCAACTCAAGGTAATAAAAACAGAAATGCATTCCTATTCCAGATATATTAGCAGAGAGAGCAGATTTAGCATGGTCAACACCACTATCTTTGCCTGCCTCCTTTTGCTCCAGATCAAGAGTTGAGCGACTAATGTGCAGTAAGGTGCCCGAAATGCTTTCATTTATCAACTGTTGATGTTTCACAGCAACAAGGAATTTTAATTCTCCAAGCTTTGCATGCAGTTCAGGTCCTTGATTTACCAACTTACTTGCAGAAAAATGAGTAGACAGCAAGCAACAATGCATGATCCAGTATTTACAGCTAAGGTTAGTAGTTATAAATGGCAACATACCAATTTGATGTGATTCATAATTTGGACACATGAAAGCTTGAAACCTTAATATTTCTGCAGTACCAAGAAGACATGAATCTCATAATTCATTAAATCATGTTGGCATGGTCTTGATAAATGGGAATGTGGGCAGACAACAATTTCTATTATTAAGAAAGTAATAACTACATTTACTTCACAAGCATATAATCTCCAAGAGTTTCAAGGATAAGTGCCTTCGAAGTGGAACAACATGCTACTGTAAAATTAAGTTGATCCCATCTGGTCATATCCAATGTTTAGGCAGTTTGGCATGCAGGTGAGTGAACAGAACAGCAAAAGGAATTGACTGTGTCAAATTACATTTTATGATATAGTATTGCTATGGCTACGACAAGGAATATCGCAGAAATGGATCTAGCATTTGGCCTCCATGAGTGTATGAATAGGCAAAAGATTGGTCCCATTTAAAATTAGCATAGACAAGGAATGTTCTAAATTAATTTCTCTCAGAAATGCTGAAATGCCAATTGATTTTTAAACTTTTCAAAACTCAAATAATACCTTAAAATGACGTTATTATTGAAAGAACAAATGTAAACCAGAACACCTTGAAATCATTTGCAACTGCTACATTACCAGGGTTCAGTCATGACATTCAAATGCATTGATCATACAATTATATTACCATTGCTCAGTCATTACAAATGTGGAGCATTTTGAGAATATTCTTCTTAAAAATGTAAAAAGAAACAAACAACACATTGAAATAATTCGTGATTTGTACTGTGTATATCAAGCATCAGTATAGCTTAATAGAGTAGTCATGTTACAAGAATTGTTCAAAGACTCATGGACATTCAGAGTAGAACAGAGCGCATGATAAGGAACTTACATGGAACAGAGGTATGTCATCAAGACTATAAAGCACAACAGACAACTCGGGTACTGAGAATGTAAGTACCAAAGCCAGTGCTAATTTTTCTTTGGGCACCTTGTCTTGTTGTGAACTTTCATGAAGAACAAGGGGCTTCTTTTTAGCTGACTTCATCAAGATCAGTGGCTTAATTCTGCTTATAATAAGATTACATTGGCCCCCACTGATCTTGATATTTACTTCCGCTCGAATTGGCTCTGTTGACTGAGAGAAGGCAATGCATCAACACATATGCTATGAAGAAGATATTACACAACAAAAAGTATAACAAAAAAAACAGGGATGTGAAAAAAGTTGTCTTCCTGAAAACAAGGACATGACAGCCTACGATTTGCTCAATCCTATAAGAACTGACCATATGATCACCTCCTTTGTATGCACATGTATGCATGAATGCAAGACATGACAATGTACCAAACATCACCTACATACGGTAGACACACCAAGCTTTTGGACTCACTCTATTGGCCATGAAAACAGCTTTGGCGAAGTCAAGTATGCAAATTACCAAGATTTTCTCTAGTCATATATTGGCAATTATGAGTCCACATAGCCAAGTCCACCTATGCATTCTAATTAACGATCTCAAAGCAATACCTCGGACAGAGATTTCAAAAGAAGTGGATATGGCTGTACCACATCACTGGAAGATACAACTAGTGTAATGGTAGTTTTATTCCATAGTTAATACAGATGTTACTTTTGTTTGCACAGAGACCTAGTCCAGCCAAAATTATGAAAGAACTGTAAATCTATTGGTTCATAAGTGAAGTGTTTTCCAACAAATGCAGCAATTTACAGTAAATATCGAGTTGCAGCCGGCAGAAATTTCTTAAGAGAAATCATTAGATCAACAGCAGTACAAATTTACACTGCAAGCAAACTAAACTGACCTGAGTGGGAATATTAGCTGAAACAACAGTTGCAATTTTCACGACCTCTAATACAGATGTAGAACCATCCATCAGAAGCTGAAGAAACAAATAATCATCATAACGTAATCTAAGTTGAAAAAACTAGATCACTCATAGGAGAACACAGAAACATACATGAATATCTGTCACGTCAGTTTCCAACCAAAGGTGTGTTGGAGCCACCCCTAAGTCATTCTGAGGCTGTGACTTCATAAGTCTCACAGAAATGCTACCAATTTCGTTGTTGATCGAGAGGCCATGGTCCTTTGGCAAAAACTTCAGATCTAGCTTGGACATATTGAAGCTAACCTTCCAAAGAACAACTGCATTTTAGTGAATGGTAACCCGGCAGCCAACTTACATTAAAAAAAATGTAACATGTAACAATTTCAAATGGCAAAACAAAGAGCTGTAGAAGATGCTGAGGTGATGCCAACAATAAATATTTGAAATTGCACCTGGAGTATACAATTGTTATGAACTACAGTACATGTGTTACTCCCTCCGTAAAGAGATATAAGAGCGTTTAGATCACTAAAGTAGTGATCTAAACGCTCTTATATTTCTTTACAGAGGGAGTACATGTTATATCATATCAGCTCATGATATTTGTGTTGGACACTTCTTAGAGTACTAGCATGTTTTCAATCAAAAAGTCATAGTTAAATGTATTAAGAGGCAGAGGATTGTTTTTCCATGCTAAAATATTACAAGTGGAGAACAGTAGTTAGGTAACTGAAAAACATAAAGAATAACACATCTTAGCCTGGTTGTGCATTCATCGGGAATTCGAATTATCTAGCCTACAAAAATATTGGTGTGTTGCAGAGCTAAGTGAATATAACTAAGAATATTATGGTCTCATCCATTTGGTGGACAAAAGTGGCCTATGTGTCTTGTTTAATAATTTCACAAGAAGCTAGAAAGCATAGAACTATATATGGAGAAAGACAATGCCCATATATAACAAAAAATGGTAAACATCAGTGGTACTGCAGGAAATAAATACAACCTTTTCAGGAATCAAATCGATCTTCTTATTCAATGACAAAAGCTTGCTCCCCTCGGGTTTGGCAGCTGATTTATTATCCTCAGTAGATTCATCCTTCTGATCAGCAACAGTAGAAGCAGAGGGCTTCTTGGTGAATAGTTTTTCTTCCAGGTTCACAGCAATTGGACCAGGCATCAGATCCAAATTCTTGACTCTAATTCTTTTATCCCTAAAGAGTGTTATAAATAATGTTACAACTGCAAAATACTCAAGTGGATCACGTGTATTCAGGCTGAATGGGCCAATATATAGGAGTGCAGGAGATGAGCTAAAGCAAGCCAACTCAATCTAATTGTTAGGAATAAGCAACTTGTATTCCCATGAGGCCATAGGCCGATATATATATACATGTACAGGTGTGGAACATATGCAGGAAACCCCTTATACAACGGGATAAATACAAAGGAGTACTACATGACTTATAGTATAACTCTAACACCCCCCCTCAAACTCAGTTTGGAGAGATAAAAGCCATGTTGTGCTCTAGTATGGGCCTTCGTCAGGAAATCCGCCAACTGTAACTCGGAAGGCACATACTGAAGAGCAATAACCTGATCCTGCACACCAGCGCGCACATAGAAAGCATCAACACCAATATGCTTGGTGAGCTCATGCTTCACAGGATCACGTGCAATGCTAATAGCACCTGTACTGTCAGATAAGAGCAGAGTCGGTGTAGTGACAGAAACACCAAAATCCTGAAGTAACCACCGTAACCAAGTCACCTCTGCCGTCAAAAGAGCCATGGCTCGCAACTCAGCCTCAGCACTCGAACGGGAAACTGCAATCTGTTTCTTCGTCTTCCAGGCAATGAGAGAACCGCCAAGAAAAAACACAGTAAGCAGAAAGTGAACGGCGATCAGAAGGATCACTAGCCCACGTAGCATCCGAATAGGCCTGAAGCTGTAAAGAACTGGAGCTAGGAAAGAATAGACGGTGAGAGATCGTGCCCCGAAGATATCGGAGAACACGAAGGAGATGACTATAGTGAACCGATGTGGGAGCAAAGACGAACTGACTCAGAATATGAACCGGATAAGAGATGTCCGGACGAGTGACAACTAGATAGACAAGACTGCCAACGAGATGACGATAACGCGTCGGGTCAGGGAGAGGATCACCATCAGTAGCACGGAGGTGAACATTGAGCTCCATAGGAGTCTCAACAATGCGCTCATCAGTAAGAGCAGCACGAGCAAGAAGATCCTGGATATACTTTTCCTGGGATATAAAAAAGCCATCAGAGGTGGAAGAGACTTCAATCCCAAGAAAGTAGCGAAGAGGTCCAAGATCAGACATAAGAAACTGCTCACTGAGACGGGCCTTTACAAAGGCAATATACTCGGGGTCATCCCCAGTGATGATCATGTCATCAACATAGAGAAGAAGAAGAGTCCGACCACGAGGAGAAATGTGAAGAAACAATGCTAGATCATGAGCACTTGCTGAAAAACCAGCAGTAGTGACCACAGAGGCAAAACGCTCAAACCAGGCGCGAGGGGCTTGCTTAAGGCCATAGAGAGAGCGACGAAGACGACATACCATGCCATCAGGAACAGAATACCCAGGTGGTGGCTGCATGTACACCTCCTCACGCAGCTCACCATTAAGAAAGGCATTCTTAACATCAAGCTGAGATATAGACCAGTGGCGTGCAGAGGCAACGGCAAGAAGTGTACGAATAGTGGTCATATGGGCCACAGGCGCAAAAGTCTCGTCATAATCACGACCATGCTCCTGCTGAAAACCACGAGCCACAAGACGAGCTTTGTGACGCTCAAGAGAACCATCGGAGCGAGTCTTAACCTTGTAGACCCACTTACAAGTGATGGGACGGACTCCGGGAGGAAGAGAAACAAGATCCCAGGTACCAGTGCGTTCAAGAGCAGCAATCTCCTCTGCCATCGCAAACTGCCATTCAGGATGAACAACAGCCTGACGATAAGAAATTGGCTCAAGAACAGCAGCACCAGCGGTGGGAAAGCCAAAGCGATCAACAGGCGGACGAGGACGAGAACGCAAGCTATAAGTAGGCTAAGAGGAAGAGGACGACTCATCCAATGAGGCATCCACAGGTCGTGAACGACGAGTGTAATGCTGAGGATAAGATGGAACAATAGAAGGAGGAATCACCAAGATAGGATCGGGGGGTGGTGACGAAGAAGTCACCGGAGAGGAAGGCGTAGAATCCTGTGACATGCTAGGCGAGGAGACCGGAGAGGATGGTGGCTGCAAATCGACTAGAGGTGGAGAAGCAGAGGGAGTGGAACGAATAGGCACAGGCGCGACGGGGGTGATAGGTGAGTCAGGAAAAGTGAGGAAAGAGATATCCTCCACTGAAAAAATCGAGGAAGATGGGCGTGGGTAAAAGGGACGAGACTCATCAAAAGTCACGTCTCGAGAGATACGCATCCGACGACCGATAGGATCCCAACAACGATAGCCCTTATGCTCATCACTGTAGCCCAAGAAGACACACTCAACAGACTGAGCGGTCAGTTTGGTGCGTTCGCGAGGGGCAAGAAGAACATAGCAAACACAACCAAACAAGCGAAGCATCGAATAATCGGGAGAACGGTCAAAAAGATGCTCAAAAGGAACGCCACCCTGCAAAGCAGCGGACGGCTGAAGGTTGATGAGATAGGCAGAAGTGGAGATAGCCTCGGCCCAAAAATGAGGCGGAAGAGAGGCGGCAATCATCATCGCACGAGCCGTCTCAAGAAGGTGACGATGCTTGCGCTCAGACACGCCATTCTGAGCATGAGCACCAGGACAAGAGAACTGGGCAAGAGTACCCTGCTCAGCAAGGACACCACGCAACATCTTAGAGATATACTCACCAGCGGAGTCAGCACGAAAAACACGAATGGGTGAAGAAAACTGAATATGAACCATGGCAGCAAAACGCTTATAGATAGACAACACCTCACTACGAGAAGTCATGAAATAAAGCCATGTGTAACGAGAGAAATCATCTATGAAAATAATATAGTATTTATGACCACCTTTCGAAGCAAAAGGAGCCGGACCCCATACATCAGAATGGACTAAGTCGAAAGGACGCTTAGACACTGACTCACTATGTGAATATGGTAACTGAATCTGCTTGCCAAGACAATAACCCTGACACTCTAAAGAGACATCTCCTGAGACAGACCCCAGAAGACCTCGACGAACTAAAGACGACAACCGAGAACCACACAGATGACCAAGTCGATGGTGCCACTGCTTGAAGGAACCCGTAACAGAAGCGACAGAAGCGGAGGAACTGGCGGCGGATGAACTGGCGATGGTGGTGGCAGCGGAAGGAACATGAAGCCAGTCCAACTCCCAAAGACCCTGAGAATCACGGCGGCGAGGGCCAGCCCCAACCAGAGTGTGCGTGCGACGGTCCTGAACAGAACAAGAGTCAACATCAAGGATGACACGACAACCAGAATCAGTAAGTTGACCAGCAGAAAACAGATTCATAGTAAGTCGAGGAACATGAGCAACATCAGGAACATAATAAGGAGGAGTGGAAAGATTGCCTCTACTAGCAACAGAAAGTGGAGTACCATCAGCAGTGAAGACATGAACAGGAGAATCCAGCGATCGAAGAGAGGACAAAGCGGAAGAATGAGAAGACATATGAAAAGAAGCTCCAGAGTCCAGAACCCATGGGGATGTACCTGACTGTGTAGAGGGCGGTTGCGCAGTGCGGGAAGCATCAGTCACAGAACCAGCAGTACCCGTCGAGGAAGAACCTGAAGCCGCAAGCAGACGCTTAAGTCTCAGAATATCCTGCTCAGTCAAAGCAATGGCTGAAGCTGTCGAGGGAGATGACGAAGTCCCTGAGGATGGTGATCGCGCCTTGCGCAGGTGTTTCCGCTTTGTGTAGCACTGGGACTCAATATGACCATCATTGTTGCAGTAGTCACAATGTGGACGGGGGCGACCTGAGCCTCCAGAAGGAGTGGGTAAGAGCGGCGGAGCACTGGAGCGAGAATGAGTTGATGCAGCAGGTGGAGTGGAAGAAGCCCGAGTAGCGAGCACAGAGGGAACCTCCAGCAAACCAGCACCACGTAAGCGAGTCTCCTCAGCACGAATCTCCGAAAGCGCCTCCATGAGAGAAATACGGCCACGAGCAAACAACTGAGCACGCTGGGGCTCAAACTCCTTACGGAGCCGAGACAGGAACTCGTAGACGCGATGAAACTCCAAATTGGCCTGGACAGCCTGGCAGCAGGAGCAAGTACGACAACCAGCACTGCGGAGAGAATCAAGCTGGCGCCAGATAGCAGAACTCTGTGCATAAAAGTCATCAACAGTAGAGTCACCCTGCTGAAGAGCATGCTCCTGACGAACCACAGAAAGGTATAAGGCATCACCAGAGGGCTCATAGCGCTGACGAAGACAGGTCCACATCTGAAAGACAGTAGGAAGACCCAGAAACTCAGAAGCAAACTGAGGCAGAACACTAGCAGTGAGAACAGCTGCAGCACGAGCATCATCATCAAGCCACTGGGTGTAAACAGACAAAGCACCATGATACATCTGAAGAGCCTCCTCATAGGCCAAAACCCTCTCATCATAGGCACGATCAGCAGCCTCATCAGCAAGCTTAGCCGCATCCTTGGCGGCCTGATTAGCGTCCGTAGGAAGAACCAGTGGAGTCGGCGGAGTAGGGGCCACTGGAGGAACCGGACGTGGCGGACAGCAGACCTCGCCAGAAAGAACACCCCAGAGACGAATGCCACGCATGTGAATGCGCATGATGCCAGCGAACTCGGTGTAGTTAGTACCATCGAAGATCACCGGACAGCGAGGGACAACTACATAGCCCGATGCAGCAGACATATATATTTTTTTTTAGCAGAGATCAGAACTTCCAATCGGGAACGGGATGCTCGATCTGGGCAGAGAAATCGATCGAGGCAGCGTCGGCGGCGGCTGACTTCGAGCGGGAGGGAGCAGCGTCAGCAGCTGCGGGCTTCGAGCGGGAGGGAGCTTCGGCGGCGGCTGACTGCGAGCGGGAGGGAGCTTCGGCGGGAGCAGCTGCGGGCTTCGAGCGGGAGGGAGCTTCGGCGGCGGCTGACTTCGAGCGGGAGGGAGCAGCGTCAGCAGCTGCGGGCTTCGAGCGGGAGCAGCCGCGGCGACGGCGGCTTTGAGCGGGAGGGAGCGAGGAGCGGGCGAAGCGGGCTTCGAGCGGGAGGGAGCGACGGCGGCTTCGAGCTTCGAGCGAGAGGAAGACGAGCCGGACTCGATCGAGACGGATCAATAGCACGAGTTGCAGCGTGCAAAAAATTGACCTAGCTCTAATACCATGTTAGGAATAAGCAACTTGTATTCCCATGAGGCCATAGGCCGATATATATATACATGTATAGGTGTGGAACATATGCAGGAAACCCCTTATACAACGGGATAAATACAAAGGAGTACTACATGACTTATAGTATAACTCTAACACTAATGATGCAACACATGCAGTTTCTGTAATCGAATGGGTTCCCCGAATACGATCAAAACAGCTAGGGTGGCAATTTAATCTTCACATAGGCATGGAACAATTGTTATATGACCCTGATTGTTAGCCTTGGGATAATTGATTATCCTGAACTTCATTGAACAAAAGTAGACTGAAAATGCACATTTTCTTTGAGGCTTATCGATAAGTTCTGGGGGTGCAGGAAGTAACTTATGGATAGATAAAACCGCCTTATCCACCGCAAAGTATTAGAGGCAAAAGTTGAATTGCAGAAGGTGGTTTCCGAAATTATATTTGTGACTGCTATGGTTCACATGAGTACATTATGGTTATGTTGCAGTAAGAAGCATTAAAAAGGTACAGCAAATAGCAATTAGTTGTGTGCGGAGACATGTGATGAAAATAGTAATCAGTTAATCGCCAACAGCTACTACTTCTCAATCAAAACACCGGAGATCCTAGCCACCAATGATTAGTTTTCTACTAAAATGACCATACAGTGTCGAGAGTGTTTGCAAAGCATCCCATTGAGGGGTTACCTCTGATGAAGCTCACACGAGAGTGCTATATCCTCAAGCAAGAAAGAGCTGCAGTCAGTAGTGTCCATAGCTGAAGGGTATTGTCCACTCACCCACCAATCCAATTTGTTAAATGGTGATGAAGAATCATTTTCTGTGCCATCTATCTCTAACGCTTGTACAAATAAAGGTATCAGGTGTATTTGAACATTAAGGACTGGATGCAGTGCTCCAGATTTAGATAAATCAATCTTAAAGTCCTTGATGCCAAGAGCAGCTTTTGGAGTCTACAGTAAGAAAATGACATGTTATCCGTCAAAAGTAACATCACTAAAAAAATTGACAGAGGAGGGAGGTACCTTGAGTGTCACACCCCCACCTACTGACAAGGCGGTGTATGACAGGGCAGGCCCATCGGCCGATGACGTGTCTGTAAGCGTGCGTGTGTGAGTCCCGGTGGAGCCCGGCTGTAAGGGTAATGCTTAAGTACTCCTGTAACCTCCCAGCAGGCACTATCGAATTAATGAATGAAATTGAGCTGCCCAAGCTCCTTCGTTCTCGGTCAACTGCTACTTTTCCCCTTGTTCCTCCTGTGATCTTTCTAGCTCTAGCTAGGGACATCACAATTGGTATCAGACTCAGTTCGTTCCACTCCACACAACGGCGCCGCGTCCTCCACCAACCCCAAACGCCCAGACCCGATTCGTATTGCTAGGGATGGAGGCGATGCAGCAATCCCTGCAGGAATTCTTCACCAAAGCACTCGAGGATAAGCTCGCTCCGGTGACGGCCGAGCTCCGTGAGTTGCACGTGGATCTGGACGAGGTCTAGCGAGCGCGCTCGCCGGCTGCTCCTTCCCATGACCCCGCCCAAAATCAGATCGGCGGCGGAGGCAACGGCGGCCCCCAGCTCGGAGGCAACGGCGCCCCCCTGCGCGTGTCGCTACCCGACGAGGATGACCCCGAGGATCACCACCAGGGGCAAGTCGACAAGGAGAGCAAACTACCGCACGAACCTCGCGGTGAGGAGCTTCCACGCGGGCGACGCGAGGGCCGCCATGACGCCAGCGACTACTACGAGCGCCGCCGCGACGCCGGCGACTACTACGAGCGCCGCCGCGTCCGTGGCGACGACCACGACTGCCACGAGCACCGCGACGACCGCCGCGACGGATTTCACCTCAAGCCTCCCAAACATGCATTTCCGGTCTTCAAAGGGCAGTTTCCATTACTCTGGATCGACAATTGCTACACATACTTTGATATGTACAACGTCCCTGCTCATCATTGGATTAGCACTGCCACACTGTACTTTGAGGATCATGCTGCTCTTTGGTTGCAAGCCTACAAGCGCACACATCGTCAGATTATTTGGGATGCCTTCATTGCTGCGCTAGTTGCAGAGTTTGGCACTGACGATTACGATGGGCAGATGTCAATTTTATTGCAGCTTCGGCAAACAGGAACTGTGACGGAGTACAAGCGATCCTTTGATGCTTGTATGTATCATTTGCTCTCCACTGATGCTTCCCTGAACTCCAAGTGGTTTGTCTCTCATTTTGTTCATGGATTACGTGATGAGCTGCGAGCTGCCGTCCGTCTGCAACACCCAGCAAGCGTGACCAGGGCTGCATCCTTAGCACGCATCCAGGAAGAAGAGCAGGAGATTGGGGGAGAGCATCAACGCCCTCGGATGCGACCTGCAACTACCATCAGACATCATCCTGCTGCAGCCCCTAATGCTGCTGGTGCGGTGGTCCGAGCAGCAGAAACTCGCCGGCCAGCAGATGATTTTTCTCGTGAGCGTCAGTTGCGCGATTTCCGCAAAGCCAATGGCCTTTGTTTCCGCTGTGGGGATAAATATAGTAAAGAGCATAAGTGCAAGCAACCAACTCAGCTGTTAACTATACAAGTCGGAGATTTTGGAGAATGTCTATCTGACAATGTTTGTCATGCCTTGGAACTGTTGCAAGAACCAGATGAAGAACAAGCTTGCTGCGTTCTCTCAGTTCAAGCCTTGGCGGGTACTGAAGAGGTGAATACCATGAGGTTGAGAGCTTTGGTGCGCAACAAGGTTATGCTGATTCTTATTGATTCCGGCAGTACGGGAAGTTTTGTGAATTCAGCATTTGTCCAATATGCACAGTTGCCGGTCCAAGATGCCAAAAAAATTGCCGTTGGTCTTGCTGATGGGTCACGCATCTACTCCACTACAGCTGTTCCAAATCTCACTTGGTGGTGCCAAGGAGCAACTTTCACTCACGACATGAGAATTCTTGACTTGGGCGCTTATGATGCCGTGTTAGGGATGGACTGGCTGGACAGTTTTAGCCCCATGACTTGTCACTGGCGTAACAAACACATTTCCTTCCCTTATGGCGACAAGGAAGTGCATTTGCAGGGTATTCTCACTGAACAACAACAACAATTACAAGTCATGGACATTGACCAACTTCGGAAATCTTTAGCGGGTAACGACGTGTGGGCGTTGGCACTGATTGAGCCTGCTCCGCCGGACCAAGTGACAGGGTCTAATGCTCCTGATGTGCAGAAATTGCTAACTGAATTTGAAGATGTCTTCGAGGAGCCCAAGGCATTACCACCACACCGATCTTTTGATCATGCCATTACACTGCAAACAATGCTCAACCTGTCAATTCTAGGCCTTACCGATATTCTCCCTTACAAAAGGACGAGATTGAAAGGCAAGTCAAGGAAATGATGCATGCAGGTCTGATCACTCCAAGTTTAAGTCCTTTTGCCTCTCCGGTATTACTTGTGAAAAAGAAGGATGGCACCTGGCGGTTTTGTGTTGACTACAGGCCACTAAATCATATCACCATTAAAAATAAATTCCCACTGCCTATTGCTGATGAATTGATGGACGAGTTGGCTGGCACTAAGGTGTTCTCTAAACTGGATTCACGTGCAGGCTATCATCAAATCCGCATGCATGAGGAGGATGAAGAAAAAACAGCATTAAAAACACATCACGGTCATTTTCAGTTTCGAGTGATGCCGTTCGGTCTGACCAATGCACCCGCCACCTTTCAGTGTTTAATGAACTCCATCTTTGCCTTGTATACCAGGAAGTTTGTTATTGTCTTTCTTGATGATATACTCATATACAGCCCAGACTTGGAGACACACTTGAAGCATTTGAGGCTTGTGCTTGGTATTCTGCGTGAAAACAAATTGTATGCTAAGTTGACAAAATGTTCTTTTGCCAAGGACAGCATTGACTACTTGGGTCATGTAATCTCTAGTCATGGTGTCGCCACAGAACCTGACAAGACTGCGGTCATGCAACAATGGCCTCTTCCTGCAAATGTAACAGAGTTAAGAGGTTTTTTGGGCTTAACGGGTTACTACAGGAAGTTTGTGAAGAATTACGGAATCATAGCCAAGCCACTCACTGAATTGCTCACCAAAAAGGGCTTTGTTTGGTCTGAGCAAGCTACGGTGGCCTTTAACATGCTGAAGCAGGCTATGGAAAATACACCTGTATTGGCCCTTCCAAATTTCCAATTACCTTTTGTTGTTGAGACCGACGCCTGTGACACGGGCATTGGCACGGTCTTGGTTCAACAGGGGCATCCGGTGGCCTATATGAGCAAAGCACTAGGTATCAAGAACAGCAAGTTGTCAATCTATGAAAAGGAATTCATGGCAGTGATCATGGCAATTGATAAGTGGCGATGTTATCTACAGAGAGGGCCTTTCACCATTTTGACTGATCACCAGAGCCTTTGTTCCTTAACCGATCAACATCTCACCACCGAACTCCAAAAGAAGGCAATGTCTAAGCTCCTGGGGTTACAATTCACAATTAAGTATCGCAAGGGCAGTGAGAATAATGCTGCAGATTCCTTGTCAAGGGTAGCTCATCTCCTCCAGCTCGATGCCTTATCCATTTGCAGACCAGATTGGGCACAAGAAATTCTCAATTCTTATGAGGCGGATCCAGAAGCAATGGACTTACTCGCTCAATTAGCAGTGAAGAGTCCGGATTCCAGAGTTTATTCCTTGGATAAGGGGCTTATTCGTTACAATGGACGCCTCTATATTGGCAATCAGTTGGCCTTACAGACCAAATTGATAAGTGCTTTACACGACAGCCCGGTGGGAGGACATTCTGGTATTCATGCTACGTACCAGCGATTGCGTAAGGTTTTCTTTTGGCATGGGCTTAAGATGGCAGTGGAGGATTTCGTCAAACAATGTCCAACTTGTCAGAAGTCCAAGAACGAGCATATACACCCAGCAGGTAAACTACAGCCACTCCCTATTCCTACCAAACCTTGGAATGATATTACCATGGACTTTGTGGAAGGCTTACCATTGTCTGATGGTATGAATGTGATACTGGTGGTGGTTGATCGTTTGACCAAGTATGCTCATTTTATACCCCTACGTCACCCTTACACCGCAGCTTCCGTGGCCAAACTGTTCCTCGACCAAGTTGTCAAATTGCATGGAGTTCCGGAAACAATTGTTTCTGATCGGGATCCTATATTCACAAGCAACTTCTGGAGAAATTTGCTTACTGCAGTGGGCCCTAAGCTCAGTTATAGCACTGCAAATCATCCTGCCACTGATGGCCAAACAGAGAGGGTGAACCAATGCCTCGAGCAGTACCTCCGTTGTGCTGTGCATGACGCCCCGGGCAAATGGCGGCAATGGCTTCCCATGGCGGAATTCTGGTATAATTCTTCCTATCATTCTTCCATCAAATGCTCCCCCTTCAAGGCATTATATGGGTTGGAACCAAATTTTGGTGCATTACCAAATTTGAATGTGGATCCTTCTTCATCGGCTTTTGATGTTGCGGCTGAACGCCAGAAGTTCACTGAACTGCTTAAGGACAATCTGGTCAAGGCGCAAAACAGGATGAAAACTTATGCAGATCAGCACCGCATTGAACGCTCCTTTGTTGTGGGTGATGTTCTCCTGAAACTGCAACCATATTCTCAGTCATCAGTTGCTAATCGTCCTTATCCCAAGCTGGCGTTCAAATTCTTTGGACCATTTAAGGTCGTGGGGAAGATAGGAGAGGTGGCGTACAAGCTCGAGTTACCTGAATCCAGTGCTATACATCCAGTGTTTCATGTCTCACAGTTGAAGCCTTTTCTTTCCAAGTACACTCCAGTTTTCACTACCATGCCAACCCCTGATGTTTGGCAAGTCAATGCACCACAACCTGAAGCTATACTGGACAGGCGTATGGTTAAGAAAGGAAATGCAGCAAGCACTCAAATTCTAGTCCAGTGGTCTTCTCTACCGGTGGAGTATGCAACTTGGGAGGATTACTATGTCCTCAAGAATCGTTTTCCAGCAGCACCAATCTGGGACCAACCTACCATTCAAGGAGGGGCAATTGTCACACCCCCACCTACTGACAAGGCGGTGTATGACAGGGCAGGCCCATCGGCCGATTACGTGTCTGTAAGCGTGCGTGTGTGAGTCCCGGTGGAGCCCGGCTGTAAGGGTAATGCTTAAGTACTCCTGTAACCTCCCAGCAGGCACTATCGAATTAATGAATGAAATTGAGCTGCCCAAGCTCCTTCGTTCTCGGTCAACTGCTACTTTTCCCCTTGTTCCTCCTGTGATCTTTCTAGCTCTGGCTAGGGACATCACATTGAGCCTGAGGTCCACTAGAGATAGTGATAAAGGCTGGCAACATTTGTTATAAGCCTCCATTTTGCTTGGCCTTTGGAATTTCCTTTTGGTTTGGGCGATGAGGCTGAGGTTGGCTTGCGCGGGGCAGGTTTCTTTTTGTCTGCAGATTTGGCGGGTTGCCTGAGCACAATGTGCAATTCAGAAATTCGCAGTTGCAGGACTGGGCCTTGAGTTAGAATGGTGAGCCCCAGCTGGGTGAGTGGCTTGCGCAGGCCGAGTCTAATTTCACCGACAGAGATGGACTGGAGCGGTCCCTGAAAAAAGAAGGATTGGCACTGGTTGTGATGAGCAAGAAATAAAATACTACTACTACTGTACTTACTACAGTAATGATTAAGCAGGGCAGGGAGATGCATACTTTAGGAGAGTTAATGGTGATGCCCCTGAGATAATTGAAACCATAGGAGCGGCAGCCGATGGAGAGCTTGGCCGTGCGACGGAGCACCCATGCCAGAGCCTTGGCAAACAAGCTGCATTTGTTTGTTTGTTTGTTAGACATTATATTACAAGAGAAAAATCCCAAGAAAAGTGAAGAGCAAGTGCAAGAGAGAAGAGCCAAAAGGGCATACAGGACGGCGACACACGAGGCCGTGGCGGCCAAGGCGGCAAGGAGTAGGAGCTTGAGGGTGGAGAGGAGGAGGCCGTAGCGGAGGACGAACTCGAGGGCCTCCCAGGAGACGACGAACCCCACCAGCAGCTGCACGAGGCCGAGCATCATCGCCGCCGCTGCTGCATTCACCACCGTCCCGTGGCCGCATCAAACTGGGAATTCTCCATGGGGTGGGGTGGGGTGGGGTTGGCCGTGCGTATGTCGCGGTGGATTGGATCCGATCGACGGGGGGAAGGAGAAGGCGGAGTGGAGGGATCGCAAAGTAAAGTAGTGGTGGAGAGGAGGAGTGGAGAGGAGGTGGTGCGCCATTTCCGGAACAAGCAGAGGAGAGAGAACGGGAAGAACCACCGCACGGCGGTTACGCACGTCTTCTTCATCTTAACCAAAAAATTGACACAAGACCCTCATACACACTGCACATACACTCCTCTCGTAAACGCATGCACGCACGCCCTATTTTTTTTAACACGGTACAGACGCAAGCGCTCATATACACACGCATACACTCACCCTATGAACACACACGCACACCCTATCCTTATGAGCACCCCGAAAGACTGAGCCAGCATATCATCTTGAAGTTTACAAAGTCAAGGAGGTGATGCATATCTTTGGGGAAGCGTCGGGTCTGAAAATCAACTATCAAAAATCTTCGGCGATTCTAATTAGACCGGGAGAGGGCGACACTGAGAGAGTTGCGGCGGCTCTACCTTGGAAGATCCAGTGCTTTCCATGCAAATATCTTGGGCTACAGCTCTCTATCAAGCAACTTACTCGTAACCAATGGCAGCCGCTGGTGGATGGGGTGCTAAACTTCCTGTCGGGATGGATGAGAGGTATGATTACTAGACCAGGCAGACTGATTCTTGTCAACAACGTCGTGAGGGTGCGGCCCATTCACCATCTGATTGCGGCAGATGCGCCGAAGTGGGTGCTCGATAGCATTGACAGAGGATGTAAAGCATTCTTCTGGGCTGGTTCGGAAGAGATACATGGGGGCAAATGTCTGGTGGCTTGGAAGCGTGTCTGTCGACTGAAGGAGCTGGGGGGATTGAGCGTCATCGATCTTCGAACACAGGGTATCGCTCTCCGCCTTAGATGGGAATGGCTCAGGCGTACAGATCTTTCAAAACCGTGGCAGGGTCTGGCCATGTCCGCTGACAAGGATATGCAAACTGCGTGCAAGTTTGGTTCACTGGAAAATTGGGGACGCGAACCGAGTGTTGTTTTGGAAAGATAGATGGGTCAATGGATTGCGGATTGCTAAGATTGCCCCGCTGGTGATTGGGAAGGTTAGAACCCAGACGGTGAACAAAATATCGACGAGGGAGGGACTCCTCTTAAGCAATTGGATCAATGATATTAAAGGGGAGCTATCCACTGAAGGATTGGTGCCGTTTATACGTCTCTGGGAGATCCTCAGCGAGCTAAACTTGGACACAAACGTGGGTGATCAGGCAATCTGGAAGTGGAATGCCTCGGGCCAATACTCGGTGGGTTCGGCCTACCGGATCATGAATGAGGGGGCTATCAAACTTGGCTGCGCGAAGGGATTGTGGAAGTGCTGGGCCCCCTGGCATGTAGATTGTTCATGTGGCTGGCGTTGCAGCGCAGACTATGGACATCGGACAAAAGGTTTCGACATGGGTTGCAAGATGCCACTTCGGCCTGCTTTCTGTGTGATCAGGAGGAGGATTTGGTTGATCATATTATGCTACAGTGTGTCTATTCGAGGCAATTGTGGTTCCAATGTTTCAGGTGGGCCAACATAGACATGCAGCTTTTGCCTTTGACGTCAGAGCGGTTACAAGATTGGTGGCCGAGAGCCCGGAAGTGCATGCCAAAGGGAGTTAGAAAGGGGTTTGATTCTTTGGTCATGTTGATCTGTTGGAGTATCTGGAAACAACGTAATGGGCGAGTCTTTGGATGTAGAGACACAATCAATGAATGGGAGCTATCGACAAGGATTTATCATGAGCTGAGACTTTGGCTGGCGGCACGTGCTCGGAGTGTCCAACAGTTGTGTGGGTAGTAGGGTATTTTGGGAGTAGGTGTGCATTTTGGTTCCGCCGGCGTGTGGCGCGAGACTAAAAACTCTTCTTGTAATTATTTCCTTCTTCTATAAAGCTTAGGTACGGTCTTGGCGTACCCCTCGAAAAAAATTACAAAGTCACCGTAGGCACCTCGTCGTCGACGGGAATGTCTCCTCCCACTGAATGTGCATGTATGAGCGCTATGAGGAAGGCGCAGAACGGGCGGTTGGCCTTGGACGACTCAGGGTGGTCGCGGCCGCGCTTCATCTCTGGCTCCGTCGCGAGCACGGCAGCCCCCTTGCGCTTCACGTCCTTGATCTTGGCCTTCTTGTCCTCCTGGTCGGCAGCTGGGAGCTCGAGGAGAGAAAGGCGCCCTTCCTCAGCCCTTGCGCACTTGGTTGCCATGTTGAACATTTCCAGGGCCGTGCATAGGTCCTCGTGGATGGCGAGCTCCACCTTCATCTTGACGTCGCGGACGCCATCGGAGAACGCGGAGATGATGGCCTCGTCCGTCACCTTGGGGATCTTGAGGTGGACGCTGTTGAAGCGCTGGATGTACTTCTGCAAGGTCTCCCCTGGTTGCTGCTTGATGCGCCGCGGGTCACCAGCGTCAGGCAGGCGGTCGCGAGTGCCTTGGAAGTTGGCGACGAAACGCTCACGCATCTTGCCCCAGGAGGAGATCGATCCCGCGGGCATGTTCAGGAGCCACCAGCGCGCGCCATCCTTGAGGGCCATGGGAAACCAGTTCGCCATGACCTTCTCGTCGTCGTTGGCTGCCTCGATGCTCAGCTCGTATAGTTGCAGGAACTCAGCAGGGTCAGGGGTGTCGTCATAGCGCGGAGGCTGGTCGGGCTTGAACTTGCTTGGCCAAACAACGCTGCGCAGCTCGGGAGTGAAGGCACGACAGCCCGCTGTGGTCACCGGAGCCTGTCGAGGAGGCGGAGCCTGGTCCTGGTATTCACGCGCCACCGCTGCAGGCGGTACGCGGTCTTAACGCGGTGGTGCTGGGAGCGCAGGAGCGTTTTCTTGCGGCCGAGGGACTTCTTGGCAACTTCCTTCTTTGTGCATGGGCGTCCTGCGTGGTGGGTCGCGCCGCAAGGCTGCGCGCCTTGGTGCGAGGGCGGCGTCTTGATGCGGAGGTGGTGGAGGCGCTCCATGGGATACATCACCCGCAGCTGGAGGTGGGCGAGGTAGCGAGAGGGACGGTGCAGGAGAGTCTCCAGCGGCGCTGACGAGCTTGGCGATGCGGTCCAGCCAATCTTCGTAGAGGTCGTCGACCGGGCGGTAACGCAGGAGCTCACGTGCCATGAGCAACGCGGCCTGCGCGTCCGTGGGCGTGCGACGAGCATGGGATGACGAGCCGTCCGAAGTCAGCGACGGGGTGGCGGTGCGTCCGTCCCGCCGCACAGAAGGGTGCAGCGACGAGGCTTGCTGCTCGTTTTCGGCCGGGCGGGTGGCAGCGTTGGCAGCGAGTGACGGAGAACGGCGGAGAGGTTTGCCAACGGGCGCCGTCTGAGTGACGCGAGCGGCAAGGGCGGCCCGGCGTTCAGCACGGGCTTGGCGAGCGTTAGCCATGGATGCGGCGGAGCAGTGGTGCGTCGGTCGATGGAAGATAGGCTTCGGCGCACCCCCTACCTGGCGCGCCAAATGTCGGATTACGGGTTCCGGCAAACCCTTGAGGTTCGAACACAGGGGTGCGCACGAAGAACTCTCTCTCCCTAGCTCGCTTGCACAACGATCTCTAGGCCTAGCTCGACGAACCCAAAGAACAAGAGACACAAGAGTTTATAGTGGTTCAGGCCA
Organism: Aegilops tauschii subsp. strangulata; assembly: GCF_002575655.3. Taxonomy (NCBI): domain Eukaryota; kingdom Viridiplantae; phylum Streptophyta; class Magnoliopsida; order Poales; family Poaceae; genus Aegilops; species Aegilops tauschii. The sequence goes on along the minus strand of NC_053038.3, from coordinate 275,444,197 downwards.
CCGTTGCGGTGTAATACCCTACTCCAGTGTGGTGTGGTGGATTGCCTTGTAGGCTGAGGATGGACAAGTACAAGGTAAGAACATCCCCCTGAGGAGAGGTGTTCTTGAGCTCGGTGAGCTGGTGGGATGGCCTTGGTGGAATGGATCCAATCCAAGGTCAGTTGCTCCTATGGTGGTGGCTAGTCCTATTTATAGAGGCGTTGGTCCTCTTCCCAAATATTGGGCGGGAAGGGATCCCACAAGGGCCATGTTTGAAGGGAGACAACTAGTACAAGCTATCCTGGCAAAAGGTGGTCTTCGCCTGCCAAAGGCTCTAGTGGTGATGTAGCTGTGGGCTTCGCGATGACCTCCGTCCTGCCGTCCTGCTGGGCTTGGTCTCGTTGCACCGATAGGGAAACCTTTGCCTGATGCCTCGGGACTCCTCGCCTGCGCTTGCCCCTTTAGCACCAAAGAGGAAACTGGTACTCTGCGCCCGCTGGCACCCGCCTGGCCTTGATCGTCATGGCTCACGTTACGTGAACCTCGCGAGGTGCCCCTTGCATAGATATCTCCGCTCCTCGGGAGCCAGCCTAGTGAGGCTGCCCCTGAGGAGGTCTTGGTGTCGTCCGCCTCGCGAGGGTCTTGAGTGGTTGCTGTTGAAGATGGGCCGTGCCAGGCCGCTAGTGGAGCCACACCATGGGCCGTAGGCAGGCAAGTCTGGATACCCCCGTTCCTAGGACGCCGACATTAGGAGGTGTTGAATTGTTTCGTCCTGTTGATCACAAAGTGGACATGCATCCTGATGAGGTAGCCCACGTTTGGCTAGTCTGTCAGATGTCCAGCATCATTTCTGGATGGCAAGCCAGAGAAGATCGGCATTGCATGGGTGCTCTAGTCTTCCAAGTGAACGGTGTTGTTGGCGACACTTCGAGGCCCATGAACTTGGCTGCATATGTAGACCTAGCCGAAAAGTGCCCCTCTTTTTCCCAGGCCGAGGAAACCGAATCTTCCACCTCCTCCTTGAGTCGCATGGCCACCACCCTAGGCCACAATCTGAGAAACTCATCTAATGCCACAGTCGTGAGGTCCTGTCCAATGTCTCTTGCCCATGTATCATTTGCGGTTGCGTCAGAAACTAGTCTCGTGCTTCTAGGTCGCTTCGGGATTCGACCATATATGCTTGGAGCGAGCTCACTGATCCTAAAGTCATCAATCCACCTATCCTCCCAAAATAAAGTGGTCTTGCCATTGCTCACCGATGCTCTTGCTGCTGCGTGGAACAGTGCCAACAATTCAGCCCGCACGATGATATGAAAGTCTGCACAGGGTCTTTCTTTGTAGCTCCTCTGAACCCAGGGCCATCGGGCTTGCAATGCCTTATTTAGCCACCTCAGGTTTGGGATCCCTAGTCCGCCCGCTGATGACCCACAAGTATAGGGGATCTATCATAGTCCTTTCGATAAGTAAGAGTGTCGAACCCAACGAGGAGCAGAAGGAAATGACAAGCGGTTTTCAGTAAGGTACTCTCTGCAAGCACTGAAATTATCGGCAACAGATAGTTTTATGACAAGGTAATTTGTAACGGGTAACAAGTAATAAAAGTAAAAAAGGTGCAGCAAGATGGCCCAATCATTTTTGTAGCAAAGGACAAGCCTGAACAAACTCTTATATGAAGGAAAACGCTCCCGAGGACACATGGGAATTATCGTCAAGCTAGTTTTCATCACGCTCACATGATTCGCGTTCGTTACTTTGATAATTTGATATGTGGGTGGACCGGTGCTTGGGTACTACCCTTCCTTGGACAAGCATCCCACTTATGATTAACCCCTATTGCAAGCATCCGCAACTACAAAAGAAGTATTAAGGTAAACCTAACCATAGCATGAAACATATGGATCCAAATCAACCCGTTACGAAGCAACGCATAAACTAGGGTTTAAGCGTCTGTCACTCTAGCAACCCATCATCTACTTATTACTTCCGAATACCTTCCTCTAGGCCCAAACAATGGTGAAGTGTTATGTAGTCGACGTTCACATAACACCACCAGAGGAAAGACAACATACATCTCATCAAAATATCGAACGAATACCAAATTCACATGAGTACTTATAGCAAGACTTCTCCCATGTCCTCAGGAACAAACGTAACTACTCACAAATCATATTCATGTTCATAATCAGAGGGGTATTAATATGCATAAAGGATCTGAACATATGATCTTCCACCAAATAAACCAACTAGCATCAACTACAAGGAGTAATCAACACTACTAGCAACCCACAGGTACCAATCTGAGGTTTTGGGACAAAGATTGGATACAAGAGATGAACTAGGGTTTGAGAGGAGATGGTGCTGGTGAAGATGTTGATGGAGATTGACCCCCTCCCGATGAGAGGATCGATGGTGATGATTTCCCCCTCCCGAAGGGATGTTTCCCCGGCAGAACAGCTCCGCCGGAGCCCTAGATTGCTTTCGCCAGGTACCGCCTCATGGCGGCGGTGCTTCGTCCCGAAAGCTTCCTCCTTATTTTTTCTAGGACGAAAGACTTCATATAGCAGAAGATGGGCACCGGAGGCCTGCCAGGGGGCCCACGAGACAGGGGGCGCGCCCCCACCCTCGTGGCTAGGGTGTGGGCCCCCTCTGGTTGATTCTTTCGACAGTATTTTTTATATATTCCAAAACGTGCCTACGTGAAGTTTCAGGACTTTTGGAGTTGTGCAGAACAGGTCTCTAATATTTGCTCCTTTTCCAGCCCAGAATTCCAGCTGCCGACATTCTCCCTCTTCATGCAAACCTTGTAAAATAAGAGAGAATAGGCATAAGTATTGTGACATAATGTGTAATAACAGCCCATAATGTAATAAATATCGATATAAAAGCATGATGCAAAATGGACGTATCAACTCCCCCAAGCTTAGACCTCGCTTGTCCTCAAGCGGAAACCGATAACGAAAAATATGTCCACATGTTTAGAGATAGAGGTGTCGATAAAATAAAATACGGACATGAGGGCATCATGATCATTCTTATAACAGCAACATATATTGCCATATGATTTCTTATGCTAAAGTAAGAATCTATTCACAATGTCAAGTATGAATCAGAAACTTCATTGAAAACTAACAAACTATGGTCTAGGTCATCGAGGCAATTGCAATTTATCATAACATAGGAAAGAGTCAATATAAGAGCTTTTCAGCAAGTCCACATACTCAACTATCATTTAGTCTTTCACAATTGCTAACACTCACGCAATACTTATGGTTATGGAGTTTTAATCGGACACAGAGAAAGATAGGGGCTTATAGTGTTGCCTCCCAACCTTTTACCTCAAGGGTAATGTCAACAATAATAGTTCATGCTAACTTACATCCAATTGGATATATATATCAGGATCTTTCCAACACAATGTGCTTGCCAAAGGATAAAATGTAAAAAGGAAAGGTGAAGATCACCATGACTCTTGTACAAGGTATAAGACAAAAGTAAAAGATAGGCCCTTCGCAGAGGGAAGCGGAGGTTGTCATGTGTTTTTGTGGTTGGATGCATAAAATCTTAATGCGGAAGAACGTCACTTTATATTGCCACTTGTGATATGTACCTTTATTATGCAGAAGCTTATTTTCTCCACACTAATAAATCATACATATTTAGAGAGCAATTTTTATTGCATGCAACAATGACAACTTACTTGAAGGATCTTACTCAATCCATAGGTAGGTATGGTGGACACTCATGGCAAAACTGGGTTTAAGGATATTCAGAAGCACAAGTAGTATCTCTACTTGGTGCAAAGAATTTGGCTAGCATGAGAGGGAAAGGCAAGCTCAACATGTTGGATGATCCATGACAATATACTTTATTTCGCATATAAGAAAACATAATCCATTACGTTGTCTTCCTTGTCCAACATCAACTTTTTAGCATGTCATATTTTAATGAGTGCTCACAATCATAAAGGATGTCCAAGATAGTGTATTTATATGTGAAAACCTCTCTTTCTTTATTACTTCCTATTAATTGCACCAATGACCAAAACTATGTTTGTCAACTCTCAACAACTTTTATTGATCATACTCTTTTATATGTGAAGTCATTACTCTTCATAAGATCATTATTATCTCTTTAATTCTTATTATTTTTTTCTTTTATTCCCTCTAGATCATAGCAAGATAACCAAGCCCTTGACTCAAAACTAATCTTTATTATATATAGCTCACGAACTCGATTACATAGAAGGATCATAAAGCAAAACTCAAAACTAGATCATACTAAAACTTTATTCTACTAGATCAAGATATTACCAAAAGGATCGAACCAAGAAAAAGGTAAAGATACCGGGGCACCTCCCCCAAGCTTGGCAGTTGCCAAGGGGAGTGCCCATACCCATGTATTTATGTCTCTTTCTTCAGAGGTGGTGATGTGATATTCTTGGTGATGATGCCCCTCAGGATACGATTCTCTTCCTCGAGCTTATTGACTTGCTGCTTGAGGTCCATTATTTCCTTACGGAGCTTACCCGTGACGGCTAAAGCTCCTTTCACCCATGGATGTTGCATAGCTGCGGGAGAACAAGTAACACTCTTTTTCATATTTTCATAAGAGAGAAATCTAACATTGGAGGGGATAACCGAGTTTGAATAGCTGAGCTCTGTAGTTCCCCCATCATGAATCCGGCTCGGAAACGAGAAGTAACTTCTTGATCCTCCTCCATAGTATCTATCCTTTTCAAGTCGGCCTCCATCTCTTCCTCCGTTGATGGCCCAAAGTGGTCAGCATCACTGTTTGCTCCTGGTCCCAGTGTCGGATGAGACACCCGGCTCTCCCTGACTGACTCTTGAGAAGACATCTTGATCTAATCTGTGGCAGAAACAGCTCTAAACAAAAACAGGAGATATTTGCGTGGTACAGTGGTCAAAACCTTCGGGAGATTATATAATGATTTTTTACCGACCAAAAGAAGTATCGTGCAAGAAAACGGAGTCCGTAGGGCATACGAGGTGCCCACGAGGCGGGGGGGGGGGGGGCTCCACCCTCGTGGATGCCTCGTGTCCTCTTCGGACTACTTCTTATTTTCCTATTTTCTGAAATATTCCAAAATGAGAAAAATTGCTATTAGAACTGTTTTGGAGTCGGTTTACTTACCGTACCACATACCAAGGCTGGTTTAACAGATAAGACAGGTGCTCCGGGTTAGGACTTGGTCCTCCACTACGCCGGGGCGGTTTACCCTTACGCCGCTGGCCCTTGTCCTGCGCGTTGGTATTAGCCACAAAATCCAAACTGTTATCCGCTTTACGCTTACCGTTGTTTCCATGACCTGCCGGGTTATGCTGCTGCCCCTTGGTATTGCCGCTCTTCTTTCCCTTCCCTGTCTTGTCATCGTCAGACTCGGGATCCTTGGTACTATCAGAGTCGGCATACTTCACCAGAGCATCCATAAGAGTCCCCATGTCATTGCAGTGACGTTTGAGTCGTCCCAATTTCAACTTCAGAGGTGTAAACCGGCAATTGCCTTCCAACGTCAAAACTGCTGTGTCAGCATTGATGCGGTCTGATGAATGCAAGATTTGTGAAACCCGGCGCACCCAATGGGTTGTTGATTCTCCTTTCTCTTGAACACAGGCAGCCAAGTCCACAATCGACATGGGCTGCTTGCACGTGTCTTTGAAATTCTGAATAAACCGGCCCCTCAATTCGGCCCATGACCCAGTGGAGTTAGCTGGCAAATTTTTCAACCAAGTGTGAGCCGTTCCCTCCAACATCATGGTAAAGTATTTAGCACATGCTGCATCGTCCACATCCAACATCTCCATTGCCATCTCATAGCTTTCGACCCATGACTCAGGGGATAAATCGGCGGTGTAATTCGACACCTTACGTGGGCCTTTGAAATCCTTGGGCAGGCGCACGTTGCGCAGTGCTGGGATGAGACACGGCACTCCCAAAGAGCTGGAAGTAACCCCTGGTTCCATCGACGTGGTTGGACGAACCGGAGTAAGTTGGCGGGCCTCATGCTGCGCCGCTAACTCGGCCTCTCGACGTGCCCTAGCACGATCCACCACATCCTAAGCATCACCGCCGCCCCCCGCCGGGTTATGACCCGAGGCGGATCACGGTTTCGCGCACTGCTCGACACGGCCAGTTCATCGATATGCCTGCTGTAACTCCGGCTTGGGCGGGGAGTAGAATGAATCCTTTCGCGACTATATGAGTAAGCCTGCTGCTGAGTTAAAGCTGTCTGAAGGAGCTCCCTAGCCCGTCGCGTCTCGACCGCTACTGGGGACTCGCCTTCGATCGGGAGAGCCGCCAGTCGTGAAGCGGCAGCGACAATGTTATCCATCGGGTTAGAGTAGTGACCCGGCGGTGTTGGGACGTGCTATGACGGACCGTTGTTCTGACGGGGTGGATCTGTTGGACGCGGCTGAACCGGCGCTCCCGTTCCGGGTGCCTCTGCCCGGTTTATCACTGGCGGATTACTGGTCCTTGCTCCTGGGGTATTAAAGAGGTTTCTGGCCCCATAAACCGGCGGTAGGTGAGACCGGTATCTTCTCCTCATGACATCGTTTGACGCGCTCTGATCCAGCATAAGCCGGTAAGCCTGTGCATCCAATGTGGCCCGTTCGGCAGCCATCCTGGTGTCCTCAGCTGCCAGGCCGGCCTTGGCCTGGGTTATCCGATCTTTCACCTTCGCAATTTCCGCATTATGCTCATCTTGATTCACCGGATTAACCTCCGCCATCAGTGCTGCCAAGGCGTCAAATAAATCAGATAAAACCTAAGCCGGCAGTCGCACAGGGCCTCCTGCCCCCGCCGCTGTCGCTCCTACTGATCCGGAAATCATCGCCGCCGCAGTTGAAGAGTGGAGTGCTGGCTGTGTACCGACCATGAAGATCGCAACCCGGTTTGGCGGATCAAAGGGGTCCGGAATACTGTCGCCATCGGAACAGCCCCCAATCCGGCCATCTTGCAATTGGTACAATGACTCGGTCTCTCCGGTCGATGACTCGTCGCCGGAATAAAGACGGTTTCGCCAGATTCCGATCTATCCTCAGATTCCACTCCGTGGATGACTCCCACGAAGGCACGCTTCATGACAGGCTTAACCCGGGCAGATCTCGCACGCTGAGCCGTCTCGATGATGTTGGTGCAGATGTCTGGCTCAGGGCCCGGTTCGCCGATCTTGCCAATGAAAACGTGGATGCCGCCGAAGGGGACCCGGTACCCGTACTCGATTGAGCCGGCCTCGGGGCCCCAGCCTGCGTCATCGATGTAGAGCTTGCCGCGACGACTCTTGGTCATCCGGCCCACAGCGTAACCCTTGAGACCTTCGAATCTGCCCTCTAAGAACTCGAAACCATCATGCGATAGCCCCACGGTGGGCGCCAACTGTCGTGGTTTTGTCACGGCAGATGTCCTCGTGAAGGGACTTAGTCGTGGAGCCATCGCAACGGGTTAGCTTAAAGGGGTTAAAGCAGACAAGGGACACAGAGAGTTTATACTGGTTCGGCCCCTTGCGGTGAAGGTAAAGGCCTAATCCAGTTGTTGTGGAATTGCTAGGGTTTCGATGACCAGGGAGTGAATACGCTTTGCCTGAGTCTCGAGTTGTTGTCTGTTATCCCTAAACCGCCGCCGGGTCGTCCCCTTATATACATGGGTTGACGCCCATCGGTTTACAGAGTTCCGAGGCCGACTCATAAACGTGTCTAGCCCGGTCTCTACTATTTCTGCCTTACAATACAAGCATACATATCAAGGTCGGTTTATGACTACAGGCCTTAATCTGCCTTTAGGCCCTGGGCCTTCACAAAGCGTCATCATCTTTGTCTTCATGGGCTTCAAATATAATAACTCATTATAGGGATAATCCGACCTCTCCTGGCCGGTTTACACCCAGTAGTAATATCCCCAACATGTCCCTTATGTACTCCTCCGGGGTTACGGTATCAATAACATTAGTTTCAACATTTATGGGATTACCTGAGATATAATGTTTGATTCTTTGACGTTCACCACCTTCGGGTTTCTGCCCTTGAAGTTGTTGATTTTTATGGCACCGGAGCGATAGACCTCCTCGATAATGTAAGGACCTTCCCATATAGAGAGGAGTTTTCCTGCAAAAAATCTTAAACGAGAGTTGTATAGCAAAACATAATCACCTACATTAAACTCACGCTTTTGTATCCTTTTGTCATGCCATCTTTTAACTTTTTCTTTAAACAGTTTGGCATTCTCATAGGCTTGGGTTCTCCACTCATCAAGTGAGCTAATGTCAAATAGCCTCTTCTCATCAGCTAGTTTGAAATCATAGTTGAGCTCTTTAATGGCCCAATATGCCTTATGTTCTAGTTCGAGAGGTAAGTGACATGCTTTTCCATAAACCATTTTATACGGAGACATACCCATAGGATTTTTATATGCAGTTCTATAGGCCCATAATGCATCATCAAGTTTCTTGGACCAATTCTTTCTAGATCTATTAATAGTCTTTTGCAAAATTAATTTGAGCTCTCTATTACTAAGTTCTACTTGACCACTAGACTGTGGGTGATATGGAGATGCAATTCTATGATTAACATCATACTTAGCAAGCATTTTACGAAAAGCACCATGAATAAAATGAGAACCACCATCAGTCTTTAAATATCTAGGGACTCCAAACCTCAGAAAAATAACTTCTTTAAGCATCTTAATAGAGGTGTTATGATAAGCACTACTAGTTGGAATAGCTTCTACCCACTTAGTAACGTAATCAACAGCAACTAAGATATGTGTATACCCATTAGAGGAAGGAAACAGTCCCATTTAATCAAAGCCCCAAATATCAAATGGTTCAATAACAAGTGAATAGTTCATAGGAATTTCTTGACGTCTACTAATATTACCAATTCTTTGACATTCATCACAAGACAAAACAAACTTACAGACATCTTTGAAGAGAGTAGGCCAATAAAAACCGGATTGCAATACCTTATGTGCAGTTCTATCTCCAGCATGGTGTCCTCCATAAGCCTCGGAGTGACACTTGTGTAGGATCTGTTCCTGTTCATGCTCATGTACACAATGTCTAATAACACCATCTACTCCTTCTTTATAAAGGTGTGGGTCATCCGAGAAGTAATGTCTTAAATCATAGAAAAACTTTTTGTTTTGCTGGTATGTGAAACTAGGTGGTATAAATTTAGCAACAATGTAATTAGCATAATCAGCATACCATGGAGCAGTACGAGAAGTATTTATGACAGCTAATTGTTCATCAGGAAAGCTATCATCAATAGGTAGTGGGTCATCAACAACATTCTCTAACCTAGACAAGTTGTCTGCAACGGGGTTCTCAGCTCCCTTTCTATCAATAATATGCAAATCAAATTCTTGTAGTAAGAGAACCCATCTAATAAGTCTAGGTTTAGCATCTTTATTTTCCATAAGATATTTAATAGCAACATGATCAGTGTGAACAGTTACTCTAGAATCAACAATATAAGGTCTAAACTTATCACAAGCAAATACAACTGCTAAAAATTCTTTTTCAGTAGTAGCATAATTTCTCTGGGCACTGTTTAGAGTTTTACTAGCATATTGGATAACATTTAATTTCTTATCAACTCTTTGTCCTAGAACAGCACCTACAGCATAATCACTAGCATCACACATAATTTCAAAGGGTAAATTCCAATCAGGAGGCTGAACAATAGGTGCAGAAACCAAAGCTTTCTTAAATATTTCAAACGCTTCTACACAATCATCATCAAAGACAAAAGGAACATCTTTTTGTAAGAGATTAGTCAGAGGCCTAGAAATTTTTGAGAAGTCTTTAATGAACCTCCTATAAAAACCGGCATGACCAAGGAAACTTCATATACCTTTAATGTCCTTAGGACACGACATCTTTTCAATAGCATCAACTTTAGCTTTATCAACTTCAATACCTCTTTCAGAAATTTTATGTCCCAAGACAATACCTTCATTAACCATAAAGTGGCACTTATCCCAATTCAAGACAAGATTAGTTTCTTCACATCTCTGCAAAACTCGATCAAGGTTGCTTAAGCAATCATCAAAAGAAGTTCCATAAACGGATAAATCATCCATGAAAACCTCAACAATCTTTTCACAAAAGTCAGAGAATATAGCAGTCATACATCTTTGAAAGGTAGCAGTGCATTGCATAAACCAAAAGGCATATGTCTATAAGCAAAGGTACCGAAAGGGCAAGTAAAAGTGGTCTTTTCTTGATCCTCTTTTGACACAGGTATTTGAGAGAAACCAGAATAACCATCCAGAAAGCAAAAATGTGTATGTTTGGATAATCTTTCTAGCATTTGATCAATAAAAGGTAAATGGTAATGATCCTTTTTAGTAGCTTTATTTAATAAGCGGAAATCAATTACCATTCTAGAACCTGTAACAATTCTTTGTGGGATCAATTCATCTTTATCATTAGAAACAACAGTAATACCTCCCTTATTAGGGACACAATGGATAGGACTTACCCACTGACTATCAGCAACGGGATAAATTATACCTGCTTCCAGAAGCTTTAGTATTTCTTTTCTTACCACTTCTTTCATCTTAGAATTTAACCGTCGTTGGTGATCAACAACCGGTTTAGCGTCTTTCTTCAATTTTATCTTGTGTTGGCATAGAGTGGGACTAATGCCCTTAAGATCATCAAGAGTATATCCAATAGCAGCACGGTGCTTCTTCAGAGTTTTCAATAATTTCTCTTCTTCCCGCTCTGAAAGGTTAGCACTAATAATAACATGATATATCTTCTTTTCATCAAGATAAGCATATTTAAGAGTATCAGGTAATGGTTTAAGCTCAAACACAGGATGACCCTTGGGTGGAGGAGAATCCCCTAGAATTTCAACAAGCAAGTTGTGTTTCAAAATAGGTCCCTGTTTAAAGAATAATTCATCTATTTCCCTTCTTTCATTCATAAACATATCATTTTCATGGTCTAGCAAATATTGTTCTAAAGGATCATTAGGAGGCATGGCAATAGAAGCAAGACCAATAATTTCATCTTTACTAGGCAATTCTTTATCATGGGGTTGTCTACGAAATTTAGCAAAATTAAAATCATGAGACATATCCCCTAATCCAACGGTAACAATATCCTTTTCGCAGTCTATCTTAGCATTAACAATATTCAAGAAGGGCCTACCAAATATAATGGGATAAAAGTCATCTTGTGGGAAACCAAGAACAAGAAAATCAGTAGGATATTTAACTTTCCCACACAAGACTTCAATATCTCTAACAATCCCAACTGGTGAAATAGTATCTCTATTGGGAAGCTTAATTGTAACATCAATGTCTTCATCTCAGCAGGTGCAATATCATGCATAATTTCTTTGTATAAGGAATGAGGTATTGCACTTGCACTAGCACCCATATCACATAAGCCATGATAACAATGATCTCCTATTTTAACAGAAATAACAGGCATGCCAACAACAGGTTTATGTTTACCCTTAGTATCGGGTCTAGCAATTCTAGCAGCTTCATTATAGAAATAAATAATATGCCCATCAATATTATCGGCCAAGAGATATTTAACCATAGCAATACTAGGTTCAACTTTAATTTGCTCAGGGGGTGTAGGTGTTCTAGTATTACTCTTACGAACCACAGTTGAAGCTTTAGCATGATCCTTTATTCTTACAGGGAAGGGTGGTTTCTCAATATAAGCGGTAGGAACAATAGGATCAACATTATAAGTGATAGTCTTTTCTTCAACTTTAATAGGTTCAACTACTTTTACTTCAATGGGAGGATTATATTTAAATGACTTCTCCTTAGGGAGATCAACATGAGTAGCAAAGGATTCACATAAAGAAGCTAGTATCTCAGAGTCAAGTCCATATTTAGTGCTAAATTCACGGAAAACATCGGTGTCCATAAAAGATTTAACACAATCAAACTTAGGGGTTATACCTGACTCCTTACCTTCGTCGAGGTTCCAATCTTCAGAGTTGCGTTTAATTCTTTCCAATAAATCCCATTTGAATTCAATAGTCTTCATCATAAAAGAACCAGTACAAGAAGTATCGAGCATGGAGCGATTATTGAGAGAAAGCCGAGCATAAAAAATTTGAATGATAATTTCTCTTGAGAGATCATGATTGGGGCATGAATATAACATTGACTTAAGCCTCCCCCAAGCTTGAGCGATGCTTTCTCCTTCGCGAGGCCAAAAATTATATATATAATTACAATAACGATGAACAAGATGCATAGGATAAAACTTCTGATGAAATTCCAGTTTCAATCGGTTGTAGTTCCATGATCCCATATCATCACATAGCCTAAACCATGTCAATGCCTTTCCCTTCGAAGATAAAGGGAAGACCTTCTTCTTGATAACATCCTCGGGCATACTTGCAAGCTTAAATAATCCACAAACTTCATCCACATAGATTAGGTGCAAATCGGGATGCAATGTTCCATCTCCTGTAAAAGGATTAGCTAGCAGTTTCTCTATCATACCCGAAGTAATTTCAAAGTAAACATTTTCAGTAGGTTCAGTAGGTTGAGGGGCAAATCTTTTCTCTACTGGTCGGGGTGAAGATACCCCGAACAAGCCCCTCAAAGGATTATGTTCCATAGTAACAAGTGACAGTAAATTTCAGCACACTATATAAATTTTTCCTTACCAAATTCCACCTACCAAAGGCGCTTCACTCCCCGGCAACGGCGCCAGAAAAGATTCTTGATGACCCACAAGTATAGGGGATCTATCATAGTCCTTTCGATAAGTAAGAGTGTCGAACCCAACGAGGAGCAGAAGGAAATGACAAGCGGTCTTCAGTAAGGTATTCTCTGCAAGCACTGAAATTATCGGTAACAGATAGTTTTATGATAAGGTAGTTTGTAACGGGTAACAAGTAATAAAAGTAAATAAGGTGCAGCAAGATGGCCCAATCCTTTTTGTAGCAAAGGACAAGCCTGAACAAACTCTTATATGAAGGAAAACGCTCCCGAGGACACATGGGAATTATCGTCAAGCTAGTTTTCATCACGCTCATATGATTCGCGTTCGTTACTTTGATAATTTGATATGTGGGTGGACCGGTGCTTGGGTACTGCCCTTCCTTGGACAAGCATCCCACTTATGATTAACCCCTATTGCAAGCATCCGCAACTACAAAAGAAGTATTAAGGTAAACCTAACCATAGCATGAAACATATGGATCCAAATCAGCCCCTTACGAAGCAACGCATAAACTAGGGTTTAAGCTTCTGTCACTCTAGCAACCCATCATCTACTTATTACTTCCCAATGCCTTCCTCTAGGCCCAAACAATGGTGAAGTGTTATGTAGTCGACGTTCACATAACACCACTAGAGGAAAGACAACATACATCTCATCAAAATATCGAACGAATACCAAATTCACATGATTACTTATAGCAAGACTTCTCCCATGTCCTCGGGAACAAACGTAACTACTCACAAATCATATTCATGTTCATAATCAGAGGGGTATTAATATGCATAAAGGATCTGAACATATGATCTTCCACCAAATAAACCAAATAGCATCAACTACAAGGAGTAATCAACACTACTAGCAACCCACAGGTACCAATCTGAGGTTTTGGGACAAAGATTGGATACAAGAGATGAACTAGGGTTTGAGAGGAGATGGTGCTGGTGAAGATGTTGATGGAGATTGACCCCCTCCCGATGAGAGGATCGATGGTGATGATTTCCCCCTCCCGGAGGGATGTTTCCCCGGCAGAACAGCTCCGCCGGAGCCCTAGATTGGTTTCGCCAGGTTCCGCCTCGTGGCGGCGGTGCTTCGTCCCGAAAGCTTCCTCCTTATTTTTTCTAGGAAAAAAGACTTCATATAGTAGAAGATGGGCACCGGAGGCCTGCCAGGGGGCCCACGAGACAGGGGGCGTGCCCCCCACCCTCGTGGCCAGGGTGTGGGCCCCTCTGGTTGATTCTTTCGCCAGTATTTTTTATATATTCCAAAACGTGCCTCCGTGAAGTTTCAGGACTTTTGGAGTTGTGCAGAATAGGTCTCTAATATTTGCTCCTTTCCAGCCCAGAATTCCAGCTGCCGGCATTCTCCCTCTTCATGCAAACCTTGTAAAATAAGAGAGAATAGGCATAAGTATTATAACATAATGTGTAATAACAGCCCATAATGTAATAAATATCGATATAAAAGCATGATGCAAAATGGACGTATCACCCGCCCACTCTGGCCTGCATACATTATCCCAAGCGACTACACAGTTGCTACTCGTTGCTTCCTTCTTGCCACATCAAAGAAATCCTCGTCAGATTTTGGTAAGCGATGTGATGATTTTTGCTGGTAGATCTAGGGCAAGCATGGAGTGTATTGGTATTGCACACAGAACTTGCATGAGGGTGAGACGTCCACTCTTCGGAAGCATTTGCCGCCTTCCAGTGAGGGAGGCAGTCTACAAGTTTATCCACCAGCCCTTGCATCTGATCCGCTGTTTGTTTTCTTATCGTCAATGGTAGTCCCAAGTAGGTGCTTGGAAACGATGGGGTCGCGCAATCAGTTGATGCACATACTGCATCCATGTCCTCCTAAGAGCATCGTATGGGCAGTGTCTTGCTTTTGTTCATGTTGACTGTCAACCCAAATGCCTGCCCAAATGGCTCCACAAGTGCATGTCTCGAGCTCCGTTGGTTTAAAGAACAGCATGACATCGTCAGCTGATACGTCTCCAATGTATCTATAATTTTTTTATTGTTTGATACTATTAAATTATCCATCTTAGATGCTTTATATGCGTTTTTATGCTATTTTATATCCTTTTTTGGGACTAACCTATTAACCCAGTGCCCAGTGCCAGTTAATGTTTTCTGCTTGTTTTTGGCTTTTCAGAAAATCAATACCAAATGAAGTCTAAACACAATGAAACTTTACGGTGATTTTTTCTGGACCAGAAAGGACCCTAGAAGGTTTAGGAAGAGCCCAGAAGAGCTACGAGAGAGCCATGAGCTCACAGGGCACGCCCCCTGAGCTTGTGGGCCCCATGCAACTTCGTTTGACCTAATTACACCTCTATAACATTCACATATATATTCCCAAACCAATAGACAGCCACCTGAAACACTTTTTCCTCCACCTAAAACTTCTTTTCTTCCGCGATCCCATATGGAGGCCTTTTCCGGTACTCTGCCGGAGGGGGAATCGATCACAGAGGGCTTGTACATCATCCTTGCTGCTTTTCGATGATGCATGAGTAGTTCACCACAGACCTACAGGTCCATAGCTAGTAGTTCTATCCGATGCAATATTCTTTTGCGGTGTGTTTGTTCGGATCCAATGAATTGTGGGTTTATGATCAGATTATTCATTGAATGTAATTGTCTTTTCTGAACTTTATTATGCATGATTGTTATAGCTTTGTATTTCTCTTTGATCTATCAGTTTGGTTTGGTCAACTAGAATGATATATCTTCAACGGGAGAGGTGCTTTGTGATGGGTTCAATCTTGCGGTGCTCTATATCCCAGTGACAGAAGGGACAAGACATGTATTTGTATTGTTTCCATGAAGGGTAAAACAACGGGGTTTATTCATATTGATTGGATTTACTTTGTCTACATCATGTCATCTTGCTTAAGGCGTTACTCCGTTTTCATGAACTTAATACCATAGATGCATGTTGGATAGCGGTCGATTGGTGGAGTAATAGTAGTAGATGCAGGCAGGAGTCGGTCTACTTGTCTCAGATGTGATGCCTATATACATGATCATTGCCATGAATACGTCATAACGATGTGCTTTTCTATCAATTGTCCAATAGTAATTTATTTACGCATCGTATGCTATGTGTTCGAGAGAGAAGCCTCTAGTGAAAATAATGGCCCCGGGTCTACTTTTATCATATTGCTAAAAAACAAAAAAAAACTTTGCTATAATTTTATACTTTTTATTGTTACTCTTCTTTTTTATCTATCTATCACTATTAGAATTAATCCTTGCAAGTAACGAGTTCAAGGGGATTAACAACCCTCTTGCCCGCGTTGGGTGCCAGTATTTGCTTTTATGTGTGTAGGTGTTGTCTGATAACCCGCAAGTATAGGGGATTGCAACAATTTTCGAGGGTAGAGTATTCAACCCAAATTTATTGATTCGACACAAGGGGAGCCAAAGAATATTTGCAAGTATTAGCAGTTGAGTTGTCAATTCAACCACACTTGGAGAACTAAATATCTGCAGCAGACTGATCAGTAGCACAGTAATATGATAGTTTGATAGCAGTGGTAGCGATAACAGTGGCAGTAGCAGTTTTATAGTGGTTGTAACAGCAGCAACAACGGCAGTAGTAACTTAGCAAAGATCAATATGTGAAAAGCTCGTAGGCATTGGATCAATGATGGATAATTATGTTGGATGACATTCATCATGCAACAGTTATAACCTAGGACGACATCCAACTAGCTCCAATTCATCAATGTAATGTAGGCATGTATTCCGTATATAGTCATACGTGCTTGCGATAAGAACTTGCATGACATCTTTTGTCCTACCCTCCCGTGGCAGCAGGGTCCATAAGGAAACTAAGGGATACTAAGGCCCCCTTTTAATAGAGAACATGAACAAAGCATTAAAACATAGTGAATACATGAACTCCTCAAACTATGGTAATCACCGGAAAGAATCCCAATTATTGTCACCTTCAGGTATGCGGATCATAACACGTAATAGGTGCCTATAACATGCAAGATAGGATCAAGAACACAAATTATTCATGAATACATAAAGGGTTCAGATATGAAATCATGGCACTCAGGCCCTAGTGAAGAGCATTAAGCATAGCAAAGTCATAGCAACATCAATCTCAAATACTAGGGATCAAGCCCTAACGAAACTAACTCGATTACATGATAACTCTCATCCAATCTGGCACCATCCAGCAAGCCTACGAAGGAATTACTCACTCCCGCTGGTGAGCATCATGAAATTGGTGATGAAGAAGGGTTGGTATGATGATGGTGATGAATCCCCCTCTATGGAGACTCGAGCGGACTCTAGATCTGGCCTCCCGATGAAGAGGAGGAGGTGGTGGCGGCCCATGTCGTAAAATGCAATGAAACTTCTTCTCTTATTTTTTCTTAGGAAATAGGAATCTATAGGGTTGAGACTAGGGTCAACGGAGCCATGTGGGCCCCACAAGCCACTAGGGCGCGCCCTCGTGCCTTATGGGTAGCAGGTGCCCCCCCTTCGATGGGTCTTGGCTCCAGTATTTTTTATATATTCCACAAAAAATCTCCAAAAAGTTTCGTCCAATTCCGAGAAGTTTTATTTCTGCACAAAAATAACACCATGGTAGTTCTATTGAAAACAACGTCAGTTCGGTTTAGTTTTATTCAATTCATGCAAATTAGAGTCCAAAACAAGAGCAAAAGTGTTTGGAAAAGTAGATACGATAGAGATGTATCAACTCCCCTAAGCTTAACTCATTGCTTGTCCTCAAGCAATTCAGTTGACAAACTGAAAGTCATAAAGAAAAACTGTTACAAACTCGTTTGTTCTTGTATCCATATATATGCTTAAATAGTACCTGTCGGTGTTCTGGGAACCGGGGTACCCAGACTTGCCTGCCTGCGGCCCATCGCGTGGCTCCATCGACAGCCTGGCATGGCCCATCTTCAGCACCAACAGCATAAGATCCTCGCGAGGGGCCAAGCCTCGCGAGGCAGACGACGTCAAGACCTCCAGAAGGAGCAGCCTCCTCGGGCTGGCTCCTGAGGAGCGGAGATTTCTATGCAAGCCCTCACCTCGTGAGATTCGGATGTCGCAAGCCATGACGACCAAGGCCAGGCGGGCGCCAGCGGGCGCAGAGCAGTAGGTTTCCTCTTTGGTGCTAAGGAGGCAAGCGCAGGCGCGGAGTCTCGAGGAATCAACTAAAGGTTTCATTTTCCATGCTACAAGACCAAGACCGCCAGGATGGCAGGACGGAGGTCATCGCCGAGCCCATCATGGCGTCACGACCTGAAGCTTTGCAGGCGAATACCACCTTTTGTCAAGACAAGATGTACTAGTTGTCTCCCTTCGAATTCGGCCCTTGTGGGATCCCTTCCCGCCTTCATTTTGGGAAGAGGACCAAGGCCACTATAAATAGTGCCTAGCCACCACCGTAGAGAGGGATCGGATCCAGTCCATCCTCATACATACCAGCTCACCCAAGAACACACCTCGTGAGGTTGTTCTTCCACTGTACTAGTTCATCCTCAGCCCACCTCGAGGCTAATCCACCACAAACCAGGAGTAGGGTTTTACACCGCGAGGTGGCCCGAACCTGGGTAAAATGTTGTGTCCCATTTCCTTCCAGTTCATCGAGCCAGGCCGTGAGATCGACGAGTTGGCAGACTGGGGAGGTTGAGCTATTTGCACGCACCCCAGAGTTCGAATCTATCCAGGGTCTGCGGAGCCCGGAATCCGACATTTGGCACGCCAGGTAGGGGTGCGTCGGAGCCTCTCTTCCTCCGGTCGATCCACCCTCGTTTTGCCGTCCCCATGGCTGATGCTCGTCGAGTTCGTGCTGATCACTGGACCGCCCTCGCCCCCTCGTCATCTAGACGGCGCCTGCAGGCGACGACGCTCCCCGCCGCTCCCCATCGCCTGCGGCCAATGCTACCACTGGCCCCGCGGCCCATGAGCAGCAGGCTTCATCGCTGCAGCCTTCTGTGGGGCATAATGGACGCACCGCCACTCCGTCGCTGACTCCGGCGGCCGCTTCGTCTTCCCATGCTCGTCGCGGGCCGGCGAACGCGCAGACTGTGTTGCTCATGGCGTGCGAGCTCCTGCACTATCGCCTGACCGACGACCTCTACGAGGACTGGCTGGACCGCATCGCCGAGTTCATCAACGTCGCCGGAGAGGCCCCTGCACCATCCCATTCACTACCTCCCCCGCCGCCTCTCGCGGGTGACATGGCCCACGGTGCGCCTCCTCCACCTCCCAGGCAAGAGTCGTCCCCGAGCCAAGGCGTGAGGCTCCACGACATGACCCACCGCGCAGGGCGCCGGCCCGTGACGAGGAAATCTGCCAGGTGGTGCAGCGGCCCCAAGGAGAGGCGCGCGCGCTTCCAGCACCGCCACGTCAAGACTGCATGCCGCCCGAGGTGGTGGTGCACAAGCGCCAAGATCAGGATCCACCTCCACAGCGGGCTCCTGTGGCCATGGCAGGATGCCGCGCGTTCACCCCGGAGCTACGCCGCATCGTCTGGCCAGGGAAGTTCAAGCCCGACCTACCTCCGCGCTGTGACGACACCCCCGACCCTGCCGAGTTTCTGCAGCTCTACGAGTTGAGCATCAAGGCGGCCAATGGCGATGAGAAGGTCATGGCAAACGGGTTTCCCATGGCCCTCAAGGATGGCGCGCGCTCGTGGCTCCTGAACCTCCCCGTGGGATTGATCTCCTCCTGGGATGAGATGCGAGAGCGCTTCGTCGCCAACTTCTAGGGCACTCGTGACCGGCCGCTGGCTGCGGGTGACCTGCGGCGCATCAAGCAGCAGCCAGGGGAGACCTTGCAAAAATAGATCCAGCACTTCAACAGCGTTACGCCTCAAGATTGCCAAGGTGTCAGACGAGGCCATCATTTCAGCATTCATCGATGGCGTCCGAGATGTCAAGATGAAGGAAGAGCTTGCCATACACGAGGACCTGTGCACGGCTCTGGAGATGTTCAACATGGCAACCAAGTGTGCGAGAGCTGAGGAAGGTCGCCTCTCCCTCTTGGAGCTTCTGTAGGCGGATGCAGAACACAAGAAAATGAAGGCCAAGGATGTGAAGCGCAAGGGGCCAGCTATGCTCGCAGCCGAACCTGAGATGAAGCGCGGCTGCGACCACCCGGAGTCATCCAAGAGCAGCCGCCCGTTCTGCATCTTCCACAACATGCATAGCCACAACACCAACGACTGCCAGGAGCTCAGGGCCATCCATGACGGGCGCCTCTGTCGTTGCCCCGAGCGCAACGATCAAGGCTACGCCCGTGGAGGAGGCCGAGGCGGAGGACGCTGGGACAACCGAGACCCCCGCCAGGACTGGCGCGATCAGCCTCGTGAGGACCGCTGGCAGGGCCAGCCTCGCGAGGGTCCCTGGAGGGATCAGCCTCGTGAGGACCTCCCTCAGGGCAACACTGGCCTTCCTCTGCTGCCGCCGCCACCAAGAAGGAACGACGGCCACCACCAAGATGATGGGGCTGGGGGCTTCCAAGAGTCGCGTGCCATTGCTTGCATGCTAGGCGGCGCTCTGGCCCCTGCCTCCCATTGCATCTTCAAGCAGTTAGCTCGTGAGGTGAACGCGGCCCTCCCCAAGCTCCAGGCAACGCGTCCGCTCAGGTGGTCCAAGTATGTCATCACCTTCGACTCTACTGATCAGCTCAAGTGTGTGGCCACTGCTGGTGCCCTCCCGATGCTCTGCTCGCCTACCACCAGCAACTTCCTCGTCACCAAGACACTTATCGATGGCGGCGGGGCTCAATGTTCTCTCTGTCGAGACGTTCGATAGAGTCCAGGCGCCGTACGACTAGCTTTAGCCTACCAAGCCCTTCTCAGGAGTGACCGACGGCTCCACCACCCCAATAGGGCAGATCCACCTCCCTGTCACCTTCGGCAAGCGTGACAACTACCGCACTGAGCTCATCGACTTCGACGTCGCCCACATTCGCCTCCCGTACAATGCCATCCTTGGGTATCCGACCCTGGCCATGTTCATGGCTGCGACTCACCATGGCTACAATGCTGTCAAGATGCCGGGGAGTGGAGGCGTCATCACGGTCACTTGCGACAAAAAGGACGCGATGTGCTCCCTTGAGTGTGCCTACCAGGCTGTGGCGGTCGAGAACCCAGATGGCGAGGGTGCTTCCTACCCTCATGAGGCCGTCCCCAAGTAGAAGAAGCAGCTGCTCCGACTCCGACCTCAGGAGGATGGGGCGGCCAGTGGCCCTACCTTAGGACCTGCGCCCACTGACAGGGCGCCTTCCCCTCTCGCATAGGGAGGCGCGCCCGGTGCCCCTCTCGGGCTGGGCTCGGGGGCTCTCCTCTAGAAGGCCTCCGACCTAGACAACGTCACATGGGAGGCACTCGGGCACCATGTGGAGGCGTGCTTCAACGCGCGCTTCCACGAGGATAGCGCAGGGTGCGAGGCATCAGGCGCTCAGGAGTTCATCGCCAAGGCAATCAAGGAGCTACAGGAGGCGCAAGCCATGCGTGGCGAGCGTCGTCGCCCACCCCCTAGTGCAGTTGCTGTCCCTGACGAGGGTAGCAAGCTGCGCGTCTATGTCAACATCCCAGGGCTCAACAGAGCCGCGTCTCAGGAGCTCTTCTGGCCGTCCCACGTCGGCCGGTGCAAGGGCCCCCCTCACAGCTACGTTCGCATGTCTTTCGGTTTGCTGAAAGGGGCTGCCACACACCAGAGCCACATGCAGGCGTCCTGGCGGCTCATGAGGCCAGGCACCAGGCGATCCTGTCGGAGGTGGCGATGGATCCTCACGAGCCCCCCGGGCCTCCACAGCCTCGCGAGGTTCAGGACTTGGGCGACTCGTGAGGAGCGACTTCTGCAGCACGCGTCTCCAGCTACTTCGAGACTTCTTCAGCAACGGTGCGAGGTGACATTTTTTGGTTTGTTCCGTTGGGGGCGCCTCTCAGACTGCATTATCCCCAAGCCGTGTGGGTCCATCCCTGCGGCATGTATCATTCTTTGCATCTACCAGAACTGGCTTTATCTCTTCCATTAGTTGCTTTATGATTATCACCTGTCTGTTTGGTGCTCCTCGCCCTTCGCGGCCTCCGTGCGTTGCTAACCCGCCTCTTGCTCATCCCTCAATGGGGGCTACACATGCTGGCACGACGCTTGTGCTTGGGTCCGTCCCTGCAACGCTAATAAATCTGAGAGATCGAGCTCTGGCTCGCGGCCTGCCCCGGGCACGTCACCTCACCAGATCCTCAGTGCCTTCATTTTTCTTGCGGAAAGATCAGCGGTAGGACAGCAAGCGTGGTTATGTGTTATGTTCTCCTTGTACTAACTCGCAGGAACCTCCGGAGCTCGACTACGAGCGGCCCCGCTGGCGACTCCTTTTTCACGCAATTCGCTTGCACGTTAAAGGGGGGTTCTTGAGCATCGCGCCTCAGGGGCTCCTACCGGCTCTCGAGCCCACACCCACTGGCCTTGACCACGGCATCGCGACCTGGCATACCAGCGGTGGCCGAGCCTTGCTCGAGGACCGGGACCCGAGGATGTAGAGCATCTAGATGAGTGAGAAAAGGGGGAACCGGCGTGGACTCCGCCTAGAAGCACCGCCACCAGGGCATGGTAAGGCGTTGCGCAAGGGAATTGCTACGAGCTCGCCAAGATAAGTCACCCCATACCTACCGGCGTGAACCTCATGACCCAACATTTCGACTCTCACGATCTCGATTGGGCAATGCCGCTTTCCTTTTCGGCTTTCAGGGAGTCGCTTGCACGCTAAAGGGGACCTCCTGAGCATCACATCTCAGGGGATCTTACCGGACCTCGGGCCGCTCAACTCCTGGCCTTGACCACGACATCGCAACCTGGCATGCCAGCGATTGCTGAAGCCTGCCTGGGGACTGGGTCATGTCGGCGTAGAGCACTAAGCTACTGCGAGAGCGAAAAGTAGCACCGTGCCGAAGCGACATGCACAATCATGACACTAAACCGGAAATAATAATGTTAAGGCAAAAGCTTCACAGTTTTTTCTTACACGCCCCCACGGGGCTCGTCACAATTCCGCACAGGGAAAACAAAAGAGGACCTGGAAGAACCCCAGCTGCAGGGTGTCACCGACAACGCCGGGCGGACACCGCTGCTACGCTCCAGGCGCGACGAGAGCTCGGCGGCTCGTAGCTTTCGTCATCGCTGGACTTTGGAGAACCGCTGGATTCTGGGGAGTCGTTGCTGCTGCTGGAGGAGCTGCTCGCAAGGCCAAGGGCAAGTTCAGCGCCCGTGGCCGCGCCGCGCGGACCGCCTCTTCCGAGGCAGCACTCCAGGCACTGGTCATCCTCGCTGAAGACTTTGAAGAAAAGCATGGAGGCTCCGTCGTACTCGAAGTGGATGGCGAGGGCCCCTCCGGGCAGCAGGCGCGGGCGACCTGGCCCCATCCTCGAGTCATGAAGACGTCACCCGGGGGGATGACCTCGACCTCCGCCTCAGTAGCTTGGCTGCAGCACCCGACGTGTTGCAGCCACAGCTCAGCGGGCCCCCTCGGTGGTATCTCCTCGGCGAAGAGGCTCGGGAATCGGATCCATGTGCGTGGCGGCATTGCCACCCACACCACGAACTCGTGCGAGGTACCTTCGGCGTGAGTTCGCGGGCCGGCTGGCCGTGCAGCCTCGGCCTGTCCTCCGCGACCCGGGACCGCGCGGCGCTGGGCACTGCCGCCCTGCCCAGGGCTCTGCGTGCGGGCGTACATGGGGATCGGGAAGCCAGGCGGAGGCCGCTCGTACCAAGGCCGCGTCACCTCCTGCCCCTCGCCGGCGTCACGGGATCGGTCAAGCCTCTTCTTTGGCGGAAGTGGCCCAAGCTCCTCCCGAGGGGCCTTTCCCTTCTCTACCGCAGAAAACCTCCTGATAGGCGCCATGGATGCTTCGGTAAGACAGAGAGACAAGGAACAGGAAAGAAGGATGAAGATGCGAGAAGATGGAGATGACCAGGGGGGTTCTGCCCCTCCCCTCATTTATAGCCGGAGGGAGGCCAACCGCCGGCCTCCACGACCTCCAGTAATGATGGTTTTTCTGCATGCAGCAGGCTCTCATCAAGTCGAACAGTTCCTGAGGCTGTGTGGGGAAGCGCAGATGCCCACGTCCCATCAAGCGCCAAGCGTCGACCGAGGCCACAGGCGGTTGGGGCCAGCGGTGCTCCACACTTTCCCTTTGGCTTCGCCTCAAAGCCAAGTCCGAGCGCGCCTTGGGCCTGGGGACTACTGTCAGTATTTTGGGAACCGGGGTACCCAGACTTCCTTGCCCGCGGCCCATCGCGTGGCTCCATCGACAGCCTGGTACGGCCCATCTTCAGCACCAACAGCACAAGACCCTCGCGAGGGGCCAAGCCTCGCAAGGCGGACGACGTCAAGACCTCCAGAAGGAACAACCTCCTCAGGCTGGCTCTAGAGGAGCGGAGATTTCTATGCAAGCCCTCACCTCGTGAGGTTCGGATGACGCAAGCCATGACTACCAAGGCCAGGCGGGCACCAGCGGGCGCAGAGCAGCAGGTTTCCTCTTTGGTGCTAAGGAAGCAAGCGCAGGCGGGGAGTCTCGAGGAATCAACTAAAGGTTTCCATTTCCATGCTACAAGACCAAGACCGCCAGGATGGCAGGACGGAGGTCATCGCCGAGCCCACCACGGCGTCACGACCTGAAGCTTTGCAGGCGAAGTCCACCTTTTGTCAGGATAAGATGTACTACTTGTCTCCCTTAGAATGCAGCCGTTGTGGGATCCCTTCCCGCCTTCATTTTGGGAAGAGGACCAAGGCCACTATAAATAGAGCCTAGCCACCACCGTAGAGAGGGATCGGATCCAGTCCATCCTCACACCCACCAGCTCATCCAAGAACACACCTCCTGAGGTTGTTCTTCCACTGTACTAGTTCATCCTCAGCCCACCTCGAGGCTAATCCACCACAAAGCAGGAGTAGGGTTTTACACCGCAAGGTGGCCTGAACCTGGGTAAACTGTTTTGTCCCATTTCCTTCCAGTTCATCGAGCCAGGCCGTGGGATCGACGAGTTGGCAGAGTGGGGAGGTTGAGTTCTTCGCACGCACCCCAGAGTTCGAATCTATCCAGGGTCCGCGGAGCCCGGAATTCGACAGTACCCATGTTTTCAGCAAAGATCATAACTAACCATGCAAATGATAACTCTTAAAAATTACATTCACTCATATCAATGGCATAATCAACTAGCAAGCAACAATAACATATCTCAAAGGATTTCTTACATCTGTTCCCCTGGTTCCTTAGCTCTACTCATTCATCCCCGCGCTGTTAACTTTTGCTCACTTTTCCCCACTCCCTTGCCCGAAACCCTCAGAACAGGTTACAACGGACGTTGCCGTCGGGTCAATGCCTTTGACCGTTAACTCTGACGAGTGGGGCCGCGCTGGAATGTGTCGTCCGTTGGACCTGACAAGTGGGGCCGCATTAGGCGGTGTCGTTGTTCGATCGTTGGGCTGTGGTTTCGTTGGTCCGTCCCTTGCATTAAACGCCTGCGCACGCCGCAAGGATAGAAGCCTGCTATGCATGCACCCAGCAAAGCCTGCCTGCATGCGTCGATGCGCGCCGCCATGATGCGCCAACTGAGCCTGCATGTGCCGATGCGTCTGTCATGGTGCACTGACCGAGCAGCTTTCTTGCACGGCAGCCGCCACGGATGCAGCGACGGTCGCTGCCGCTGGTTCATCTCTTCTAGCTTGGTGGCTACATGTTTGTGGCTTGTGTAAAATAAAGGGAAGTGTTCGTTGTGGCTGCATGCACTAGGTGGTTACTAACAAGGGAACCCTACTAACAAAGCGAGCCCTCTAAGAAAACAATCAAAAAATATGTAGTCCTAATATGTAGATAGGGCCAAGAAGCCCTTAGCACGATCACATAGTTCAAACTAGGAAGAACTTATTAATAGAATAGATAGAAAACTTAATAATAGAACTTAATAAAAGGGCCAACAAGCCCATAGCAACTCCAACATAGTTCAATTACAACTTAACATAACATAGACTAAAAAAAGATAGAGGGTTTAGAACCCTAGCCGCCGCCTTCTCCACCTCGCTCCTCCTCCGGGTGCCCCTTTCACTGCTCCTCCGGGGCATTGTCGATGGGGTACGGAAGAGTGTGCATGCACGTCGCGATGGGGAAGATGTTGGTGTACTCCATGAACTTGTTGTGGGTGGTGAAAGCGATGAACTCACAGCCACACCAAAACACCCGGCCGAGGAGGTAGAAGGCGTCGAATGTGTTGGTGAAGTGGGCAAGGAGAGCAACCACCACCCCGTTTTGGATGACCTCCTCGACGCGGAACATCGTTGGAGATCCCCGCGGGAGGTGGTGGTAGCCGGACGCGAGGAAGAACTCGGTGAAGTTCCTTGCGGTCCTCAACCTTGATATCGCCCACACACCTAGTGTGCGATGAACGTACACGCCGGTAGGGTAGAGCCTCTCCGGCACGGTGGGTGGGAAGCGGTAGGTTGGTCCGGTGTACTGCATGGCTGAGGGATGTGTAGAAGAAGGAGAAGGCATCGAAGAGCAAGAAGGGCAGATGGCAGAGGATGGGAGATGGATGAGGGATGGCGGAGGCAGAGGGTGGCTTAATAGCCGTAGTGCTACGTGTTATTTGGTCGTGGCAATAACGGGGTCAAATGTGAAGTAGCCCGTTTTCAAACCCACCGCAGGATCGGGAGTGTACACGCGTGGGAAACCATATGGTTTGAAAAGAAGAAGAAAAAGAAGCTAATTGCACGCGTGGGAATCCGTGGTCATATACCCTATATTATATGAAGAAAAAGAGACAATTTTTGAATAGTTTGTGGCCATTTTGCATGATAAAATTAAATTTGGCCCTTATA
This sequence comes from Aegilops tauschii subsp. strangulata, assembly GCF_002575655.3. Taxonomy (NCBI): domain Eukaryota; kingdom Viridiplantae; phylum Streptophyta; class Magnoliopsida; order Poales; family Poaceae; genus Aegilops; species Aegilops tauschii. The sequence continues at coordinate 275,417,635 of NC_053038.3, read as the reverse complement.
AATTTGGTCATTTTGCATTTGTATAGAACAAAAAGAATTAAATTTTCTACGCAATGTCAATTGTTGTGTAATTTGAAACAATGAAAAAAACCAGAGCCAGCACGTTCACAAAAAACAGAGCAAACGATGCAAAAAACGACGCAATTCGACGGCCCAACCAGAGCTTGGTTTCCTTTTGGGCCCAATAACAACGTGTTTTTCATGGAGTCAATGGTGGGCGAGCAGCCGAGCACAACTAACAGGATCGCCTCTTGCGGATCGCCCCATGATCCAACGATGCGGAACCGTCCTTGTGATCCAACGGCGCAGAGCCTGCACGCATCCCGCCCACCAAATTACTTCTAGAAGACCACATCTAAGGGCTGTCGCTTGGCGCCAGGGTATGATCGGGCGGCTGACGTTTGGAGCTAGGGTTAGGCTGAACCCTGCGGGGTTTAGAGGGGTTTTGAGCTAGTCAACGGGGTTTCCAAGGCTTTGACCGAGCATAACTAATTTAATTTTTTTTGAAAAATATGAAACCTTCACCGTTCGTCGTTTTATAAGACACACTAACGAGTAAAAATACTAAACTTGGTCTATGGTCATTTTCATGAAAAAACCCTAGCTGGCACGATCGAAGTCAAATGAGCACCATTAATTTTAAAAATAAAAAAATTAAAACCTGCACACAGTGTTGTCTTATGTGACATGTTACCAACCAAAAATCATAAACTTGGTCTATGGTCATTTTCATGAGAAAACCTTCACACATATGAGCTATCACGTACAAGATTTCGTAGAGTTCAAGGAGAGGAGGTAGGGTTACCTTCTGTTTTTGAAAAATAATAAAAAAATCATCGAAGCTTTATTTCAAAGTGAATAATAAGGATTCTAACTTAGTTTTCCATTTTCATATTTTAAAACTGTTTTTAATAGCTTTTATATTAAAGCATAGTTTTTCAAAAGAAAATGTAAAAATATGAAGATTAACTCAAAAAATAGTGAGACTTCGAATCTACACTATATAGATTGAATAGGCGTTAATTAAAAACATTTGGCTCATTTAGAGTAGGTCCAAATAAACTTGATTACAAATGGGCTGTTTACACAAACATAGATAGTTTGCCAAGGTTTTTTTTTGCATTTTTTTGAATTTATAATGTCGTGTCGAATGTCAGTTCAGAACATCAGATATGAAACATGCTGGTGGGTACAAGCATGCATTTGATTTGATTAATAAACATGAGACAAATAATTAGGATAATACTCCTTTATGATCAGTGAAAAAGCAGCATGTCTGATCAGTGAAGCAACACTGAAACAACATGTGTGATTATTGCAGCACCTAAACTGGTGAGAAAAAGCAGCATGTCCGATCAGTGAAGCAACACTGAAACAACATGTGTGATCATTGTAGCACCTAAACTCATAGTTCACAACATCTAAACAGAACTAACCATACACCACCGGCAAATTTAAGGACAGACAAATATAGATAGCATAATACATTACTACCAGAACCATAGATTCAGTTACCGCGAGCTTTGTTACTATAGTTGAATCATATGGTGTTTCTCTCCCTCTACCTTCTTGTGATGAATTGAGTTTTACCTTTGAGGTTTCACTATTATCGGACTGAATACTATTATGGATTTGAGAGCACTTGATGTATGTATTGCATTGGAGTGCCATGAAATGCGCATAAGTTGGTCGACCAAGGATAGCATGATAGGCATTGTGGAAGTCTACCACTTCAAATGTCAGTTTCTCCTTCCAAAAGTTCTTCGAGTCACCAAAAACCACATCTAGAGCGATCTGACTAAGTGATTTTGCCTTCTTCCCTGGAATGACTCCGTGGAAATGCATGTTGCTCTCACTGAGTCGGGACATCGGAATGCCCATTCCCTTCAGGGTCTCTGCATAAAATAAGTTCAAGCCACTTCCCCCATCCATGAGGACCTTACGCAACCGAGTGCCTCCCACAACTGGATCCACCACAAGCGCCTGCCGCCCAAGGGTAGCAATGTGAGCTGCGTGATCCGACTGGCCAAAGGTTATGGGAGTCTTTGACCACTCGGTTATGGGAGTCTTCGACCACTGGGTGATCCGACTAGTCAAATATATGTAGTAGTCGCAGGAACGGCCATATTCACCTCTCGGTTAATGACTTTCAGTCGACTTTTACTCTCAATATCGGCGAAGATCACCAGAGTGGCATTGACCTTAGGGTAATCCTCAACTTTTTCTTCGTCGTCATCCTTGTCCGAGCCTTTTTTCACTTGGCTGACCTTCACGAAACTATTGAATCAAGAACTTGCACTGTCGAGTGGTATGCTTGGGTAAAATCAGGTTACCCTCCTCATCTTTCTTCATGTGAATGGCACACGGCAAATCAAGGACGTCTTGTCCCGACCGATCTTTCTTCTTCCTAGGAACCCACTATTCTCTGGCCTTCCCTTTGAACTTGCCCTGAGCAGCTACGGTGGCTGCTTTGGCTTGTCCAGCGGCTTCAACTTTTCACTTCTGTTTCTAACTGGGATTGGCATTGTTGGGGTCATGCTCATTGGCTTTTCCTTTGCCGTTGTGGAGGCGATCTTCTTCTTCACCATTCGCATACCGAGTGACAATCTCCATCATTCGATTCATGGTCAGGGTCCCAGATCGCCCAAATTTTAGAATGAGCTCTGTACCTGACGCCTTCTTTGAAGGCACAGACTGCTTGATGCTCTGTGACGTTTTCCACCACGTGGTGAAGCGTCGTCCAACGCTGTATGTAGTCTCTTGGAGTTTCATTCAGTTTCTGGATGCAGTGCTGCAATTCAGTCAACCCGGTGGGGCGCTTGCACGTGCCTTCGAATGTCTTGATGAACACTCGGGCCAGATCTTCCCAGCAGTATATGCTGGCAGGAGCAAGTTGGTTCAACCACGCCCGGGCCGACCCTTCAAGCATCAAGGGCAACTGTTTCATGGCAACATAATCATTTCCTCTGCACATCTGCACAACCACTCAATAATCTTCGAACCATGTATCTGGCTTCGACTCGCCAGTGAACTTGTTCACTCCTGTAGCCAACTTGAAGTTGGGTGGGATCTCAGCAGCTCGTATGGCCTTGCTGAAACACTCGGGCCCAGAAACAAACACGCCACTTCCACTTGAACGATCTCCGTCCATGCTTTCACGGCGAGCTCTGCCTCTGTGGACTAGACCTTGAACAAGGACTGGCCTTGCGTTGAACCTCGAATCTCTGGGATCAATTGGCTCCCTCCACTCGTCGCCGTATGGACGCCTGTTGTCGTACTGCCGGGGCGCGTACGAACCACCCCGTGGAGGGGCGATGGCACTCGACGGTGGTCATCATGGTGATGTCGAGGAGCGAACTGACCGTGGCCTTGATCCCGGTACTAATCTTGGTGATAACCACGATCCTCACACCGTGGAGGCGATCTTGGACTATGTGTCGACTGAAATGTGTCCGCCCTTACTGACCTGCTATGGATTCTGTTGCGCGATTGGGAAATAGCCGAGTTCTGTTCACCAGCTGCCCTGAGAAACGCTCGGATTTTCCGTAGTCCTTCTCCGGCTTCGGATCGGGATGGTTGGATGGAATCTGCAATTCGCGCCGCAGCAGCAACTGCTACCTCTTGAGCTTGCGTTGGTTTTTCCTTTGAAGAGGAAAGGGTGATGCAGCAAAGTAGAGTAAGTATTTCCCTAAGCTTTTGAGAACCAAGGTATCAATCCAGTAGGAGATAACGATCAAGTCACTGAATACCTACACAAACAAACACCAACTTGCACCCAACGCGATAAGGGGTATTCAATCCCGTCACAGTTATTTGCAAAGTGAGATCTGATAGAGATGGATAATCGGTAAAGTAATATTTTTGGTATTTTTGGCATATGGAAAGTAAAAGATTGCAAAGTAAAGGAAATAGGAAACTGAAATTGTAGATCGGGAACTTATATGATGGAAAATAGACCCCTGGGCCATAGGTTTCACTAGAGGCTTCTCTTGAGATAGAAATTATTACAGTGGGTGAACAAATTACTGCCGAGCAATTGATAGAAAAGCGCAAAGTTATGACGATATCTAAGGCAATGATCATGAATATAGGCATCATGTCCGTGTCAAGTAGACAGAAATGATTCTGCATCTACTACTATTACTTCCCACATCGACTGCTATCCAGCATGCATGTAGAGTATTAAGTTCATAAAGAACGGAGTAACGCATTAGGCAAGATGACATGATGTAGATGAATTAACTAAAGCAATATGATGAAAACCCCATCTTTTTATCCTCAATGGAAACAATACAATACGTGCCTTGCTGCCCGTGCTGTCTCTGGGAAAGGACACCGCAAGATTGAACCCAAAGCTAAGCACTTCTCCCATTGCAAGAAAACCAATCTAGTTAGCCAAACCAAATCGATAGTTCGAAGAGACTTGCAAAGATATAAAATCATGCATATAAGAATTCAGAGAATATTCAAATAATATGCATAGATAAACTTAATCATAAATCTACAATTCATTGGATCTCGGCAAATACACCGCAAAAGAGTATTACATCGAATAGATCTCCAAGAACATCGAGGAGAACTTTGTATTGAGAATCAAAGAGAGAGAAGAAGCCATCTAGCTACTAGCTATGGACCCGTAGGTCTGTGGTAAGCTACTCACGCTTCATTGGAGAGGCAATGGTGTTGATGTAGAATCCCTCCGTGATCGAATCCCCCTCCGGCAGGACGCCGGAAAAGGCCCCAAGATGGGATCTCACGGGTACAGAAGGTTGCAGCGGTGGAAAAGTGGTTTTGTTGCCCCTGGATGTTTTAGGGTATAAGAGTATATATAGGAGGAAGATCTAGGTCAGGGGACCCTCGAGGGGCCCATAAGGTTGGGGGGCGCGCTCCACCAAGATGTATGTGACATGGAAGAGTAATCCATGATCCTAATCGATTGTGCATTTGCATTCAAAAGCAAATTTTAAATAATGCACAAATTTAGGGGGAGATCTTGCTTATCACATACTTCTCAAAGCGATGATGTTTTTCAATCTTATGATCATTTGTCGAAGCTTTGATCTATATGTTGTCATCAATTACCAAAAAAGGGGAGATTGAAAGTGCAACTATCCCTGGGTGGTTTTCGTAATTCCTAACAACATATAGCTCATTGAGCTAATGCTATTTCAAGATAAATATTTCAGGAAAGCTCAATGATTGGCATGGCATGGATTAGAAAGTGGACCCCTCAAAATGCTAAGGATAAAAGATTGGCTCAAGCTCAAAGCACAAGACTCTACATTTTACTTTTAGTGATCCAAGATCACATTGAGTCCATAGGAAAAGCCAATACTATTAAAAAGGGGTGAGGTGTTGCTTAATGAGTTACTTGTTCAAAATGGTTAGTGATATGCTCCAAAAACCCTCAACTACTTTCTCATATCCACTTATGTCCCAAACCAAAAGTCAAACTCGGCCCCACCGAAATCTTCTATCCAGTGCCACCGAGTTCACTTGACATAGCCACTGCCACAAACCCTAGTCATTTCGGTCTCACCGATAGGGATCTCGGTCTCACCGAGATGGGATTGCAACCTCTCTGTTTCCCTTCGTAACGTTTCGGTCCAACCGAGATGAGCGATCGGTCCCACCGAGATTGCAATGCAAACTCTCTATTTCCCCTTCATAACGTTTCGGTCTAACCGAGATGAGCGAATCGGTCCCACCGAGTTTGCCTGACCAACTCTCTGTTTGCCTATTATCAAAATCGGTCCCACCGAGTTTGTGTAATTGGTCTCATCGAGATTATGTTATGCCCTAACCCTAACAACATCGGTCCCACCGAGTTGACATGTCGGTCCCACCGAAAATCCTAACGTTTACATTTTGAACTAAATTGGTCTGACCGAGTTTTCTGATTCGGTCCCACCGAGTTTGGTGATTTGTGTGTAACGGTTAGATTTTGTGTGGAGTCTATATATACCCCTCCACCCACTCTTCATTCATGGAGAGAGCCATCAGAACATGCCTACACTTCCAACATACATTTTCTGAGAGAGAACCACCTACACTTGTGTTGAGGTCAAGATATTCCATTCCAACCACATAAATCTTGATCTCTAGCCTTCCCCAAGTTGCTTTCCACTAAAATCATCTTTCTACCAAATCCAATCCTATGAGAGAGAGTTGAGTGTTGGGGAGACTATCATTTGAAGCACAAGAGCAAGGAGTTCATCATCAACACACCATCTATTACCTTTTGGAGAGTGGTGTCTCCTAGATTGGCTAGGTGTCACTTGGGAGCCTCCGCCAAGATTGTGGAGTTGAACCAAGGAGTTTGTACGGACAAGGAGATCGCCTATTTTGTGAAGATCTACCCTAGTGAGGCAAGTCCTTCGTGGGAGATGGCCATGGTGGGATAGACAAGGTTGCTTCTTCATGGACCCTTCGTGGGTGGGGCCCTCCGTGGACTCGCGCAACCGTTACCCTTCATGGGTTGAAGTCTCCATCAACATGGATGTACGATAGCACCACCTATCGGAACCACGGATAAAAGATCTCTGTGTCTACATTGCGTTTGCTCCCTCCAAACTCCTCCCTTTACCTTCATATGCAATTGTTTTACATTCCGCTGCTATACTCTTAGAATTGCATGCGTAGGTTGATTACTTGATTTGTGCTAAGTTGCTAAAATCTGCCAAGACATAAAATTGGGAAAAGGCTAGATTTTTATTTGGTCAAGTAGTCTAATCACCCCCCTCTAGACATAATTTCGATCCTACAATGTGGTAAACTATTCATGCTTCATCGGAGAGGCAATGGCGTTGATGTAGAAGCCCTACGTGATCGAATCCCCCTCCGGCAGGATGATAGAAAAGGCCCCAAGATGGGATCTCACGGGTACAGAAGGTTGCGGCAGTGGAAAAGTGGTTTTGTTGCCCCCTGAATGTTTTTAGGGTATAAGAGTATATATAGGAGGAAGATCTAGGTCAGGGGACCCTCGAGGGGCCCACAAGGTTGGGAGGCATGCCCCACCCCCTAGGCATGCCCTCCACCCTTGTGGCTGCCTTGTGGCTCTTCTAACTTATACTCCAAGTCTCCTGGGTGTTGTAACGACCCGAGACCGACACTCTAGAAGCCTTCCATGTTCTTCGTTGCTGTCGTGTGTTTTATTTTGTTGTTGTTGCATTTCATCATGTCATCATGCATATTGCATCCACATGTTTTCATAAAACTCGTAGTCGTTCATAGTGCCGCTTCTCTCTTTCTCTGTTGATCTTTTGTCAAGCCCTCTTTTCTTCGTCGACCTCTCTTAGACCCCTCGTGCTCGTCCGAAACTTTCCCGAACCTGACCCGGGCAGTCGTGACCAGGGGTTCGGATCATCTCCGAACATCCCTAAAACATCTTCGATTTCTCATTTGGACTATCTAGCATATTTATTTACGATCGTCCGATTACGATCGGAGGGACCTAATACCCCTAAACCAAAACCCACCTACTATATAAACTAGACCAACCCTAGAAATTAGGAGCCTTGTCCCATCCTTCCCATTCCTCCGCCGCCGCCAATCCTCTTGTCTCCTCCACCTCGGGTTCTTCCCCGATCCAAAAATCCTCCCTCGTTTTCTTCACGGGACCAACCAGCCGCTGCCTCCTCCTTCCTTGATCTCCCCTACCACTCAGTCCCGTCGATCCATCCATCCATCCATTGATCCCCACTAACCAGAGATCCCCACGGCCCTCCTCGACCAGCAGCAACCAGGAGCCCGAGCTCCTTCTCCCACGCCAGCGTGCCCAAGGAAATGCACGAGGCTGTGTGCCTCCTCGTCCCCACGCCTCTGCCTCGCCGGTGGTCGCCGGCCACCCAAGTAGCAGCAGCAGTCCGGAGCGCCGCCCTCCACCCCGCCTCGATCCAGTTTGAGACCGAGGCCACAGCCTCGCTGCACCCGAGGCCTCCTCCTCAACTCTTCCTATGCGAGCCGTCGCCACCAACCCCATCTCGCCGTCGCCGCCTCAGGAACCCCACGCCATGGATGGCTGAGCCCCTCGCCGAGCTCCTCAAGTTCCGCCGCTGCCTCAAGTTCCTTGCTGCCGGAGTCCTCAGCGCCACCACGACTGCCGCTTGCCTCGTCCCGGCGTCGCTGATGTGCAGCCGCGCTGTCAGCCCCTGCTCGGTCCGTCGCCTCCTCTGCATCGCGGCCTCCCCTGCTTCGGCCTCCAGCCTTTGTCGTCGAGCGCCGCCTCCGCCTGGATCCGTCAAGTCCCTTCGCCTCGCCAAGTTTCGCCCGTCGTTCCTCACCCGCCGGAGGGCACCGTCGTTCCCCCATTCCAGCGCAGCCGCTGTCGACCTCGTCTCTCTGCGAGGAAGACGAGCCCTCGCTCGTTTACCTCGGCCTCCTCAAGCCCTGCACCGCCCCGATGACGCGCCATGGACGCAAGCCCCTCCGCGTCAAGTCCCTGCTGCCAGCGTCCTGCTTCCTCTACTTCGTCTAGGACGACGCGCCCTGGTTCACTCGATTCAACCGTGCGTTGGCATTTCCTAAACGGCGCCCGTTGCGCCCGTTACAGGCAACGGCGCAAACGGGCGCACACCCCCGCGCCGCCTAGGCCGGCCCGTTTCTGAATAATATCATTCGAGGCAAAAAGTAAGGTGCGCAAGCGATGATCGAACCTTGGATCCATCGATTGAGAGTGCAGTGCACTAACCACCAGAATAACGACGCGCTTGTGCGCATTAACTTCTTCCCATTGTTTTAATCTTTAGCTAGAAAGTTCGCTGGTCAATTTCTGGGTGTTTTTCTTCTGGTTCCTTTTTCATTTTTTTTCTCATTTCCTTTTCTTTTTTTATTTCCTTAAACGCGCAAACTTTTTATCAATTTTGTGAACTCTTTTTCAAATTCGATGAAATTTTTTCAAATTCAATGAACTTTTTATCAAAATCGATGAACTTTTTTCAAATTTGGTGAACTATTTTTTCAAATCCGATGAACTTTTTGCAAATCCGATGAACTTTTTTCAAATATAATGAACTTTTTCCAATTTTGATGAACATTTTTCAAATTCGATGAACATTTTTTTTCAAATTCCATGAACATTTTTCTAAATCAATGAACTATTTTTTCAAATCCGATGAACTTTTTTAAAATTCAATGAACTTTTTCTAATTTTTATGAACTTTTTTCAAATTCCATGAACTTTTTCTAATCCGATGAACTTTTTATAAAATTCTGTGAACTTTTTTCAAAACCGCTGAACTTTTTTTGAAATCGATGAAATGTTTTAAAATTTTGTGAACTTTAAAACAATGGTGAACTTGTTTTCAAAATTGATGAACTTGTTTTTTCAAAATCAATGAACTTTTTAACTAATTTTCAGATTTACATTAATGTTTCACTAAATAACAGTTAAGTAGAACTTTTTCCTAGTTAGAGAACAGCAGAACGTGTTTGGCCTAGTGGTTCTCGCATTAGGGTTTGGAGAAAAAGGCCTGTGATCCTGAGTTCGAAACCTAGCTATCGCACTTTTTCTTCACGTTCACTTTTTTCGCGTCGTGGTTACTGTGTCGAGTCGAAACTCACCTTGGCTGGCCCAGTAGCGCGACGCTTCAGCGCCAGAACGCAAAATTGGCGCTGAAGGCGCCGGTTAGGAACTCCCCCGTGCGTTGACCGCGTCGCTGCCTCGAGCCGCCGGCCCAGCGCTGCTGCCTCCGTCCAGCCCAGCACCAGATCTGGCCCAAGGCCCCTTTGGTGAGCAGCCCAGCCGCGCCTAGTTGTTTCGGCCCGATTCATGTTTTACTTCCCTGGACGGATTTAGCTATTTCCAAAGTTTACAGTTTTCCTGAAAAACCCCTGGACTTCATGCATTTAATATCTCACAACCCGTGCATCAGATTAAAATGATGTAAACATGTAAAATGCTTAGAATTTCATGTAGTTTCATAATTTGCAACTTTATCTATTGTAAAAATGTTTAACTTGCTGTTTGCATGAATTTGCATAAATGACATGCTAAAATGATTTATTTAATAACTAAATAACCATAGCTCCGAATTAAATAAACTTTATATGTAAATGGGGTAGAAAAATGCATAGATTAACATGGTGCACTTACTTTGCATGTTTAACAACAATAAAATGTGGTTTAGGGCAGAACAGTAGAAAATTCGGAATATGCATATGGGGATTTTCTGGAATTGTTGTTTGTGTTTCCGACCTCATTTAAACTTGCCTAAATAGTTAGTTTACTTATGCTTCACCTCTTGCCATGTTTAAAAACATTTAATATTGATGAGTAGCATAAACGTGAGCGAACTAAATACTTGAATGTGGTGTTTCGTCAATATGCAACTCGTTGCATATTGAGCTCCACTTAATTTGTAGTACTGTTTGTTACCGCTTTGCTCCAAATTGCCATGCCTCATTAAACCGGACATGCATCATACTTGATTGTGCATCCTGCCATGGTTATGATATGTATGTTTACCGTGTTGTTTGCTTCTTTCTAGTTGTACTTCTTCTCAATAGTTCCGGTTACGTTGCGATTGTGAGGATTCGTTCGACTACGCCCGTTCGTCTTCTTCATGGACTCGGTCTTCTTCCTAGCGGGATTTCAGGCAAGATGACTATCACCTTGGATACCACTACTATCTTTGCTTTGCTAGTTGTCTCGATGCTATCGCTATGTCGCGCTACCTACCACTTGTTTATCAAGCCTTCCAAATTGCCATGCTAGCCTCTAACCTTTTCACCCTTCCTAGCAAACCGTTGTTTGACTATGCTTTGCTCGGCCCCTCTTATAGCGTTGCTAGTTGCAGGTGTAGTTGTAGTTTGTTCCATGTTGGGACATTGATATCTTGGAATATCACAATATCTCTTATTTAATCAATGCACATATATACTTGGTAAAGGGTGGAAGGCTCGGCCTTTTGCCTGGTGTTTTGTTCCACTCTTGCCGCCTTAGTTTCCGTCATACCGGTGTTATGTTCCTTGATTTTGTGTCCCTAACACGATGAAGGTTTATGGGCCCCTCTTGACAGTTCTCTTTGAATAAAACTCTTCCAGCAAGGCCCAACATTGGTTATACCATTTGCTGAACATAATAAACCTGATAATTAATTAATTGGCATAGGGGGTCACGTCCCCGAGGATTCCTTCAACATAATACAGGGGGGCCAGTGCTGATAGTGTTGGTCCCAAACGGGTAGACTACGGGGCCACCACGAGGAAACTCGAGGATCTGGTTTTACTCGTAGGATGTCCCATCCGGACGTGGCCTGAGACGAGATACACGCGGCTACTATCAGGGTGTCGGCATCGCGGGAGGTCTTGCTGGATTAGTTTTACCATTGTCGAAATGTCTTGTGCACTGGGATTCTGAGTCTGATCGGAGGGTCCCGCGATGGAGGATTTTCTCCGCGGATTGTGAGCTTGTCATGTGCTAAGTTGGGACACCCCTGCAGGGTTTAAAATTTCGAGAGCCGTGCCCGCGGTTATGTGGCAGATGGGAATTTTTAATATCCGGTTGTAGAGAACTTGACACCAGACTTGAAATAAAATACACCAACCGCGTGCATAACCGTGACTGTCTCTTTTCGAGTGAGTTCGGGAAGAGAACATGGTGGGGTTATGTTTGACTCGTAAGTAGTTCAGGATCACTTATTGATCATTATTAGTTTGCACCCGTTGCGTAATTTCTCATCTTATTCTTGTACTCGTAAGTTAGCCACCATACAAATGCTTAGTGCTTGTTGTAACCTCACCACTTATCCATTTCATACACATTAAGCTTTGCTAGTCTTGATACCCATGGTAATGGGATTGGTGAGTCCTCGTGGCTCACAGATTACTATAACAACAGTTGCAGGTACAGGTAATGCGATGATCTGACGTGAGAGCGATGCTTGATTGCTTTTGAAGTTCTTCTTCTTCTTCGATCAAGGGATTAGGTTCCAGGTAGGGGAGCCTGGGATTAGCTGGGTGGATGTCGTTCTTCTTTTTTCGTTTGATTTCATCCGTAGTCGGATTCTACTCTTCTGTATGATGATTGCTATGTATTGATGAATTGTTGTATTCATGATGTAGCTTGTGGCGAGTGTAAGCCTTTATCTTGTATTCTTATCTATTCAGTACATGGTATGTTGTAATGATATCCACCTTGCTGTGTGCTCGAAATGCTGTCTTCTGGTCCAAGAAAAATCATGGATAAAGTTTTATTCCGTTTGGACTCCGTTTGGTATTCCTTTTCTGCAAAACTCTAAAACAAGGAAAAAATAGAAACTGGCACTGGGCTCTAGGTTAATAGGTTAGTCCCAAAAATCATATAAATCATATTAATGCATATTAAACATCCAAAACAGATAATATAATAGCATGGAACAATCAAAAATAATAGATACATTGGAGACGTATCAGCAACATTCTGAATCAGAGTGTAGAATACCTCAAACTTGCCTTGCGGTCCACTCGGAAATTACTGTCGGTGCCGCCGATTTTAAACTCGGGGGTTGCATGCGAGCACAATCGTCGAGTGACTTCTGGTGATCTTCCAGACGAACGCGTTCAAGCAGAGTGGCTATGCGTGCAGCTTCCAAGTCCTGGGCCTCGGCAGTCTCCCTAGCAACGGGGGTCTGGAGGACCTGCTCGTTCCTGCACTGCAACTCTTCTCTTTGTTCCGCAGTAAGGGCCTGCGGGTAGTACTCATCGTTGGCGTGCGACGGACCACCACTTTCACCCACGCCACGGGGAAATACGGGTGGGCTACATTGGGAGCCAATCACGAGGACGTCGGCCGCCGGGTCGTTGCTTTCGCACTCAGAAGGCGTACCTGAGTGATCAGATGATGGACCGAACAAGCCATAGAGGGACTCATCGGGCTCGATTGCCGCGATCTGCGATGTGGACGACTAACGAGCCACCACATGCCTCACCCACCGCTAGAGCCGAGAGCAACCGGATCGCTTGCGACGGCGAGTAGTGGGGAGGGGAATGCCACCGGAGCTGACTGATACTGAGTCGAAGGCTGCCGGAGGAGGACTCCGAAGGAACTGGCTTGGAAGTGCACTGCCCCTCGAATAGGGAGCGCCTGGACGTCCAAAGGGGCTTCTTGGAGGCACGACGAATCGTCGGCGATGAAACTCAAAGCACCAAGACGGATCTCGCGACCCAGGGAGAGTCCTCCGCTGGAAACCATGATGAAGGAGTTCAAATAACGCAACCTCATCGGATGTCGCTTAGACACCTGCCCCATGGTGGACGCCAACTATCGTGGGAACGGATCTGACAATAGATGTAGGAGGTAGTAGGAGAGGGTAGATCCTAGCTACGGCGAGACTGTACACTCGGATTTACGAGTTCAGGACCCTCTCAGAGGAGGTAACGACCCTACGTCTCGGCGCCGCGGGAGCTTTGTTGTGTGGAGTGTTGAGTTACTGGGGGTGCGAACCCTTGTGCAGGAGGAGAGGGGCGGCTTATATAGAGTCCGTTGGCCCCTCGTCACCATCAGTTATGCAAGGGTTCAATGAGAGAGTAAAAGATGAGAACGTTACTTGAAATAATCGCATTTAATGATCTTTATAGCGAAGGATTGATCGCTTGACCGTTCCAATCCTGGAGTGGCTCTTGGTCTTCTGCTCTTCGAGTGTAACCAGATACTCCGAGTGAATAACGACGGTCGAGTGGGGGTGGAGTAACCGAGTGGATCTTCTGTCGAGTGACTTGCGTGCTGCGATCATTCCAGTTGGTACCTCCTTTCTCACTTTGTAGGTCTTAGATTCTTTGTGTAGTGTCCTTGGGTAGGGCATGTAGGTCAGGCCTAGGACCCTACCCTAGGTACATGTCATCGTCAGAAGACAACCCAATATTTTTATTTTCTCCAATAAATATACCATTATACTTCTGTTATGATGGAGTTTTAGCGTTTTACTTAGCGTTTGTGCCAAGTAAGACCTTTGGGATGATTTTGAACATTGTTGATTTGATTATGTCAAAAAATAGAAACTTTTGCGTCCAGTAGCAGAATTGTTAAAATTTGCGGGAGCATGATAAAATTCTGATTTTTTTACACAAGATTGATATACGAATTTCCCACGTTTTCCTAATTTGTCAGAATATTTGGAGTTACATAAGTTTGGCTAGTGTCCAGATTACTAGAGACTATTCTCTTTTTGACATATTCTGTTCTCATTGTCTTGTTCGCTCGTTTTGATGAATCTATGGGTTGTATCGGGGGGTATGAACCATGGTGAAGTTAGAATACAGTATAATCTAAATATAAAATTGGAATGAGTTTACAGTAGTACCTAAAAGTGGTGATTTGCTTTATTATACTAATGGATCTCACGAGTTTTCTATTGAGTTTTGTGTTGTGAAGTTTTCAAGTTTTGAGTGAAGTTTCGATAGGCTAAAAATAAGGAGTGGCAAGAGCCTAAGATTGGGGATTCCCATGACACCCCAATATAATATTCAAGGACAACCAAGCATCTAAGATTGGGGATGCCCCGGATGGCATCCCCTCTTTTGTCAACGATCTATCGGTAAATTACTTGAGCCTATATTTTTATTCACCACATGATACGTGTTTTGCTTGGAGCGTGGTGTATTATATGAGTCTTGCCTTTATTGTATTTTTAGTTTGCTACAAGCATCCTTGATGGACACACCTTTTTGAGAGGGACACACATTAACCATGAATTTATTAGAATACTCTTTGAGCTTCACTTATATCTTTTGAGCTAGGCAGTTGATCTAGTGCTTCACTTATATCTTTTAGAGCACGATGGTCGTTATATTTTAAGGAAATTGATGAAATCTCATGATTTACTTATATTATTTTGAGAGTCTTATAAGTGGTATGGCAATTTGCTTGGGTTATGTATTTAGTCCTAATTAATATGATGGGTATTCAAGAGGGGTATAACAAAACTTTCATGAAGATCATTGAATATATGAGAAGTTTGATTCTTCACATTTGTTTTGAGATGGTGATATTAGAGTTATGCCAGTAAGTAATTGTGGTTAGTAAGAATATTGGTATAAGGTTTGTGATTCCCGAAGCATGCATGTATGGTCTCTCGTTATGCTATGAAATTGGAGCATGATTTATTATTGATTGTCTTCCTTATGAGTGGCGGTCGGGGACGAGCAATGGTCTTCTCGTACTAATCTACCCCCCTAGGGGAATGCATAGTAGTACTTTCCTTCGAGGGCTAATAAACTCTTGCAATCAGTATGTGCGTTCTTTATGACTAATGTGAGTCCATGGATATACACACCCTTACCTTTCCGCATTTTGCTAGCCTCTTCGGTACCGTGCATTGCCCCTTCTCACCTCGAGTTGTGGTGCAAACTCCGTCGGTGCATCCAAGAAGAGTTGTGGTGCAAATAATTAGTGGATTCGGTTAGCCGTGGAGTGTGTTTGTTGGTGGACGGGGAGTAAACCTTTACTTTTTAGCGATTGGGAACCGCCACTAATGTGTTTAGCATGGAAGATACGGATAACTAATGGTCGTGAAGTAAACAAGAAGGGTGCATTTCTCAAAATTTCATTTACCTCTGTTTTGAAAATTTGAGCTCTAGCACCGCTGCAAATCACTGCTTCCCTCTGCGAAGGGACTATCTATTTACTTTTATGTTGTGTCACCACCTTCTCAAATAAGTGCCAGATCTTGAGAGCACTATTGTCATCCTCATGCATTATGTGTACCTAATGTTGGGTGCATCATGACTGGATCTTTTCTACCATGAATTACAATGTTTAGTTGCTGCTTGAAATTTTGAGGTGCTCTGTATTTATGTTTTGCAGTCTCAGAAAGGGCTAGCGAGATACCACTATTGTCATATTATATCATGGTTTTTTGACAAAGTGTTGCCATTTGAGATATCTTATTATTGCTCGCTAGTTGATTATGCCATTGATATGAGTTAATATAATTTTTAAGAGTTATTGTCGACATGGTTAGTCATGATCTTGGCTGAAAACCTGGGTGCTACTTAAGCTTATTTATGTAAACAAGAGCAAAAGAGTTCGTAAAAGTTTTTCTTTTTCACTTTCAGTTTATCAACTGAATTGCTTGAGGACAAGCAAAGGTTTATGCTTGGGGGAGTTGGTACGTCTCCGTCGTATCTACTTTTCCTAACGCTTTTACACTTGACTCTAATTTGCATGATTTGAATGAAACTAACCCGGACTGACGCTGTTTTTAGGAGAACTACCATGGTGTTGTTTTTGTGCAGAAATAAAAGTTCTCAGAATGGCACAAAACTTTTTGGAGAATTGTTATTGAATAAAAGAAAAATACTGGGGCCAAAACTACCGGAGGGGGGGGGCCCTAGGCGAGCACAACCCATCAGGGCGCGCCCCCTCCTGGCGCCCACATGGGTTGTCCCCACCTAGTGGCCCCACAGACCCTGATTCCAACCCTATAAAATCCTATTTTCGGAGAAAAAAAATCTGGGAGAAAGAATTATCGCGTTTCATGAGATGGAGCCGCCGCCACCTCCTGCTCTTCATCGGGAGGCCAGATCTGGAGTCCGTTTGGGGCTTCAGAGAGGGGGATCTTTGATCTTCTTCATCACCAACCTTTCTCCATTGCCAATTCCATGATGCTCCCCATCGGGAGTGAGTAATTCCTTCGTAGGCTCGCTGCTCGGTGAGGAGTTGGATGAGATTCATCATGTAATCAACTTAGTTTTGTTAGGGCTTGATCCCTAGTATCCACTATGTTCCAAGATTGATGTTGATATGACTTTGCCGTGCTTAGTGCTTGTCACTTTGGGCCAGGGTGCCATGATTTTAGATCTGAACCGTTTATGTTATCATGATTATATCTATGTTCTAGATCCGATCTTGCAAGTTATATTCACCTATTACGTGTTATGATCCGTAAACCCCGGAGCGACAGTGGTCGGGATACTTTACGGTGATGACCGTAGTTTGAGGAGTTCATGTATTCACCATGTGTTAATGCTTTGTTCCGGTTCTCTATTAAAACAGGCCTTAATATCCCTTAGTTTCCAGCAGGACCCCACTGCCACGGGAGGATAGGACAAAAGATGTCATGCAAGTTCTTTCCATAAGCACGTATGACTATTTATGGAATACATGCCTACATTATATTTATGAACTGGAGCTAGTGCCGTATCGCCCTAGGTTATGACTGTTATATGATGAATATCATCCAACGAATCCACCGATCCAATGCCTATGAATTTCTCTTATATTGTTCCTGCTAAGTTATTACTGTTACACTTGCTACAAAATCATTGCTATCATTGTTACCATTACTATTGTTGTTGCTACTACTATCAAAACTATCATACTACTTTGCTACTGATTACTGTGCTGCAGATAATTAATCTCCAGGTGTGGTTGAATTTACAACTCGGCTCCTAATACTTGCAAATATTATTTGCCTCCCCTTGTGTCAAATCAATAAATTTGGGTTGAATACTCTACCCTCGAAAACTGTTGCGATCCCCTATACTTGTGGGTTATCAAAATAGTAATGCTGGCTACCACCATTCATATTTTTTATACATGTTACACTAGATCATTGCACATCTTGGTACACCGCCGGAGGCATTCATATAGAGTCATATTTTTTATAGTATTAAGTTGTAATTCTTGAGTTGTATGTAAATAAAAGTGTGATGATCATCATTATTAGAGCATTGTCCCATTTGAGGAAAGGATGATGGAGACTGTGATTCCCCCATAAGTTGGGATGAGACTCCGGACGAAAAAAGAGAGGCCAAATGAGCCCCAAAAAATAGACCAAGACGCCCAACAAAAGAAAAATAGAGAACAAATAAAAAAAGAGAAAAAAGAAAAAAATACGAGAGAAAGAGAGAGAAGGGACAAAGTTACTTTCCTTTTCCACACTTGTGCTTCAAAGTAGCACAATATTCTTCATGATAGAGAGTCTCCTATTTTGTCACTTTCATATATCACTAGTGGGAATTTTTCATTATAGAACTGGGCTTGTATATTCCAATGATGGGCCTCCTCAAATGCCCATGGTCTTCATGAGCAAGCAAGTTGGATGCACACCCACTTATTTTTTCTTTTGATCTTTCATACACTTATAGCTCTAGTGCATCCGTTGCATGGCAATCCCTACTCCTTGCATTGATATCAATTGATGGGCATCTCCATAGCCCATTGATTAGCCTCGTCAATCTGAGACTTTCTTCCTTTTTGTCTTCTCCACACAACCTCCAACATTATACTATATTACACCCATAGTGCTATATACATGGCTCACACTCATGTATTGCGTGAGAATTAAAAAGCTGAAGCGTGTTAAAAAGTATGAACCAATTGCTTGTCTTGTCATCGGGTTTGTGCATGATAAATACTTTGTGTTAAGAAGATCGAGCATGACAAGACTATGATTTTGTAGGGATAACTTTCTTTAGCCATGATATTTTGAAGAAACATGATTGCTTTGTAGTATGCTTGAAGTATTATTGTTTTTATGTCAATATTAAAATTTTATTTGAATCTTATTGTAACACCCTGACTTTCATGCCACAACACTTAAGCTAATAAATCATGATAAAATGCGGTTTTACAAAAACTTTTGAGTGTTTTGGACTTTGCTTGGATTTGGATTTTGTTTGTTGTTTGCAAGTGCTCTAATAATGAAATAAATCCTCCAACTCATATACCTCCTTCCCTTGATCTGAAACCTTGCCCCATGATCATGCCATGTGTATAGGACAGAATAGTATTTTCTTACAAAAATAATTTGGTCAAAAAGTATTTTCTAAATTAGGTTTTCCAAAAACCCCTAAATTGAGACTTGAACTACAAGTACTTAATGAAGGGTGTGAAAAATCTTTGAAAAATTATAATTGACTCCTATTAGATATAAGACTCCCAGAAACCACAAAAATAATATTTTAAAAGTTAATTTCCTATTTTATTTAAATGCTTTTCCTTAAGGACGGAAATGGTCTTTAATAGGTTAAAATTATTTTAATGTTTCAAAAATATTTGAGAAAATTTAGGAAAGCTCAGTGGACATATATTGTCCATATATATATGAGTTTCAACACATGGTCATGTTCAAAATATTGGGCAAAACCCTCCAAAACCATTTCTGTCCATTTCAAGTATTTGAAATATTTCTACAAGAAATATTTTCAAATAAATCCAGGAAAATTCTAGCAAGTCACATATGCATAATAGGGTGACCTTGCAGAGTTTAAGCTCAATCCAAATTGTTTTGGATCACAAAAGTGCCCCAAAATCATCGCTGTTCAGGTTCAAATTTGAACAACTTTACATTGCCAACTTATTCCAAATGCCCCCAAACTTTGTGGTCATGCTCACAAGCCCAAATGATGACACTACACCAAGTGGTGCATCAAGGGGAATGGTTTTGCATGACTAGATCTTGGTAAATGCATTTCTGTTGATTTCTAGGGTTTACAAAAGTTGCATTGGCAACTTTGTCCAAATAAGCTCAAAATTTGTGGAACACCCTATTTCTATGTGCTATTTCATCCTGTTAAGTCTCATGGCAAGTGGAATTCATTTACTTGCCCAAACCAGCAACAAACACCTTCTGCAAAATTTCTAAAACCACCTTTTTGACCACTTCCACTAATCTCCATGACCCTATCTTTTTACCACAGCTGCCCCAGGTCACCTCCTGCCTCCAGTAACTCTCCTCCTTCATCAGCTCAATTTATTTGGGGGTAAAACCCACCTCTTTCTCTCTGTGTTCACCCATGGCAACACCTCTTCTCTCTCCCATTTCTATATGCAGGACCCGACCTAGTTCCTATCCACTCTAAAGCATCCAAGGAAGCTCCAAGACACAAGAGGACATGCCCCTGGCCTTTTAAAATCACCATGCCGGCCATATGCACGCTCTAGAGCGCGCTAAAGTGCACCCTCGCACTGTAGCCGCTCTCTGCCCAAGCCAACCGACGACCTAGGGCCTCCCCCTCGTGTCCCCCGAGGCCGCCTCGGCGTCCGGGACACGGCAAGCTGCCGGCACCCTCCTGAGCCTCTCTCCTCACTCCTCCTAGAGCTCACCCGAGCACGGCCTGGATCGCGCCCATGGTGCACTGGTGCCCCCCCTATATAGAGCCTTCCCCCGAGCTCTTCCTCGCCTCTGCTGGACCCCCATCACTCCCGTGAACCTCTCAGACACTCACTCTATCCCTCTCGTGCCCTCCTGCTCCCTCCATGGCCGGAGTGCCGCCGTCGGCCTCCACCCGGCTCCGACAAACCAGGGCCTCCCCTCCCCTCCTTTGGCCACCAGGAGAACCGCAACAGACCGGCGGATCTCTCCCACTCTTTTTCTCCTACTCTGGTGCCCCGTGGCGCCGCAACCATCTTCTCTCGAAGCCTCGTCCGCCGACATCAGGGTCGCCGTTGCCCTGGACCTCCCCAGCCTGCGTGGGGCCCATAGATTGGCGCGCCTCAGCCTCCCGAGTCCGCCGGTATGCCGGACGCCGTCGGGGACGCCCGGAACCGCCGGGGAGCACGCCGGTGCCCCGCTCGGTCGACCTCTTCTGCTCCTGGTGCGAGGAAGCAGATGACCTGCGGGTGGGGCCCGCTCGTCACTGTCCCAGCCTCCAGGCCATGCTGGCAAGTGGAGACGGCTTCGGCGGTAACCGCCTCCTCCGCGTGGACGCGTATTCCATTAAAACCGCCTCCGACGTGGCCCCTGTGCGCGTGCGGCCGAGCCGCTAGGCCGGCCCAGTGGCGCCCTGCCACTAAACCTCGCCCAGTGCATGCTGCCGCCGCCCAGATCCGGCCCATGTCGGTAAATCCTTTGTCTTTTTCTTTTTCAGTGAACTTCAAAAATCCATAAACAATTCAAATTAATTCCAAACTTGATGATTTAAATTTCTCCTAGTTCATAAATTCATTATCTATCACATGGTGCAATTTGCACATTTTTCCATAAACATTTTCTTCACAAATAATTATCAAATCCCATTTTTCCATTTCTGTGATAAACTTTGGAAAATCACAGAGAGGCCATTTTTGATCCAAATGCCATGATTCAAATTCCTAGATACTTATATGTTCATAAATTAGTTTTTGAACATTTTTACCAATACTTTCAATGCCCCATAAATATTGGTCCATTTCTCCATATATTGCCAGCTTTGCAAATTCATAGAAAAGCCATTTGAACTCCAAATCAAGTGAAACCAACTCCTAGCTCCTTCTAAAATCATTCCTTGATAAATGGGTGCCTTTTCTCATTTAAAAATAATAATATTTCAGTATAGTTCTTGCAGATCCATTAAATCCATTGATTCCATCATATTGAAATGTTCAGAAATATTCACTGATCCAATCCCAATGAAACCACTCTGGTTATTTTTCATATAACAAGAGAAGTCCTAGAAAAGTCAACTTCATATTTTTAGAGCACTTTTATTTTTTGCCCTGTTGTGTTGCTTATTGTGATTACTTTCGACGTTAGTAGACGAAGTAGATGCAGTACCTGGAGAAGGACCAGAAGACTTGAAGACTCTGATGAACCAGGTAAGCAACCCTTTGACCATACCGTGAAACCATTTTATGCATGTCATAAGCACCATATTGTTGTTGCACCAGAATCATGATGAGAGGGTACCACCTTGGTGGGTTACTCCGTTGGTTTTCACGTTGATACTTGCATGATGCATGACCCTACCTTTCTATGAGGGTTATGCGAGTGGGAGTAGCTAGGATGCTAAGTAGAGCTACGCAAAAAGGGGATGGGTATATGCATGATGATGGAAGCAAGATTGTTTTCAAAAACTTTTCAAAAACCCCATCTGGTGCCACTTATGCCCGAGGGAGATAATGAGTTGGGTAACCACTTGATGACGAAGTGGTGTACTGAGGCAAGGGTGTGTTGTTTCCAAAAACGGATTGGTTTAAGTTGCGACCGTTATTCCAACTTTACATGCGGAACCACTCTACCCTTATATCGGAAAGGGCATTATTGATTACCTAGGCCGATACTAGCTTGGAGCCCGCATTACTAGTGACGGGAGAGTCATTGTTACGCTCTCTTGGGACGGGGTCGTGCCAGGTAGGGCGGCCATGCTGTTTTTACAGGGCACCGGACACACCGTTGGTACCCCGTGCTTGTGGTATGTGATGAATATGGGAGCGTGGCTCCAAAATCTTAAGATGATAAATGTTGGGCACGGGGGTTGCTACCAATCGAGTGGACTCTATGTTAGTGTCGTCTAGGGAAAGTTAATGATCGGGTGCTTACCCCGGGTACTTGAGGTACCGCGGGTCGTGGATGACACGGAAGTTCCCCGGATCTAGTGGGTAAAGTGTGCAACCTCTGCAGAGTGTAAAACTATTCGAATAGCCGTGTCCACGATCAAGGACAGTTGGTAACCGCTCTTGGGCTACGTCCACATGTTTAGAAACCAATGTGTGTGTTTGGATAAGTGGGAAGAACTACTTGGGTCAAGTCAAAATACTTGACATGATTGAGTTGGGTTGATGCCCACTCCATTTATGTTGATATCTGTAACCAGTCCCTATGGTTACTTGAATTCGTATGATGCATGTTTTACCAATTGTTGAACATGTCATAGCACAACAAAACTAGCTTTCTTCAAAATTTACCTATATCATGCATTGTTGTATCTTGAACCAACACATGGGTTGCTTGCGAGTACATTCAAAGTACTCATTGGCTTGCCACTGGTTATTTTATTGCCAAAGCATGAAAGAACAGGATATGATGAAGAATACTTCGGTGACGAACATGCAAGCTAGGATGCTTCCCAGTCAGAATGCTTGTAGGGTTAAGGCAGATGGCATGGGTCCAAGTTATCGACGAAGATTTCCGCTGCGAAGTTATACTCAAGACTTGACCATAATGGTCATAATTTATGTAAGACGGTATGTATGGATGTAAGACTCTTGTTATACAGCTTCTGTGTGTTCAGTGAGCAATGATCTCTAGGATCACTGTACACGTGCATTCGGTGATCACGACTTATGAGTTGGGGTACCCACACTTATGGATCTGAATATTCATACCACATAAAGAAAGATTACCTGATAAACATGTTAGGTAGCATTCCACATAAAAAAATCTATTTCTTTATCATTTACCTACTCGAGGACGAGCAGGAATTAAGCTTAGGGATGCTTGGTACGTCTCCAACGTATCTATAATTTTTGATTGTACCATGCTATTATAGTATCAATCTTGGATGTTTTATATGCATTATTATGCTATTTTATATCATTTTTGGGACTAAATTATTAACCTAGTGCCCAGTGCCAGTTGCTGTTTATCCTTTTTTTTGTCTTTACCAAAAATCAATATACCAAATGGAGTCCAAATGGGACGAAACTTTTTGACGATTTTTCTTGGACCAAAAGACACCCTGGAAGCTTCGGGAGGAGGCCAGAAGAGCCACAAGATGGACACAAGCTCAGGGTGGGGCGCCCCAAGCTTGTGGCCCCCCCGTGGCTCCTCTAACCCTAACTCTTCTTTTGTAAATACCCAAATATTCCCCGAAGACCAGGGCACACCAAAAGTACTTTTCCGTCGCCGCAAGTTTATGTCTTCGTGAGATCCATCTGGGGACCTTTTCCGGTACTCTGCCGTAGGGGGATTCGATCATGTAGGGCTTCTACGTCAACCTTGCTACCATTCCGATGATGTGTGATTAGTTTACCACAAACCTACTGGTCCATAGCTAGTAACTAGATGGCTTATTCTCTCTCTCTTTGATCTTCAATATAATGTTCTTCTCGATGTTCTTGGAGATATATTTGATGTAATCTTCTTCTGCGGTGCGTTTTGGTGAGATCTAATGAATTGTGGGTTTATGATCAAATTATCTATGAATATTATTTGAGTCTTCTCTAAGCTATTTTATGCATGATTTATATAGCTTAGTATTTCTCTCCGAACTCTTGATTTGGTTTGGCCAACTAGATTAATTTTTCTTGCATTGGGAGAAGTGCTTTGTAATGGGTTCAATCTTGCCGTGCTCAATCCCAGTGACAGAAAGGGCCATGCCACGTATTTGTATTGTTGCCATTAAGGAAAAAAATGGGGTTTTTTCATATTGATTGGATCTATCCCTCTACATCATGTCATCTTGCTTAAGGCGCTACTCCGTTCTTGTTACCTTAATACACTAGATGCATGCTGGATAGCGGTCGATGTGTGGAGTAATAGTAGTAGATACAGGCAGGAGTTGGTCTACTTGTCTCGGACGTGATGCCTATATACATGATCATTGCCTTAGATATCGTCATAACTATGCGCTTTTCTATCAATTGCTCAACAGTAATTTGTTTACCCACCGTATGCTTTCTTTCAAGAGAGAAGCCTCAAGTGAAAACTATGGACCTAGGGTCTATGTTTTTATTATTTTCAGATCTACTAAATAAAAAACACAAAAATACCTTGCTGCAATTTGTTTACTTTTATTTTACTTAGCACTTTTACTTATCTTTTATACCTATCACTATCAGATCTCATCCTTGCAAAGTAACCGTGAAGGGATTGACAACCCCTTTATCGCGTTGGGTGCAAGTATTTGTTTGTTTGTGCAGGTACAATTATTGGAGACTTGTGTCTTCTTCCTACTGGATTGATACCTTGGTTCTTAACTAAGGGAAATACTTATCTCTACTTTGTTGCATCACCCTTTCCTCTTCAAGGGAAAAACCAACGCAAGCTCAAGAGGTAGCAGGAAGAATTTCTGGCTCTATTGCCTGGGAGGATCTACATCAAGCCTACCAAGTACCTATCATAAACTCTCATCTCTTGTGTTTACATTATTTGCCATTTTCCTCTCCCCCACTTCTGAAACATATTCAGAAAAATACAAAAATATTTGCCTTTATGTTTTACATGGTTTGTCTGCTTGTTCGTTTGGCATAATTGTATGTTTATTCCAAATCAGAAGCAAAAAGTTTATTGATCCTCATCCACTTGCTAATATTTTTAAAAGATCCAACTATGATGAACCAATTGCTAGTGAGTTGGGGCACTAGATTATCTTTATAAAGTTTTGCTTGAAATTCGTGAATCTGAAATTTGTGATGAAGTGCTAAAAGAGGAAATTTATGAATTTATTCATGATAGCTCCTTGAACGAAAAGCATGATTGCAATGGTGTTATTATAAATTCTATTAATGTCAATTGTGCTAGTAATATGCAAAACCCCAAGCTTGGGGATGCTAATTTTGATATGTCCACTACTTATTGCAATGATCATGATTGGGGTGATTCTTCTTATGATCTTGAAAAATTATTTAAGCCTTGTGATGAATATGTTTGTGATAATATTGAAAGTGGGTTTGGAAGAGTTCCAACTTTAGGTAATAATGACCCCACTACTTTGGAGAACGATCAATCTTATGATTTTTTTTGGTAAAAGTGAGCTTGGAGAGGTCATGACTTTATTTGATGATAATCCCACTATTTTGGAAGAGTGTCAACTTCGCATGCATGTGGATCATGTAGAGAATATGTTATGTGATAGCTGTATTGCTGAATTTGAATATGATCCCACCTGTATTTATTATGAGAGAGGGAAATATGGTAGAAATTTTCATGTTACTAAATTACCTCTCGTTATGTTGAGATTGTCAATGTTTTATTCTTCTCCCTTGCATATTCTAGTTTTTGCTTGCCTTGCTAATTTATTTGCTAATAAAATGCCTATGCATAGGAATCATGTTAGATTTAATTTGTTTGCCACATGTTTTATGATGCTCTCTTTGCGTTTCAATTATTATCTTTGATGTGAGCATCATGAAAATCTCAAAGCCTAGCTTAAAGGCTATAAAAACGCTTATTGGGAGAAAACCCAATCACTGGTGCGCGTCGGTCCTAAACAAACGTTTTTTAACCCATTTCCACGACGGCATTTGGAACCTTCGCCAAGTGAGTGTGGGCGATAGGGGGGGGGGTCTTTCCCACACGACCCAGAAACCGTCGGGGATAGGGCCCCTATAGTACTCCTACTCATTTCTGCTCGCATTGCCATCACAGTCGGTATTCTGTGGTGCTACGTTTACGATGCACGTCCCATCACAAACGGTTCACTATTATAGAACGTGTATGATGCGCGACCCATCACAAACGGTTCACCGTTAAGAAGATTAGCTAATCGTCGTACGAGTGTCGGACAGGATTACGAAACGTCGGACCGTCGTAACATCGTCGTACACGACAACTATCGCACATGCTATTCTGTGGTGCAATGTTTACGATGCATACTTCATCAGAAACAGTTCATGGTTGCAAATCGTGTACGATAAGGCAACTAACACAAACATTTAGTTTGCCCGCACCGTTTGTGATATTGTCTGACATCGCACACGCTTTGCAAACGGCAACCGTGTGCATGCTTGCACGCGTTTCCTCTCTGTGAACCGTCTCGGATTATGGTGCATATCACAAACGTTTGTGCTTTACCAACCGTGTGTGCCATAACAACCCGGAGAGCGTAATTTCACCGTAATTTAATTGCTGCTTTTCCAAATTGTACCAGATTTGGATTTGAATTTGAATGTATGCTACAGTTTTATTCATATCCATCAGGTTCAAACAACCAATGCATTATTCGATTCATAGGTACATAGGTTCAAGAATTACATAAGAATCAAATAAAGAATGATGAACCACAGTTGTATACTTGTACTATTAAAGATGGTAAAGAAAGAGGCAAAATATATTCTGGTTGCTGAACAAGGTGAAGCGGAATGCCCATATTGTGCCCTCCTCAATGCAGAAGGCACGCATGACTCTAGTCCAACCCCTTGTGATGGCCGACCGCCCATCCTTCACGATCTTCATGAAAACATCTAGATAATCATCATGTTCTGGTAGAAATACTTTAACGTTTGCATGCCCACCAATCATGTAGTTTGAGAGGTAATCTTGAGTAAACTGCTTTGGCAACCACTGCAAAGGAAAAAGATTCAGACATTGTCATCTAACACAACTCATTATGGGCAATAAAAAGAAGGCTGCAGAGTTCTTACTTACCATCCTGCAGTTCGCTGTTGTCTTGGATAAAGTGTAAACAAATAGTTTGATTGCCATCTTTAGACCCATTTTACTAACAATCTTTATCAGCTTCCTCACTTGATGCTGGTTCATCCATATCTCATTGCCCCATACGCAGAAAGGGTCGAAACGCATATCTTTACCAATGACATATGTACCTAAAAGCACCAAGTTAATATTAGAAGCTAAACAACAATTGCATAATGATGTAGTACAACACTCTTTTATAATATGTCTATATACATCCTTATGTGGTAGTCCATTTGAAATCTCTAAAAAGAAAAATATTTAGGAACAGAGGGAGTATCTTATAACATCCAGTATACTCACATATTAGATGAATTAACATCTTATATTATGATCGGAAGGAGTTTAGTTCATTCTTACAAATTATCGGCTGATTAACTGCTGCTGTATCCATGGGTTACAGTTAGTTTGAGCTAGTTCGGGCTCAAATAGCCCTAAAGTATATCTAAACATGAGGACTAGTTTGAGCTAGTTGCATCTATAACCTATCCAAAAAAACAATCCAACCCAAGAGGTGCTAATTGGAGCTAGTTCTCCTAGTGCATTTATTGTCAATCTAACCCTGCCATCCAAACAACTCTTTGGATGGAGTTAGTTCAGGGTTAGTAATGAGCTAGAAACTAACTCTAACCTCTAGCTAAGTTGAGTATCTAAACAGGGCTGTGTTTTTGCTGTTGCTGCTGTTGCTCTTCTACGTATATCTAGACATCATTAGAACATTAATGTAACACTCTTCCTTGTTGCTATGAAGCCTAGGATTGCATATTTAGACATTAAGTATAGTGCATGTTGCTATGTAGCCTCAGATATATTACATATGGCCCTAGTCAACCTAACAAAAAATGGGTTGCAGATATATTCAGTTAAAAGTCTGATTCACCGATTAGTCCCTTATCAGCCGCCAGCCTATATGGTACCAGCTACCGATATCCTGAACAGTGAGCAGATATAAGCCATGGGATGAAACTAACCTCGATGGAGAACAATAGTCGTTCCCAAAATTGTCCTGTTTAGGTACATCGAGAAGCATGTTAAGCACAACAGGCTAAACATCAACCAAAATTATACATGGCAGACAAAACAATCTCCAAAAGATAGCTTTAGTGTGCAGGTTTAAGCATGCTAGTAAAGCAAAACAAGTGGAAAGGTGTGCTAACTACAACAGGCCTAACATTTAACAACAAGCAAACATAGTCATTCAAACTGGTATTGTGCCGGTCTAAGTACACTGGTTATGGTTAAATAAAAATGGAAAGGCGTGTTAACTACAAGACGCAGCAACCAAATGTAGTCATTCATAGTGGTATTGTTGAAACTGGTACTGATGAAATTGAACTGCATAGTTCATACTTGCACATATAGAACATCATGTTGTGAATAACTGGAATAAACAAGGCATACTACAAACAACCAAAGATAGCATTTGAAACTGAACATATGCTAACTACAAACAACCGAACAATCAAAAAACTTTAAAAGAGGCATATGCTAGCTATAACAGGCTTAACAACAAGCAAATATATGCATTCCTATCGGTATGTTTAAAATTGGATTGATGAACTACACAGTAAATAATTGCACATATAGAGCATCACATTGTGAACAACTGAAATAAACAAGGCATACTGCAAACAACCAGATATAGCAATTAGAACTGACATATTCTCACTATAATACAAAAGGGACTTGACAAAACAAATCATGGGTTTCCCCCTATGAAGAGGCACGACAAAACAAATCATTGGTTTCCTCACTTGTCACAGATGGGCTCGTTCCTGTGGGAAGAGCACGGACCCTGGATGCGCTCCATGTTGTCGTAGATGGGCTCCTTCCCCTTGGAAGAGCACGGCTATAAGGTGCCCTCCATGATGTCGCAGACGGGCGCTTTCCCCTTGGAAGAGTAGATGGGCTCTTTCCCCTTGGAAGAGCAGGAGAGGGTGCCCTCCTCATGGTCGCTGTCGATGAGGTCTGACTTGGAAGCTGTGGATCCCAAGCCAGCTTTGCAGAACATGTCCTTCAGAAATGAAAAAAGGGGCTTGATGGCTATGTGGAATAGCAAATTTTTGACAGCGAGCCAGAGGAGATCAGCGGCAGGGCCATGGATGAGATCGATGGCAATTGAACCCGAGGGGTTGGGGGTGGGCCACTTAACCTGTGACACAGCCCGCCTCAGGCCGCGGATGTCGATGACCTCGATGTCATAGCCGGCGGACGAGACATGCCCGCATACTCTAGCCCGCTGCTTGAGTGCCTGCCACCAGTAATGGTCGTCAGCTTCCTCGGCGACGTCGGGCGAAGAGACCGCTATACACATCTTTTGGGCGAGTCGCTCCTCGAGCTCGACGAGAAGCGTAGCCGGGCTTAGGCCGCGACACTCTGGAGTGAGGGATGGGGATGGGGATGGGGATCTGTGGGAAAGGGGGCGTTTGGCAGGCTTCATCTAAGAAACTCAGGGCGGCCTGGGTATGGAGATTAGTGGGTAAGCTGCACGGGCAAACTAGCAAATGTTGACAATGGAGGCCTTGCGGCGGCAGCGGCGGAGGGGACCTTGCTAGGATTTCGAGGGAAGGAGGGTGTGTGTGTGTGCGCACGCCCGAGGAGGTTTTGGTGTGTGTGTGTGTGTGGAGGGGGGGGGGGTGTTTGAGGAAATGACGCGGGTACTGAAAATTTTACTACGCGAGAGTCAAACACGGGAGTGAAATGCCGGGCTATTGAAAATTTTGATGATAGTGCATCATACACGGTCCGGAGGTAACAACCGTGTGTTGCGAAACAGAAAAACCCTCGAGGCGGGCATATATTTTCTAGGGATGCAGGCGGGATTGGGAACAAGAAACATCGCATACGGTATGGAGATAACAACCGTGTGTTATGAAACAGAAAAACCCTCGAGGCGGGCATATATTTTTGAGAGGTGGAGCCTCATGGAGCCCAATGTACTGTGCGGATGTGTGCGTGACAGGTGCACCCGCGTGGCATATGGTTAGTTTGAGTGAACTGTGTTTGTTGCGTCATCCGACTTGTCTAATGTTCATAAATTTGGCGAAAGATGACGCGGGAGAGGGTCAGAACACGCACACACTTGCATGTGGACCAAATTTATGTATCAAAAGGGTGATCTGATTTTCAAATACCAAATGCAACTTCGATGTGGCACCTCTCTCGCAAAGTGCATAGTATTTCTTGCCCCCACCCCCCTCATGTCGGCACGAAGGGAATCCTATGCTATGAATGCATGCCCCCTCCCCCCAACCGAGGTTCACCTAGCAAGGTGTGAAGTAGCTAGCAGCCCCCCTCCTCCCTCGTGTCGGCACGAAGGGAATCCTAATCTATGAATGCATGCCCCCAACCGAGGTTCATTCACCTAGGAAAGTGCGAAGTAGCTAGCAGCCCCCTCCCTCGTGTCAGCACGAAGGGAATCCTAAGCTATGAATGCATGCCTCCAAACCGAGGTTCACCCTAGCAAAGTGCGAAGTAGCTACCAGCCCCCCTCCCTCGTGTCGGCATGAAGGGAATCCTAAGCTATGAATGCATGCCCCTCCAACCGAGGTTCACCCTAGCAATGTGCGAAGTAGCTAGCAGCCCCCTCCCTCGTGTTGGCACGAAGGGAATCATAAGCTATGAATGCATGCCCCCCCAACCGAGGTTCACCTAGCAAAGTGCGAAGTAGCTAGCAGCCCCCCTCCCTCGTCTCAGCACGAAGGGATTCTGAAGCTATGAATGCATGCCGCCCCAACCGAGGTTCACCTAGAAAAGTGCGAAGTAGCTAGCAACCCCCTCCCTCGTGTTGGCACGAAGGGAATCCTAAGCTATGAATGCATGCGCCCCCCAACCGAGGTTCACCCTAGCAAAGTGCGAAGTAGCTAGCAGCCACCCCTCCCTTGTGTCGGCACGAAGGGAATCCTAAGCTATGAATGCATGCTCCCACCCCAACCGAGGTTCACCTAGCAAAGTGTGAAGTAGCTAGCAGCCCCCCTCATGTCGACACGAAGGGAATCCTAAGCTATAAATGCATGCCCCCTCCCGCCAACCAAGGTTCGCCTAGCAAAGTGCGAAGTAGCTAGCAGCCCCCACCTCCCCTCGTGTCGCCACGAGGGGAATCCTAAGCTATGAATGCATGCCCCCCCAACTAAGGTTCACCTAGCAAAGTGCGAAGTAGCCACCCCCCCACACACACTTTCAGTCGGCGGGCTAGAGAGGCATATATCTCACCAAGATGGATCATAAAATGGACCAAGAATAATCCACCTTGGTCGTACAACCTCTCTCTTGTTGTTGGTCAACGTGATGGCCGTCCATGCGACCCCGGAGATGGGCTAGCTCGCCAATAATCACGCAAGTAGCTAGTCCCCGAAGACAACAAATGCATGCGTGTGGCCCAAACATATGTATGGAGAGGTGTGTTTTTGAGTAACAATGGAACAACTTTGATGTGGCACCGTGATTTCGAACTAGAAATCCCCACACTGAGTGAGGGTTAGGTTGACGATGCATGTGTATGTTACACCACACTTCAAGCCAACGATGGGGATTCATGCATGCATGCGTGCATAGTATATGCGCTCAAACTCAATTAGGTCTGAATCTCACCATGACCTATACTACGATAACACGAACCAAATGAATAATCTGCCATGTTAACCTATCTTGTTGTTGGTCAAGGTGATCATGGATGTCCACGCGGGCCCACGAAATATAGGCTTGTCGCCTATAACGACGCGAGGGAGTGTATCGTTTGAAGGCAACCACTACATGCATATGTATGGAGGTGATGCGTGCATGCATGTTTGAATACACAACATTGATGTGGCGCGTGTGTCAAAAATCGTACACTAGCTCCCCACACAGAGCGAGATCGGTTCATGATGTGTCATTGTACTAGCCACTTCGACTGGATGGGAGGGATTCATGCGTACACATGCATGTGTGTGTGCTCAAACTGTATCATGCATGTCATTCTAGAGCAAAAATAATAAGGGACAATTCCATTTCTCGCCCTAACTTGAACCCACACCTGACATTTGCCCCTAAGTTTCGAGTATGCTCAAAAATACCCCTCTTCCGTCAAAGGTCCTTATAGAAATACCCTTCCGTACCATTTCCGTGTGGTCAAAAGTGTTTGACCGTCCACACGAATTTTTTTGGCCAATTTTGCCCCTCTGCACTTATGACACTTATAGGTGGGACCTACACTACGGATAAGAAAAAACTCTCTCTCTCATCCCCTCTCTCACTTACAAGTGGACCCACCAAAAAAGGAAAAATAAAACTCTATTCTCTCTTATCTCTCTGTCTGTCGCGCTCACCTCTGGTGGCGGCCAACAGCAGGCAGCGGTGTGGGGGCTCGCCGGCGTGGTCTCGCTGCGCTTAGCACCGCGTAATCAGCCGTCGATTGGCCATAGTTTGGCGTGAGGGCGACCACCGGAACCAACACCCCGACGGAACAGGCGCACGGTTCATGTCGTCGCCGACATCTTCTCACGCACGTGTGACCAATAACAGCCTCAAGCATCTATAGCACGCCCATTAGATCGAGCACTTTCCGATTCATTTTCCAGCGGGATGAATCAGACCCGGGCACCCGAAATCGACGGCTCACTTCTTGTCTTCCCTAACTCTGGTGGAGCACGACTGCTACCCGATCTCCTCTACGGATGAATCTAGCTGGACTCCCTCAAGTTGCTTAGCTCCAAGACAACCTCCCGAATGTCCTAGCGCACCCTCGAGCTTCCCCGCATCCCCGAGAACATCCCCCCATGAGCGCCGCCCATCTCCGCCGCTCGAGGTCACTGTTGCCTGTCCTACCGGCCATCCCACTGTCCCAATCCACCTTAGTCAAGTTCGTCTTCACGCCCGCAGGCTTGCAAGACACCTTCGAAGCCCATACTCTCCGGTATCCTCATGAGCGCCGCCCGTCGCCGCCACTGTGGCTTCGCGCACGCGCCGGCGTTTAGCCGCTATTATTTTCGCTAACCCTCCTGTTAATTGTCCCACTGACACGTGGGCCCTTTACTTAACTATAAGATAGTTATTATAATAAAAGGCTTAAAGAGACAATGACATGTGGGCCTCCAAAATCTAATTTGACCAGTCCCTGGTCTAACTTGACTGAATTTTTTCTTTACCCAAACTTGGACCGGTACCATCGAGGGGCATTTTGGACAAAGCGCACGGTCAAACCCCTTTGACCTAACAGAAACGGCGCTCAAGGGTATTTTTATAACACCACCCAACGGCACATGGGTATTTTTGAGCATACTCGAAATTTAGGGGCAAATGCCAGGTGTGGGTTCAAGTTAGGGGGAGACATGGAATTGTCCCAAATAATAATCCCCTCCTAAGTCATATTAACCTATCTTGTTGTCAGGCAAAAAGTAGTGATGGACCAAGCGGGCCCATAGATGGAAAGCATCGATATCGCTGATAACCTCTTAAGTGGGTGCGAGAGGACAACCACCACCGCTTTGTATGTGGGCCAAACATATATATGTTGAATACCCAAAATGCACAACTTTGATGTGCCACATGCCTAAAAAATAGTAAACCATGCACCCACACAGAGTGAGGTTCATATCAAGCGTACTACATATGATGGTCCCCTTCCCCCCTCTTCACCGCATACTATATGATCCTGCCGTAATATATGTACAACCCAAAAGAATCCTCATCGATGGTGAAATTAATTAACCTCTCCCGATGTAGGTCAAAGTGATGCATGCATGCATCGACGATGGCCTCGTTGGCCCACAGATGGAAGCGTCACATGTGAGTGTCCTAGCTAGGATATGCATGTAGGTCAAAGTGATGCATGCATGCATCGACGATGGCCTCATTGTCCCACAGATGGAAGCGTCACACGTGAGTGTCCTAGCTAGGATATGCATGTGGCCCAAAAAGGTGTTGTGTGATGTTTGAATAACCAATTTTACAATTTTGATGTGGCACATGCTTCGGTAACCAAAAAGTGCCGACACTGAGTGAGCTGTACTTGTTCACGGACGCGTACGTATAGTATATATGCTAGTCCCCTCCCACCTCTTCAACGCGTACTATATACCACCATAACACAAAGAAAAAAATTCTACCTTGCTGGTCAAATTAACCTCACTGCCGGCTGTTCGACAAAGTGATGGATGACGACCTCGCGGGCCCACAGAAAGCGTCACACGCGAGTATCGAGTGTCGTGTAGGACAACCATCGACTGCATATGGCCAAAACATTTATGTATGAAAGGGTTGTGTAATGTTTTAAATAACGATTTCACGACTCTGATGTGGCACCAGCCTGCCTAACAAAACGGCCAACCAACACGGTGGCTCACAACTCGTAGTGTACTGCGAGCCACCTGCCACCCCCAGACGCACACACCCACACACACACCGTGAATCCACCGCAACTACAATGCATGTTAAATTAATTATCCCGCGGTGAACATACATGTTACCAAAGGAGAGAAGTTTTAATTTCAAAAAAATGACAGAGATCATTAAGACGTTTTAGTACATTGATTGATTGATTTCTATGGGTATAATGTGTGCAAAAATCAAATTTGAGCTACATGCACACGTGACAGTGCACCTAAATGGATTGCAAAAACACATGTGTCTCACTGGGTGAATGTTTACTCCCCGTGCAAAATTTTTCAAAGATTGAGAATCTTGATTTTTAAATTCTAGTACATCCAAAACTTATTTGAAGTTCATGAAACTTATCGTGTTGTCATATGGACACCAATACAAAGTGGCATTGTACTTTTTTTGTCAAATTTGAGACCAGTTTTGATGTAATCTTTATCTAATTATAGACGGGAGATTAGTAATAATTGGGAACCAATATCCCAAACGGATTATTTATTCGAACCGTAAGCGTTAGACCAACAATGGATACGTGCCATGCTTCGGTTAAGAAATAAAGCGGCAACATTAATCATCCAAATAGAAAAACAATATACGTGCCGCTGCGTGACCCGTGTGGCGTGCGAGCAGGCGTGAGTTGACGGGACGCATGCGAGCAGTCCGCCATGCAGGCAGACGAGGAGGCGTGCATGCAGGTGTGTGAATTGACGGAGGCGTGCTCGCTGCGCAGTGTCATCGGGAGGCGTGCGGGTAGCTGTGAGAAACTTTGGTAGGCATGCCAGCAGTCCGATGCGCAGGCTCACCGGGAGGCAAGCCATCGGTTTGACCGCCGCCCGCCTCTCTCCCACAAATCCCACTACTGCATATTAACGGTGCGCCTGAGCGGCCGCAACCCCCATCCTCGCTACGCACACACAATGCTCTCTCTCCGCTTGCATCCTTGGCGCCGCTCTCAGTCCTCAAAGTCGTCAGTGTATGAGGATGCCGCCGAAGCGCCCCATCGGAGGGAGTGGTGACGCCGGGGCTGCTAAAGCGTCGGAGCACGGCGTGGAGATGGAGACAGAGGTTGCCGTCACCGCCGGCGAGTTATCACTGCACCCTGACGTTGTTGACGGCATCGAGCTTCCACAGCCAGAGGCAGAGTTCCACACCGACTACCACGACCTGTAGCGACCAGACCTCAAATGGCCTGTGCTGCTGTGCACCAGTGTCATCCCTGGATCAGTAATGCTGACACGCACAGTACAAATGGAGGATTTATAACAGAGTAGCAATCACACACTTATTACATCGAATATCTCCGAAGAGATTAAGTATAATCAACATGGCTTAAGGCCATCTAATAACGATAACAGCGGAAGACTTGGAAGATAAGTGAGTCCATCAACTCCAGCGGCATCACTGAGTATAAGACCACGACCTAAGGCACCTTACTCGTCGTCTGAAAAGTCTGCAACATGAAACGTTGCAGCCCGAAACGGGTCAGCACATAGAATATGCTGGCAATGTAACACATAGAGAGCAATGAACAATAATAAGGCTATACTACATGCATATATGGCTGGTGGAAAGGCTCTATGGTTACAGTTTTTGCGAAAAGCCAATTTTATCCTACTGCAAAGGAATAAATTTTATTTAACTATCATGGTGGTTGAAACATTGAGAAGGTACCTCCAACTCAATCCCAATTAAGTATCATCATTAACCCAACAAAATTAATTATAGGTATCACGGTGATGAGATTCAAATGATAATCCAGGTACTAGATACTCAGGTTGTCCATAACCGGGGACACGGCTAATCATGATCAGTTTGTACACTCTGCAGAGGTTTGTGCACTTTTCCCCACAAGACTCGATCGCCTCCGCTTGATTCTCGCACTGCATGTTGTTTGAGAAACGGATGACCGAGACACAGTCTTTCAGAAACAGTCACTCTCTACTCTGGATGGACCGGTACACCTACTTTCCCCTACATCTGCTAGTCCACCTCTTCAAGAGATCCTGTAACCTACTCAGCTGTGCTAGAGCCCATAATAGCTTGCGGCTGCACACGGAAGTTTCTAGCATGAATAATCTTATGATCCCTTTGAGCCTGGGTGGCGGACCTTATACATACAGACAACACTGGGTTCTCCAGGTGTCTCAATCCACCCAGATGTGAGTTTTAGTTGCCACCTTAAGTTGAACCATTATTAACAATCTCACATCTGTCATGAATGTCTCTCAACCCAATCCACGTCTACGCATAGCATGGCATTGATAAAAGCAACGTAGAAGTAACTCCCAAGGGTTTGATAAATAAAACAGGTAATAGGTACTACCTTAACTACTTCCCAATACCCACAGTTTAATTAGATCCTAATCATGCAATGTGTTTGAGAAAAACAGATCTAATGCAATAAAACTGGGTATGAACGGGGTATGATCAAAGTGTTACTTGCCTTGCTGATGATCCGCAAAACCTAGCGAGTCGAAGTAACAAGCGGCACACTCCGGGTACTCTATCGCAAACAAACAAGCATACAATCAGTACTCAACTAATGCACGGGTAAAACTCGAAAGAAAGATCCAACCAGAAAGTTCAACTTAAGAACTCCGGTTTGCAAAAAGAATCAACTCGAAAGAATCAACGAAAGTCAAACGGCGAAACAAAGAAACTTCGTTTGCTAATCTGGATCTAGGTCAAATTTTACTGTAGCAAAAACTTGTTTGAGTGGATTAATCGGAAAGAGAATTTCGAGACGAAACTCAAGGCGCTTGAATCACCTGATTCCGATAAACGAGCGAAAAGTTAAACAGATTCGAAAATTCGATCAGAAATCGAATCTGAGAAAATAACGAGAAAATCCGTCGAAAAAGAAAAACGGACGAACGGTTAAATAACGGACGTTCGTTAACAGAGAAAAACAGACGAACGCGTTCGTTAAAACGAACGGTTCGGTGAACGCTCGTGAAATAAGAAAACCGAAAAAAAACGATCTAGGGTTTTTTTTTAAAAACAAAAGGGTTTTTTTTCTTCAGAAAACCGGTCAACACGAGACGACCGGCGGCAGTACCTCGTCAGGGCTCCGGCGACGGGGCTCCGGTGGCGGGGCGGCGGGCGCGAGGGGTGCGGCGGGGCTCGGGGAGGGCGACGAGGGGTGGCGGCTCCGGGCTCCGGCGGCGGCGGCGGGTGAGGCAACCAGCGGCGGCGGCGGGCGCGAGGGCGGGCGACGGCGATGTCGGCGGCGGCGGTGCGTGGGGTGAGGAGAGAAGAGAGGGGGGGTATATAAGGAGGGGGGGGCGGCGGCGACTTGGGGAAGGGGGCGACCGGGGCGGCGTGCGGGCGACGGACTCCGGCGGCGGCTCGGCGTGCGGGAGGAGGAGAGGCCGCGGGCGGGCCGTCGGCTTGGGCTCGGCCCAGCCGGCGCGGGCGCGTATATATATATATATATATATATATTTTAAAAGTTCCGCGGAAAATATTACGTAGAAAAATAAATAAAAATCAGAAAAATATGAAATAAATTTTCCCCGTCTAGTTAGAAAATCTAGAATAGGGTGAACATTTATAAATTCAAAAAAATAAATATTTTGAAAACATGCATATTTTTAAATGCAATAAAAAAAATTGCAAATAAAATCCAAATAAATTTCAATTAATGATTTTAACATTTTTCCTCCAGTATTTCAATATTTTGGAGAAGTCATATTTTCTCCTCTCGTTTATTAAAATGAGATATTTTTCCGGAGAGAAAAATAATTAAATATCCCAATCCTCGTTTGAAAAATCAAATAAGAAAATTCGAGAAAATCCCCAACTCTCTCCGAGGGTCCTTGAGTTGCTTAGGATTTATCGAGGATTTGTCAAAATGCAATAAAACATGATATGCAAATGATGATCTATGTATAACATTCCAAATTGAAAATTTGGGATGTTACACGACCACTCCGGCAACGACTCCGACGACCACTCCGGCGACGACTCCGACGACCACTCCGGCGACGACTCCGACGACCACTCTGGCGACGACTCCGACGACGACGGACAATTGGTTAGTCATCTATACCCATTTATGTGTCAAATAGATCATTGGGTTTCTTTGGTTACTCCTGCCTCCCCCCTTTTTGGAATAGAAATCCTATGGTTATGTTCTCCCAGTCCATGAAATTTGAGTAAGTTTCGTTAGATCCGTGTAGTGTATTGATTGTTTGAATGGTACAGGTGATAAGTGATTAGTTGTTTCATCTGTGCAAATGATTTCTGCTAGTAATCCGACTAGGATTAGTGTTCGTGCTAATAATTCCTAGCCAGGACTTGACAATTGATTTTGAATGACCTACATATGTTTGTGCCATTATTTTCTTCGAGATTGGTCTGTACATAGACGACTGTGCTTAAAAATCAAACCATAATATCTGGATATGTATAAATAAATAGCCATAAATTCCTAATCCTACTTCACGGCATGTAATCAGTGATTTGATGCCCAATTTGTTTCACTATTTGTATAGGTGTTGTCTGACGATGTGGACATCGAGGATGAAGATGCCCAGAGGAGGTACAAGAGGCGAATCCTGAGGGAGCTTTATGCGGGAATGCATAACAGGCGTATTAGGACATGGAACGACGGCTATGGATGCCCATTTTGCAACCACAAGCTTCATGACGCGTATCTAAGTGTTCTGGCACAGGCAAGAGGACGGGCCGTTGGCTCCTTCAAGCAGAAGTATTCTCGCAGGATGGCGCACGGCGCGTACGCCGAGTACCTGGAGAAGCTTCAGGATCGTGCCGGCCGCATGTGAGATGAGATGTGGGATGGATCGAACTATGTACGCTTGAGTATGCTTAATGACGGTTGAACTATGTACTTATGGTTGAACTATGCTTATGTATGTGTACGCTTATTATCTATGTCTGAGTATGTTAAATATTTTACCAAATTTTGGTAAAAATTACAACGGGGGACCAATAAACCAGGACGGAGGTAGTACATCAATCACACACGGTTCCCAAAATTGGAACCGTTTGCAATGACTTTCATTTTGCCTGCTGCGTCAATCACACACGGTTCGCTCTAGCAAACCGTCGCCCCCAAAATTATTTGTGGGACAGAAAACCCTCACGACCCAATTCAAAAAACAAAAAAGAAAACCCTCACCATCCCCACGTCACAAAAACCCTCACCCCGCCCGCCACCCCCTCAGCCCCTCCGGTACGTTCCCCATTCACACCTGCACAAGCTCCTCCGCGTCTATGCCATGTCACCGCCTATCGTGGCGGACTGGCAGTAAACTCTTAGCTCAACGCCTGCCGCCGCTGCCAGGCTGCCGGCAAAGCCCACCGCATTTCGCCACTTCCGCTTGCCACTGCCTATCGCCATCGACTTTCTCGACGCTGCTCGCGGTCGACCCAGCTCCACCGTACTGAGGGTTCATCTCACGGACGACAAGGTAACTTATTTAGCGAGATATTATCTCATCTCTTATCCCAGTTCATCTGCCTCCTTTAATCACCCGGCGGAAAATCGCCGTGAATTCATTTTTATTCGAGCTGATTTGAGGGTTTTCTTTCATTCATAGAATGTACAGTGCGCCGACACTTTAGGACTTTGCGACCGCCGCCAGAGATGCCATCTCTCCGTACCAGATAACTTGAGCACGCGCACGATATGTTCAATCTCACCCTAAATCGGTTGGCATGGCCTACTTTCCTGAACATATTCTAAATATTGCTACATTTGGATAAAGGTGCCACATGCACCATATACGTCAAAGGGGATTTCCCCCCTCTTCTTTCTTTATTAGGAAAATTAATGATGTATTGTTCTTCCGACTACTCTCATTTTTCCATGATATCATGTTTACCCTATCTGTTTAATTATAGATTTTTGTCCTTCGATTTCAACTGCTATACAATTCTTTCAATTTGGGCCCATATTTGCATGTTACCATATTTTCTTTAACAATCCTACCATTTTCTGCAGAACATCCCTCGCTATGCAACAGATTATGTAGTGCACAAATTTTCCCTTTACATAGATCCAGGCCCCACGGATGTCATACTGCACACAAACCATGGATTTACAATTCTTGCTACTGTAAGACTTGATGAACATGGTGACTCCTATTTTGGCACTGGCTTTTGGAATGAAATTGCAAAGTTTTATGTACTGAAAGCTGGCACTAAAATTGCACTGCACATAAAAGGGTCTGGTCATGAGATATATGCTAACTTCCCCGACAAAATCATCCGTCCAGACTTTGTTCGAAGTAAGTTTTCTTTTCAACTATCTGCATATGTTGACTTACCCAGCAATGTCAAATGAATTGTGTAGTATTTAAGCAACCAATTGTTATTTCCTTTTCTTACTATATTCCTACCTAATAACTTCTAGTTACCAATACACTTTTCTATTGCCCTGTTTTAACTAAATATTCCCTGCACTCCCATTTCTATCAGAAAGCGCCGCTGACAAGGAGACTCCGGAGGTGGAGAACAGGGCTGCCAACAAGCGGAGGTGGGGCGATCTAGAACCGCAAGCGACTCCAGCAGGCCTAGACTTAATCAGCAGCCTCCCCGATGATATGTTGAGAGTCATCATCTCCCTTCTCCCAATCAAATATGGGGCGCGGACAATCCTCCTTTCCCGGCGGTGGCGCTCCCTATGGAACTCCAGCCTTCTCGACCTCATCGACACCCACGAGATCTGCCATGGCTATCGCAAAAGCTTGGATGCGTTCTCCAAGATCCTCGGCAGTCACCTTAGCCCAACCAAAGGCCTTAGAATGGGCAGGTTCCGTTCCAACGGCAAGGACCGAGCGAAGCTTGACGACTGGTTCCGATCCCCCGCCCTAGATCAGCTCGAGGAGCTCACTTTTGATGATGGGCATATGCGGTCGCTGCCAACGTCCGCACTCTGCCTCGCGCCCACGCTGCGCATCGCCAAGTTCAGGAACTGCCATTTCCCACCCCTTAATAACACGCCCGCTCTTATTCTACCACGACTAAAGCACCTCGAGCTCGTCGCCGTCTGCCTCTCAAAGGGTGACATGGAGCGCCTGCTCCGTGGCTGTACTACACTCGAGTACCTTCGTCTTCAGGCGATCAATGGGTTGAGTACCTTCCACATCACCTCCATGACTCTCCGGACTATTTACGTGTGTTGCTGGTGTGGCAGGAAGACATCACAAGATGTGTACCACGGTATGGTCATCCTGGACACACCTGCACTTGAGAGATTACTTGTAGTTGATCAAGAAGGTCCAACAAGAATCAATGTCATTTCTGCGCCGACATTGACAGTGGTGGGCTACTCGTCTGACAAATGCTCTGAACTTGTTATTGGATCCACACCCGTTCAGGTACAACAGCCGCCTTCTACCTCTCCTTCTACAAATTAACATTATTTCTAATTTTGAAGATGTTTGTTCGTCTGTCATTCAGAAAATGATTCCGACAAGCTTGACTCCGAAACTGCGCACAGTGAAGGTCTTGGCACTAGAGTCTATCGGGCCCGACCTGGAGCAAGTTGTCAGTTTCTTGAGATGCTTTCCGTGCCTGGAGAAGCTATATATCGAGGTGATGTTCCTTTCCTGTTAAATGTTAACCATAAGGGAGTTCAATTTGTAACACCTTTTTCCAAGTTTACAATGACAATGTACTACGATTTCTCGAGGTTCTTTTAGAGATTTCAGTACATACATGTCCCCCCCCATATTGGTTGCTTGATCCATATGGTTACAATCAATAACCATTTCTCCTTTGGATTCATCTGTACTAGTTTTCTTAGGGAGCTTTTCATCCACTCCAACCTCTTGTGAAGAAGGCTACATTTTTCTAGAACGTAACCAAATGACCATGTTAACCATGTCAGATCAAAGATGGCATGTTAGTGCATTTTAGAAATCCTGCAAACCAAATAGCTAGGCCTGTAGTAATGTTCAAAACTGCATGTAGGCACTAACACGTTTTCTTCTTTTGCAGATAAGATTAGGCCCAGTGGTGGATAGTGTGATACAATATAACAATCACGTCGAATGCCTAGATCTGCATCTCTCAAAAATTACTTTGAACTCCTACAGAGGGACCTTACCGGAGATTATATTCGCCAGGTTCTTTCTTCTCAGAGCAAGGGTGCTGAAGGAAATGAGGTTTGCCCTACATTTAATTCGCAAAAATGAATGGTTTGTTGATCAGCGCCGGCGCCTACGGCAGAATGGAGTAGGCTCCAAAAATGCTGAATTTCATTTTGGAACTTCACATGACAGAGTAATCGGAAGTCATCGTGTCAACCCCATACATGACTTCTCAGTGGCTGACCCCTTTGCAAACATTGTGAAGTTTCGAAGCCAGACTTAGAAGCGGTGATATTAGTTTGAACCTCTCTGATATCCATGTTCAGCGGATCAGCGCGAGCGTTTGCAGCTGATGAGCTGAATTTCATTTCTAATATCAGTTTAAACCTTGTAATCTTCGAATTTGAGCCATATAACTCTGGAATTTGAACCTTGTAACATTTCGAGCTTTTGTGGTACAATTGTTGAAATGGCATCGTATGAGACTCATATATTGCTAGCACTATTTTGACCTTAATATGCAATGGTCTTAGATTTTATTAACCATTCTCGAATCAGTTTACCTTGTCGATCTCACAGCACACGATCTGTATAGCTAACTCGACTGCGATCTTCAACATTATTGCACACAGTTGGTTTCTTCCACCGTGTGCACTGTAGAGCGCAGAATTAATTATCGCACTCGAGTGTCCATCATCACCCTTCTGTGTAACTTTGACCTCATCACCCAGGGGTAAACTTATGACCAAAGTCATTCCACACACTTCGTTTTTACAAAGCTTTTTGCTAATAAACGCCCACGATCTGTCCCTCTTCTAGCCGACGCGTGGCCAAACTAGCCGGGCGGGAAGCTTGCACGGTAAACAGCGCGGTAGCGCGGGAACATGCTTACCGACGATACATTTGGCGCCTCTTCGAGCCCACGCGTGCGATGCAGTGTTGTCAAGCGTGCACTAGAATCCTCCGCTATGAACACCGTGACAAGACGTGACGATTACAGGCAGCCGGCCCCTGTTTATTACAGCGGCCATTTAACCTACCCTTGTG
This sequence comes from Aegilops tauschii subsp. strangulata, assembly GCF_002575655.3. Lineage (NCBI taxonomy): Eukaryota > Viridiplantae > Streptophyta > Magnoliopsida > Poales > Poaceae > Aegilops > Aegilops tauschii. The sequence continues at coordinate 275,374,137 of NC_053038.3, read as the reverse complement.
TCTCTTCAACCTTTCGATCGCCCCACCATTGCAAGAGCACACCCACCACGAGAAATTCTTAGAGGGTATCCTGTGCGGCTCCAATGGCGCTCCGAGCGGCTGCCAACGACGAGCATCAGTTCACCATGCGTGCCGTGGTGGACACCCACAGAAGGTTCATGGACCTCTCGGTGGTGTACACCAATGACCCGGTCTGGGTGGAGCAGTCCATCCACATCATGGAGCCGTTGCTTGACACGGAGAAGTACAAGGTGGTCGGGTTCGACCTCGAGTACACCCGCGCTCGTGCCGGGTCTCGTCCCAAGGTTGCCATCGCCTAGATGTGCATGCGCCACCACATCCTCGTCTACCACTACTGCCTGGCCACAAGGCCTTGTGAGTGTTTCGCCAGGATTGTCAACAGCCCGCACTACATGTTCGCTACGGTGGACATCACCAACGATGTAAAGGCGCTCGAGAATTCGGGCATCGCCTGCCAGAATCTTGTCGACATCCAGGGCCAATACAAGATCTGGGGCAGCAAGGAGCAAGAGAAGGACTCACTAGTTCACCTCGCTGAGGCCATCATCGACCCCTACGACAGAGACATGAATGATTCGTGCAACAAGGACAAGCGTGCCTGGCACTCAGCCTGGATGGAGAAACTCGACAAAGCTGACGTCGTGTACGCGGCCAAGGAGGCGTACACGAGCTACGACATGTACAGGCGGATCATTGACATGAGGAAGTGCCTCCTTCCCCAAAACGGCCAGGGATCCAGCCGGAAGCAGAGCAATGGCAAGCGTCATCGCAACAATAAGTAGATGATTAGATCCTCGTTTCTCCTACTTTAGTATGCATGTAATTGCTTTCTTTGGTGTGTGGAAATGTTATGTGTGTAGTCACTTGTGTAATTGTATGCTTAATTTGGTTATGCAGTGCTGTCTTTTTAAGTATATATGTTGATGCTCTGTAGACAGAGCATAGATGTTGTGCGGACAAAGAAAATCACATCGCACACGGACTGAACAATGGAATCCATCGGTGATGTTTTCATCAATCACTCACAATTGTATACCAGCAATCGTTTGCTCACAACACACACGGCTTGTTAGCAGTAATCGTCTGTGTTGTTATCGGTCTTCACACATGTTTCCGATTACAGACCTGTTTTCCTTGTATCACACACATCTTGTTCATTTGAACCGTTTCTATTCTCATGTCTCAACGCAAACAGTTCATCCGAGTGAACCGCATGCCGTATATCACACACACCTTTGATCTGGATGACCGTTTCTTTTGTGTTGCCTAATCACAAACAGTTCATCCGAGTGAACGGTATTCTGTACATCGCACACACCTTCATCTGGCTGCCCGTTTCTTTTGTTACTCCTCATCGCAAACGGTTAATTGAGCTGAACCGTATGCCCTGCATCACACACGTAACTAAAATCTGAGCCGTGTTTGATGCATCCTCCATCGCAAATGTTTTGCACCTTTTTTGACGGTTTTTACACCACCGTTTGCGATTATGGTATCGCACATAGTTTCGTCGAAGGGTCTCTGATCGTAGTGTCGCGTTAGCAGCATCCTGCCACTACAAAAAAAAGACACTTCCGTGATGATACGTGTTTTTCACAGTAGGTCACGTTTTCTGTCATGCATGTACATCCATGACAATTTTATGGCAGAATCAAGATAGTCATACCAGTGCTATCGTAGAAGTGTTCCATGACATCACAAAATTATCATCACGGAAGTGTCCACTTCCATGACGATAAATCGCGCATCATAGAAGTGCTTTCGTTAAGGGTGACCAACACGTGGCATCGACCATAACGGCTCGCCGTTAAGCTATCGGGTCCGGTTTTGGATCAGATAACCCGTTAACAGCCCGGACCAATGGCGATTTTCCACGTGTAAAATTCTCATTGGCCAACGGAACCACGTGTCAGCTCCTCGTTAGGACAGATGTCATCCACTCATTGGATATGAGGCGCCTATGATACGTCGACACATGGCACGACCCAATAGAGGCCCATTCCGGTGAAAAGGCCGGTCCAGCTAAAGGCCCACCGTGTTTTTTCAAACACTAGTGGGCTGGCCTGTTAACAGCCTGCCATGTTTTGGATCAAATTGAGGCCCATATCAGATCAGGCCCGTTCATAGCCTGTCGAGTTTTGGGCCAAATAATGGCCCATATCGGATCAGGCCCGTTAATAGGCCACTTTACCTTTGGGCCCATTATAAGACAGGTTTGTATTTCAGCCTGTTAAATGCCCGTTTACCAGTTCGGCCCGATAATAGTTTCGGCCTATTAGCAGCCCGTGGAGTATCTGGGACGTTGTCGGCCTAGTTTAACTTTAGGCCATTTAACGGCCCATGCAGAAACTGGGCTATTTCTTGTCCGAAGTAACTTTAGGCCTCTTAATGGCCCGTAGTCTTCGTGGATAAATTTCAGCCCAACTAGCCTATCGGCCTGTTAATGGCCCATGTAACAGTTGGGCCTAATTACAACCTGCATTGAATCCGGCCTGCTTACAGCCCATCTGATAATGGCTCGTGACACTTTTGGGCCTATGGCCCGTGTGGATACCAGCCTGCTTAAAGCCCATAATTTTATTGGGCCAAACAGGCCCGAGATATATTTTGGCCTATTAACTGCTCGTCCTATTTGGGCCCAACATGGGCCTTAGGCAGTTTCGGCCTGTATTGGCCCGTGAATTTTTTGGCTCAATGCTAGACCAATCTAGGTTTTAGCCTGTTAAAAGCCCATGGTATTCTTTGGCCCAGATTGCCAGAACTTTACTCAGGCTATTAAAGGCGGGAATCTACTATAGGTTTAGACTTGCTAATGGCCCAAGATGATTATAGGCCCACGTTTTGGCCCATATGAGTAACGGGCCGGCCTGAAGACTGACAACACTGAGATCCACTGAACCTTCCGGCCTAAATTACAGCATACCGACCAAAGAATAAACCTAGACTATACAATAAAGAAATTACGACATATTACATCCAGTGGGAATCAAAGTTTGCTACCGGTGATAATAAAGTGCAACATGACCACGGATTACATACACTGGGCATCAAAGGCCGCCACCAGTGCATATAAACGTGCCGACAAAACAATATACAAAACTAAGAGCACTTCAGAAGGCACTAGGCCTGGCAAGGTCGGGCCCCGCAAGCAGCCGAACAAGCTGATGAGACCTCTGTTGTGTCAACCATAGATGCTTCATCCCTAGTTGTATGGCACCATAGTGCGCATGGCAGTCCCCTGACATCTTCATTATATCTTTGACTTCAAGTCGGAGCTGAGCTGAAGCAAGCCTTTCCGCTTTAAGTTGAGACTGAAGAAGTCAAACTGATTGAGGCAGCGACTGCACAGAGGTTGTCTCATACCTGTTGGTGAGTAGCTTCAACTCACTGTCTTCATAAGACAGGACCTTGGGGTCATCTCGCTGTCCTCAAGATGGTTTGGCTCACTATCTTCCCTAAAGTTCTGCCTGGCATAAGAGATACGACTCTGAAAAAGAAATAAGGAGACACGTAACAGGTTTCACAATTATATAAGCAAATAAATGGATCTGTTCTGCATAAGGAACATTTTTTTACAACTACAATTTAAAACTGGTAGTTGTTGCAAACATCCAATTAGATGTAAACAGCAAAGTAAACAGCAGTGGAGGAAATGATGCCTATCCAAATCTATACTAGAACAAAGTTTGAAGGCTTGAGAAGGATGAACTTACATTACATGCATGTTAACACGGGATGGACAAAGCCCTTCTCCATGTTGATGGAAGGATAATTCAATAAATTCCCCAAAGAAAATTCTTTATAAGCGTTGCCATTATTCTACATTTTGCAAAGAGTAAATATAGATCAAATAATATTGGAAGAAACAGAGGATAATGAAGCTCAGGTGCAGACTGATGATACATAATCAAATAGCAATTAATTAAGTACAACGTTACAAGGCAAAATGTACTGACAAGAGGAATGCAGACATCAATGTGTGCACTGGCATTGGCTTTATTCAACATTTTGGTAAGAGTAAATGTAGATATGATAATTTGGAGAAAGTGGAGGGCAGGGCAGATAAGATGCAGAGTAATGCTAGACAATCAACTATCTCGCAATGCAAGTACAATAATACCACCACCGTCCGTTATTACTTGTCACTCAAATGGATGTATCTAGCACTATTAAGTTCTAAATACATCCAATTGATCAACAATTAATTCGATACGGAGGGAGTACAAGACAACAGGTACTTACATGAGCAATCCAAAACTTCATAACCATTGTGTTAATTCTACATTTATCTAAGAGTAAATATAGATCTTATAATTTCAAGCAAAGGGAGGATAAAGAAGTGAACATTTACAGTGATGCTACATAATCAATCAGCAATGAGTGTAAGTATGCTGACAAAGGGCAAGAGGTACTGACAAGAGCAATGTAGAGCCCAGTATTGTCGTGAGATCCTATGATCCTTTGAGCAAGGAGATTCATCTGAAATTAGTTTTCATACAAGAGAGAAGGTAAGGCACATGCAGAAATTGAGGAGTTCAAATTTTGAATTGATATCATAGACAGTACCTGACGCTGGGCTCTCAGCAGTTCTAATAGGGGTTTGGCCACTGGAGTAGGGGTGAAGTGTGGTACAGTTGGGCCTGTGTTTTGTGTGGCTGCTGATCTATCTGATTTAACAGGTATCACTACCTTTTCCAAATATCTAGTTTGTACTCCTTGAGGATCTGCACTCACCCTCTTCCTTTTGTACATCTATTATGAAAGAGCAACATTTGACTTAAAAAACATAGTACGACGACACATGGAATAGGTACAGAAAATGGATAGGTATGGCATATACTCATATATGATGCTTAAACTAAGCAGATGGTGTAGCAAAGTAGAAGTAATGCAAGAGGTTAGATGCAAAATATGTGTGACCAATACAACCTTGCCAAGTTAGAGCAAGCACCTTGATGGGTGAATAAGATAGGCCATCCTCAACCATGCCAAGTTTGTTAGCCAGTGGATTGTTCCGCAATATTCCTCTTGTGCGCCGATTCTCATATTCATTTTGATAATGTTCAATACCTGACATCCATGAAAACATAAAAACAAGTGAGATTATCTTTGTAATGCAGAAGTGATTCTAATCGAATACTTCCTCCCTGTAAACCACTTTATCCTATCTCTGCAATTCTTCTAAGAGGTGCCATGCATGCTGTAATTTGGTGTGTGCATTAATATAATGTGGCCTAGTACTGAAAATATGAGAGCTCCAAAAGTGATGATACTTCGCAGATGACAGCTTCATAGTAAAGAAGAATAAGTCGACCTGACCTGACAGATTCAAAATATACTAAGGGAGAATAACTCGACCTAACTAGTCGACCGCAAGAGAAGAGGATCATCTTAAAGAAGAGCAGAAGAGCAAGCAGATCGAAGATATTACAAGTCTTTCTATACAATGTCGGTTGGCCACCCATGATGAACCAGAGCGCACAGAGAAATACTATTCCTTCCGGTCTCTCCATATGTGGCTCACATGCATTTGGAAACTAAAGTAGGAACATTTAGCTGACCAATTAAACATCTCTCAATTTTACTAATATCAGCATAATATCAGGCTTGAATTTGTATAACTAAGCTTGTTTAGCTCGATGGGTGGAGCAGTGCTATTACGACACGAACCACGTAAGCTGATCGTGGTCATCATAAAATGGGGAAACTGTAAGCATGATAAGTATAGTGTTGACCGTGGCAGTGGGATGGCAGATCTGAAGCTGCAAACCGCGCAAAGGGTAGTTAGCAACCGGTGTTTGCTTTGAAATAACAACTAAGATTTTGTATGGACAAGAAAGTACAGTCAACAAGTGACAAAGAAATGCAATTCTGCTGTCTCTCTATATGTCGCGACATGCATTTGGAAACTCAAGTGGGACCTTTAGCTAACCAATTAAATGTGTCTGTTAACTAATATCAGTATCATATCACAATCATATTTGAACAACTAAGCTTTGGAATTTTGAGTGTTGTGTTGTTTAGCTTGAAGGGTGGAGTAATGCTAGTACGACAGAAAGCACCTACGCAGATCATAGTAGAGTAGATAAAAGGGGAAAACCCTAAGCATCAAGAGTAAAATCAGGAAAGTGGAACTAGCTGGACCAGTGGGTGGCGCACATGCTTTTCGAAACGAATATAGGAACATTAGGTGACCAATTAAACGTTCTCTGTTTTAGTAATATGAGCATCATATCAGATTCATATTTCAACACGTAAGCTTGGGAATTATGAGTGACATGTTGTTTCGCTTGATGGGTTGAGGTCTCGAGGAGTAGTGCTAACACGACACGAAGCAGTGAAGCACCTATGATGATGGTAGTGAATATAAAGGGGGGAAACCATAAGCTTTACGAGTATAGTGACCGTGCCATGGCGGATCTGAAGGTGTAAACCGGACAAAGCTACTTCGCAACCAATGTTTGCTTTCAACTAGCCACTACAATTTGGTACGGACAAGTAAGGTACAGTAAACAATTTACGATCTATTTTTTGGGTGAGATCAATAACTTAAGAACATATGGAAGAGTACCACCTCTCTTGCGACGCCGTGTAGGCCCCTGCTGATTCGTTGAGGGTGCTGCGGGTGCGATGGCCGTTGGCGGCGGAGAAGAAGACTTTAGACGGCAGACGACCGGGTCGTGGGATAAATCCTGTTGCCGTGGACGAGGCGGTCGTAGGAGCGGAAACGGTAAGGTGGAAGACGGCGCCGATGAAGCGAGACGACGCGATGGAAGGATCCTGGTCCAGCACCGTGGATGAGAGATGTCCATCTCTTGCAGTGGACGACCGGGTAGGGGTAGCGGCTCCGGCAAGGTGGAGGATGGGGTGGCGGACGGAGGAGGCTGGCCGCAGTGGGGAGGTTGTCATGGCGCCGATGGTGTATGAATGGGGAAATGGAGGGGGAGGGGGGATCTCAAACTTTGGGACGCGCTTGTCTGAAATGTGGGAAAGTTACGAACTTTTCCCCCGTTTAAAATTTCGGACATCACGTCGGTTGGGGATAGGACGGTAATCTCGCATCTCCCAAATATTTGCCGGTAACGATTTTGGGCAAGGAGAGGGTGTTTTGCTGCCCACGGTTGGCGCCCATGGTGTATGAACGGGGCAGACAGGTAGGGCGGTTGTGTCACATCTGAGGGAAGTTACACATCTGCCCCTATTTAAAATATTAGCCTACATCGATTTTGGAAGAGGAGAGTTTGTTTTGCCGCCCAGCGTGGATGAATGGGGAAATGGAGGTAGAGACACATGTCTTTCGGACGAGCTTGAATCAAATGTGTTTCGCCGCCCACATTTGGCGCCCACCGTGTCTGAATGGGCTCAGAGGCCATCATGTCACGTCTGATTGAAGTTACTAGTCTACCCCTATCGATAGTAGTGTAAATCCGGTCGATAAGGATGTCAAGTGTTAGGGGTAGACAGTAATTTCCATCTCGCAAACACTTGCTTCGGGCAGCCCACAAATGATAGTGGGTGTTTAGCCGCTTCGCTCAAAACTTAGGAGAATTAGCATTCACGTTTGCCCTGGGCCCTAGCAACTAAATCCAAATCCAATTTTTATTCGATTACGAATATCCACAGATAATTCTACGTTTTGTTATTTATTTCTTCAAAACCACAACAAAGATTTATTCCACCTTTATATATGATTATGATTTAGAAATGCCATGATCTTTGAATTCAGTAGGTTGGATACACTTTGAGTTAAACAATTATTTCATGCAATAAATATGCTCACACGAAAAATAGTTCACCTTATGTCAATCATACAAGTACTAAGGATTACCTCGCCTAAAAAATTGGATCATTACAACTCATGGACAACATAGGGGGTCTTACAACATAATCCATTCAGAGACATGACACAACATGCAAGTACAATAATCTAATGACAATTTGAACTGGTATCTAAAGAAGAACTGGGATTACTCCGGGCTTCAGATAGCAGAAGCAGCAGGACCTCCTCCATCTTCAAATGCAACATTCTTACTTCGTCCAATTCTTGGGTTGCTTGCATAATGCGTGCAGCTAATTGCATGATTTCTAGCTTCAAGATCGAGATTACCTCATTCATGGCAGCCACACCATCTCTTTCTGCCTCTAGTAGAGCCTCAAGAACTATAATATCTGTGCTCAGACTACTCTCCGACGGTGTTGCCTCTGAAGTGCTACCATCTGGTAACATGGATGGCGCACTGCTTCCACAAATAGATTCTGTGGTTGTACATTGTGTCCTAGTGTGAACGACATCCTGGAAGGTTTCCGCTGGAAATAAGTAAGAGATGGTTATCGCATGATCCAGGCAGTAAGCTTGCATGGCAAACGACATATGAATTATTGCCGAGCATGGCAAGCTATATTTAAATGGTTCGAAGCAGCATCAGCCGAAAAGAAATTAAAATGGTGAGATGAAACTAGGGATGTAAGTGGCAAATAAACGACATCCGCCAGTCCCATCTAGTTAGTTTTTGCTAGCTCCCTAGTTCATTTTCCTCAAAAAACAAAAACTCTTTTGAACTATCATACCACTAGTGGACTTCAATCGGGATTAAACGGGACCCACTTGACATCCCTAGTTGAAAGGGAGTGTACCACCGCTATATTTAAGTTGCCAAGGCATCTAAGCAGTTGAAATAATCTGAGAAAGCACTTAACAGTGTGGCCTCATACAAACTACGAACACAGTCTTGCGATGAAGTTCAGAGGAAAAGTTAAGGACTCAAATGAACTAGGCATGCATTTCTTTACGATAGTATAGCAGGCATTGCTGACATATTGGCCAACTCAGGTATACATAACAAGTAACAAACAAGCATTCGAATCAAGCAATACAGCAAAGCAGACAATTGAACTATTTGTAATTCTGTAGGATTACAGGTTGAGGGCACAAGCCAAGAAAGCAGCCCACACGCATTACATTTCACATGTACTAAAACACACTGGCTTACCATATGTTGTTGTGAAGCCTTGCTGCTGTTGCAATGTTCTTTGAAGATATCGTCAGCATCCCGTGGTTGCAAATTTAGTTGTTGTAGTTTATTCTGCACCCTCTATTTAGGTACAATTAATTTTAATCGCATGCACTGGTTCGAATTGATCATCAATGGTTCATCTAAACTAATGAAAGAAGGGTGTGTGCATACACGACAATATATCTGATTCCCTCTATTTTTATGCTTGCTCGAGGTGCCAGCCCCAAAAGAACAAATATTTTGCTTGATGGGGTTGGCAACTCCATAATTAATAGAAGCATCAAATTAGTCATGCAACTTGGGTAGATCAAGAACACACAAAAAAGTAATGAACAGAGGCTCGGAGCAGAAAATGTAGGGTAAAACAAACAAAAAGCAGCGGAACCACATGCTAGTTTGCTGATGTGTAATTAAGCATAGAGAACATGAAGCAGTCTGATGGAACCAACAGGTGGCATCAGAACAACACCATTATCATAAATATAGCATGCAAGAAGTAAAATAGTAGGCAGTGATATCTAGGAAGTACAGTAATACTTAGGACAAACTAAAGCATATTAACTATATGTGCACTGGTATGTAATTTAGCACATGTAACATGTTCACTGCCAGAAGTATGGCCCTACAGGGGCAAGCAGAATAGTGCGTCTCATGAAAAATTGAATGATGTCCTGAAGAAATTCAAAGGTGCGGTGCTTATGCTAAGAAAGAGAACGTAGGCGCCGACCGTTGGATAATAGTACCAGATTCTCGGCGAAGTATGGGTATCATTGTCATACTTGATAGCTAAGGATCGTCGATGGTGCTCGCGTTGCGGTTGAGTTTGGGCCGGCTGTCGTCGTCGCTGAATCGACTCCGGTGCTTCGGTTGCGGTGCCTGTCGACATGGAAGAAAGCTCATCTATGGTAAGTGAACAGTTGCACGATCAAGAAGAGAAAAACCTAAGGAGTACAAATCGAAATAACCTGATGAGGCTGCGGCGTCAGTAAAGCAGGGCCAGTGGGGTTGAATATGGCGTCCGTGGAGCGGGTCCGATGTAGTGGACAAAGGCTTCGGCGGGCGCGGTGTACAGTGCTCTCGGTGAGGTGGATCTATTGCGGCGGACGAGGTCTTGTATGAAGGGCCAGCGATGGGGCGGACGAGGGAGTCAGTGAAGGGCCTACACTGTGGTGGACGAGGACGCGGGTTAAGCAGATCCGGTGTGGTGGACCATGATGGTGGTCAAGGAGATCTGGAGCGATGGACAAGCCATTCGCTGAAGTGGCTCCGGTGAAGTGGTGAGTTGGCAGTTGGGGGTTCCAAGGTGCGGAAGGTAGATCCGGCGGGGTGTGAGGTCCACCGCTGCGGCGGAGGACTAGATTCGATGGCTTGCCGTGGTTGGGGGGGGGTTGGGGAGGGGCTCTGGGGAAGAATGTTGGGGGCAAAGAGGGGAAAACAATGGAGTTACCAAAGCAGCCCTTTTCCGTTCATGTGGCAGTGGTAAAACAGGAATATCGCAGGGCTAAACTTTCGGGTGCGAGATATTTCCACGTGAGCGGGAAGTTTCAAAGCTTTTGGCGCCTGAAATTATAAGTGTTCTGCTCTTGTACGACCGACTATGATATCATGGCCGAGAATTTATTTGTTTTGCACGCAAAAAAAGTGCAAATTTTGAAAATCAATGTCTCCAACTCAAAACTTAGATTGTCCGTTCAATTCAAATATGGATCATTGAGCTAATGTGTTTATCCAAAAGTGCAAGTTTCAAAGCAAATACCATCATACGGTCCAATTCAAATGAAATTCCAAATGTGTTTATCCTAAATATGATGACAAAAGCAAAAATGTGTATGTGCATGAATAAAGTGGATGATTATAAAGTTTGAACATGCCCGTATGTGTATATCTCTAGGTTTGATATATGAATTTTAAATCACGAAATCCCGACTTAAAAAATGTACCTCCGTTTAAATGAATTACAAAAGCTAATGATGGAGTCGAATTCCAAAATTCCAATCTTAGGTTTGTAATTCTGGTACATCAAGGTATATCACGCATGTTCAAAAGTATCGTTATCTCATAGTCCAAACTGTGAAACAAATTGATCAACCATGATTGCACACACTATTGACCATATATATCTCAATTACGCTAAAGTCCCTCAAATATAGACACCTCACTCATTATTTGAAGCCAACCCCCCCACAGAAGTCGTTCTCTCCCCTAGACACGAACACACGAACACACGAGCACATTAACACCCCCTCTCTTCTAAAGTCCGGACCCCAATATAGGTCTCTATCACTTTGTCTCTCGAGCATGCACACATCTCCCCCCCACTCTCTAGGTCTCCCGGCATCTCTCTTTGCCAAGCACACGCATTATGTAGAGTGTATCTTTCCCATACACACAAAACGTCACCCCCAAACGTCTATCTCCCTAGTTATGTGGTTCTCGCACACTCACCTCACACACCACCCCCACTGCAAACAAGCACACGTTGTCTCCTTGTGCACCACTCTCCTCTTTCTATCTCTCCCACATGCGGACCCGCCCCAGCTCCTTCCATGTATACATATATGCTGTGACTCTTTCCATAGCTCCCTAATGTATCATCATTCTCAATCTCGCACGTTGTTCTCGACACCGTCTATTCTAGATCTCTCATGAAGTCCCTATCACACACATGATGACTCGCTTCCCTTGCTTCTCCGTACATAGGCCAATTTCGAACAACATCAACATTGTCTCCCTATCTATACGCCATTTATGGACACAAACGACCCCTCTCCCCCCTCTCTTCCTCTCTCTCTCTCCGTCTCTCTCTCTCTCTCTCGCTCTCACACCCCTCTCCCAGACACACTCGATGTCTCTTCCAAATAGTCTGCTCCCCGCCCGCACCCATGCTATCCCGCTACTACACATGCCTTTGTCTCTCTATGACACACATGTCACAACATTCCCCCTTCCCTTATACTAGGTTTACATCATTAGTGGTCTCTCTACTCCACATACACACACTCCCTCTCACACACAAACGCGCACACAAAAACACACAGACACGCACAAACACCAATTTATCTGGATCCTCATCTCTCCCCATGTCCGCATGTGTATCTCACACACTCACTCTCTGATTATGTGCCTCCACGTTACACAACACAAAGCCCCATGTACATGTCTCTCTCTATCCTCCACACACATAGACACAAAGAATCTCTTATCATTGCCTCGGTCTCTAGACATATCTCTCTCTCTCGCAAACACGCCCAACAAGGGTTTCCCCGCGAATAACTTATCATCTATTCATCAATAGTCATGGCAGTACGGCAAACACGAGACGTGAAAAAGAATAAATCTACACGTGCGTAGACCACCTAGTATGACTACTAGGACTAGAGCAAGCCGAAAACGTGCCGCTGTCACCCCCTCCTTATCGGCGACGGGAAAACCTTTGTTTTACACAGTCGAGAAGTCATTATGCTAAGGCCCCACATGCTGAGGCGTTGAATAGAATTTAGATCCTAGTTTACGGAAACAACTGTCGATAATACGTTTGTATCTCCATACTTATATTTCTTCTCTTATAAAAAACCGAGTTGGTGATGATGGTACGCGTGCCATCTTACAGTATAGACCGTCCGATATATATCTGACGGATGGAAATTAAACTAAAAGATACCCGCACCTATCTCCACACTTGGAGACAAGGCCTTCCCTCGTTCATCCTTATCTCCAACAACCTCATTGTTGAGCAACTAAAAAAGGAAGCCTTTGGAACAAACTGGCCTGGTGGCCGCTGCCGGCGTCGTCCATCCCCATGCCTCCACTCAGTCCAACCACCAATCACCACCACGCCCCACTCCTCTTCACCTTATCTCCTATTTCTCGAGATATCATTAGTTTTTACACATGGGATTACTCCCGCATGGGTCAATCACAACAAGTGTTTTATAAAAAATGCATCTTGATGTTCCGTGCAATGCACGGACATCTTGCTGGTACTCCTACAGAAGACTAAGTGGGTGATGATGGTGTGTCTGCCATCCGTCATTTCTGACCATTAGATCTACATCTAACGAGTGTGAGGTAAGTTGTTGCCTTTTCTCACCAACATCCCACTTCTCTACCAATTTGCAGAAAAACCCATAATTAGTATCTTAAAACCAACCACATCCCTCCCTCACCTCACCAAAACAGCCCAAGGAATATATTTTGATTGAAACATAATATATCTCTAGTGATATATGTATATCAAAATTAGAGTGTTTTGTATCAAGTTTGTGAATAAGTATTATTCTAATTATGATCCATTGCAACGCACGTGAACATTGCCAGTATTTCCAACCATGCACAAAAAATGCTAGTATTTCCATAGTTTCGAGTTTTCCATCAAGATATTAGTCACTCATGGTTGATATTTACTTTCAATCACGTACACATATGCACTATGTAACTAGCCTTGCTTATTGGCTTCCAAAGCTTAACTTACACTCCTACTTACAATATGTAGAGTATTTAACAAAAAACTACCACTTTCAACCAGCCCTAGGAAGAAACTATTGTACAAAAAATAGCAAAAACATACCCAAAATTTCTTAATCCGCGCCAAAAACTACTACCTAGTGCCGATTAGGCTCGTTTAAACCTGTTTATGACAGGGTTGGCCCATACGTCCGTGCTGACGAGGCAGCTTAAACCAACACATTTTGTTTGGCCGTTGACACGAGGGACCCACATCTGACCTTCTATCCTTTTATTGCCCCTCAAATCATTATTTTTCCTAAACATTACTTCAAATAGTACCGATGCGTGCTCGTCGGTGGCGCCGGTGATGAGAGAGTTGGCCGCTGCTCCGCCAGACGGGCCGGACGCCGCGCTAGCCTCCGCACGGGTTGGCTAGCTGGCCCGAGTGTGACTCACGAGCGAGCAAGCCACCGCGCTGGCCTTCGCTTGAGCCAGATGGCTGGCCTTAGCGCGGCGCGTGCGAGCAAGCCACCGCATCATCGTGCCAATCTAGCTAGCAAACCTTGCAGACAAGCAGCTGGACAGAGCTATCTTGGCTAGTTAGCGGCCGTGAGCGCCGGACGGAGCTGGCATCCGGGCTGCTGCAAGATGGGCTCCGCACCGCCGGCGGTTTTGACCTCGCCTTCTGCCGGCGGCGGTGGCTGCGTTCCATGGCCGATGATGAGTAGGTGGACGGGCCGGAGGTAGGAGGTCACTCGGGGATTTTTTTTGCAGACTGACATGTAGGTCCCACAAGTCATGACGCCAAACTTGTCGGTTGAATAGAAGGCGTTGACTTAAGCGGCGACATGGGTTGAAACACGCCTATAATGACACTTTTAGAGTAGTCGTTTCTTGGTAGGGCTGGTTGGTGAGGGCATGTACAATGGTTGATAAGGTAGTCTTATCTTAAGTCTGCCACGTATGTAAGTGGTAGTAGTTTCTTGGCATTATTAGTGGTTTCTTGTAAGGAACAGTGTACTACTAGCAACAAAAGGCGATTCTAGGTTGTGTTGTACTGCAACGACTACTACTAGCGGTCGCTGGAGTGTATACCTCATTTTGTGGGTTCGATCCCTGCCGAACGCACGGCGGCCTTTTTTTAAATAGTAACTTTGCTGCGAGCCAATATTGTACACAGGTAGTTTGAGTTTTGAAGTCGAACGGACGTGTTGCACCACAATTTGGGTGCACTGGATAGCCCAGCCACGTGAACGGGTTTTCCTTCCCATCATCTCGTGGCTCGCGTGCTCTCCCTAGCCACACCTCGCTTGCAGCTTCCTCGTCAGCTAGTAGCATATTTAAACTAGCGCCTCCCAATTAAGCCCGAGGGGCCGGAAAAGCCTGGCGCGACATTGGGAACTGTGCAATATGGCTCTGTACGTAAAGTTCTAGTACTCTACTTGTACTCTGTAGCTTGTGGCGTTGCACGCATGGACTTCACTCCATTATCGGCTCTATAAAAGAAATTCCTCTTGACGTGAATTTTTCTGAAACGGAGGCAAAAGCTTTGCCTCATCTCATTCATAAAGAAGGAACTACTAACAAAGTTCGATGAGATCCATTACACCTCCACAAATGGAAGCGAAAAGCCTAGTCTCGCTGTATCAAATAACTCAAATGTTTTGCCCCCGCAGTAACCGTTGCTGATAAACAGGCTGCTAGTGTGTGCGTGAGAGGAGCGGCTGAGTAGGCCAGCTACGCGCTTGAATAGAGCATTGAGAGTACCCACTAAGCAGGTGTACTTTCCCTGCATTGATAGTACAATGATGGTTCTAGAGAACAGTACTACCCTCCACTTCCAACTGTAGCTCCTTGGCCCTGAGATTAAGAGTTTAAAACTGGTGCACTATACTAGAAGCACATCACATCACACTACTAGTTGAGAAAGTAGTACTAGTACTGCTACAGTACGAGTACGTAGTAAATAATAGCCTCACCCCTTCGCTAAGGAACGATCGAGGAGCTAAAGTTGGAAGGGACGAGGCCTTGCAGTTACTACGCTCTTATCTCCTCCTCGCCAGTTCCCCTCCCCCGAAGAGAAGGCAGTTCGTCGCTGCTCCCATGGATTCGCCAGGCGGTTCTCCTCCTCGTCGGGGCTGGGAGACCTTGGCCGACGATCCTCTGGGAGAAATCACACGCCTCTCCTACGTCCTCACCACCGCAAGACTCGGTGCTTCCTGCACCAACTTTTTCAAGACGGTGCTTAAACAGGCTTGGGAAAAGGCCATGCTTGTAGGTCTTCCGTACGTCCTCTAGGAGAAGTTCTTCTATGGGACAATCCTTCGAACAGTCCTCCGCTCCCTGGCCATGGTTGCACGTTGACTCCGCTAGAGTTGCCGACATTGAGAGGTAGTCGAATTTTGTCCGATGAGCAGGTTAGTCATGGAGTTTGATCATGTAGTACTTAGTTATTCCATTTCCATCCCGTAATTTCTCCGCTGCCCACCGTCTTATATATAGGTCTGGGTCGGTGCCAACGAAGATTGGCTTGCATACCTCCGGCCGGATACCACCATCATTTTGCACAACATCCACAACAGTGCGGCCGTTCCCGTAGACCCCTTCTCAACCATTGGGATCGGCCTTCCGGACTAGCTGGGCTTGAATACGTATGATGATGCCTACATGATATTGAGGAAGATAACAATTGCGCACCCGCCGACAAAGCGACGCGTCTACGATGATTACTATCTCATCGCGGTGTTCGACATAAGGATTACCATCAATGCAAGGGGCAGTAACGACAGAGGCTGGCGCATGTTGGCCGCAGCAGATTTGTACCCCTGCACGTTCGAAGACGCCGTGTGCCATCTAGGCCGCATCTTGGTGGTGACAAGCCAGGGGACTTGTTTCATCTGGTTGCCATCCTACAGTACGGGAGATTACAAACGGAATGCACAAACCATCATTTGCATCCCTAATGGTACTCCACAATTTTGCAGGGACCAGTCATCCCCTGATCAAAATAAGATCGTCGATCCTGGATGTGCATTTGCATCCGCAATTCGGTCTAACCTGGAACCTTGTAGCTGACTTTGGCATATTGGGATCAACTATCTTAGCAGTCGTTACCCATGGTACCATTGATGTGCAACATGGTCACACAATCTACCACGATCGGACCGTCACCATCTACCCAGGTATTCCATTTAGTATTATATTTTTA
The DNA here is from genome assembly GCF_002575655.3 of Aegilops tauschii subsp. strangulata. Lineage (NCBI taxonomy): Eukaryota > Viridiplantae > Streptophyta > Magnoliopsida > Poales > Poaceae > Aegilops > Aegilops tauschii. The sequence continues at coordinate 275,357,448 of NC_053038.3, read as the reverse complement.
ACCCTCTTGCCTTCTCTTTCGTTGTTGTACTACTTACTAGTACTAGTAGGATTACTTTTTACCTTGGAGGACGCATATAGCTATCTAGGCCCTTGAAGACTTGAACCCACTAGATGCCACCATTTTTGTTTTTCCATGTCTTACTATCTCATCCATGTAGCCAAGAGTGGCTATATATAATAAGCCGGTTATTTTACTTCCTCTATACTGGAGTAGTACTATTTGCTGCACAGTATTACTGACCACCATATTTGAGCACAATATTATTATGCATGGACCTTGACTGCGTACGTCACCATGTGTCCAGATCTGAGATGCCGCGTGTACCAGATGAACGACGCCGAGTTCGACCCCCGTGATGCTACGTGGGTGCCGAGGAACACTCTTGGAGAGTACTCAATTTTCATTGGGGACAGCTACCCCATTGTGAAGCGGATGCCACCTTCCATGCACGACACCGAAGGCCTACCATTCATGAAGCATAGTTGTGTCTTTAGTGCGCACCGCCGGATGAACGACATGCTGGGACACGCTATCCCTGATTTATGCCGCTTCAGCTTGGATGAGTCTCCATGGTGTGGAACCGGACTAGAAAGCTGTGACAATGATTCCCGTTGCCCATCGCTATGGATCGTGCCATCCATGAAGAACACCTGGGACTAGAACCTAGAGGAGGACATGTTGCCCATCTATAACGTGTAAGTGGGGTATGGTAAATTGTGAACGGTAGCGTTGTGAATATATGTAGACTAGTTGTGCACAAATTTATCACATGAATTGGAGATGAACTTGTGTGGTATACTGGCATTTGTCCTTTAGAATTTTTACTAGTAAATGTGTTATGTGTACGTGCAACTTGTGTGGTTGTTGCATGGGATCCAACACGCTCATTGAGAAAAAAGGTGGCACAGCATTGGATATAGGTGACGTGGCGGCATCATACAGTAGCATCGTTTGCTATAGTTGTAATACTCCTACTAGGACAAAAAATCCTATAAAACCTTGTGCTTGGATCTTTGCCTCTTCGAGAGATTCAATAGTTCATACTCGTGTGAACCTTGCCTTGGCTCTTCGCCTCTTCGAAGGTCCAACAATGATGATAGTACAGTACAATATGCTTTTGGCAATCTGACACTGATTGAACTGCTGCACGTCCACCGCGACGGCGAGGGCGAGCAAGAGGGAGAGTGTAACGCCCACGATGCGGCTATATCTCCCACGTGTCGAGGCACGACTTAGAGGCATAACCGCATAGTGGTTTTGTCGCAAGAAGGGTCATCTTCGCAAAATCCCATGTAATGAACAAGAATGGGATAAAGAGTTGGCTTACAATCGCCACTTCACACAATACATAATTATCATTCATACATCATCCAAAATACAATCATATAGACCGACTACGGCCAAAATCCAGATGAAAATAAGACAACCCCAAGTGCTAGAACCCCGATCGTCCCAACTGGGCTCCACTACTGATCATCAGGAAAAGACACATAGTAACGACCACGTTCCTCGTCGAACTCCCACTTGAGATCAACGCCATCGTCTGCACTGGCATCGTCGGCACCTGCAACTGGTGTTGGAAGTATCTGTGAGTCACGGGGACTCAGCAATCTCACACCCGCGAGATCAAGACTATTTAAGCTTATAGGACAAGGAGGTGCAAAGAGGTGGAGCTGCAGCGGCAAAAGCATATATGGTGGCTAACTTGCGCAAATGAGAGCGAGAAGAGAAGCAATGGGACGGGCGTCATCTAACAATGACCCAGAAGAGGTCCTGAACACCTACTTACGTCATACATAACACAGACCGTGTTCACTTCCCGGACTCCGCCGAGAAGAGACCATCACGGCTACACACGCACTTGGTGTATTTTAATTGGGTCAAGTGACAAGTTATCTACAACCGGACATTAACAAATTCCCATCTGCCTCATAACCGCGGGCACGGCTTTCGAAAGATAATACCCTGCAGGGGTGTCCCAACTTAGCCCATCATAAGCTCTCACGGTCAACGAAGGATAAACCTTCTTCCGGAAAGACCCGATCAGTCTCGGAATCCCGGTTTACAAGACATCTCGACAATGGTAAAACAAGACCAGCAAAGCCTCCCGAATGTGCCGACAAATCCCGATAGGAGCTGCACATATCTCGTTCTCAGGGCACACCGGATTGTCCAAGCTTCCGATAGGCCAGACCAAAGTTGCCCCTGGTGGCCACCGGCGACTGACAGTTTGGACCAATACTCAGAGGAGCACTGGCCCGGGGGTTTAAAATAAAGATGACCCTCGGGCTCTAGAAAACCCGGGGAAAAAGGTATAGGTCGCAAATGGTAAAACCAAGGTTGGGCCTTGCTGGAGGAGTTTTATTCAAGGCGAACTGTCAAGGGGGTCCCATAAATCACCCGACCGCGTAAGGAACGCAAACTCAAGGAACATCATCCCGGTATAACAGTAACTAGGGCGGCAAGAGTGGAACAAAACACCAGGCATAAGGCCGAGCCTTCCACCCTTAACCAAAATATATAGATGCATTAATTAAATAAGAGATATTGTGATATCCCAACATGTCCATGTTCCGATATGGAACAACTTCAACTTCACCTGCAGCTAGCAACGCTATAAGAGGGGCTGAGCAAAAGCGGTACATAGCCAAACAACGGTTTGCTAGGAAAGGATGGTTAGGGGCTGACAAGGCTGAAATAGGAGACATGATATAGCAAGTGATAGGTAGCGAGCATGGCAATAGAGCGAACAACTAGTATAGCAAAGATAGAAGTGATTTCGAGGGGTGGTCATCTTGCCTGCAAGGTTCTCAGAGTTGTCGAAAGCTTGATCCTCGTAAGCGTACTCGACAGGTTCCTTGTTCACGAACTCGTCTCCCGGCTCTACCCAAGACAAGAACACAAGCAAACGGTACCACAATCAACACGAGAAATGCGCAAGCAACATGATGCAAAACATGTATGATATGCAAGATATGATATGCGATGCATATGCGTGCTCCGGAAGGAAAATGATGAACATGGCAGTAACTTAGCAAACCAAGCATGCCACTGGAAAGATGAGATGATTTCGGTCGAAATCGATATAAAGATCACCGGAATCGGATGCACGGTTTGCAAATGGCAAGCAAAACAAGAATGACACTAATCTGCGATAAACAGCAAGATAGCACTTCAAATGCAACAAGTAACAATGCTACAGCACCCCAACATAGCAACAAAGCACATGGCAGTAATCTACAGGAGATGCTTGACAAAAGATGAACACTGAGCTACGGCTAGTTCACAACATAACAAGCTCAAACAAGCATGGCAAAAGTGCAAAAGATTATAGGTTCACAGACTTAGTGAAAAACTGGACATGGCAGAAATCAGCATCAGGTCGCAATGTTCAGAGCACGAAATCAACATGCTACAACAACTTAACATTGCAAAACAAGGCATAGTAGTGTTCTACTAAATGCACATGACAAAAATTCCTTACTGACCATAAGCCAACAAGGACCAGAAGATATGATGGCAAGCATGTAAACATAGCAAGTTTCGTTATCAGGTTTCAGACTTAGCAGAAAACAGAGCATGGCAGAAATATTAATATGTAGGCCTCTTTGTGAGCTTGAAGCACTCACTACAGAGCAATTCATGACAAACCAAGCATACCTACAGCAAGATGGCATGTTTATGAAGCTATCCATGGCAAGAACAATTGCATATCATGTATGGATCAACTACAATAAGCTTGGCAAAAATGCATGTCATGTTAAGAATCTGCCAGAAATATTTTATAGCAAAAGTAGAGCACGATTGAGTCATGCTATAATACTCTAAAATTGCAAAACATTGCAGGAATGGATCAATTACAACTATAGCTACAAAACATCCTTACTGAACATCTCCAAAATATGCATGGATCTCTCTGTAGCATCAAGTTTTCATGTCAATAAAATTACAGCAGACGAGGACTTAGAGAAATCACTAAGTCCCTGAAATCAGAAATATTACGGGGCCTACTTTGCATGCTTGTGGTAGTCACCACATAGATCACAAAAATACATGGACTATACCACTGGAAAGATGGCATGGCATACTTCAAAACACATGTAGAGCTCATGCTCAAAAGATACACAGAATAAATGATACAAAAATGACAAATCTCCAAGTTCTGATAAGAACCAGAGAATAACAACAACTAGCCCTCTTCCAACGAAGATTTGGGCATCAAGATGACCTCTAATGAAAATGATGCAATTGAACAAAATGAGGAGCATCACGAGACGAACAATTTGACATATTATACGCATGAATCGGAGCTACATGCACAAAGTTATCGCATCGGGAACAGGAGCATATACTGAAAAGTTTCTGGGACTTAGAAAAAATAACGGGATCTCGGGGGAAAAAGTCAACGCCTCACCACAGAGAGATCGATCCAGATCTCGATCGGGGCTGGGCCGCCGGTGGGAGGAAGAGGCGCCGGAGGGCGACGGCGAGACAGGGCCGGAGGGAGGAGGAGCGGGGCGGCGGCGCCGGTCGCTGGAGGAGGAGAGGACGGCGGGGTCGGCGGGGCACGGGCGCCGGCGGGGGCCGGGGCGCGCGGCGGCGGGGCGCCGGCGACGGGCGGCGGGGAGGCGGAGCGGCGGCGGGCGCGCGGCGCGCGGGCGGCGGACGGCGCGGGCCCGGAGGGCCGGCGACGGGCCTGCGGGCCGGCGGCGGGGCGAGACGGAGGCGGGCCACGCGGCGCTCGCGGGTTGGCCGGGCGGCGCGGCGGACGTGTCCGGCGCGGGCGGACGCGTCCGGCGCGGCGCGGAGGGAGAGGGTTAGGGTTTCGTCTGCAAATGTATATCGGGATGTCCACCTATAAATAGGTAGAGGGAGCTAGGAGACTCCAAATGAGGTGCGGTTTTCGCCCACACGATCGTGATCGAACGACCTAGAGCATGGAAGAGAGTTTGGTGGGTTTTGGGCTGGTTTTGGAGGGGGTTTTTGCTGGACAATCAAATGGACATTACGGAGGCCCGGTTAACCGTTGGAGTACCAAACGACCTCCGAATGGAACGAAACTTGACCGGTAGATTCCGGGTGGTATATTAAAGCCACTTGACAAGCCTCGGTCCACTCCGAGAAAGTTTGACACACGCACACGAAAGAAAACTAGAGGGGTGCACCGGAGGAGATAGGAGCGCCGGATTGGAAAACGGACAACGGGGAAAATGCTCGGATGCATGAGACGAACACGTATGCGAATGCAATGCACATGATGATATGATATGAAAATGCATGACATGACAAAATACAAAACGAAAGACAAAACCCAACAACGGAGGGAAAAACATATCACATAGCCGGAAATGGCAAGAGTCGGAGTTACAAATATGGCAAGTTACATGCGGGGTGTTACAGAGAGGGCGCTGTAGTCAAAACCCTCTCCTCGTCCTGTGAGCCACCGCGTGCGTGGGCGAGGGAGTGGCGTTGTAAGCAATCTTCTCCTCGTTCGGCAAGTTGACGGTGAGGGAGTCCTGGACTAAGGGGTCCTCGGGCGTCCGGCCTGTTAGCCATGGGCCGGACTAATGGGCTATGAAGATACGAAGACCGAGGACTGCAGCCGTGTCCGGATGGGACTCTCCTTGGCGTGGAAGGCAAGCTTGGCGACCAAATATGTAGATTCCTTCTTTATAACCGACCTTGTGTAACCCTAGATCCTCTCGGTGTCTATATAAACCGGAGGACTTAGTCCAGAGAGACATTCATTAACATAGTCATACAGGCTAGACTTCTAGGGTTTAGCCATTACGATCTCGTGGTAGATCAACTCTTGTAATACTGATATTCATCAAGATAAATCAAGCAGGAAGTAGGGTATTACCTCCATAGAGAGGGCCCGAACCTGGGTAAACATCATGTCCCCTATCTCCTGTTACCATCGACCTTAGACGCACAGTTCGGGACCCCCTACCTAAGATCCCCCGGTTTTGACACCGACATTGGTGCTTTCATTGAGAGTGCCACTGTTCCGTGCCGAAAAGGTTTTCGATGGCCCCTTTAATCATCAACAATGACACTGTCCAAGGAGGAACCTTCCTCCCCGGACAGATCTTCGTGTTCGGCGGCTTCGCACTGCGGGCTAACTCGCTTGGCCATCTGGAGCAAATCGATAGCTACGCCCCTGGCCATCAGGTCAGATTTGGGAGCTTGAACTACGTCGCGGACATCCGTGGAGACTTGATCTTCACCGGATTCGAGACCGCGGCGACCGCTCCTGGTCACCTTGACGAACATGACCTAAATCTGTCGTCGGACCGCTTTCAGGAGATAGCTCCTGTAACTACTCCGGCCTTAGATCCAGAGCATACTGCGCCATCCAAGGACAAGAAGCTCAACCTCGCCATGGAGGCCACGGATCCAGCGGCGTTGGAGCCGCACATGGGCCTAAACTCATGGGATAGTTGCGTTACCGGAACTCCGGACTCGTCTCTGGTCATAAGTTCCGAAGCATATGAGCCCGCGGACGCCGAACTTGATAGTTTATCGATCGAATTCGGCGCCGCAGACATCTTTCAGCATTCACCTTTGGGCGATGTGCTAAACTCATTACAAAACCTGTCCTTGGCAGGGGACTCACAGCCGAACTATGTTCGGTTTGAGCTAGGGGCTGATGATGGATAATCTTTCTTCCCACCCACCACCCACTTCATAGCCACTATCGAAGACTTAACCGACACGCTGGACTATGACTCCGAAGACATCGACGGTATAGACGACGATGCCGGAGACGAGGAGGCCCAAAACCCGTCGTTCACTGGACGATGGACGGCCACTTGCTCATATGACGTATACATGGTGGATACGCCGAAAAATAATAGCGGCGATGACAAGGAAAACCCAGCAAAGGAGGACCCTCCTAAAACACAACCAAAGCGCCGGCGTCAGCGGCGCCGCTATAAAACCCGCCGCAGCAGGGACAACAACACCGGCACAGGAGACGACAATACTCCGGATGGTGCCAAAGACACAGAAGAACCCGATGAATAAATTGCCGAACAAGACAATCGGGAGTCAGGGCATGCCATAGAAGAAGACTCGGAGGACGGTAGTTACCGTCCGCCCTCCGAGGAGGAGGTGAGCCTTGGCAACGAAGACTTCATCGTCCCTGAGGAGCCTTTGGAGCAGGAGCGCTTTAAGCTTCACCTATTAGCCACTGCGAGGAGCCTGAAAAAGAAGCAGCAGCAGCTTCAAGCTGATCAAGACCTGCTCAGTTACAGATGGACCGATGTCCTGGCAGCCGAGGAATACAGCCTTAAACGCCCAGCCAAAAGTTACCCGAAGCGCAGATTACTACGTCAGTTCGACGATGAGGCGCCAGACCCTACACCAGCATCACGCAATGCGGTTGATCGGCCACCGCGCGGTCGCGATAAAACGGCAGCCCGAGCCGAACACCAGACTGTCCCACCCCGCCGTAAAGGCAGGGATAAGATAGCTCGGGGCCATACATATGACCTCCGTCAAGACCTGGACAGTAGAGCAGAACATGCAAGATTTATCTATGGATCGTGAGGACGCGCCTTTGACGCGCGAGGATGGCTATCTATTCGGGTGTGACAAACCTAGTCACGCCCGGGCCGAAAACCGCAGACGGACTCCATCAGAGCTACGTCGCGATGCGGCCCGATATAGAGGCGCCACACACCCTCTTTGCTTCACTGACTAAGTAATGGACCACGAATTCCCAGAAGGGTTTAAACCCATAAACATCGAATCATACGATGGAACAACCGATCCCGCGGTATGGATCGAGGATTTTATTCTCCACATCCACATGGCCCGCAGGGATGATCTTCACGCCATCAAATACCTCCCACTAAAACTTAAAGGACCAGCCCGGCACTGGCTAAACAGTCTGCCCGAAAATTCTATTGGTAGCTGGGAGGACCCGAAAGAAGCTTTCCTCGACAACTTCCAAGGTACATATGTTCGGCTACCAGATGCCGATGACTTAAGTCACATAGTTCAACAGCCCGGGGAGTCAGCCAGGAAGTTTTGGATTAGGTTCCTAACTAAAAAGAACCAGATCGTCGACTGTCCAGATGCCGAAGCCCTAGCGGCCTTTAAACATAGCATCTGCGACGAATGGCTCGCCCGCCACCTCGGCCAAGAAAAGCCAAAATCTATGGTAGCCCTCACGGCACTCATGACCCGCTTTTGCGCGAGTGAGGATAGTTGGTTGGCTCGTAGCAAAAACACAGCCAGCGAGGCAGGCCCCTTTGAGGTTAAGAACAGTAACGGCAAGCTCCGGCATAACAGACACAAACGCCAAAGCAATAGTGATAATATCGACGACACGACAGTCAACGCCGGATTCAGCAGCTCCAAGTCTAGCCAGCGGAAGAAACCGTACAAGAAAAACAATCAGGACCATCCAGCCTGGACCGCATACTCGATTGCCCATGCCAGATACATGGCACCCCAGACAAACCAACTAATCATACCAACAGAGATTGTTGGGTTTTTAAACAAGCCAGCAAATTAAACGCCGAGAACAGGGAAAAGGGATCGCAAAGCAAGGACGACGACGAGGAGCCCCAGCAACCGAACACAGGGGGGCAGAAGAAGTTCCCCCAAGTCAAAACAGTAAACATGATATACGCCACACACATCCCTAATGGGGAACGCAAGCGCGCACTAAGGGACGTCTATGCGATAGAGCCAGTCGCCCCAAAATTCAGTCCATTGTCGTCGTTCCCGATCACCTTTGATCGTCGGGATCACCCGACTAGTATCCGTCATGGCGGTTCAGCCGCACTAGTCCTCGACCCAATCATTGACGGATTTCACCTGACGCGCGTCCTTATGGATGGAGGTAGCAGCCTTAACCTGCTTTATCGGGATACAATGCAAAAAATGGCCATCAATCCATCACAGATCAAGCCCACAAAGACTACCTTCAAAGGAGTCATACCAGGTGTGGAGGCCCGCTGTACGGGCTCAATCATGCTAGAAGTTGTCTTCGGGTCTCCGGAAAATTTCCGAAGTGAGGAGTTAATCTTCAACATTGTCCCCTTTCGCAGCGGCTATCACACACTGCTGGGACGAACCACATTTGCTCGATTCCATGCAGTGCCACACTATGCTTATCTTAAGCTCAAGATGCCCGGTCCACGCGGCGTCATCACGGTTAACAGAAAAACGAAACACTCCCTCCGTACAGAAGAGCACACAGCTGCCTTAGCAGCAGAAGTATAGAGCGGCCTTCTCAAGCGGAACCCTAATGTGGCTGCCGAGCCCACGGACACCGTTAAGAGGGTCCAAACTACCCTGCAGCAGGACAGCTCGGCTCGTTAGGAGCTCGATTAGCAATCCGGCCTCTGTCTCAGTCCCGATCAAGCGGTGGCATTCGCGCCACGCGTACATAACTACGCACTCGGAATCCCATGGGCATCGACGGAGGCACAGCTAGCTTGTGGTCCACAGTGCGGCTCAATCGGCACCGGATACACGCATACTTTCACTTTCACTTTTTCCTTTCAGGTCTCAATCCCGCAGACCCCATCCGATGGCCTGATCATGGATCCTCTCAAAGGACAAGCACGCCAAGACGGCAAGAATAAAAGCGGTCAGTTGACCCTGTTGGATGGTATTATACAAGCTCGGCACGGGAGAGCCGCAGGTATATGGGGGACTTCTCTAGGTGGTTTCGTTAAACGATCACTCCACCTGTTTTTCTGGACCCATACGCAGCTCTCTCTTGGCGAAGGCATAGTAAATAGCCTTTCTGCTTATTGCACCACTTGTACGAACGCGCTTTAACGCACCAATGAAATTATAATAGAAACAATTTGCGGCCTAAATTTCCACGGCTTTAGCTTACCACTGGTTCTTCCTCTTTCTTTCTTTTTGCCTTTTTCCTTCCTGGTAATTCTATCAGATAACACCCGTACACTCGGTGTGTTCCACCTTGCCAGGGGCTTCATAGCACCCCACAACATGGCAACAAAAGTCCGAACACTTTTACAGTATAGTTCGACACCCCGAATTTAGCATTATATGCATTGGCTCCAAATCATGTCTTTGGTCAATAGTTGGGTTGCCCGGCTCCTGTGCTTGCTACCTTACGTTCCGCTATAGCGGCTAAGGTAGTAAAGGGAGAACTTCTGCGATTGTGCCCTAGTTTATCCAAAGGAGCACCTCAGTAGAGAAAGCCGAAAACTGACTGTCATGATACGGCAAGAGCCGGTCAGCTGTTCGGAGGTTGCAAATCGTTGGAGATTTTTTCCGCATTACGCGAAGAATCGGTACTTCCCGATCAGATGCTCATAGCACTCTGGTTCGAATACCAGGTGCTGCGCCCATGTTTTATTGTAAAACTCCTATGGCTAAGTGAGGGTGTTTAAGCCGCATAGTCTGATTGCCTGGTTCGTTGCGCTAAACAACTCCTTCAAGGACCATGTAATTGGATCAAGATTGTTTAGATTCCATCCCGAACACCTCCGTACTACCTACGTGGGGGCAGAAGCCGACGACTGGCCAACCCTCAGATTTCATACAACACGGCCGCACAGGAGGAAAAAATTAAAACATATCAAGCATTATATTACAAACCGACTTTGTTTTCATCATACAAGGCAAAGACAACATGAATGTATTCATTTGAAAATAATGTCCTGCCCACACTGTGTTGCCACAATGCGAGACCCTTCTAGGACATCCGCAAAGTAGCGCTCGGGTGTGCGGTGCTCCTTGCCCTCTGGCGGGCCCCTGGCCAGCTCGACGGCGTTCATCTTCGCCCACCACATCTTGCAACGGGCGAAGGCCATGCGCGCACCTTCAATACAGGCCAATCGCTTGACGACGTCCAGCCGAGGACAAGCATTCACCAGCGGCTTCACGAGTCCAAAGTAGCTGCCGGGCATAGCTTCGGCTGGCCATAGCCGGATTATCAAATCCTTCATGGCTAGTTCGGCCACCCTATGCAGCTCCACCAGCTGTTTCAGCTGATCGGTGAAGGGCACGGGATGCTCTGACGCAAGATACTACGACCAGAACAATTTCTCCGTGGAGCACCCTTCCTCGGCTCGAAAGAACTCCGCGGCGTCGGACACACTGCGCAGTAGATCTGCGTAGGCTCCTGGAGAACTCCGAATCCGGGTTAGTAAGAGATACTTCTTCCTCATATGCTTGCTTTGCATACTAAATGCCTTACTCACCGCAATCTTCCTGGCCTCCTGGATCTCTTGGAGGGCGCCCTGGGCCTCATTCCGGGCCGTCTCCGCGTTCTGACGAGCCTTGGCGAGTTCGGTCTCTTGAATCGACGCATCACGCTCCAAGGTCTTGCACTTCTTCACCGTGTCTTGAAGCTCCTGTTGGACCTCGTTGACCTGGGCCTTGAGATTCTTCCGAGCGGCCTGCTCCTTGACAGCCTTCCCTTTGGCTTCGGCCAGGGCCTTTTTTAGGGCCTCGACCTCGGTCGTCGCCTGTGTACACATCATGGCATTTCGGTCAATGCATATCATTTTACCTTTTTTCGAATACATAACAGGTTATTACATACCTTGTTTTTCCGGGAGCTGCCTCTTCACCTGGCCAAGCTCCTCCTCGGCCTCCGCCAGTCTCCGCTTTAGTCCGGAGACTTCGGCAGCATGCGAGGCTGCGGCCAACAGCGACGCCTGTGCATACATTTCAGACAAATTTAGTTAGTTTCCTGCAATAGGAGATTGATCCTCTGTCCGGCTTTTTCTTTCCGAACACCGGACAGTGTCTCAGGGGCTACTGTCTATATTGGGACTTCCTCTTTTTTGCATCGCTTACCTCAAAACCTGTCGGCAGGCTACTGCAGGCTTCGGTTAGTCCGCTCTTGGCAGACTGAACCTTTTAAATTACCGTGCCCATAAGGGCACGGTGCTCATCCACAATGGAAGCGCCTCACAGCGCTTCCAGCAGATTATCCTGTGCCCCTGGTTGGACAGGGGTCACCGGCAGAATAGGCATCCCCCTTCTTTCGAAGGAGGTTGCGTGCTGGATTCCGGAGCCGCATCGGTCTCCGGACACGAGTCCGGCTGAGGGCCGAACTGAATATGGCCCTCCCCACTAGTCCTCATGGGGATTGACTCCCCCTGGTGTCCGGCGACGGGGGTTTCGCCTTCTGGCACCTCCCGAGCCTCTCCCCGGCCTGGAACGGTCCTTCGGGACAGCACCTCCGCGTCGTCCTTGGCCTTGGGGGAGTGAGCGGCCGGCGGTGACTCGCTGACCATTGCCTTGGAATCCAGTGAACCTCCTGATGAGGATCGCGGGGAGCTATTGTGGGCTGGACTGCAATAACATAACCGATCATATCAATACAATGAGGAGGAGAAACTTTATGGGCGGATATAAGTCTTAGCACTTACGATGCGGCCCGCGGCTTAGTGCGGGGGCGTTGCTCCGGACTGCTTTCGACGTCCCATACGGAGCTGCCCACGAGTGGGCCTTTCCCCTTCTAGGGCACCTCCGCCTCCAGAATGGTGGAGGCCGCCCTCTTCTTCTTCCCCTCATCAGGGGGAGGGTTGTTTTCCTCCTCCTCTTCATCGTCGTCGTCTTCAGCGGCGGAGGAATGAGTCTTGTCTTCGGACGTCGCGTTCGAAGCGCCCTTGCGGCGGGGGTCACTCCGGCCCCCTTGGCCTTCCCTGTGGCCTTCTTCTCCGACGCCTTCTAGGGCGTCGACACCAGCATCTTCGCTAAACGTGGGATGGCTGGTTCTTCAGGCAGCGGAGCCGGACATTGGATCCGCTTCGCCCTCTCCATCTAGTCCTAAAGAAACAATGACGATAAAAGCTTAGACATCATCCTTGAAAACGAGCAAGTAAGGGATGCGGTAAGAATAACATACCTCCTTGGCGAGGTGGTTGATGTCATGCCCGCGGTCTGAATCTATGGCCGGCGGTTTTTCGTTGCCCTTAAAAAGTAACCTCCATGCATCTTCGTGAGTGGTTTCGAAGAGCCTCTTCAGGGTATGGTGCTTCTTCGGATTGAACTCCCATAGAGGGCGGCTTCGGCTTTGGCATGGAAGAATCCGGCGAACTAGCATCACATGGATTATATCGATGAGTTTGATATCTTTATCCACCATGCTTTGAATGCGCGTTTGTAGCGCTGTCAGCTCATCTGGCGAACACTAGTTCGGGCCCTTCTCAACCCAGGAGTCTCCACGAAAGCGCCTTTCGGCCAGGAGACATTGGCCAGCTTGCTCAGCATGGCGCCTACGCACTCCACGTGCTGGCCATCCACCACCTTCGGCTCCACGTTGAAGACCTTGAGCCACAGCCCGAAGTGGGTTTGGATGTGGAGGAAGGCCTCACACACGACGATGAACACCGAGATGTTGAGGAGGGAGTTCGGGGATAGATCATGGAAGTCTATCCCGTAGTAGAACATCAGCCCGCGGACGAAGGGGGGGAGTGGAAACCCTAACCCCCGGAGGAAATGAGGGATGAATAATACCCTCTCGTTGGGCTTCAGCGTGGGAACGATTTGTCCTTGGGCTGGAAGGCGGTGGGCGATCCCCTTTGCCAGGTACCCGGACGCGCGAAGCTCGGCGATGTCCTCCTCCTGGATGGAGGAGGCCATCCACTTGCCTTGACCTCCGGATCCGGACATGATTGAATGCTTGCTCGAGACGGAGAAGATGAGAACTTGGGCGCTAGAGCTCAAGAGTGGAAGGGAAGAGGAAGAGAGAAGGTGTGGGTGAAGAAAAGGGATTCTTATCTCCTTATGAAGGCAGTAAATATTGAACGCCTCCCCACTCGCCTTAAAATTTGCCTACTCCCGAGGGCTGTGTAAACGGCATGGTTGGGTTACCCACTCCCGTATTGATGAGAATCCCGCAATAAGGGGACACGATCTCTGCTTTGACAAGACGTGCCAATGGAAATCGCATCTCGAAACACGGGATGGCACACAAAACGGTTCGATATAGTGACCGGGCAGACGTGATGTCATGTTGTAAAAAAAAGTTGTCGGCAGATTGGACTCGTGGAATATTATATTCTCTCTGCAGTTGTGTGTGGTGTGTGTTACAGGTCCGGACACATTCAATATGTCCGAAGACTATCTTGGAGTTCGGAAGGAGGAACCCGCCTTGCAATGCCGAGGACAGATCTACGTGCCGGATACCTTGTCATTGAAGCCAGGTTCAGGGGCTACTGAGGGAGTCCTGGACTAAGGGGTCCTCGGGCGTCTGGTCTGTTAGCCATGGGCCGGACTAATGGGCTGTGAAGATACGAAGACCAAAGACTGCACCCGTGTCCGGATGGGACTCTCCTTGGCGTGGAAGGCAAGCTTGGCGACCAAATATGTAGATTCCTTCTTTGTAACCGACCTTGTGTAACGCTAGATCCTCCCGGTGTCTATATAAACTGGAGGACTTAGTCCAGAGAGACATTCATTACCATAGTCATACAGGCTAGACTTCTAGGGTTTAGCCATTACGATCTCGTGGTAGATCAACTCTTGTAATACTCATATTCATCAAGATCAATCAAGCAGGAAGTAGGGTATTACCTCCATAGAGAGGGCCCGAACCTGGGTAAACATCGTGTCCCCTGTCTCCTGTTACCATCGACCTTAGACGCATAGTTCGGGACCCCCTACCCGATATCCGCCGGTTTTGACACCGACAGACAGGACACATCAAAGCAGTACAAGTACTAGTCCGTTCCGGTTAAATATGGCTTAATTTGAAACAAGAAAAATACACTGGCGGTCAACGTACGTAACTATATATTGTTTTGCGATGATTATACAATCACTAGCTCATCATAGAGCACCGTATTGCACCCTACTGACCGACCACATAGTCGACGTGGCACTTTGTTGACTGGTTAAATTGTCACCTGGTTTCTGGGTCCCACCTGTCAGTTGGCAGAGCAAAGAAATCTGTTGAACAAAACTTTACGCAGGCGTGACAGGAGTCGAACCCTTGTGCGCGAACCACCCTGGCTGTGTATGTGAGTGCATGCACGTGTACTCCCTTGGTCTTCCAACAAAGAGTGTACATCGGGTAAAAAACAAAGAGTGTACATCTACACTTCCAATGCATTTAGCCTTTAATCTAAAATCGATATTGATTGACTAATGCACCAACTTGTGCTCTAGCTATAGGCTACATGTCTATCCTTAATTACAGCATGCAACAACCTTCATTTAATCTTCTTCTCTCAATGGTCGCATGCACACATAAATCTGCTACTTTTGGGCGTTAATTATGCCCTGGTCAATGTGTATATCTCTAAATGTACAGTCTTTCATGGACGTAGGGAGTAGGTTGAGCACTTGAGCGTGAGCGTGTGTGTTGCGTCGCGTGCTATGTGCGGCATGGGTGCGTGAGTGTTGCATGCGTCCATGTGTACGTGTGAGTGTTGCATGTTGCATGCATGAGGCTTTTACTCCCTCCCATTGACATGTTCATATTTCAAGCTTCCTCTGTTCCCTCCATATTGTGATACTCCCTCTGTTCCCAAATATGGAGTAAAAGCCTCCCTCTGTTCCCACGGAGTATTTGTCTCTCTAGAGATTTC